>NC_136547.1:18175999-18775999 GCF_910591455.1 Pholis gunnellus
CCAGTTACCCCGAAAACAAACTCCCATTGCTTCGAAAACACACACTGTCCCTGCAACAAACAGAAGCACGTGGCTAATTATTATGCAGAGTGACTTCATCACCTTCCCAGGAGCGATATGTGTCCTCATGAAACATAACCAGTTATTTTGCATTTTGTTTTATCTCTCTACGTTTGACCACTTCTCCCTGTTTTTATTCCATTTTCTGTTTGTTGTTCTCTTACATTTTTTTGCATTTCATGATTAGCTATCTTTGCACCAATATTTGATGGTGTATTGAGTTTGTATTACTCTTGGCAAGCGGAAGCTAGTTAGCCTAGCTTGCGCAAGTTAGCATCGAGTCCAACTAGACAGTTCTTTCATGTCATGTGAAATCAACACCTGCTGAGCTGCGATCTAAGCATTGTGCTCTGATTTTCATCTGATCAAATTTGGACCGGGTCATATTTGCTCAAGCCTGATTTGCGTAAGCAGTGTGAACATATAAGTAGGGATATGTGCTCCATTTTATCTGCTTCACACACAAATACCTTTGCTTGAAAATGTCTTCACCATCTTCTCCGGTGCCTCCTGAAGGACAAGAAGCATGTACCAAAAAAGAAAATAGAACATCTGATCCAATCTCCCTTTGAAACTGAAGGAGAAGACGCGTCTGCACAGGACGATGACAATGCATGTGGGAGAGCAGACGACGAGCGTAAAGAAACAAAGAAAAGGAGCTATCGGCCTCTGTGCATGGAGGACATTGTCACTGAAGAAGAAAACAAGAAGACAATATTAAAGAAGGAAGACGAGGAAGACAACGTAATCAATGAACAAGTTGGATAGGTACGGAAAGAGGGGCAGAAAATCTGAAAGAAGACTGTCATAAAATATTGTTCATGTTCAATTTGACAGACTTAAGTCTGAGTTACACAATGACTTTTGAACTTGTAGAAGTCTAACTACCTCAGATGAAGCTTTACCGCAAATGAAATAAAAGATAATCCGTGAATTGAAAAGTAACACAGAGTAAGATATGGAGTCACAGATAAATGTACAGAACGTAAAGTCTGTATGGAGTTATGATAAAGCATTTATAGATCCTGGCCACAAATCAAACTACAGTCTGAAGCGAAAATGGACATCAATGTGGGCTTGTGTTATCATGGCAGGGAAATAAAGAGAAATATATGTGTGTATTAGCTTGAGAAAAGATGGCTGCTGCAGGCATCAACCGTAGTGAAAGCTGCAGCAATATACTGTTGATTTGCACTTCACTCCTATTAGTGTCTCTTTAAATCAGTCGCACACACACAACACTGTCCCAGAGGAATGGCAACGCTAACTTTTCCGACTCTGTGTAGTGGAACGCGGTCAGCTCGGGTGGTGAATGGAACACACCGTTGGACACGCGATAAACTAATCCCAGCTGTTGCTGCCAGTATAGCCGACCTCCGATTTGGCTGCAAGAGAGAGTGCTTTCGTACGTCACCTCAAACCTTCTCCATGGAAACGACTGTCAGTCGTCCCTCTCGCTCAGTGCCGATCCGTGACAAGAGATCCATAGTGACACCTCCGGCACGTAAAGCTTTTACCAGCAGCAGACTGAGCGTGTCCCTCCTTCACACATGGCCGAGTCCTGAAGGAGATAAAAGTGCGAGTTATACCTGACTGTGAGGGGGGGGGGGGGGGGCATGTATGCATGTGCAAGGGCACACGTGTGCACACACACACATTCACGAGAAAGTTGTGGCTTAATCCCAGGAGAGAAGCTGGAGTCCTGGACATCAGCCTTTACAAGGAAGAAAAGCACGCTCCATCAGTCCACAAGGGGACCATCTGAGTAGGAGCAGTCCACCTCACTCTGCGTCAAACTTGTCCGGTGGAATTTGTCTCCCCATAACAATAAGTTTAATGGACGTTTTTTTTTTCTTCTTTCGTCCGGACTATACCCCCTCCAAGTGCAGAAATCCTAGCTGAGCAGAAAAAAAACTTCAATAAAGGGGTGCGATAAAATGCTGCAGGACTTATGCATTTTTTAATGCATCCATTTTTTATGCATGTTAACAGGGTTGTATAACTCGCGTCCTCTCTCTTCGTGGCTCTATTGTACTCCGGTTGCTCGGAGCAATAGCGTGCTTCAGGGATAAAGGATTTTGCAGATCGGGTTACATTATTCTGCCGATGCCATACCCCCCCCCCCAAAAAAAATACTGTACAGTGGTGCAGTGCTACCACCCAACAGAGTATGATTTATGAGGTACACGCTCACCAAATTGCACCTAATGAATTGCATTGCCACCGACTGCGTTTAACACCCCCCTTCATTTTACTGCCTTTGTTAAACATGGGTTAACTGCCACAGAAATAGCAATCAATGCTGAAACGGTTAATGAGTAAAAGGTGTGAAATGGAGAATATGAAAGATTGATTTGCCCTGAGTGGGATTTAAAGTGTGTGTGTGTGTGTGTGTGTGTGTGTGTGTGTGTGTGTTTGTGTTCTCACACTGGGTCTAAACATTCACCCCGTGCTTTGTGCTGCTGTGTTGGTGGAGGTCGAGGTTCATGTTCCCAGTGTTCGGTCTGCGGCCCAGGAGGACGGCGCATAAGCACATCCCACACATCTGTCTGCACGTCTCAGATCCGCCTCGACCTCCTTCCCCCGAGACGGAGCGAGGGGCATAAATTTAAGTGTGGCACACACCTGCATCAAACCGTCGAATTCGGACGTGCTTTGGGGGGCGGGGGGGGTCAGCGTTCCCGTAAATACCCTATCGGTCTTGTTAACGTGTCACGGCTTTTTAAATGGATCGACAAACGGCCCACCTGGGAGTCATGGGAAAGAGAAAGGGAGTGGGTGGTAAAGGAGGGGAGGGGAGTTAAAAAAAAGAAGAGAAAAAAAACGGAACGCGGCCCCGTCGTTATTTTTACAAGTCTTTACGACTCAATTTAGCGGATGGGAAATAAAACAAGCAGGGTGTCGGAGCTCCTGGGGCAGAGATGAGTTACTGGGGCTCCCCGAGCTGTCAGAGAGCTCGGCGTGGCGGTGAGGGGGTTGGGGATCAGAGGGAGGGATGAGGATGGGGGGGGGGGGGGGGGGGCAGAACCGCCCTAATCAAGCAAGTTTATTCAGATCGACGTCAGTCTTTAACTTCTCTTCACATCTCAGCTACTTGAAGTCTGAGCGGGTGCTGAGCTTATACTCTCTGTGTTATTTACCGCGTGGGTTCTGCTTGTAAATCTAACATATATACTCACTGTGTCTCCCATTCAGTTCTAAATGCTTTTAATTCTCCAGTGGAACTAGACAGGCCTCTGTGACGGACACATTTTTCTTCAGTTTTTCGTATTGCATTTAGGTGGCTGAACTGCTCCACATGCTGTTAATATTGCACGCTGATATTGGCTTTTTCCCGCGCGCCTACCCCGTCTCCGTCTACCCCGCAGAGAAGGCTCTTCTTCAGACCAATTGGCAGAGCGCGTGCGCGTGGAAGGGAGGTAGAGGGTCGGTAATTAAAATTCTGTTCAGCATGACGACGCTGTTTCATGCCTCATTTTTTTTTTTTTTCTTGTCGAACGTGGGATGAATGTGGGATGAGCCCATCAGAGGCATTAATAGGCGAGCAGACGCTGCCGGTCTGTGCTTAAAGTGCACGCAGCGCTACCTCCAGCGCACAGGTGGAAAACACACCAGCAACACCGGCGCATGCGTTAACGTTGGTAATAGCAGCTTTTTAATGTTTTAAAACAAAACAAAAAAGATCTTTGTATTCACTCCGTCCCTCGCTGACTACTGCCAACTTGTGTTTGTGTGTGAGAACATGCATACGAGTGTTTGTAGTACACACTTGCACAGCATGCCTCCTTGTGCTGATGCTGTGATGTGTTTACTCATTGAAAAGAGGGGTGGGGGGGGGGGGCACAGAGCCTCCTGGGATGCCGTCCACGGGGCTTGTCAACTACTGTCACTCAGTCATCCCCCCCCCCCCCCCCCCCCCTTCAACCATCCCCATATCTCATACTCCCCCGCTTCGACCCCCCCCCCCTCCCCGCAAAACAAAGACAGCGGCAGCCACAGCAGCTGCATCCAAAGGGACCATCGCTCCACCAGTATTTAACCTCCACTACAGCTTCTTTCTGTCTGACTCGCTTTCCTTTGCCGTGCTACGTCTCCCTCTCTCTCTCTCTCTCTCTCTCCCTCTCTCTCTCTCTCTCTCCCCCCCCCTCTTCCCTCCCTCCTGCTCCTCTCCGGCTCTCCTTCATCAAAGCATTTCTGGCTATTTTGTTTCCCAGCTCTACAGAGAGTTATTGCTCATGACAACGATCACGGTCGTTTATTTTCTCTCCGCAGCCCCGGCCTCTGTATGCACGCCGGGCTAGTATTACCCTATGATATTCAAGCGCTCTCTATTAAATATGCATGAACCCTGGAGATGAAAATTAATTTTGGGGAATGTTCTCTCCCTCGTTCTCCCCCTCGCTCTCCCTCTTGAATGTTCAAATATGCCTTCATCCGCCTCTGTGTCAAGCCGCGACTTCATTATTTTATTCACCGGTGATGGTGTAGCATAACACAATATGCGATGTAGATCTTGTTAAGGCAAAGGGGGGAGGGAGGGACGGGGGAGGGGGGATGAAAACAACTCCGGCCACAACGCACGTCGCAGGGAGCGAGTTTTCACAGATTTGCCAAGTTTTTAGCAAGTTTGCCCTGAGCTCTTACCCCCCCCATGAATATTTAGGACCATAGAACGGGAAAAGAATACATTGAATTATGCATGTATGAAGCGATGGAAATCTGCAGTAGGACACTGCTAAGCTTTTTCTGCAACATCGCTCATTTCTTGCTGATCCGTGGCCCCGGCGACCCTCAGACTCCAGGCTTGAGCGCGTATGTGGGTGCTGTTAACACTGCTGCCGTTAACACTGCTGCCGTTAACACTGCTGCCGTTCCCGCTGCGCGGTGGATGGCAGGCGCTCCTCAGCGAAGAGTGTGTGCAAGAGTGAAAAACATCAAACGCATGGCAGACACAAACGGGCCGGCTGAGCAGGTTGTGTAGGAGGTGACGCTGACACGAGTTGAAGGATAAAACGAGAACTGCTTTTAAGAAGTAAAACACAGCGGCTGGAAAGATGGTTTCTCTGAAATGCCTTTGCAAGACGTCGTTGACTTGCAGATGTACCGCCAGAGTGACACCATCTTTTACTCTTGGTTTTAATTCTGTCAGCCATTTTTAGATTCAGTCTTAGTCCAGTTTTAGTCTTGCTTAGTCAGCCAAACCCTTTGTGGTTGATTTTGATCTCGTCTTATTCAAAGAAAACATTTTTTGTCTTCTTTCTGTCAACACCCTTCTGGGTGAAAGCATTTTAGAGAAATTGATTCAAGGCTAAAGTAACTGCAGTTGAAATTCGGCCACAAAATGACGGACGTGTGAGTAAAGAAGACAGCTTTGCAAAAAGGGTGCCATTACAATTTGAGAAAAAGCTAAAGTGCTTTCTTGCCGATAGTTAGATGAGAAGATTGATACCTCTCTTGTGTATGTATGGTAAATGTGTAGTTGGAGCCCGTAGCCTGTTTTGTTAGCTTAGCATAAAGACTGGAAACAAGGGTAATGCCCGGTTCTGCCCAAAGGTAACAAAAACCGCCTTCCAGCACTTTAAAAGCTCACTAATTAGCACGTCAATCTGTAAAACGCTCGACTATCTTTTTTGAGATTTTCTTAGACCTGAACGAGATTTCAGTAAACTGGATTTTTGGCCACATGGGAGCAAACCTCAAAAACATCATTATCACCATTTAGGTAATAACGGCTAACTTATTAGCAAACACCTATTTACACACAAAGACGATACATGAGCATTCATTCTGAGTCGTGGCCACCAGATAAATCCAATTTTCAATCTTCTTCTCGCTCTGTTTTTGGTCTCAACCAACTGTGGATAATATTTCTCTTTGGGTTTATCACTGAGAGTCCTTTGACAAACACGTATCCATATGATCCATTGTTAATAAGAGTATGTTGATTACAGCAGCTTTTAAAATCACATGGAGATGTAGTCACAGTTATTGTTTGATCGGGGCCATTTTTGCCCCCCCTCCTCCTCGTTTCCGGAGTATTTCTTCCAAATTTGTTGCTTACAAAATGAACACCATGCACTATTGTATTTTAGTGATTCAGTGTGACACCAGAAGGTTTCTGTCGCCTAAAAAAAAGCTGACCGATCAGCTGAGGGGGAAGCTTTGAGCTGCTCCACATCAGCCCCCTATGGCCTGCATTCACTCACGCTGACTCCATCTGCATAACTGCATATTTCATGAGCTTTGGTCAATGCCCGATCCATACTGTATAGGCCTCTGTGTGTGTGTGTGTGTGTGTGTGTAACCCTGCATGTTATTTCCCCGTTCTGGCATTACATATTATACCCCAACGTGTCTTGCATTCATGTGTTTGTGTCTACCCATGTGAGGCCATGTTTTATATGTGTGTTGTAGTTGCGCACTTACCTGTTTGGGACACAATCTGTAATGGACTAATCATCCAGGTCAGCGATTAAGTGGTCCCTCTCTCGCTTTGCTACGAATTAACGCTCTCACCCGAATCTCTTCATCACCTTCATGGTCCCTACTAGTGGCACCTTGTTTAAGCCCGGTCAATATTAGCAGAGAGGGATGTGGTGGTAGTTGGTAAGATTGCCCCTGCAGTTCTTATCAGGTAAAGTGGTTTTTGATTAGTGTTAATGGCTGCGCCTAAATAGCCTTCAGCTTTTCCACTGGCTACACCTATTATATATATGTGTGTGTGTGTGTGTGTGTGTGTGTGAGAGTGTGCGTGCACTGCCCCGCTCAAGGGCACGCTAGCAATTCATCAAGTTGAAAAAGCTATATCCTCCGTGCAGTGACAAACGGGTTTTATGTCTAAGCCTGCTCCCTAAACTATAACCTTTGCACCGTCTGGCTGGCTTTTAGCTATTTTGAGAATGCTGCCGTGTCTCCCTGCAGCCACGGAAGAGGAGTTTCACCACCCCTACGATGGCAATGTACAGGCGGTAAGAATGAGGCTTTTCTTGTTCCGCGTACTCCAGATACGATCGACACTCTTGTCCAGGGTGCCGCCCACACACTACGTCGGCCCGTACGCACTAAGCTCTGAACCGTTCCTCACAGGAGCTTCCCTAGTCTTATAACGTGACAGCCTCCCAGAACGTCTCGTAATTCGTCCAAAAGTCCAACCATCCAAAACATTTTTACACAAAACAAACCCGGACTGAAACCACCTCTTGTCTTGTCTGTTCGGCCCAAACTGGGGTCCAAGGGAGGTTCAACACCTGTCATTTTGGTTTGGATCAAACAAAAAAAGAAACAAATATTTCTCGTGGTGACATTGCAAATTGCAACCAACCAAATACCTCCACGCTCCCCCCTCCAAGGTGGGTGCTGTACCAGGTCGCTAGCTGCTAGCTGTCGGCTCTGCTGCGTCACCCGGAGCCCCCCTCTGCTCCATCGTCCATCCACCTATTTGCCCATTCTTGGAGTTAGGCTGTGACGTCACAAAACCTGATAAAGGGCCCTCTAGGCTACCCTTCCAGTGGAGAAAACATGATGAAGTAGCGTCTTAGATGCCCTTCAAGTGGATACTCATGATAAAGCGCCCTTTAGGGTTCCCTTCCATTGGAGAAAACATGATAAAGTGGCTCCTTTTGATGCTCTTCCAGTGGAGAAAACATGATGAAGTGGCTCCTTTGATGCTCTTCCAGTGGAGAAAACATGATAAAGTGGCTCCTTTGATGCTCTTCCAGTGGAGAAAACATGATAAAGTGGCTCCTTTGATGCTCTTCCAGTGGAGAAAACATGATAAAGTGGCTCCTTTGATGCTCTTCCAGTGGAGAAAACATGTGAAGTGGCTTCTTGAATGCCCATCCAGACAAGAAAACAAGATAAAGTGCCTTAGGGTACCCTTCCAGTGGAGAAAATATGATAGATTGCCCTCTAGAGTATCCTTACAGTGGAGAAAAACATGATAAATTGCCTTATAGGTATCCTTCCAGTGGAGAAAACTAAATGCAGTCCACAAAAAGGTGCCCTTAAATGAAGAAAACACAATTCAGTGCCATACAGGCTGCCTTTTACAAGCTAGAAAACTGCCTGAGCTTGTACCCAATGTATTTTTTTTTTTGCTCGTGTCACTCAGCCAGCCTGAGTCCACCGCTGCATTTAACTGTGATTGTCACTGCTGTTTCAGAGCTATGAGGCCAGCGATGTGACTGGGACGAAGATATACTCGGTGTGGAGTGTATCAATAGAGAAGAAAAGGGAGAAGAGAGACGCCAACCAACATTATGAAAAGCTATTTACAGCTGACTACTGTCCCACAGCTACTCCATCTATTGCTGAAAGCCACTTGATTACTGTACACAGCCTACATGTACTCGGTGGGAGATGGCTTCAGATAAAAAAACATAAAATAGTGCACGTTCCAGCTTACACTCATATCAACACCCCCCCCATTCAAAGCTGTCTAGAACCGGGCCCAGCCCGGCATCTGGCGCAACAGACAGCCTTGCATGTTAATGCAGAGTTAATATTATTATTATGAACTGCGAGTGACTTCGCATGTTAGTGAGCGCTCTGTCAAATTAATGTCAGTTCCATTAATGCCGCCGTCTATTCCGTGTCACAAGTATACGCTCGCTTCAGACTCCCGCTTGCTCAGGCACACTGGGGCTGAATATGGAAACGCACAAAGGAACGAGCACACACACACACACACACACACCAATGCACAACCAACCTCATGAAAAGATTCACACGCCTGCATCTCAACAGTAGATACATATTTACACACGCACGCACACACACACATATCTTTCCTCTGCAGAAGAGAGAGACGAGGGGAGGAAAATGAATGTCCTGACTCATTCATCACACAGCCCCAAAAGTACAGATGAATCCAGTGATGAAAATCTGTCCTGAGAAATGTCAGGAAGATATTAACTCCAATACATCAAAGTGGAGCTGCAGTCTCTAAGCTGACTGCCAGCCGATGCTCCCAGCCTTTGGTGAAACTGGGGGGGGGGGGGGCAGCGCACCAGCGGCGGTGCAATTTTAGCCATCACCGACCGTAACAAGTAAATAAAGACACAAGTGGCTTCTGTCCAAAGAGCAACATCAGAAATGATGCAGAGACAATTTCATTAGTGAGCGAATGCCATTCTTTAGATCTGTCTGATCCCAATGAAGTGTGAGAGTGAGGGCAAAGAAAAGACGAGGAAAATTGCCTTTTCATGTAGATTTTCGCTAATCGCTTCCCCCAACAAAATACGGCAGACTTGTACTAATAAGTAAGTTAAGGCTCAGTGGACAGATAGAGTGAGAACAGCACAGAGGCTAATGGAATTGAGAGCTTTCCATGCCTCCATGGGTGTCTTAATTGTCAGAGGAAAACTCTCATATGAGCATTTCTACACTTGGCCTGCTGGATTGAGGGAAGTCTAAATTGGAGTGCGACTGGCTGGGCTTGTTTTAAGCCAGATCTTCTCTTTTGTGTGTGTGTGTGTGTGTGTGTGTGTGTGTGTGAGGTGGATCAAATCCCTTGTCCAATGTCTGGAAACAGGTCACGTGAATCACTCGTGTATTTGGGAACCAGCTCCTGCAAAGTATACGTTTTCAGCCGGCAGGGACTGCAGTATCTGAAATCTATAACTTCTGCTGGTCTGCGCCTTTTTCATCTCTCTCCTGGAATGTATTATGTGTTCATTTGTTTTTGCATGGATTTATCTATTCATAAATATTCATTCTGAATGTCATATGTGTGATTCATTTGAAATAAAAAAAAATATTGCTTTTCCAATCTCAGCCAGCCCAGGGTATATTGGCTCTCGTCGCTGTTGTTATCACAATACCTTTATAGTAATCTTATTTAGGGTTGCTGCTCTCCTCTAGTTATTACAGCGCTAGAAATTACAACCACTGCGGTTCATTAGGAGGGAAATCGGACCGTATGGGACTCCCTGAGAGGAGAATGTGCTTTTAATCTGAAAAAGGTCAGTGTGCGCCGGCTATTTTGGAGATTCACTGCGAGCTTATAATTGGGGGGCCTTGTCTGAAGACAATGTAGAATTAAATGAAGACAAAGTTACCGAGCGTGTGCTTGGCCTTTGATGAGAATAGGGGAGTGAGGACCCTTCATTTGCAACCTTTAATCAGTCCAATGAGATGAGATTCACATGTGATTCTGGAGGAAAAATAAGTGTGGGGGAGGAAATGAAATGGTAATTAGTATTGATTACCTATGGGCACGTGGCCCCGCGGTCTCCCCTCGCATTCTTAAATCAACCCAAATTATTGGATTTACTAATTTCATGCTCAGAGAGAAGTAGCCGGCAACATGAAAATGCCTCCACACAATGAACCACGGGGCCCATTGGGGTCCGAAGGAAATTACAGTGATGGGAGGCATCTTTCTGTGCGGAGGCGTAGGTTGTAAAGGCTGAATTAACCGCACTGGTTTAAAGTCGAGGATGCTAATTATTCCAGGAGGGTCCGTGGGGAGCAAAGGTGATTCAGGTAGCTTTTGCTTCAAATTGCATTTTACGTCACCGCGCGCTGTCGCTAAGCGATGGCCTCAGCCCGGCCATATATGCATGTAATTACTCGCAGTTAAGACAGAGAAAGAAAGGAAAAAAAAGAGTTCCATTTAGGCAGGAAAAAAGCAGCCCAATTACATGTATACACAATTAATACACCCATGGGAAATTGAAATTTTCTTTCAAATGATAAGATTAATTCCTAATTATAGCTACAGACACACACTCGCGCGCTCACACAGGGCCTCACGCGCCTAATCTGCTTTCAGAGAACGCCGCCGTGTAGTGGAGTTGAGGAGAGCAGAAGTGGACAGCGAGTGATGGAGGGAATCCGTGTCATAATGCACCCGATGAACCCGGGACACCGGGGGACGTGACGGTGCTCTGCCGCCACCTGCTGGCTTTAGGGCAGAGCACGGGAACACCAGCAGCAGTGCAGTCTGGGAGTCTTTCTTTAAAACCTCGTTTTAAGTGGTCAACTGTCTGGTGCTTGGTCGGTTCTTCATCAAACCACCACTATCACAAGAGGCTTCTTGTGCATTCTGTTTCCCCACTTCAGCCCCGTCTTTAGATTTACTGTTGAGAAAGGTATACATATGAGAGATGTTTTTATTTTTCCTTTTTTATTTGCTTAAAAAAACCACTAATGTGGACGGATGACGACACAATTGTCGTGCAAAGGGAAACACCAAATCACGAACAATGCGGTCCTTTTGTGTCTCTTTGCGGTCATGTTGTCTCTGCGCCGGTCTGGTTGAATTTCAAACTAGAAACGCTAACAGTCACTTCAAACAGAGGCTCTGGTCCAGTGGCCCCCTGACCCCTTGAGGCCCCTGAGCCTGTGCTCTGTAGGCCGGCAATCCTTCCACAGCCACTAACCTGCTGCTGGTTAGTCATTAAAAAACCTTTTCTTTATGTTCTCCAAGCTTTGGTGAAACCCGATAGAATTGGGGGAATTCATTCAAATTCAAGTGAAGATCAAGACCTTTATTTTATTTCCATTAGATGGAATGGAGCGTTGGTTATTATATATTTCACACCATACTCAGGCCCATCGTGTCCACAGCTGGGTTTTAAAATGATTATTCATGCGTTCATTTCCTCCCGTCTTGACCAATCACGATTCTCTTTTAACCGGTCCCAGCGAGACTTCCTTAAATCTCCTACAAGTGGTCCACAATGCTGCTGCCGAGCTTTAGAGCGATTCCTCCTCCCGTGTCTGAATGTTTTGATTTCTTTCCGCTGGCTTCCCATCAAAAGCAGAACCCAGTTAAAGATTCTCGTGCTCACGTTCGGAGCCTTGCGAGGTCAGAAGCCTGCTTACATAAAAGAGCCCGACAGCAGCAGCAGCAGGTCTCCGAGGTCCTCTGATCAGGGTTTATTGGTTGTTCCTCGCTCCAGGCTCAAGACAAAAAGAAGGCTTTAGAACTCTCTCTCTCTCTCTGGACTTCAGATCTGTGGACACTTTTAGAAAGCAGCATCAAGACTCATTTGTTTCGAATTGATTTAGTTGAGGGTTTTTTTCAGTGTCGTCTGTGTTTTTAGCTTGACGTCTGTTGTTTAGTGTTGCTGGATAAATTAACTTACTGTTATTATTATTATACAGCTTTAGTGAAGAGCTGGAACAACGCCATAAAGAATGATACTGCTAGTGGTGGTTTACTGCTTGAAAAGCTCCCTAAAGCTCCATAAAAGCCGAAATCCGGATGTTCAGTGGATAAATAAATAAATACAGTGACACAACTCAATAGGTTACACTTCTAAAGACTGATTTTTATTCCGTGGGAAACAGTCTCTTACACATCTAACTTGTTGGTGCAACATGACAGACAGCTACCCAGTACAGCACTGCCTACAGTTAATAAGATATCCATGTTAACGAGCAAAATAATAAACAAAGTTAAAAAGATAAATATTAGTTTCAGTGTAAAGCACAGCATGCAGTTCTCTTGACTTGCAGCAGTAGAAATGTATTGCATCAGTCTCACATAAATATGCTGAACCTCACACTGGGTCTAGGCAGGCACACACACACGCGTGCACGCACACACACACACACACACACACACACACACACACACACACACACACATACACACACACAGGTTTTTACAGCAGAAACATATAGGGTCTATTCTGTCCTGGTGCAGCTCTGGACTCAGAGCCTGCCTACGCAACCGGAGACAGAGAAAGTGCATTTTTTTTTAAAACAGTGGTGACACTAAACATCCAGGGCGACAAGGACACACAAAGATGCATGGTGGGACAGCTGTGCACGAGAGCGTGCACGCTTGTGTGTGTGTTTGATATTAGGAGCACTGCAGAGGCTAGGTTACGGTTCATCATAGTGAAGGAAATGACACAGACAGGAAATTAACACGGCATGTGGCCAAACAGACCATGTTGACGTCGTTACTGAAGCTGTTTTTTTTTTTTTTTCTTTCTTTTTTTTAACGACACACGCACTCCCGGTCCTGCACACAAGACTGCACTTTGTGGGGGGGGGGGGGGGCCGTGGTCCGCCGTGGTCCGCTGGCCCTCACATGGCGGCCGAAACGTCCGACTCTCTGGGCCGGTTGCGCACGACGTGCTCCAGCTTTCCGGAGTCCGACACGTCGTAGCTCGTCTTGTACTTAGCCAGGATCTTCATCAGCGGACGCAGCTTCAACCACCACTGCTCCTTGGGGATCCTGTGACTGCAGACAAGACGGGGCAGATCTCAGCACTGTGGTTGTGGCTTTTCTTTTTTTCTCACTATAACAGAAATGTTCTAATTCTAACGGTCACTTCTGATCTAATATATTCTAATGAATGAGGAAGAGGAAAAAGATCAAATTCCCATCAGGACCAGCGTGATAGAAATACCGGTTTCAGCATTTAGCTTTGGCACCGCGGCAGGTTGGGTGAGCTAGCAGTAACATGTACCACAGCTAGAAAGAAGAAGAAAGAATTGCCAGCAGAAATTGGTGGAGTGTGCCTTTGAGTCCACCTGGCTCCATACGTACACAAAGTCAGTCTCTCCCTTGAGTTGCACAACGGGCTGGAAGACCAGAGCCCTGCGCCGCATCCCCAGCAGGCAGCAGGTGTCCTCGGAGTTAGCAAACACTCGGCCTGCGGGGGAAAGACCGCAGCAGTCAAGAGGTGGAAAACACGGGGAAACGTACTTTAGAGGGTTGCAAACGGACAGCAGCATGGAACAGACGTTTGGCAGTGAGTGCAGAGCGGTGGTGGCTTTTCTTCTAGCTATCAACACCACAGTTCTGCGTGGATCTACGGGGAGGATGGAGATGGGATGAAAAGTCTAAACACAGAAAGCAACTGAGGCGAGATAAAGCGTCACAGGTGAACGGGAAAGATGCGGGGCAAAGCGGGAAACAAGTGTCCGTTAGTTTCCAGTCTTATAAATGCAGACGACTTGTGAGCACGGTGGCTACTGCTAAATTTGTGAGACACAGACCGGTCACAGCTGTGCCGCACGAGTGCCTAGACTGCCTGAGTGGATCTATAAGACTAATGGGAAAGACAAGACAGGGACATGGAGCTCAATATAAAGAAGGAGATGGTCATGGAGCCAGCGGAAAAATAAAGATTTACCTTCATCTTATGTCATCCATGTGTATGGGAAATAGACATAAAAAACAAAGAGGAGGTTTAACTTTAATTGTAGCCTTTGCACACATTCAGTGTGCTTTTAAGACACATTATGTATCACACATCTCTCACAGTTGCTTTCCATCTGCAAGTACATTCAAATCCATTTCTCATCAAGTAGTTATGCTGATGGGTTTAAAGGATCAATAAATAATTTCCTCAAAATACGTCAGAACATCAGACAGTGACTCCATGCCGGATGTGGGTAAAGGTCCGCTTCTCAGCGGTCACGCCTCTGTAGGGAGGGAGGATCGACTACCACGGGTCCTGTCACTGACTGAGGTGGAACATCGACCTTACCTTTTCTGAACGTCTCCACCAGCTTCTTGGTGACCCACTGCATCGCCTTGGCGGAGATCTTGGTCCCAAAGTTACGGTCGAACGGAGACGGCGCTCCTCCCTTTCCAAAGAATCAGAATGTTTCACTTTGACGCATTTTTTTTGTGAAACTTCTTTCTTTTTCTTTTCTTGTTTTAAAGACATTTACGGTGACGAAAAAGGAAATGATGAAAAGATGAATATGCATCAAAAGTCAAAGACCAGATTCAAACCCAGAGCCACCAAACTTCTTTGTTTTTTACATATTAAAACATTGTTAGTTGTGCTATGTTTCAAATATACTTTTTCTGTATCCCTTTACTTGCTGCAGGCACAACCCACTTCCCCCTTTGGGACCGTTTGTTTCATCCTGTTTTATCCGCGCTAATCTCAAGACATGCAAAGCCAAAACACAACAAAGCCCGTCCATGTGAAACGGGGACATGCATATTCATGATACAAACAAAATGGTTTATCAAATCTTCCTAGTTACCGCTGACACTTTAGTGGGCTGTGCCTACCTGCTGCATGTGTCCCAGCACATTCTTCCTGGAGTCGAACACTCCCCTCCCTTCTTCAGAGTACAGCTGGTAGATGAAGTCCGTGGTGTAGTTCTCATTACAGTTCTCGTTCCTACACACACACACACACACACACACACACACATGCAGTGAAAGGAAACAGTTAAGACGTCTAAGTCCACATGCGCAAAGAAACACACGCAGCACCATTAAAATGCTGGTTACCTGAGGACCAGTCCTCTTTGAATGCCGGTCTTCATTTTCTCAGTCAAATGCTCAACGTTGGCCTGCGGGTACACACGGGGAAATTGTGAGTGACCAGCAGACGGCATTGTACCGCAGAGGCCGTCCCAATGCCCTCTTGTGGACGAAGTGAGTTGTGGAAATCAGAGAGGAGACTCAAACAGCCGGAGGCCGAGTTACCTGCAGGTCTCTGATGTCAAAGGGCTCCTCGTATATGTAGGCGGCGTCGGCTCCGGCGGCCAGGCCTCCCACGCTGGCCAGGTAGCCGCAGTAGCCTCCCATGGTCTCGATGATGAACACGCGCCTCTTGGTCCCGCTGGCCGACTGCTTGATGCGGTCGCAAGTCTGACACACGCACACAAAGCTCACCAAGTCAGTGCCCGTCAGGCGACTGTTACGAGTCTAAGCATTATGAATGTGTGAGATAACTCCGGTTATATCTCATGTTTGGCATAACAAAGAGTCTAGAAATCATGGTCAGGAGTGCGATGATTACAGGTCAAGTAATACATTCCACATGCTGGAGATAAACAGACACTAGTTTCACAGCCGCACATGCTCATTTCTCAATCTGCACAAGAGTCAAACTTGCTACATTTAAACTATTCGGGCAGATTCAGGCTGATTGGAGTCCTGCGTCAGGATGAGAGAGCAGATCAGACGGTAAACTTCAGATCTCATTTACAGTTCAAATGTCAAGCACTTGGTTAGAATTATATTTAGAGGGAAAAGAAATCTTAGTCCAATGCTGCTAATCGGTTTGATATCAGGTGACTGTGACGTCGGTTAAAAACTCCACACTTACAGCAATGGTAACGGGGCTTCCCAGTGATCTAGTACTGCATGTCCATCAAGTTAGAGGACTCACAGGAGACAGATTTAATGAAATAAATATTCTGATTTGTCGTCTCTAGTGTGGATCAAGCTCCCAAAATAAAACCTGGATCCTACATTTCCCATAATGCAACTCAATAGCGTCTTGCCTTCTAAATGGCCAGGTCTCTAGAAACTCACACCTGCGGGTGGTAATGAAGCAACTCACAGGCCGATTTAAACTCCTCATGACGAGCACAACTCAACTTGATGTGTAAAATCGGTGGAGTGCCCCTTTAACATTGTGTGGAAGTGTTTGGGTTAAAGTGAATCCTATACGTGTGATGTTAGAACTACAGTCAGGGTTAACTTTTGAGTTGGGGTAAAGAAATAATGACTACATCATGTTAATGACTACAGAAATCTATACCCGTGAAACACTTAACTGCTTTTGGCTGCCAGTTTTGTTGAATATAAACTCCACTGGTGCATGATATCATGTGTCATTTTCATCATAGGCACGGGGAACAAAGCGGTCAAAGTTTGTGCCGGCGGCGGTTTCGTCTGCCTTACCTCCACGATGGCATTGAGGGCCGTGTCTGCCCCGATACTTAGGTCTGTGCCCGGCACATTGTTACTTATGGTGGCGGGCAGCATACACATCGGGATGCAAAAGTCCTCGTGGGTACCGCGAGCCTCGTACAGCTGCAGCAGACTCTCAAAGGCCTGAAGCGGCAGCATGTGAAAACGTGTTAAGAGCCGCTTGAACGACGGGCCACCGGGAGAGAGAGAGAGCGCGAGAGAGAGAGCGAGAGAGGGAGAGGGGAATCTCTCTCTCTCTCTCTCTCGGTTTGCTAGAGCGCTATCCTGCCATTTCCGTCTCTTTCCGTGTGATAGCGGCAATGGCTTCCCTTTGGCGGAGAGGACGGATGTGTGAACAGAGAGACGGAGAAGGAAGGGGAGAAGGGAACATGAAGAGAATGAAGGGAGGAAAGGGCATCGTCAAAGGGAGGAGGTGGTGGAGCAGATGGAGCAGAGGGAGGAAAGGCCGGTGACGATGGGACAGAGGTCTGTGTGTTTGTGAGCCCCGGCAGCTCAGACGGTTATGTGCAGGCAAGAAAAGCACCGGTGGAGTCTGCATACACAGGAGGACGAAGGAGACGGTGGCAAAGATCCAGGCACTGAGATGTTATTCTCTTTATATTTGCGCTTAAGTCAAGTTTATGTCAATTTGAGATCTCAGGGATGCTTTAAACAAAACAGCAAGAGCATTCTTTAATGTCGCATTGGTACGGAAACAAAGTTAGTGTGGCAGCTTCGTTATCATTTCAAGCAGATGCACGCACTGTACTATACGAGGTGTCAGTTTGTGCTCTGCAGCTGCACGTGAGCCAAGTAGACCAACATCAAACCTGCATGCTGTTAACCAGTCATCCTGGGGTTGGGACACAAACACACAGACGGGCGGGCAGAGCAAACATGGCGGCCGGTCACGACACTCGGGCACCTCACAGCATGCCTCCATGTTGCCGCTCACTTACTCACCTGATAGGGGGGGGGGGGGGGCGCTACTCTGTGACTCGGTTTTACCTTTACCTGTCATCCCTCGCAGCACAGACTCAATTTGTCTCGTCTGCCTGAGGTGTTTATTTTGTTTGGTTTAACAGATGTTCACAAATACTTCCCTGACAGGCCGACTAGAGTGAGCGACTTCTCCCTTTTCTCCCCCGTGAGCGTAAAAGCAAGTTTGACATTCTGGTCGCCAGCCCCATCACTTACAGCGGTGATGGCGTTCAGAGCCGTGTCAGCGCCGATGCTGAGGTCTGAGCCCGGCACATTGTTGGAGACGGTGGCCGGGACCATGACCATGGGCACGCAGAACTCGTCATATTTCCCGCGCGCCGTTGACAATTCCAGCAGTGACAGGAAGCCCTGCAGGGCAGAGCCAAGGGCTTTAGTGTCTGCGGAGGAGGGGAGGAGGGGAGGAGGGGAGGAGGGGGGGGGGGGGGCGTTGGCAGGGTGGCTTGGATGAGAGGTGCTATTTGCCACAAGGGAGGGGAGAGAGACAAAAGTGGGTGGTGCCAAGGGGGAGGAGCCAGGTCTATCACAACGGACAGCAGCGAAACAGACAGGTACCACTCTAACATCATCTCTGTCTCTCTCTCTCACACTCACACACACACACACACACACACACACACGCACGCACGCACGCACGCACGCACGCATCCATTCGTACACATGAAACTCATTTACTTGCATATATCACAGGAAAATAAAGCTGGTGCGCATCTAAACGGGAGTGCGTGAAATGGCTGGCAGAAAAAACAAAAAGCAGGTGCTCTGTGTTTCCAATAAAAAACCAAATCATCATGTTATTTATATATCAGTTACATCAGTGAACCAGCTTTATGCTACAATTCAAAGAAGCACGATTATGCACACCACTATGCAAGGAGCCAGATGGTGGTGCGCCGACATAAAAAAGGGAGAAGACTGATGGAGAGGATCAACATCACAGTGTTCACTGTCATATATATATATATACTGTACACATGGACATCTGACGATATCATTAGCAACGCTTCAGCGGTTACTTTGTCATCTTTCAGTGTGTGTGTTTGCCGGTTATGAAAGATAGCATTAGCGATTCTAACTTGCATTTTCAAAAAGTTATTAAGAGGTATAAATGAGAATGTAGCCTCGTTAGCAAAACGCGCTAGCAGGGACCAGAAAAGGAAGTTTTAGACGTACCTCAAATCCACCGACAACTAGCAGAGCGTTAATGTTGTGCTCTCGCATCTGCGCGGCAATTTTATCAACGTACTTTGCAGGAAGAGTTCTGGAGGGAAGGAAAGGACAAACCTTGTTGTTTC
Organism: Pholis gunnellus; assembly: GCF_910591455.1. Taxonomy (NCBI): domain Eukaryota; kingdom Metazoa; phylum Chordata; class Actinopteri; order Perciformes; family Pholidae; genus Pholis; species Pholis gunnellus. Next base: position 18,194,987 of record NC_136547.1, read on the forward strand.
TTTTATGAGGTAGGAACCGTTTCTCTGCATGTAAAAAAAAACATTTCAACAGTTCCAGTGTATACATGGCTGTGAATGCGGCCCTTTACCTTTTGGTTCCCAACAGAGAGCCACCTTGTCCCGTCCATCCTCCGACATCAGCCCATTTAATCTCCTTAATCTGAGGGGACACGACAACAAGGGGAATCTTACTCCATCCCATTTTAAATACTTCCTTCTTTCCTTCAGCATTTCCAATCTACGCCTAAGATTATTTCATCTTGTTGTTGGTCCGTTTACCACACACACCTTAGTACACCTAGAACCTCCCGTGTCAGTTACAGTCCTGTATTATCCTGTATTATGTGTCGCTCTGGGGTCCCGGTCGGTGCAGAGGATTGTTAGGAGGAGAGTTCACTCCTCCTGGCTACACTCTCTTATATACAACAGAGGAGCTGGAGCGGGGAAAACACAGGAGGTGTGTTGCAGAGAGTCCCAGAGCGCTGAGGTATAGAAATCCATTACTCCCGCTGGTCTAATCTTCTTAGGGTCAGTTGGCGCAGCCTGATGTCAGCTGACCAGGATGTTTAACTAAGCGGGGATATTGGGGGCATTTCAATGAAGATAAATGATCAGGTCGTTTGCTAAACGCTGTTCTTTGAAGGAGGATTCATGTTTTTCAGCGGAGGGTAAGGGAGAGGAGTGGGAAACCAGTTCTACCGGTTCACGGAGCATAAAAGCAGCGTCTCGAATTACAGTACAGCCTGGCTCCACTTAAAGACTCAAATATCTTTACCTCTCATCCAAAGGTTAACACTTCCTCTATCGTTAGTGGGATGATTCTCACCTGATCTGACTGAACTGTGTGTTACAGTCTGTGTGGTCTGTTGCCCTCTATCGACATGTTGTGGCATTGCATTGTTTGTGACTGAGCAGGCCAGAGGAGGGAGAGTCGGTGAGGGAAATAGGTTTACAATAATCTGGACAGATTATTCCCCGCTGGCTCTCCCTGATTATTATTCAGTCAGGGAGCTGACAGTGATTGCGTACTTTCTCCGCCAATTCTCTTCCAGTTGGTTGATTAAAATATGAAACTGGTACACACAATATTTGATCGTAACATTAAATCTCCTTGATGTGATGACTTCCCTGGGAGATTTTTAATCAGAAGGAGTGCGATTTGCGAAGTGGTGCACGCAGGCAGCAGCACAGCACATGCACCGGAGTGTCAGTGATGTAGTACCCACCTGTCCTTTGGAGAACCCCTCAAACCCATCGCTGACGGCAAACATCTTGTGCCCCTCGGAGATGCCCACCCTGACGGCCGAGCGCACGGCGGCATTCATGCCCGCTGAAGGGGCGCCGACGTTCAGCACCGCCACGTTGAAGTTGCTCTGAGGGAGAGAAAACACACAGAGAAACGGACATCATCACATGTGACCGCAACCGTCTGATCATCACGCAAAATACAAAGAGAGAGTGTTGCAGTCGTCGTTGTTGGAGGACAGTTGATCAAGCTCTGCAGGGTGAATCAAGAAGAGGTTCCTGTCCTGGTGTCCCGGCGCCACGCTGTGCCCACAGTGGTCGTTATCACAGAGTGCAGTGGGGGGGGGGGCCTGAGGCGAGGTCCACAGCTACACTTCAGTGATCTTTGGTCTGAGCTGTCCTCCCCCCTGGCAGGGCTGAACTAGTCATCCCTTAGCGGGGGAGCCAGGTGTCATTTGATAACGCTGAGCCACCTGGGCCTCATGTGAAGCATGGTACAGCAACTATAGGCTGCACAGCTAGAAGAAGGTAAAAACTGGTTGTTATTATTAGCTGGTCGCCTTTATTATCATATCTGATGGATAGCAGCATGACTAGCATTATCAGATGCACCTGTTGTCAGAGAAATGCTCACATTGTTTGGCCAAACAGGAATAATCATTACATGAGATGGTTTTTTTGCCAAGGATACCTCGAAGCATAGCAGCAGCACAGCGCAGCATGACTGTAGTAGCTGAGTCATTATTTGTTTTGTAGATCCTTAGGACAGTTATACAAAATGAAACATCTCAGTGGCTTGGGGAGGCCGGTTCAACTCTCTTAAAACAACCTGCACTCCAGGCATGGTTTGGGACTGCTACTGTATGTGTGAAATACAAAATAATAAAACAACAGCTCGTGTGTGTGTGTGTGTGTGTGTGTGTGTGTGTGTGTGTGTGTGTGTGTGTGTGTGTGTATTGTCTGACTTGTGTGAGGAAAACAGAGCTGACACAAAGACTGTCACCATCGAGATTTCGGGAGGTGACTTACGATTGGCAGTTCGGATTCTGCTTTACGATGAGCCAGCAGTTTGTACGTCTTCAGGTTGTTTTCAAAACTCCTGCAGTAAAACACGTGCAACAATATTGTTAAAAACAACGGCGTGGGACACTTTCAGCGCCACCTACACGCTCATGCACAAATCAGGCTGAAATGCTGAGGGTTGAAACGTCTGCATCGTTATCTCTTAACGAGGGTTGACTGTATCCCTGTGTATAAACAACAGACTGCTGGAGTTCTAAGTAGCACCGTGACCCACTTTCTCTTCTCCTACTACACCTGTCTACAGCAAGCAACATCTAACTGATGTCTTGATCTTGGCTTTGGTGTATCAGAGTCATACCTGCCCCGGAGCTTAACGGCCTCCTCAAACCGCTTCCCATCCATGGCCCTCTGGACCTCTTGAGTCTGCGGGGAAAGAGAGAGAGAGTACTTTCACTGTCTGAAGTCAGTACTATTTCATACAGAGTACTCCCTGTGTGTCCAAAAGCGGAGGCCCTTTGTGTCATTTAAATCAGCTGAGATTAAATATCTGTAGGCATTCATTATATATTGACATTTCTTGAACTACTTCACAACATCTGAAAATAGTAGAAAAACCGTCCCTTTAGTTCTTTTTAAACCTGAACATGGTGTGCGAGCACAGCATCAAAGCCTCTTTGTGCGTTGCTATTACATCACCACCCAGCGGGGCAGTCATCGCCAATCCTGCCAAATGCTTCAGATAATCATTAACCCGACACAACTGCCTCTCAAACAATAAAACTCTCTTGTGAACATTAGTGCCACTCCAGGCCCAATGTGCTGGCATCATTACTTCATGCTCCTCCAGCCCGTCACCCTTGACTCGGCCTCTCTGAGTGTTTGTCTGTGCTTTGCAGCTTCCCGTCTCTCTTCAGCTTCCGTAGTTTTGTAAATACGTGCTCGAGTGTGAGTTTGTGTGTGTGTGTGTGTGTGTATTGAACGTGTGGCATGTTTCCAGCCCGGTTTCGGTGCCTACCATCTGTACACACTCCATCAGAGGCAGGCGCACCGATTGGTTCCCACACAGAGAGACCACACAGGCTGGCGTGTTAGCTGTGGTCTCCAGAAGTGCAAGGACGGCCTCCACACCCATCCTACTGGCCTGTGGGAGCAAACACACACACATACACACACACACACACACACACACACACACACACACACACACACACACACACACACACACACACACACACACACACACACACACACACACACACACAGGTACCATCATACCTCATCTGTTTCTCCTGTAAACACATAATGGTTTATTTACAGACACCTTCTTCCCTAAATCCAGTGATTTCTTTTTGTTTTTCACACTGGACACAAAATTCTCCATCATATCTTTTTCTCCGCCTCACTTTTTTTGAACCCGGTTTGTGGTAAACATGAAGAGACTTGTCCCTCGCTGTTTGTGATGCGGTGCTACATGCGCTGAGCCATAAATCTGATAATGTGCTTAACCTAAAACCTGGGGCCATTTCTCCTCAGACACACAGGATTAAACAGGAAGTGCTCTTGGCAGCTGGACTGTTCCTACCAAAATACCGCAAATAGAACATCCAGCAAACATGTACAAGAGGTTAAAAGTGTTGACACATATACAGAGAATTAAATATTAGAAAATAGTACAACTTGTAATAGGACTACCATGTAAATTGTCATCAAATAAAGGCAGATTAATCCCATCTGACAAATAGTATGGTTCTATAATCTAGGTATAATTCCCGTTAAAACTTCCCAAAGCCTAATAATAATAATAACTTCATAATAGTCATATATTCAGTTTGCAAAGCATCAAATCCTGATATGTCAGAAGCTGCGACCAGCACATGAAAAATGACTAAAATGATGACTGGATGATCATAAAGTGGTGGACCTACCAGGATGCGGTCAAAAGCAGAGGGGGTCCCTCCTCTCTGCACATGCCCCAGGATTGTCACTCGCGTGTCGAAGCCCAAGCATTTGACGACGAGCTAGGAGTATACAGTGTGCAGGTCTTAGCAAATACTGTGGCAAAATACTTCAGTATTACTCGAACAAGAAACACTACTGTAAATAGTAACAAGGCTCATGTGAAGTGATACAAATGTGTCTCATGCATGTCAGTAATATGGCTAAATGTGAAGTTACAGGGCTGTGAAACATTCATAATTACAGGAACAGGCTGAACGTCACACACTGAAACACAAAACACGGTAGAAAAGCTGAAGAGAAGGAGAAACAGCAAAGCACAAGCAAGCCATTCTAAGTTTTCAGTCATGTTTGCGTGGGAGCGTATACCGAGCGTAACAGAAGATCCCAAATGCGGGAGGGTGCTCAGTATAATGGGGACACTCAGGTGCTGTACAAGAAAAACTAAAAAAGTTTGCCGTCAAACGAAGAACGGTTAGTGCAGGGTGATTATCTCTACGAGCAGATCTACAGTACAAAACATATCAAATCAAAAAAATAAAAATATTGACTTCACAAATGTGTGAGGTTTAGAGAGGTTGTCCTCGGCAGTGGTAGTAGTACGGTGACAGCCATCTTACCAAACTAGCAGGTGTGTCTGACAGAGCACTCCAGAAACACAGCGACAGAGTCAAAGCCACACCAGGGCAGCAGTACAGTAGTAGAGGTCACACAGGAGGCAGTCCAAGCGGGCACTTGCCACACTTTTGCCACACAGCTCTGTACTTACATCCTTGATTGTGTCAGTGGTAATGGGCGTGTTGCTACGATCAATCGCCCCTTCGGCTACAATTATGATATTCAGCCTTTTCATCCCTGCTCGGTTCTACAGGGAGGGGGGTGGTGGAGAGACGACATGACAGAAAAACTGAGACTGTGGCTGCGACGTGGGCTTTCAGAAGCACGGGGGCCGGACGACGGTGATAGCCGGCGGGTGGGGAGGGGGGGGGCGGGGGGAGCCCAGAAGATATTATTCCCTGATGAAAGATTGTAGTGACAGCTTGCGTTTGCACTTTGTAATCGGCAATATCCTGCCAAGGTTGCTGCTGCGTTATTGTGGACTTAGCACGCAGCATCATGATTCTCCCATTAGGGAGCAAGATGGATCTGTTTTGTTTTTTTCCACTCACATGAGGAGCAGTTAGATATTCTGATGCCCAATGATCATGGCAAACCATAATACAGAGCATTTCGGCTATTTGTGGATGTCCATCAGTCGGGTCTCCGTGCTTCTGGTTTCCCCTTTCTTTGCACTCAGGTACTCACATCCTTGACTATACCAGAGGTTATTGGCTTCCCATGCCTGTCAATGGCTCCCTCTGCAACTATGATAATGTTCAGCCTTGTGCCCCTGGAACGGGTCTGAATCATAGAACAATGGTTTCCAAAGCAGAAATAAACACAGTGAGACACCAGACGACTGACAATAAACACTTTGCTTCACAAAAAGTCAGGATTCACCCCTTGTAGAAGAAAAGACAAATTGTGCAGATTAATATCAGCATCGTCATGGAAAACAACATAACAAAGCAGCATTATATAGCAATCGACACTGGTAGAAAAAGGTTGGGGAACAAATAGGATTGTGTTACCGCAGACAGCTTTTCACACATCTTGTCCTCCCAGCCGTCCTCTGGAGGCATCTCGGGTATCAAAACCCAGTCTGCTCCACAAGCCAGGGCGCTCACCAAGGCCAGGTAGCTAGAGGGAAACACACAGAGACAGAACGCTGTGAATACAAGCAGAGGAGATAACGCCTCCGCCTCCGGTGTTGTGTTTTTGTTTATCAAACGCTTTCTTACCCGCAATGTCTGCCCATGACCTCCAACACAAAGGTTCTCTGGTGACTGAAAGATCAGAGCAGAAAAAGAAAGACTTAGCGGTGCATTTGAATATAACATCGCTGGACCGATGTATGTCAAGTAGTTAAACATACATGTTCAAGCTAGAGCAATAGGATGCTCACAGTAGTTACAATATTTAACTACCTCTGTGCAGTTGTCATAATTGCGTCCACCACTTCGATGATCCTGTGCAGAGCGGAGTCGGTGCCGATTGTCATGTCGGTCCCACAGAAGTCGTTGTCAATCGAGCCGACCATCCCCACGATGTGCAGGGCCGAATACTTCTGGACGGCGTCGGCCTCGATCAAGCCTGAGAGGTTCAGGACGTTTAGGGTTGAACCGGTGGTGTGTTCAGGTTAAGCTCACAGCTTGTTGTCAAAATATAACGAAGCAATGTGTACTGCTGAGCTCAGGGAAAAAACCTAAAGAGTTATTTAACTCCACTTTAAGTAAAAGTGAGTGCATCTTAACAAATGTTAATGAAGAGCATCTGCTAGCCTGAAGAAAGGCCGCACATATTTCGACTTACAGCCGAGCCCGACCTAAGGTGTATAAACAGTTGAACTTCTTAGAAGATGGCATGAGATGGAGCATTGTGTGCAAATCAAACAAAATACAGAGGCAGGGTTTCATATAGAAAGCTTTTTCCCCAACAGCCAGAATATTAATGGGTAAAAAACCCGGAGTGACTGTATGAGGGCAAAGCAAAGAGGAGGTTGGTCTTTCCTCGGTACCTTGCTCCACCAACTCCGTCAGCAGCCCGCTCCATTCCTCCTTGAAGAGGTTGGCCCCCGTCAGACTGCCATCTCCACCGATCACGCACAGGTTGGTGATGCCTTGCTGCACCAGGTTGTGGGCGGCCTTCAGGCGTCCCTCGTGGTTGCGGAACTCCTTACAGCGGGCGCTGCCGATAACGGTCCCACCCTGATGACGAGAAGTGGGGACAATCTCTTCAGCTCCGATACTCTTTGATCCGTGTACTTGGTGTGTTATGGTGCTCGGTGGAACACACAAACCGGCTGCTGGGACCATAACACAGCCTTATCTTTTAGCCTCATGACTTGTTATTTCCTCTTGAATGCCCTGCTCTCTGTGAGCAAATACTTACCTAGCCGTCAAACAGAAGTCCACATATGAGAGAGCTGCTTCTGGAGCCCGTACAGTAACTGCATTAGATGTGATAATTACTCACCACTTGTAGCATGCTGGAGACACTTTCCCATGAGGCTTCCTCTATGTTCTCCCCACCGTCCACCATACCCTGATAACCCTGATAAGAAAAACAAAGATGAGGCTTCTTAGGAAATAAATACAAGAGATGACCAAACAGACAATCCAAACAACTAACAGCTGGAGTGATGTGGAGCTAACGCAACACCATAGAAAAGCACAAATTATTAATTGGGAAACTGAAGAAGTGAATATATGTGGTTTAACGTGTGTCCGTCGCCACACACAGAGTACTGTGGTACCTGAGTGGGAGGGGAGTTTCACACATCTGCTAAAGCCTCAAGTCAGTTATGTAACAAGACTTCGAGCCGAGGGGGTCCATGACATGCACAGATGTGCGGGGATCACAAACAGGATGAGCGAGCAGAGCACGGGCCCTAGCCAAAGCTCGTCTGACATCTGCTGTGTGAAAACAAACGTCCCTGTGTCCACAGATGGAGACCAGGATCCTTAGCATTGTCAATATGTAACTAGAGCTTATCCTGTCATGAAATGCAGTGATCTGAAACACTTGTCACTGCTTCAGATATCGCTGTAATTAAGTTGCTAAGAAAATAGAGTTTGTCATACCTCGGCTCTGTTTTTACGGATTGTTAATGTGTTATGCATAAACGATGTGTAAGAAAACATTTAAAGTGTGTAGGTGAAGTTATGTTTCTCTACTTCGGGTGAGCTATGAGCAGTGGCAGGAAGGGCCTCTCACAATGATCGTCACAAAGTATGGGCTCACCTCATGAATGAAATAAACTTTTGCTCCCACATATAACCCCATTCGAACCACGGCACGTACAGCAGCATTCATCCCTGAAAAAAGAAATATAGAGTATCAAAAAGCAATCCTAAAAAATTAGACAACCTTGTACAACACTGCAGTGATGAGCCGAGTTAAGCTTAAAACACACATGTCAACTGTAGCAAATCGTTGTACAGTCCTGATTTGCACGGCTGTGCATTGTAACAGTTGCTGCATGGATTTATATTTCATCTCCGTCACAAAGAACTGCAGCAGTACAACTTGAATTCCCCTTCTAAGCATTTATGTGTCTTAAATGTGAAAGACAGTGTGTGTCAGCGTATTTAAGTGCAGCTAAGCTGTGTCTATACTGTTATCTGTGGCTTGGGTCACATTTTTTTGCTCTCTCACTGCAGCACAGCACACTGCCATTTTTGGTCAGGCTGTTTTCCCAGCTCCTCCTACACAGCCTCCCAGTTATTTGTGGTTAGCCCAAGTGAACTCTGCAAACCAATAAGGCGCTGCTCTGCGACTTGAATGTCAATGACAGGTTAGCTTAGACACTGACAGTGGGAATGCTGGGTAATGCTTTACCCACAGCAGGCCCGACCGGAACTTGGCTGACTGCGGGAGGTGTAAACAACAGAAGAAAGGGCCGAGTTCCCTTTTTTCTGCACAAACCAGTGAACACCGCAGATCTGAACGCCTGCCGAGCAGTGCTGTTACTAAGCAACACAAAGGTTTAAGGCCAGCGGGGCAGCGGAGACGACAGCAATGAAGGTGAAAGGACAGTGAAATGTATAAGGCGACTATACTGGGGAGTAAAAACCCTTCAAAAATGTATTTTCTCCTACATTCCTACCGCCGCAGAACCAACAAAGCACCCGTGACAATTAGGAAGGGACCACGCTGTCCAGTGCAACAGCCCATGACCCACTGGCTCATTACATAACTATGTTCAAATGAACCGCCTGGTCTCGTTACAGTCAGGAAGACCCAGAAGGTTGAGAGACTGAGAACCAGACAAGAGAAAGAGTGCGAGTGAGATCTGAGAGGAAATGTAAAGATTATGCAAGAAAGGTATCTTTTCTGTTTCTGGTCGAGCTCAGAGGTCTTCATCAAAAGGGGACCTCTCCCGTTCTGCAGAACTGACACTTTTTTCTTGCAGAGTGAGTGAAAGGACCAAGCCAAGTCTAGACAATGCCCTCTGACACTGACATTCAGTTCCTGTCATGCATGCCGCAGCCTCATTGCTTTGCTCTGGGGCCAGCTCTCCATGCGGTTTTTTTCTTCTTCTTTTTTTTCTGTGTGTACGTGTTTATGATGTGTGTGCTAAGGGCGAATTCTAATATCAAAGCCACCCACCGAAGATCGACTGCTTTCTCCCGAGCCAGGGAGAGCTAGAATGCACCAAACTAGGCTGAAAATTGTTGTAAAGTGCAGAAAGCTGCACTGCTGTTCTTGTTGAAAATGAATAATGTAAAGTGCAGGTCTACAGGTTGACCTCCCTGCAGGCCTTTGTCTTCAAGGACCTTTAGACAGGTCGCAGTAGGCAGAGCACAGGTGCAAATAATAATTGTTTTATGGCTGAATTCCATTTAGCTGCTTTGGGTCGTACTGTGCACGCTTGGCTTACCGGGACACTTGAACAGAACAGCCATCGTTATTGTTATTATTAGGAACACCTGTGCTTTTCCTACTATGACACATCAAAATGTCTGCTGCGAAAAAGCACTACAATATCTAGGCAGTTAAAGTGGTTGTAGGTCAACTATCCAACATAACAGGTGGTTTTCCATAGTTTAACAGTCACATCAATACAATAATAACATATTTATTCTTTTGCATTTCAGACAACCCACTTTATGATTGATATATGCCGATGTCTTAGGTGTTTAACTACGTTAGATATCTAAAAGTCAGTGTTCTGAAGGGTTTAATTAAGTTTATTCCATTACATAATCATAGGCGTAAGAGGCAGCTCTTATGTAATAACATGTATGCCTTCAAATAAATTCCTATCAAGACTTGAACTGAAACGCTATATTGCTTCTCAAGTTTCAGTAGCAATTTTGTTTTTTAATACAATACCTTCTAACGCCTAAATAATAGCACTTAATCACTATAGCAGTGCTTTACATCGTGCTGATAGAAGTCTAACCACTGTTTCAGACACATGACAGAGACGCCGGTGAGCACGTGACTGGGGTTTCCTCCATGACGCATGCGCCGTTGGGAGAGACGTATCAGAGATGAGGGCTATGCAGCTCATCACGTACACAGGATACAGGCATTCCGCCGCTGACCCTCAATGTAGCTGCTAACTAACCACAGACTCAAGTCTCATCTCACTCATAATATACATGTTGAGAATGTTATTTTAAGCTTCGACCCCCCCCCCCCCCCTTGTTACATCTCAAACCAGCACCACCCGCAATGCAGTGACCGGCACTTTTATGGCGTTCTGCTGCTTCATCCAAGTTTATTAGGCTTGAGTTGATATAAATGATTACATTAACTCGTTAGTTATATTGCAATGGTCCGTGAATAGGGAAAGACGGCACGGCTCGACCTTGACGGCTCTCCTAACTGCCCGTCAGCGGTGCTGCCAGCGACAAACATGTCCCCAAATACACGGCAGAAGGTGATGCTGTTAGTGAGTTAACGTTCGCCTCCATGGGGTTAGCAGGATGCGTCGTGTTAGCATGCTAACCGGCGGGCTTTCAGATCGAATGCTCGTAACCATCGTTTGTCGTTACCATTTCCTCACTTTACATTGTACATTAAGCAATGCTTTTCACAGAAACGACTCACTGACAGTACAACATCACACAGTTGAAGGCGTGTATTTTCGCCCTCTACGGGTCCACACTGACACGATGATACATATCTGTGTTATTTGAATCTGTCACTCAACCGTTTACCTTGAGCATCCCCTCCGCTCGTGAGCACCCCGATGGCTTTCCCCGCACCAGACAGGTTCTCAAAGAATATCTTCTTGCTTTCTGGCTGCGCCATTTTCACAGCGGTTCCGTGAGTATCCCGGTGCGACCGACAAAAACAATACAAATGGACCGCAACAGTATACAAATGTGCTAAAACGATGAAGGGCAACACTCGTCCGCCCCCTGCCTCTACCTATTGATGCCCGCTGAGCTCTCCTTCTCCCTGTTCCGCATCTATTCGTCGATTTGCATAGGCTGACCGTGGGAAGAATGATTGACATTGCCGTGAGCCAATCAGATCTCGGTTTAAGAAGCCTTCCTGAGATTTAAAACCAATGGGAGGAAACGTATATGATATGTAGGCGGGGCAGAGAGTAGAAGGATGCCAATTTGGATCCCTGTTCTCAGGGAGTTTGATGAGGAGGTAAACACACCTGAACTAAATGCAACAGTTCACCACAGAAACTGTATTACAATGTAGTGTGCACGTTGTTATCAATTATTTAACCGTCCCCTTTTACCAGTAGAGCTGAAGTAATTATCACAGCCTGCCATGAACCTTTAACCATTGATCCATGTAAAAAGTGTGTCAAAAAGTGACCTAAAAAGATAGTAATATTGCTATTCATTTTATTAGTGCTATATTTACACAGTATAATGTACCTTGAACATATTGACTATAAGCTTGTTTTGCATATCTATATCTCTGTGTTTCTAGGGTGGGATGTTTATTCTTTTATTTTGTTTTACTTTTATTGTCGTACTGTTTGCTGATGCTGTGTCCACAAGTATCAGAGGGTGTATCCTCTTCACATATGTTATTCCAGTCTGTAGCATTGATGTATGTAGTTTGAAAAAACAGCTTGACTTTTCTGATATCAAAATGTGTTGATTTCCTTATCATGTCTCCTTGAGGGTCACAATTCACCAACTTCTGCTGAGAACTGCGTCACTGAGGCCTTTTCATGCATGAGTGACGTGAAGGGGTCTCATTACAATCGGACTGATAAACCCTTTGTCTGAATACGAATTCCACTTTCCCAAAAGCTCAGAAAGATAACCATTGATTATTGTTGGTGCATGACTAGATCTGCTGTGGTCTTAGTTTGGCCTCATGGCCTTAGTATTCAATACATTTTCTCAAGATCCCTGCTGACAAACATGAAACATGCAATTAAGTTGGATATTGTGAGGAATTTATGTTTTAGAGCATTCCTAGTGCTGGATATTATATGTTACAGTGTGTTTACTTGTAAGAGTTTAGACCAAGAAGTAATTTCATCATCAGAGGTCATTTCATACTGTAAGAGGAAGGTGTGAGGACTGTACTGGAAGCGGGGGTTTGGCGAATCAAACAAAGGAACTGGCCCCAAGAATGTAAGGAGGTGTCTGCCAGCGGGGGCTGGAACGAAGCCGGCTGACCTAGGTGAGAAGAACAGAACAATGGGTCATCGGCCCAGGAGGGGCTTATTGTATGAGCCAATCGTGGGAGCTGATCGATGGGCTCAGGAATGTAACTTTGGGGGGACAAGGAGCTGTGAATCCAGTGAACACACCAGTTTGCTGGGTGGCCTGAACGGGGTCTCACATTTATGGAATATTATGTTTGTTTTATCATTCATGGTGTACTTCAGTTTGCAGTTGTTTTGGCTTCTGTTGGTTATTAAATATCTTGTGATTTTGATCTGGACCTGCCGATTCCTGTCCTCCATCAGAATGGGAGCAAGGGGGGGGGGGGGGGGCTTCTTCTCCTCTGGGCTGCTTTTCAACATGCAGCCTTCCACAGTTCTGAGAGGTTCTGAACCTAACAATATCTGTATTAAATTAAGATGTTGTCTCCCTGTCGCCATCCAGTGGCAGGAAGAACAAACTACAGGCTCAAAGTCATTAAACTTGAGCGCATCCAACCAAACAAAGGCAAAATACACCTGTCTAGAATGAAACTGAAATAGTATTATCAAGAGCTTTTGACTTGTCCAATATATTTTCATTAAAACACGATAGTAGTATGTAGGCTCTGGGCAGAAGTCTATTTATTAGTTACCTTCAAAAGGGAGGCATCATCATCATCATCATACCTATTTCAATTCAGGTCTTCTTTGTATAACACTCACGACATGCAAAGTATTATCCTTCATCTTAAACACAGTTCCCACATGGCTGGCACAAACAAGTTTCAATAACTGTCAAGGTTTTTGATATTCATGGCACATGAAGACATGACATAGTGTTTTTTTGTTATTTGTATCTGTCTGTCTGTGAGTATGTGAGTATGACCGTCACACATCTCGCCAACTGTTCATCTGCATTCTAACCATACAGTCTATCGCTGCGTTCCAAATCATCTACTTTTTCTTTTTTACTTTTAGTACATACTGCAGCTGCTCTTATGAAGTATATACTACAAATCTAGTGTGACAAAAATATAGCATTTTGCAGTATGCAGGCCAGCATGCTTTTCTCGCTATTCTGACCCACAATCCTTTGCGCAGGACATATATGAGGAAGAGGGTCAAAGTTAAAGGTGCCGTGTTATGAGGAAAATGTCCAAATTGAATGCATACTGCATGAGTATGTACTGAGTAAGGGAAGCTATTCTATGGACTAAAAGTGAAACAAAAAAGGACGTCACAGTCGCTCTCCTCCGACTGCAAGACCCAGGGCATGATGGGAAACGCCTGGCTGTCACCTGATTAAAGAGCTGATTGGCTCTTCGTTTTGATAACAAACACCCCATTTTGTAGAACATCCCATTTTTGCATAATTGTAGCATTTATCACTAGATTTTTGCTTTCAGTACTTAACGCACATCAAATGGTAAAGTATGGTCACGTAAGCTTACAACCAGCACGTCAACCAGGTCGCCTCCAGGAAAGACACCTCAGTAGTTCACAGTAGACTGAACAACTTCCCGCAAGCGTTCTTAAAATAATGTCCCTTGAACAGCTGGTTACCAGTGCTCATCATATAGCCTCTTTTCCAACTCTTCTTTTTTACCTTGACACACAGTGCGAACACTGTTCTGTTCCATTTATTACTAAACTGTGTGACCATGTAGTAGAGTCGAGATGTATTAGAATTATTGCTGAAATAGCGGTGGTGCCGAGGACCCAAGGAAGAGCTGTGTTGATTGTGAAGTTGTTTGCATTGAGCAGCAACACCACAGGTCAAGCATTCTGAACCTGGCATGTTATAAACAGGGCGCTCCACTAGTCAATTAGATTAGTGGTAAAATCATTCACTGTTTCTTTAGACTCATAATTAGGAAAATCAAGACATTTCAAAGTCATCCCTTTGAATGCTATAACTTAGTTTCCCCTTGTCTGATGAGCTGAGTCTGTCCAGCAGGCTTTGATTGGACAGAGGACCTAGTGAACTATAGCTGGCTTTGTCAGTCATCTGGAAGATCTAATTCATTTGTGTGAAACATTCGTGCATTGTCATGTAAAATAATAAATAAAGTTCTCCATTATCCTTAAATGAAACTTCACTCTGGCTTGTGTTCGTTCATTTTATCTCTTACCTCTGGGAGAGACAATTGCTTCCTTTACGTTTGCGAGCCCCCCCCCCCCCCCCCCCCCCCCTCCTCCCCCACGCGTTCGCAGCAATTATATGGTTTCACTCCATGGGGTTGCTGAGAGGACGGCTTTGCTGGAAACTTCAGAGTCGACGCTGCCAGCTGGAAACTCGAGTAGAGCCTCTTCATTTTGCATTTCATCTTTCTTTTTTTTTTTGGCTTCTCTCAGCTTTTTGCTTCACAAAACATTAAAGCTCTATCATTAAATCATGTCATCCGCCTCGGTACAGTATGTCATCCGAGAAGAGTAGAAGAGAAGTTTTTCTCCATGTTACAAATGTATGTAATTTTGTTATTGACATTTACGCAGCGGCAAACATATTGCATGCAAGTTGACAGGATTATACTGTAAATATCCATGTACAGCATTAAGTGACAGGTAAGAACTTCTAAGCTTCTTAATGAACCCCAGTCAGAGAAGAGCGTGAGAAACACCAGTATAACCTCTCATACACAGAGTTTGTTAACAGTCCAGAGAGAGAGCTCTGCCACCGGCCTTGTTTTCACACTGTACCTGTACAGTAAATAGATCCGTGTAGAGCTGTCTCACACGGGAAGCCAAGCCTTAGTCTCTGCCTGTTCCACCGTGTTAACCTCATCCTAGAAGCCCTGCCATGGAAATGACACCGAATGTGAAGAGGATGGTTGAATAAGCCGCATCGAAGCGAGAACAATGTGTTCACGTCTGTGGCTGTGGTGTTGGTGAGATTAATGGTGCGTTGAGAGGACCATCAGCAGCAAAAGGGTGCAAATGTGACATCTGATGTGAGACGCTGCGGCAGCCTGCAGGTACGGAGCTGGAGACTCTGTGAAAGGATGTGTTTTCAAGAGTGTTGCTGTATCAATTTATGTAAAATGCACATTGAACATAAACACAATTTGTAAAGGCAGCGCTCCCACGGAAAACTAAACCTCACATTCTTCATGTAAAATGATCACGAAACCATGAAAAAAATGTACACAAATGTGTGTTGTCAAGCACATGACAGCTGGTAATGAGTTTTGAATTTATAAGCCTGAACCAATACGAGAGTTCTAAATATATGCTTTTAAGCCAATTGCTAATTGTTATTGTTGAATTTCCATTCTTTCACTAAGAATGATATCCTTCACAATGTAGAAGAAGCCGATCAATCGCCGCACCCATTCAGTGGTGGCGGGGATTAAGCGGTATTATTTGCCGCCAACCAAGACTGATGGAAGTATTTTGGTCATAAACAACTAAATAAACTTAGATGTTTGACTTGATGATGACGACGCAAGGGGAAGAGACGGGGAACACCATAACAATTCATTCTAAAGGCATCGTGAATTTCATGGCAGTCCATCGATCGTTGTCGAGACCTCATTGTGGCACGACAAAAAGTAAAGTGATCACTAACATTTTTTGTTTCCTCTTGGGACCATTATGTCTGTTCTATATTTCATTTTCATGGCAATCCATCCAATAGTTGTCGAGATATTTCACAGTTAACCACGGATGTCAACCTCACTGTGGCACTAGGAAAAGTTAGGGATCACCGATGTCAGTTAACTTTATCCTCTGAGGACCATGAATGTATGTACGAAATTTCATTTTCATGGCAATCCATTTAATAGATATCAACATATTTCAGGCCTGACCACAAATATGTCAACCTCACTGTGGCTCTAGGAAAAAGTTAGGGATCACCGATGTCAGTTGACTTTATCCTCTGAGGACCACGAATGCATGTACGAAATTTCATTTTCATGGCAATCCATTCAATAGTTGTCGAGATATTTCAGGCTTAACTACAAATGTGTCAACCTCATTGTGGCGCGAGGAACAGTCAGGGGAACCACAAAGTCAGTAGACTTTATCCTCTGGGGACCATGAATGTATGTACGAAATCCCATTTGCATGGCTATCGATCCAATAGTTGTTGACTATACTTCAGTCTGGACCAAAGTGAACTGACCAACATTACCAACCATGGAGCATAGGGAAGAGAAGACCCTCCATTATTCTGTATGAAAGCTGAACAATGCTTATCAGCTGATAGGTGATACCCAATACTATTTGCCAACAACAGAAATACCAATACAACGTTCAATCCTAATACATTATGAGGCATTAGTGAAACCCACAAGGCTGATTGTACAGTAACCTTTCCCTCCCCAGCAGAGGTCACTCATGGCATTATCTCAAATCCCAGCGGTCTTCCGTCCCTTAACGGTGGACCTCATCTCTGTCAAATTACATTTCCTGCTTGCAATTTTACACCAAAAACCTCATCCCTTATTGCATTGCTCAGTTGCTAGCAGTGTCCTAGGGGAAATCAGGTCCCAATTTGAGCAGGTTTGTGCAATATAGGCTAACATTGATTGTTTGCTTATTGGCTGGAGGTTGTCACTCAGATTGGGCACCTTTCCTGTTGGGATACGTTTTAGCAGATGTTGTGTCCTAAAGGGAGGGAGCTCAATCTGTCTTCATCCCAGGAGAATTAGTTAATGCAAATTAATTGCAAAGTCTAACCGCTCATCAATTGAAAAACGGAAGCACGTTAATGATATAAATGATAAACTATTGTGGTTTATGGAAGAATATTGCTCATGCACAAGAACGTTTGTTTCTCACTGTGAGTGCATGTTTTTCGGCTTCATTGTCTATGATCTCATAAGGTGGCAGGACAAAGAAGCTGCTCAGGGTTCTTCTGTTCCGCCATATTTAATTATCATTTTAAAAACAGACATTTTCGTGGCAGGCTTAGACTAATGTTTTGTTCCTCAGCAACACATTTTAACACAGAGTGTTGTTCCCTCATCTCTTGTCTTTGGACAGAATGAGTCTCAATACTGGTGGCGTACGTTGTGCCGTGTTTCATGACCCACAAATACGGTACAATGTTCAAACATGCATTTTCTGATTCCCATCCGCTTTTTGCCTGTATAGTCTCACTGCGACCACAGGAGAAAAAGTCTGCCACCAACATGTGGCCGGCTTGGTTTCTGTGTATTCCTGTCCTGAATCCTTTACATTCATTCATTAAAGTGATGTCAGGTTGGTACAGAGCTGTCTGTGAGGGTACGTTTTGGGGAAATAGACCTGTCCCAACATGAATGCCTAAAAAAAGCTGGATGTCTGAGTGTATTTATTTGTAAAATTGTTACACATTGGTTGAAATGAGTTGTTTTTTTATTCATTGATCGTGCAACACACATTTGGTCCTTCTGTACCTCACCACTTCTCCCCTTTACCCCAATGTTTGCACTTTTAATGATACCGCATATGTAGTAAATAAGCAAACCGCAACGTGCAATCTGCGATTTTTAAAGCGTTACCCGAAACAATTATACTGCTAATAAAATGCAATTATTGCACCCTACACAAAGCACTGTAAGCATTTATGTAACCCTTGCACTCATTTGCACAACCCAGTTTGTGTCTCATATTCTCCAGTTTAGATTACAGTTTATTTCTGTCTTGCACATTAAAGTGGGATCATGTAAAGTACACAGTGGACGGACTCTGTGAGGTAATGGTGTGTAAAAAGTAGGGAGCCGTGAACAATATCCTCCATGAACAGAATATCATTGTGCCCGCCGTGCGTGTCTGCTGACGTGCTGCATCATTTAGGCTGATACATGAGGCTCATTAAAATAGTGTACGTGGAGATGCTTGGTGGCAGACTCGGTTATACAGCTGATGATAAATGCTGCACGTGTGTATTTAACCACTCTGATAAATCAAGACACAAGCATTAATTATCTTTTATTTATTTCTATCTTTAACTGTCAGATTCAATCGACAGTATTGTTACCAATAGACAAACAAATAGAGGTTAATAGAGGTCACATCTGGTGTCAGGAACATGTAGTTTCAACAGCAACTCACAGCGGAGAACAAAAGGAAACAGAGAAAAGTAAGAAAGCGAATACAAAGAGATGGTTTATAATGTCAGGTAGTGGCATAAAGGTTGCGAACTGATTTATTTTCCTCCCTGATTGCCACGTGGGAACAAATGAGTGAGCTGCCAATCTGCTGAGCTGATTCCGTGGGGCCTCAGGTTGCTGATTAATGAAATGTGGGAGGACAAAAAGACGACTGTGAGCCATGCCGTAGCCTACCCACAATCCTTCACTGCGTCTTCTGATTGGGCTAATCACCCCATTGTCCCTCAGCACTTTGTGTCTGGGTTTTTTTTTTAACGGCATGAGGAGAAGACTGACTGAAGGAAAAACTGCATTTCCTTTATTTTTTTGTATTTTTCCCTCCACCATCTCCTCTTTCTCCCGTATCAAATCCTGCACCATTACCTCCAGTTTCTCCATAACGCCTCATGTGTCATCCATCTAGCTCACTTTAATGGCAGCCTCATAATTATTTAGATGATTATGTGTTGCAAGCCATTTAGCATGCTCAATGACACATGTTTAATTTATTTGCCGCTGCAGCTTCTCGTGGAGGAACGGAGGAAAGGAGTCGGAGACGGGTGGTGCTGGTGGTGGTGGTGGCGGTGGCGGTTTCTGCTGCTGGGTGCTGTGGTGGTTGCTGGCAGTGGAGCAAATCAGCGCTGAAATAGTTTGATAAATTGCAGCTGTTGATATAATATGCAATGCCACATGAAAGAGCTAATGTGATACAAATAAGGTGTGCTTTGTGTGGCACTGCGAGGCAACGTTTGCTCGGACTAATGGCGTGTGTCTTGGTTGACCAGTGAACCCGCATAACGCACTGCACCATTGAGCAAGCCATTAGGACAAGATAATGGGCCAGGCTGCCGGATCCAGCCTCGTTTCCTTCAAGGAAAGATGCACAGAATGTGCAGATTATTTCTTTTGTTTGTACAATATCAGTAGTATTTTCATTCCGTGGGTGTAGAGCTCAGGCATATTTAAGAATAGATTTATTTGGCAAAGCAAAACATTAGAATTTGGGGAATACAAGGAGGAAAGTATGTGAAAAGGCTTTGAGTTCATTTTATACCCAGACTTCTGCATTGCTGTCAGGCGACCACTAGAGAGGAGTAGAACCTCATTGATGGCACGGATTCTCTCTGATAAGCGTTTATTTTCTTTCTTAAAAGATGCAAAATGTTTTGTGACAGGCGTGAGGCTTTTACATGTTTAATAATCTGTGTATTCTGTGTAAAACTTGAGTAGAAACTTAATTAGAAGAATGAGAATGGAAAAAATGATCTAAATATCACAATGGATGCCAACCCAGCTCCTGTATGCAACTGACACAAGTGTGATAGGAAACACCTCTGGTCCAAAAACACTGACAAAGGAGAAGTAGAGGACATCTTGTGTCCAGCATTTTAACGTCTGAAATATACTTTTTTTTACTCATGAATTTCTTGATTTAATTGTAATCATTTTAACAAGGTAATTTAACTTATCATTTGGGGGAAAAACACATCAGACAACATTTTTCTCCATCTTTAGGGAGGGGGGTCTTTACTTCCAGTAAAGAGACTTCCGTCTCGGTCGGTCGGTGCAGATTCAGCACAGCTTGCAGACACGACGTCGGGGCGCAGTGCGCTGCAGCTGGGTCTTGACGCGTGCTGAAGTCTGTCACTGCTCACCCAGACCGCTCTGTCATCCTCCAGCATCTGCCGCGACTTCTTGTTTGGAGAAGCTTCTGGAACAATCACAGTTCTCTGCTTGTCAGCACCTGGTGTTCCTGTCTGCTTCCCTACAACGTGTCACTCTCTCTCTCGCTCTCACACACACACACACACACACACACACACACACACACACACACACACAAACACATTTAACGACGTATATTCCAGATGTGGAAAGTGTTGTTGTTGGGTTTTTTTCCACAGCTGGCATTTATTAAAAAAAACTAGGTTCAAGTTCCATCTTCTATAATTCCAAAAATGCAATCCAACTCTGGAAATATCACAAACAGCAGATACAGCCATCTGCTTTATGGGGTTAAACACTGACCCAGAAAACGCTGAGAACATTTATCAATACTGCAGTGAGCCTTTTGTGTTTGTGTGGCTGATTGTATAAAATGTGTGTGTATATATATATATAAAATATAGAAACTATAAGCTTATTTTATTTTTGCCTACTCTGTGCTGATGCTGCATGGAAATGAAGAAAAGAGGAAAAAGTCATACGGACGTTGCTTTATTCGCTTTTTACTGCTTTTAAAATGTGGTTTATAATTCACATTGTTTATTTTATTTTTTCTCAAAATATGACAGGAAACAATTCATGACAATAATTCTAATACTGCAACATTAACATTATTATTCCACCCAGCTGTGTGTTGTACTGTGAGCAGCAGAGGTTTCCAGCTGTACCTGATGTCACGCGCTCAGCTAGAATAGTGATGATTTTATTGTGTGTCACTGTTTGTGTATATTTTCTATTTGTGTCATAATCATCCCCGTGTTTTTATTAGGTTTGTCCGTAAAGCACTTTCTGTTCCCAGTAGCTGCAGTCGTAGACGTGGTGGCACACTTCTAGCATGTATATGTGTTAGATATAGACCTTTTCCACAGCAAACTGTTTTGACTCATACCGCAGGAGGAACTAACACTGTTAAGTGTAATGATGTGAAATTCCTGCTGTGCGCCTGCTGCACATTTACAGTACAGTGCAGAATCTCCCGTCACTATGATTATTACATCACTAATGCAAAACCTCATGTTGGATGCAGTGTATGCAGTCAAAACTGTCGACCATTCAAACACACTTCACGTCACTACATGTCATTCACCCACTCACACTCGTTCATACACTGCTGGCTGGCAGGGGTTACCGTGCAAGGGGCCACCTGCCTATTAGGACTATCTAACATTCACACACATTCACACACACCGTATGCACAGCTTTGGGAGCAATTTGGGATTAAATGTCTTAAAGGGACAGTGTGTAAGTTGTAGTAGCATCTAGTAGTTTGTGGCAGGTTGCAACCAAATAAATACCCTTCAGCTCAGCCTCAAAGTGTGTCGAAGAACTACGACATTCATTTCTCACTGGAAACAAACGTAAAATGGCAATAAAATAAATAACATTTCTGAGTGAACTTTATAAGGAATGGAGAACAGTATCAGTCCTTCCTCCTGACTGCTTTGTCTCAGCCAATAGAGAAGTTTACCAAAAAAAGCTTTTGGCCGATTGTTCACGTTGTGCTTTGCGGCGGTGGCCGACTGAGTTAGGTTTCACTTTCTTTTACATGTTCACAGATGTAATGATAAAGTATTGGCTTTTTACTCGCAAATATTGTATTTGCAACAAGCGTATAGTTGCAGTCAACTCGAGTATCCTTCGCTTCTCTTGGTTCACTGCACCAGAGCGGCCAATCTGCTCGCGCTTCGTGTTTGTGTGTAGTTGGAGGAACTCAGCCCAACAGAGAGATCAGAACAGATGCGTGCTGCCGCGTGATAATAAATTACATCAAAACATTCAAAAGCAACAGTAACGTCGGGGCTTATCACTACTACGATTTTCAATTATTTAGCACCAAGGCCTGTTTAATACCGGGTTTCTGAACGCATCCCTGGAAGACGACCCGCTCCCTACGTAGATATAAATGACTTTTTTTCGCCATTGGAAACAGCTACTTTGCAATGCAAGCGAAGAGAACAAGCAAGTTCACGACATTTTTTTTTCTTTTTACTTAATTTACCCGATGAAACTTCCAACAGCTTAGGAATGTTCTGTTTTTGAGTGGTATCTACAGGCTCCCGTTTCCCTTCAAGGTGAATTTACTCTGTAAAGCAAACCCCTCCTCTTTTAGACATTTCGGCCAAGTTTGCTTCAGTGTCAACAGCACCTTAAACAGGAAAAAGAGAAAGTTAGAATAAGTTAGTATTCTTCCGCTCCAGTTTTGGCTTCCAATAACAGATTCCACACCGTCTGTAGATATTTTTAACCTGCTTTTGTAGACAGTCCCTCTTGTTTTTTTGTTTTTCACCCAGTATCTAAAATGGGATACAGTGGAGTCGCATCTCTTCCTCATCACTATTAATTAATGATTAAATAATGATTTATAAGTTCCCTCACCTGACTGCTTATGGAGCTGCTGATTGAGAGACTTCAATCAGCAGCTAGGTCTGCAATCAACACCTGATTACGACATGCAAACATACAGTAGTCCTTCTGCTCCCTTCCCCATCCTAAAATCATCTCTCCATTTATTTCAATTAATCGGTTAATGGTGTTAAGGTCAGTAAATGTGCTGCCATCGCATCCCCTCTTTATACTCCATCACTCCCGTCAGCCAACACATTAAACCAAGTTAGAGACTGATAATCGCAGTTGATAAGCTTGATGTTTTTTTTCTCAGCAATTGATTGGCCGGTCAGAGAGCAGAGAGGTCTCAGATAAACTGACACCACAGACAAGACCGCCTCCCAGTTTCCTCCTCGCGCCCGACGCAGGTCTGATGCTTCCTTCGTCACTGCGAACAACAAAAAGATGCTCGCGGCGGATGCATCCGACAAAGTCAGATTCTGGGACATGCAAATGAGCGACATCGCATTTTTGTGTCGAATCCCAAAGAAAGACAGGCAAACAGAAGATTTGACTGGGACTTGGGGGGGGGAAAGGCTCCTAAATTCAGTGGCAAGTTGAGAGCACAAAGCGCGATTGAAAAGTCCTCAAAGAAGCAGGTGAAGCGTGGGCACGAAAAGGAATGCGACACCTTTTGCAAATGACTCTCTGTACCTTTTGACAAAATATTGCTTGTTCACATCGGTTACAAAGAATGCGGAATATCAAATATGAGCAGTCATCCAAGAGAAACCAGTCATGAGCGGGAGTTCTGTCTTGAGCATGAAAGGCCGCGCGCACCGTGAAAACCGCCTTAATCACGTCCCATTGAATACAGCGTGAAGGAGTAGTTTGACATACGTTTATTCATTCTGTTGTGTTGTCTGCATGTTAAGAGTGACGCCTGAGCCAGGAGAGAAATAGATTAGCTTAGCATAAAGGCTAAAAGACTGGGGCTTTGTTCACGGCAAAAATCACGGCACATACAGGGACAAAGTTTTATCCAGCAGTAGCCTTCATGTACTGCGAGTGTCTTTGCAGGACATCAACAACGTGAACATCTGTGACTTTACCAGAGAATTTGATAAAAATGCTGCATTTAGCATCCAGCAGAACCGTGACGGTGCTGCGCCGTGTATCTTCATGTGTCTGTTCTTTAAATCACAGCAAACTGCTGCCATTTGTTTAATGTGTAATATCTGTATATCAGCAACACAGCACATTATTTCTGTGTTTTTAGGGGTTTTACGCATGACGCTCCCCGTCCTGACTCAGGAACCGGAGACGGGTCATTGTAACGTTACCCCTTAAAAGGATTATAGGGAAATACTGATTACCTGACAGAGGGAAATGAGACCACGGCCAGTGTTAGTGGGTTTTTTCCAAATCTGAATTGACAGGGCGGAGGTGGGTGGTTAAGTTCAATCCACTATTGCTGATGAGCAGACTGATTTCTATTAACCTGCAGCCTGCGGATCAAACAGACTTTTCCATGCTGCTGCTGCTGCTTCTGAGAGAGAGAGAGAGAGAGAGGGGGGGGGGGGGGGAAGAGACTCTGCCACCAAACTTTTATGACACAGAAAGTCTGCTTAATGGGCTGGAAGATTCTCCCCCATTTAGCCCTGTGCGGAAATAAAAGGAAGCTGGTCGGTGCTGAGGAAAAATGGCTACTTCCAGTTAAGTCCCCCAGTGAATTGGAAATTAGGAAATTATAAGCAGAGCGATCAATCACGGACGAGTATGCGCTCCGGCGCGCAACGCCCCAAGATGGGTTTGGTGAGGATGTAGAGTGACGACAAAACTTCGGCGGAGCAATTATCATAGGTGCATCACTGCCCGTCCCATTAGTTCAACCCCGCCTGGCGGAGCATGTGCCCGACTTCTGGTGGGCTTACAGCAGACGGATGAAATAGAGGCCTAAATGAGCTGCCATTGTGGTTATTTTAAGCACCGAGACAAACCCAATATGTCATAAAAGCAAAGTAATCTCAGTGTTATCCTTCACACTATGTCCCAAATGTCCCCAAAAGGCGACATTTGTGTTGATTCCTGTTGTGCCCAACAAGACATGAAGCCTACCGGCTACAAAAAACTAAACAAGCCCAACATCCAGTGTTAAGAAAGAGTGGCGTTTGGTCTCCCGGCCCTCCTACGTTTGACAGCCTGAGCCCCAGCACACGAGCAGAACAGAGCCAGCAGCGGCGGCACTGCGGGATCAGGAAGCCCCGAAAGGAGAGGCAGCAGAACCGGGGCTGATGGGGGAAATATGCCAGCCACAGTGCGTATAGCTCTGGGAGGGTTGGAGGGTAGATTACTGATGTGAAGCGATCGTGACAAACAAGATGCAAATTGTCATCATACACAATCAAACGCTTCTCACGGCTGACAGTCAGAGCCGTTTGATTGATAGTGAGGGTGAGTCAGAGAGGATCAGAGCGGAATTGTTTCGTTTAAAGCTGCAACATGGAACTTTTTTTTGATTAAAGCAGATCAGAGACAACAGCAGATCAACAAAGAGCATGCAAAGACCACATGAGCATTGTTTATTTGGGGGGGGTTCAACTTTAATTTACTTTTTCTTTACATCTACTTCTTCCTCTCAGGTGAGATCATATGTAAACTATAGAAACGCGGTGTATTTATTGTCTGTTGTAACATTCCTCACCCTCTAAAGGCATGTTTCATAGCCAGGAGATTATCCAAATGTAGGTGGCAGAGGGGTGGAGCCGAGACGCAGCGAGCAAACTCAGGCTCAGTTTGAGAGGCTGTCAGTCAGGCAGACATGCTCTTAAACATGCTCCTCTTTAAGTCAGTATCCTCTTTACGAAGTAATAACTTCCAAAACCAACAGCAAGATGACACAGAAGAAGTGGAAAATTGCCTTTTGAGAATCCACCTTTTGTGGAAAAGTTTGTTCCCTAAAAAGAATTCTCTAAATTAAACTTCAATTATTTGTTTAAATTTGGCTCATGAGTTGAGAGAACAAACCATTTTTGAACCAAGGTTAGTGAAAACTAACTCGAGGCTGACCCCAGTGACCTTATCAGATCAAATTAGAAGTGCATGGGGTTAGGGACGCAAGTGGATACTGCCTTTCAACACGGCTAGCATCGTTTTCATCATCACCGAAATGACTAGTGCAACAATATCTTATCTACTCAAAGATACCGACTACATCTGGTACTTGTGAGTTTGAATCAGTGATGGGAAAACATTGAAAATAAGGTATACGGAATATTCCTGCATCTGTTCCATTTCTGTCCCTAAAAAATTTGAAAATTTGAAATTCAGAGGACAAATTCAAGACAAAAACAGAAGTTGTCTTTTCACTGAGAGAACTTGGCTTCAGACTGAAGAAAGTTTCTGTCAAAATGAATGCGGTTGCGTTTTAATCTCCTGTTTGCACAGCATACGTCCCACAACATGGATAGAGATGATCGTGATTACTTGCTATGACTCGAGTTAGAGCAATAACAGGACTGACATCAGATGGGGAGGTGTTGCAGGTCTCCTCCACAGCGATGTGGGAAATATCTGCTTCGGCTGAGACTCCATGCTTCACTTCTCCTCCACCCATGCGTGCCGCTGCGCTAACGGGGTTGCAAGGCCGAATGTAAGAGCGCGCGATTCCTCACAGACTATTTTAGCCTTGTGGGCTCTTAGTTCTTCAGTGATTCGATTCCAATCATCGCCCATCACACTTTTGAGTTCTCTTGGACTAAATAACGGTCAGCGTAACACACCAGTAAATCATCCAGTCTGTATGTTTGTGCAGCATCCTCAATTCATGTTTTGATGGTTTTGGTAAGAAAAAAAAAAGAGCGTTAATGTTGTGAAATGGGCCCTGTGATGATGAAAATAGGCCATGTGATGAAAGGTGTGGGCAAAGACGAAATCCTATATAAATTGTCTGAATGGGGAGGAAGATGAGAGGTGAGGAAGACACGGAGGGAAGTAATGGCCAGAGAGCTGAGAGATGTCTGGGCCGGCTATAAGATCAGAGAGAGAGAGAGAGTGTGTGTGTGTGTGTGTGCGTGTGTGTGTGTGTGTGTGTGTGAGAGAGACAGAGAGCTGCAGCCTGCACAGGGAGCTGCAGCGCTGCGTGCTGATCATTCATGATGGCACCTCAGAGGCCATCCTGTAAGGAAGAAAAATGAAAACTATTAAAGGCTCGCTGGGCTATGTTGGCTTTGGTGTGTCAGCAATTATTAGCCCGGGACAGCAGTCTTTAGGTCCTCAGATATAGGAGAGTGGGAGACTGTGGCAGAGCAGGAAAGGACACCGTGATCTCCCTTTATAGTCGCTGCCATGATCTGTGCTGTAGAACTTTCTGCACAGTAGCAGAAAGCAGTGACGCTGAGGAGCTTTCTTTTATCAATTGATTTTTTTTTTTTTTTTAGTGGTTAAGTGGCCTTGAAGTTGTAATATTTCTGAGTTTATGTTTCTCTCTTCTTCTGGCTCCATCTTTGGAGTTAAAGGACGCTGTGGTGTGTCTGCACTGAACCTGCCAGAGATCAGCTGTCAGTCAAACGGAGTGGGCGGCACTGTGACCTCTTTTCCTTGGAAGTAGATCACACCCGAGTTTCTAAGAGCTCCCATATTTGTTCTTTCAACTCACTTGGTATGGGAAATGCTGCGGTCATACTAAATTTGCACGTGTTTCTATATTTTCAATGCGAGGCTGTGCTCTTGAACAATTGGGAAAGCCGTAGTGATTCGTCTTGTGACCTCCACAAGGTTCATTTTCTCGTCTCTAATTTTTGGGAATCCCTGGAGTTGTTTGACTCCACCCTTCCTACTTAGTTGCTTTTTAGTATGGTAATGCCTCACACAACATTCTCCATTCTGAATGTCAGCAGGCAGGTGTGGAGTCCTCCTCGCTCCCCCAACTTCTTCCTCACCTGACCCGCCAGATGGTTTGCTGCCATCTGAGAAGCCGTCATTGGAAACTGTCTGGAAAGAGGCCGGCACTTAGATTGACCATCTGTCAATACAACTCTTGGCGAAGCCAGTCAGGAGAAGCCTTTCTTCTCTCTTCTTCTGATATAACTGATGCTGATGCAGCATTTACGCTAACCTTTTAAGGAGCCGACCATTGTTGTTCAGAACAAACAGATGCCTCTCTGTGTCGTCTCACATAACACACTTAAACTAAGGCCACAGCTGCCAGTAGCGTCCTCCTGTCTCGCCGGACACAAACGCCTTACTTGAAGCCCCGACAATATATTTGTGATCCCACAACTCTCCCGTGATCTTGTGACTTCACCACACAACCCTCTTGTCCATCACACTGTCCATGTGCAGGTCATTTTGAGGGAAACAACATCCATTCTCCAGTTCCTCCTTCCTACGGCGTAGCAGCACTACTTGTCCGTTTTTTCTCCTGACGCCTGTTAATGCGTCACAATGTGCCCTGAGGAACGCATGAGAGAGAGAGAGAGAGAGAGAGAGAGAGAGAGAGAGAGAGAGAGAGAGAGAGACATGTGAGACCACCAATAACCACATACTCCTGGTCCTCACCCGCGACCACGTGCTCCCCGTCTCCAACATTCCTTTCTTTGGCCGTACTCCTGCCATGCTGCTGCAGGCCCTGCGGAGTTAACGCTCAAATACAATGCGAGGAGAGGGCGAGCTAAAGGCGAAACAAAGTCAATATTAATAACAACTCAAATTCATGCAAATGACTTGCAATCCCCGACAAAATCAACGGAAACCAGGCAGATAAACAAACACACAAGCATGATGAACGCGATACAAACTTCTGCTCTGTGACATTACTGTCAAGTCGATTTTATTTATACGGCCCAATATCACAATCACAGATTTGCCACAAGGGGCTTTGCAATACCTCGATTAAGATAAGGAACCCCCCCCCCAAAACAAAATGGGAAAAAAGACCTCTAGTTGGTCTGAAACTGGTGTAAGGCATCTTTTTATTCGAAGAAGTGCAAAATAAAAATGAACAAAACAAACAAACTCTTGGTCATCTGAAAGTGTATCGTGCAACAACAAAATGGCTAAGTTGGCTGGACAAACATTGATTTATATGAACATGTTGCAGATGATTACTTATCAGCTTTTCATCGTCAATAACATTAAAAAAAAAAGTCTGTGGCGACATGCATTATAAATCATATAAATGAAGGTCACGGTTTCCATTAATGCATAGCCTGCTGGTCATATTCACATACTGCATTATCAAGCTACTACCTCCTGGTGGATGTGGTGTCCTTGCATTTGCAGCCCCTGCTGGAAGACAGATCCTCGATGGACTAACTCTCATTACTCATTACAGTGTTTGAGGACGCGGGGGACCACCTGCGACACTTATAAATGACTTGCTAGTGTAGTTTGCCGCCGGGCAGAGCTGTTGCATTGGCCTGACCAGATGGCCTGTGATCGACTCTCGTGTGGCGCGGTGCACATGCGGCGCGTCCAATCGCCCGTGGGCCCAGTTTGCTTTTCACACGCGTTCTAAGGTGGTAGAAAAGTGGCATGACACGGATGACTCTTTCTGGAATTAGTATTTATTTCAACAGATCAATAAGCGAGAACACGTCTATCTGTCATAATTTGCATTCGGCCTATAAGATCTTATACTAACTGTGAATTATGAAGTCACATACCTACAGTTTTACAGTCTTATTTATAACATTAAACTATTTGTTAAGAGGCAGAATAAACTTAAGTTTTTGCCCTTAAAACAGTCCCTTGTTCTCATTTTTCACAGACTCTCTCAATCCTCATCTTTTTAGGAAATTTGTATTCTCGGATCGGAGAACAAAGCGCAACATGAATGGCCACGCCAGTGACGGTAATCCATGAGAGGGAAGGTGATGCAAGAGGTCACCAAATGTAAACGCTGCTGTTATTCGGGTAGTGTTAATCCCTCGAGCATGGCGACTGAGCATGCATCAATCACAGCCGTGTGTGTCCAGAGGTGAGCCAACAGGCATTAACCTTGAACCAAAAGTCAAAGTCTGGATGTTCCACCCCCCCCCCCCACCCACCCACCCCCCACGGCCTCAACATAGACCACCACCATGTCCACTCGCAGAAATACAAGCTGGAACTTAGCCAAAGCTAAAGTGTAGCTCTGTGTTGGTAAATGTGAAGATGAAGATTTTGCCTGTTTTAATAAAAGTCACTGGAAAATCACAGTGCAGTTGCTAGCATAAGTGGCTGCATGCTTGCTGTAGCATCACAACCTACTACTTAAAAGTCTCATCAGTCTCCTTTTTCTAGATGGCCCATTCATTGGTAAGAAACTAACTGTGAGCAATGAAAGGCCAATATTCACCTTCCTTTTGGTCTCGACCGACTCCAGAGAAAAAGATATCTGGCTCTTTAGTTGCTAATGTTTAACCAGCTAGTGGCTAACTTTGGAAGAGCGGTCGACGAGAGCTGTGTGAATGAACCAAACAATGAAATCTGTGGTTCTGAAAGCCACAACAATGAGCCAAAGCAGGCTCTTAATCCACCGAGCCCATTTTCAGCATGTTTAATGTCAGTCAAGTGGCTGCAATCAGATGGCATTCAGTGAATTAGTCAACGAGATGCACCTGGCGCATTAACAGCAACAACAACAAGCTAAAAACTAAGAAGAAACTTGAACTACATTGGCTGACTTGAATAGAGATACTAGTCACGGCTTCATGGGACTGGTGGATTGAATGGAGCCGTCAATGTTGTTGATTAAACTTGTGCTTTTTGTTAAGACCAAATGACTGCTGTGAAAAAGCTTGATCAGGTGTATTTCAGTAGGCCGAGCGGTTTCGAGGCGCAAGTTACGTGTTTAGCTAGTCAGTTGACCCTTGGCTAAGTCCCGCCCCTAAACGCAGTACGGCCAATCATAGCGTAGTTTCAGCCAAGCTCTAATCCAGGGTCGGACAACTAACCGGCTCTGCTCCATAGACTGTCATGCAATCGTTTCTGATTTTCTACATTGGCGGAGTGGCAGCTGGGGGGGCGGGGCTTAGCGAAGGGTCAAATGAACATCCAGTTCTCCACGTTAAAATTGTTGGGTTCTGACTTTGTATGATAAGAACTGTTTCTGTTAATGTATAATGAAGTAATTGGTCCTTTCCAAGTAGCAAAAGCTACATCGCTTGAAAAATATCTCCATGTTTGACCATTTTGTCTGGTAGATTACATTTTTCTGTGGTGAGAAGTTTTTGCCTCGTGGCTATTTTAGAAAAGACTAAAGTGACTTTATAGCTTAGATCTAATCATGCTTCCTCAGCAAGCAGCATCAGATAGGCTCCTTCACCTTATCAGCGTAGGCAGGCAGAGGAATCATTTCAAGCATCTACGGCCAGGAGGGAGGAAAAGGAGTAATTCATGTCTGTAATAGCAGTGGTACAACAATTAGAGAAAAAAGGTCTAAGAAACGGGATGGGGAAAAAAGAACACATAACAAAAGTAAGCCTCGGGGGCTTTTGAGATTGGAAAAAAAAGAAGGAAGAGGAAATGAAGAAACAATCGCAGACTTTTAGAAAAATTTCAAGAGCAGATGACGACGATAAGCCTGTGAAGCACAGTTTGATTCCTCGGATTGTCAAACAGCTTTTGATTTCCTGCTAAGTTATATAAATGGCACTCATAGGGAGAACATCAAAATTCAATAAGTCCCTTTGAGATGAATGTTATTAGATTTTCATAAGAATGGGAGTTCCTTTCATCCGGCAACAAAAGCATTACAGCTGAAAAAAAAAAGTAGAGAGCATCTGCGTTTGCATTAATATCCCATCAATTAGCATAAACTTGAACCTCTCTGACATTGTCCACACTGTTGCTTTGGTGTTAATACCTTTCATTGCCAAGTATTTTAACAGGCAATGAAGGACAAATTATGTTATAATGCATTTGATGAAAAGGTTGGTGCATCAAAGGCAAGATCTTTGAGGAATACCTGGAAAATAACACGCAGAAATACAATACTATCCAGATAACGTCTAACCCATCTGTGCACCACTCGTTCAATGAATTTATTGAGGTTGTAGTCCAATGTGTACCCGGATTGTTTCCTTGATGCAGCTAATCCCTTATTTTATTTTAAAAATACTTCCGTGTTGACGCGGCTAAGGGTGCAAAGAATGCTGTGCCAGGAATCGAAGATGTCTAATAAGGTGCCGAGAACGATTTGCCACTTTGAAATGCTAAACGGGACGGAGGTGCAAATTAGCCAGGAAAATGCCTGGCGCATGTAATTAAAGGCCCCAATGAATTCCAATAATCAAATGGGCCATCTTCTGAGAAAACTATTACAGGAGGATTATTAGTGTTGCAGGTTTCGCTAATCACTCACTGACAGGCCGGCTCGGTGCCAGCAGCCCCGTCTGTCTGGGCTGTTGCTGTCACACCCACACACACACATATTATACACACACACACTTGGACGCTCATGTGTAATCGCAGTCATGCCCCCCCCCCCCCCCCCCCCCCTGTATGTATGCATGTAGACAGACTGGTACACACACAAGCAGAGACAGTCAAGTCAGTCCTATTGATGTCAACCTTTTTGCTCTCAGTTATCATGTGCACACAGGCAGGCTTCATATTGAATCAGCGGGACGGGGTTAAATAAAACTGGAAGGCTTTCACTTTCAATCTCATCCAGCCTCCAACTTACATGCCTCGACCGGGAGATTCAGGAGATAGAGGGGGCTTTGGATGTCAACACGCGGGGGGGGGGGGGCGTATATGGGCATTTATTCTGCACTCGGTAGAAACTGAGCTCAGGAAAAACCAGTCCGCTTGTTTTGGTGCGCCGTTCCACGCGGCTGGAATTCAAAAAAGTAACGGCGTTCTCGAATGAGGAATGCAGAAGGCCCCATAATGTGGCGCCCACTCTGATCCATGTCCTGTGCGGCGGTGAAGTATTTACTACGCCAGATTCAACCACACGCAGGCTTATACGCTCAATTTGTTAGCTGTCAGCCCCTCTGCAGCACCGCAAGACCGCGGTGAAATTAATCAGTGACATTAAAAAACAGAGCAAAATGCGTCACGCTTTGATGCAACCCAATGTGTTTATTGATTAATAAACGGTCAAAGGATTCCATTTCCCAGATATACTGTCTCTGCCTGCCGCCGCTCCTTTTTTTTTTTGCTGCCGAAGAGGCTTTTTCCCCCAGGACAAATGTGTTTCAGCTGAGCTGATCCAATCCCTTCGCCATTGTTTTTATGTACTTCTGTTTAGCGCTCCCCCGAGCTCCACTGACTACCTGTCTGTTTAGAAGCCTATAAACATA
Organism: Pholis gunnellus; assembly: GCF_910591455.1. Classification (NCBI taxonomy): domain Eukaryota; kingdom Metazoa; phylum Chordata; class Actinopteri; order Perciformes; family Pholidae; genus Pholis; species Pholis gunnellus. The sequence goes on from NC_136547.1 coordinate 18,227,815, forward strand.
AATCAGACTTGTTAGAGACTTTTTCATAAATTCCTCGCGACGGAGAAAAAGCCGCTTCAACAGATGGATGAAACACCACCGCGGCTTCTTTTCTTCCTTTTTTTTTTACTCTTTTTCTGAAATGAATTTCTGTCCTCGCAGCGTTCAGAACATTATTGGTATCATTAAAGCTCTGATGAAAATCTGTGGTAGTAAGCCAAGAGTCATAGCACCAAGCTATTGCTTTATGTCCATATCACTAGATTTAGAGTACTGGATCAGATCAGGACCATAACTTGTATATATTGACATTCTGGGGAGACTGAAAGATTTATAATTCATACCACAAAAGCCCAGAGGGCCTATTCTCCATCCTATGAGTATCTGCTTATAGAGGGTGGCGAACAGTAAACACAGCCGTTCTGTCATGCAGTGACAATCTCCATATGCAATCCTGATTCCTGCTACTTAAACTGTAAAGGCCACTCAAACAGATAAGAACGTAGTCTCTGACCTTGATCTTTTTTTTTTTAATCAATATTTCCATCTCGGGGGGCAAGTTTCATTTCAACCAAAATTGTATTTGTTGGCCACCGTAACTGTGTATTCTTTCCCTCACTGGTCTCTTAGCTCGGAGGTTTGACCTTTTGTAGTCCACCGGAAGAGAATCTATGTCACCTCTGGCGCTCCCATTTGTCCCCTCACTGCACTTCAGTGGAAACGATAATTACGCTTCAAACGAAGCTCCGTTCATTGTGTCGGCTAATGTTTAAAGCTCTCTCTCCCTCTCCCCCCCCCCCCCCCCTCTCCCTCTGTCTCTCTCAGAGCACAATGGGAGGGTCAATGGATCCCTGCTCACCTCTTATTTACAAGATTCATGTTTATCTAATGCAAAATCAATAGCTCAGCACCAGGGAGAAGTTAGGGCTCCACTAACAATCATTGAGAGCTACTTAACAGCACATCTGCCTGTGCCGTAGTGGGCCATAAAGGAGAGGGATCGGCCCCGTGTACTGGCCCTCAACAGCACTGGAGCCTTGCGTCCAGAGACAATGGAGGGTCAGCTACATTCATCCCTGTATTTCCTTTATATCTAACAATACTTTATAATACTTAAACCACCAATAGCTGCTTTTTCTTTTGGTGACTTTGGGACTTTGTTTTTGGTGTTTTGTGCCTATTTAGACATCTAAAAATGTATCAAAAGAAAAGGGAAAATCACTGTTTGGTAACGTTATATTGTGTGTTGATCAAAGTTCGATGTTAGGTTTTGTCAAACTTTAATTTCTCTGATTTTTTTGTTCGTATAACTAAACATTTTTAAGTTGTATTTCTTTTTCACTTATTAAGGAGGCCACCGTTTGAGTCCCGTTTGGAAACCAAAAGTCAACGCTGATTTATTTTACTGTACGAACCAAAGTTTACTTATGTAACGTACTTAACTTACGTAACGTACGTAGCATACCTGGCTTATGTTAAGTAACTTACGTTACCCAAACCCTGATCTTTTCCTGAACCTAACATTTGGTTTCAGTTTCAATTCACAACGTTGACCATGCGTTAAAGACCGTTACACAATGTTCGCCTATCCCTAGTACTCTCCAACGGTCATATATGTCATTTTGGGTCATTGACAAACGACATCTCTGTCGTTAAGGTATGAAGACGCTTTTAATAAAGACTCGCTCACTTGCACTGAAGGAAAGAGACTCAGTTTGGATTGTTGCCACAACTGAAATGTTTACTTTAGATGCTGGTAATGTATATTTCTAAGTCCAAAGAACTTGTTTATCCTTATTTTGTGCCAAATACATTTCATTTTTTCATTTTACAAAGTATAAATATGATGAAATGAGGGGTTGTTGGTAGGCTGCTTGATAACACAGGGTTATAAGCCAAGAAGTTTAAGCAATGTGGCAGATTTCCCGGGAATTTTGTCTTTTTAATAACACAGAATTCAGACGGCCGATAGAAGCAGAAACCTGTTGTTGGCATTGGTGTTATTTGTTTACACTAATTATAAAGTTTCTCCAAACTGTGGCAGTTATTTTTATGTCAACATACAGCACCGTAAATTAAGAATCGAGTACAGTTTTTGATGATCTGAAGCACTGACAGAAGGGCCGTGTGCTCCATTAAACAGTTTAAAAGTCCATAATTGACAAACTATGATGATACCTAGATCCTGTCTCTTCATCATGCAAAACTCTCCCTTGACATAGCGATGTAATATCCCCCAGACCTGTAGAGACACCTCTACCTTATTTCCTGGTTCCTTGCACTTTGAATAGATCAGCACTTAGAAATCTGCCTCAGTGGCTCTGCTCGGGGGCGTGTATCATTTGGCCCCAAAATTCACTTTTCCCCACCAGTAAGCACTATCTGCCTCGCACCGCCGCGAACCCCCGACAAAGACCTTGCCATCTGTCAGTGTCGTTCGCTGCAAAGTGGCTGCGATTAATTGAAAAACAATGGCGGGGCCAAGTGGGAGGGTCAAAGCAATATGCATCGTGGCCTCGCCGGGTCACCTCCTCATTTCCTCATTGTCGAGAAAACGCCTCCTCCTGACATTAGCCGCGGAGATGTCGGAGCGTTTCGGTGCCTGTTTGGTTCAACGTCCTCCCCTCTTCTGGCAGCGGGGATTATCAGGCGGACAGATCCAAGAGACTCTATCCGTCTCTGTCCGTGTCAGCGTAGCAGCGTGCTAATCGATGCTGAGGGGGATAACATGGAGTTGATCCCGGAGGACGGGGAGGCTTCTTCTTCGACAGAACTCTGCATGAGTTATGACCACCCAGAAGAAGTGCCGAGACGTGATGGACAGCGAAGCGCAGCGGTGAGAATGAAAGATACACGGGAGGTTAACGGTGAATGTGAGTGCCCAGCAGGACACGATACCTCTGTGCCGCAGCAGCCCCCACCACGTTATTTCACGAGAGTTTCACGAGAGCACCTCAATCTCCAAGTTTCTTAGTTACCGCCCTGCCCGAACACTTCCTCCGTGGGATTTTCTTTTTTTCTCGCCTATGCATCCTCAGCAGATCGAATCATCCTGCACACATGCTTTCAGGGTTGACTGAGCAGCTTCTCGCCCTCAGTAACCAGGTGAAGTGACCCTGTCTATATGCAGACTTACAGCTCGACACGTCTGCTTACAGCCATCTAGTCCATTTTGCTTACGCCGCATGACGCATCAAAGAGACGGAGCGTCTCCGTCACTGCCGGGCCTGAGCCGGTCGTCTTCATGTCACCCGCCAGACTTCAGAATCCATCTTTCACTGATAGATAGCTGGTGCACCAAGGTGAAGGAAAACTCTCTAACTTGAAGAGCAGGTCCATTATTATTATATTTCTTTAGAGTTTTTATATCATTTTGCAGCTTCCCAGTAGTGTGGTAGTAGTGTACGGATATTTTAGCAACAAAACACTATTTTTCCAAGCCATCTGAAGACTTTTTCTCATTAGACCTGAAGTACATGCATCCTTATCCATTGACAGTGTATATTATCCACAGTAACTTAGAAGTCGGTCGGCACATTCCCAGTTTGGAGAAGCAGACCACACTCACTCAGAGATGTACTGCTGTGGATGCTAAACAAACGAACCCTTTCAGTTATTTCCAAACTTAAACAATGTAGACTCAGCTAGTGCTAGCGATCGCATCATTCATAACCGTATTGATTAGCTTCCTACGTCACTACTTTTTGCCAAAGGCTGAGCGGGTGTTTCCATTTGAAAAACCCAGAAAATAAATCAGATGAAGACGAACCTTTAAATATACAACACTGAGTTAAATCTTGGTGCACACAGAACGTTGTGTAATCTCATTACAGATGTGACAACTTTTCATCTTTTACCGCTTTTACTTACTACAGCTGCTGGGCTAGCAACATAAGCTAATTAGCTATCAGGAAATCACTTTGCTGCTTTGGCATCCATTTGTTTGACTTCCCAACGTTAACCGTGTGTTTAAAACTGCAACCATAGTGGACGCGTGTGCGTTAAAAAGTGACAGATAGGAGTCCTGACTGAGCGTCCGTGACAAGTTGGGAATGAGAACGGGTTGGTTTTGAAATATACTGCCGATGCTATCTTATTAAACATCAGGCTTTTTTTTTAGACCAACATAAAATCCACCAGATATTCAACACAATGAGATACATTATGGCACCGATGTCGCTGTGTTCCCATGAAAAATGAAACGAGGCAGAATAAAAAAATGTTCCAGTGATCAGCCCCAGGTTTCCATCATATCCTCCTAATCAATCTTCCATTACATTTTGAGAATTCGGCATGTCGCAGCGTTTGAAAATGAGATCATCAGCAGTTATGTTGACGTACCGAGGAGATCGCAGCAGGTAGGATTGGCAAATCAATAACTTCTATTCTGGAAATTAAGTGTAAATCATATCCATGAAAAAACAATAATAGAGCCCCAGCAGCAGCGTCGGCATTCGAAAAGATTTTATTTCTGCACTTCAGGAAACAATGAAAGAATAACGGACAACCTCTCGTCTATATATGAGATTTAAAAAGTGTTTTCTTCCTCCTGATGTGACCTATGTTCTTCCAGCGACGTCTTATCGTTCTTCCAAAGCCATAAATAGCAGGTACAGACCACCAGGCGTTCAGGGTTTAACTGGAAACCAACCAAACTTGAAACTAAACTAACTGAAAGGAAAGTTTCGTATAACCAAAGCCTGCAACTCAGTATAAATATAACACAGCTCTTTGCTCTCTCAGGTCCTCTGTTTTTAAAAATATCCCAGAGTAACGCATTGAACGACATCTTTAACTTCAATTCATTGCCCACCATAAAAGGGTTTTTAATATATTTCCGCTGCTGTGTAATTAACATTAAAATGATTCATCTGATACTCGTCAGATTGCCGACAACCAGTGGTTATGTCAGGCACTGTTCTAAAAGGGATGGCAGAGGGGCTCAATTACCTCCGCCTGAACAAAACCACTGTCTCTAGTGCTTGATGCGTGCCGTAATACCACATGATTTGATTATTCTGCACAGGCAAACACATGCAAATTGCATTTCAGTTTGAAGTTGTACATTTCTAAGCGTGTTGATTAAGTGTAGGAATATGTCAGAGATATCCTGCCAGGTATGAATGTGGAACTCAAATCAAAACACATGGAAGGAAAAGTTAAAAATCATTTCTTATCCACGGCGTAGAAAGAAAAACACTCAAAGGCTGAAAGTACGTCCAGCCGAAGCAGCTTTCTTTGTAATCTTCCCCTTAAAATAAAACTAAAGGAAAGCAGCGGGGGTTAACCTTGGAGGCCCTTTTACAAAGTGAAGGGAGATAAAACATGGGCCGACCTGGTTGTTCACTCTGCCATCCGAGCCTTTGTTTTTCTCACAGTGTGGATGGCCATCTGTCAACCTTACCTAGAGAGAGGCAATGATTTTTGCTCGCCTGAGTGAACACCCAGCAAAGCAATATTTCACATGTTAGTGCTGAAAAAAGACCCGTCTCGGGGGATTTTTGCTTACTGGAGTGATGTGGTGGTGTACATCAAGAGTGATAGTAATGCCTCTGTGATGGAGCGGGAGCTGCAGCGGGTCTGGTTAACTAGGAGCACCAAACTCTCTCTGTATTAAAGGGGAACCCCACTTTAAATCAAGGATTCTAATATGTTTTTTTTCCCATGGCTCAGGGAAGTTCAATCATTATTTGTGTACATGAGCTGCTCTCTTTCAAAGCCAGAAACCAGAGAAGTAAGTCTCAGAACAAGTGATGATTTTGTGGACCTACGGAATGTGTTTTTTTATACCCAAATGAGCTTCAGGCTGTTGTAGAAAATGTACTTGAATATGCAGAACATTCCCCCGGGTGCTCTCAGTGTCCTCTATAACTGTGTTTCCCAATCTTTTTTTCTGGGGACCCACTTTTAGAAACATGACAAACCATCACTCCCTAATTTTGTTTTATGTTAAAGGAACAGTGTGTAGCATTTAGGGGGCTCTATTGGCAGAAATGGAATGTAATATTAATAAGTATGTTTTCTTTCGTGTGTAATCACCTGAAAATAAGAATTGTTGTGTTTTTGTTACCGTAGGATGATCCATTCAGATCTAAAACTAAGCAGGTCCATGTTTCTACAGTAACTATTCACATTTTCTCACTGGCCAACGTAGTTCTCCTCAAAGTTTGGCACACAGGAGTTTTCAGTTTGTTGCAATTTGCAACCGCTAGATGCTACCAAATCGAACACACTGCACCTTTAAATACTTAATAAACGAGAGCAAATAAATGCATTTAGGCGGAGTTAACAATCTCATTTCCTCTCATTGGTTAAACAACATCGACTTGATATGGTGGAATCAAAAGGCTCTTGTATTTAGTAAAACAAACAGAATTTAGGCTAGTCTTTCATATTAGATTAAATGTTATAAGTGAAATCTCCTGTGGGTCCACCAGTCTTTCCCAGTCCATTGTCTATGGAGCAGTTTCATACTTGTTTTAGCACTCTAGTATTTTGGATTTGGTAGAGAGTTGTTCATGTTAACTTATATTCTTGTACTGCATTAGATCAAAGGAATAAATAAATACAATTAAATAAATAAATACATTTCACATTTGTAAAAGTAATTGTATGCAGTGAATATTAACCAATCAGATTATGTTTCTGGATGTCATTCCACCACTTTGCTGCAGACTGAAATATCTCGACAACTATGGGATGGATTGACATGCGGACATCCATGGAGCCCAGATGTTGACGCCTACTGATTTGTTGATCTCGTGACTTTTTTTACAGTTACGCTCGGTAATGCATTTCCTAAAGCAGTCCTTTAACTTCAACCCAACTAAACTTTATTTATTTAGCAAACTGGCACATTTTAAAACATTTTGGAGGCATCCAAACTTTTTCTTTTATCATTTGTGTCATCAATTCAGTATGTTGGGGAGTGGATTCTCGATAGTACTGTTCAACCTGGAGAGGCTGCAAAAGTGAGAGCAGAGGTTTTTAATATCTCGCCCCGCTGTGCATGAAGTCAACATTAGCCCAGTCTCCTCCTTCATCTCTGCCGCTCTCTTTTCATGACTTGAAGTAAACTGGGGGGGGGAATTATATCTCTTGATGGCATTTAAAACAACGCAGGTATGTTGTTACACCGTGTCTACATGTGGCTGAAATTGGACTTTTCTTTAAGAGAAAGTTGGAAGTCCTCAAAGTGACCAATGACACCGACCAAAACAACGTGTCGCTCCGTCCCGGCCATTAGCTTTCAAGCGCGGGGTGTCATTTGTCAGATCTCAACTTCTTTTCAAGGTCGCCGTCTACAGCGGGGCTATAATTCAACTATCATCTAATTACGGAGGCCAATGATCATTTGAAAGGAGTAATGAAGTATATAAAATGCCCACGTCAGACCTTATTAGTGCCAAGCAGAACGCTTTTAGAAGTGATGAGCCATTATCCCAAAGGATACCACGAAATGAACAACAGATTAGCATCTCAAAGGAAACATAATGTGCAAATTGGTTGATAATTATTGTGATAGCTCTGAAAAGAAATAACGTCACCCATTCAGTCACGCAAACAAACCAGTCGGTGGAATTGGTAGCCTTTCGTTTTTGGCATTTTTCAGTTTTGGATAGTGAATCTCGCTAATGTGCTTGGAGATGAGCTGCAATTAGGATACGTTTTGTAAATACATGCTAATGAACCAAGCTTTTATTCGCTAAATATTTTAGCACAGAAATAAAGAACGAGAACAGCTCAGTGGCGTCGTGGCTTGTGTGAAAGGAGCGCAAGCTGATGGAAGCTTGCGGTTGTTGGAGCTTTTCAAATTGTCTTGATTCAGCAGCCGTCGCTTCCACAGGCATGTAATTGTGTTGCCGTCATACATTCCCTCTCCCCCTGTATGAAGCCTTGGATTCCGGGCCTTTATCTAATTTATGCATCTTGTGAAAGTACAAGTCTGAATTTATTGGCGCTGGGCTAATGGCATTCATTAACCTTCGCAACAGTGAAATGTTTGATTGGAATATGGCATTTCTCCCCTCAAAGGGATGTTTCATCCCCTTTGCAATTCAAATACTTCAAATAAGTCATTAAATGATATTTTACTTCAAACGTCCGGTTTATGTATGGTAATAACTATACCTCATCGCGCTTAACGCACACACACACACACACACACAGGCAATGAGACGGACATGCGTTGTGCACACAGACAGGGATGTATTTAAGGGGGGGGGGTGTCACACATGCAGGAAGTTACTTCATGATGACAGACAGTTTACAACTTACACTCACTGGGCTGTGTTTGAATATTAGGGCTTGATTAGAAACAATGCATCTGGAGACATAATTGTGTCTTATCATTAGGCTGATCTCTGACTAATTATAGCCTATAATTAATGAGCTGTGATTATGAGACTAATTATGAAGTCCAAGTTAGTTTGCATGATGTTAAAACATTAAGGAAGTGAATTAAACAAGTTGACTTTGGTGACTTTTTAAAGCAACGGAACGCATCTGTTTCCTGTATCGCTGAGGGATTGAACACCATCAGGGCCGAACCCTTAAGGGAGCTGATGGAGCTCGCTTGCTTTACATGTGATGCGCTTTGCGTCCAGGTTTTTGGATCCCCATTAGTTGTCACCTTGGGACCAGCGAGTCTTTCTGGACCCATTTAAAAAAAAAAAAAATGTTTGGAATAAACTCAAGAAAGAATGTCTACTTGGCATGAGCTCGGATACATTTTGGAGTGCGGGGTCATTATGTTGAAAACTGTGAAAAACGTTACTGAAAAAAGCATTTGGGGTTAGATTTTTAGACACTGCATTTATCCACAGTTCGGACGAAATTAATTGAAGACATGCTGGGGGAAAACACGGTTACACATGTAAGAATGCAGTGCCAAGTGGGGTCAACCACCAGGTCTGAAAGGTGAAGCCAATGCAGAAGTGCCTTAAACCTGCATTCTTTCTACTGGCCAGCAGGGGGCGACTCCTCCGGTTGCAAAAAGAAGTCCAATTGTATAGAAGTCTATGAGAAAATGACTCTACTTCTTACTTGATTTATTACCCCAGCAAACATTGTAAATTCGCTGTAGCTGCTGCAGCTTTAAAGCAGACTATATGCTGGGTTTTTACTGAGAGTCGTAAGCTCATCTTGGCCCGTTCTCCCAAGAAACAGTCAACTCCTCTATTAGGCTCCTGACCGGTGTGATGAGAAAGTGTTTCATTCAAGGGCGTTTTGGTCACGCAGAGATGCGTGCCGGCATCCCAAGCGGCCGATTGCCTCCAAAGTTATCCAAAAATGTCCGGCTCTGCGTAATGATTTTTCCAGACAGTCGACTTGGCCCCGGTTCGCTCACGTCACTCCACAGATTTCCGCCTGATAATACGCTTAGACACAGCGGCCGATCACATTCACCTGACCTTGCTGCACCAGCTAACTCGGGGGAAGAGATGAAGAGAGCGTTTCCGCTTATCCGTCCCATTTGGTGGTGGAAGAGGAGAGATTCTCCGACCCTCACTCCCAGTGCGGCGGCTCCCGTTTGGCCTTTGAACCGCTCGTTTTCTTCTCAGGCCACGGATAGCATCTCCAGGAGCTGCTGGAATCGTGCACGCGGGCCCTCCGAATACAATTAGCCGTTATGAACTGAAGAAACGTGTGAACTCACCGGAGGATGCGACGGGATTCATCCGCCCGGTTTGGCACAATGTTGTCACTGTCTTGTTGTTTCCTGGCACTAATTGCATTTGTCATTGACGGCTGACTAAATCAGGCAGTTGCGACACTCTAATGAGATGCTGATTAGGGATTCTGAAATTCACTCACTACTGATTTGGTGTTATTTTAGCAGAAGAAAAATGAGGACAATTTTCTCTAATGCCACTTGTTAAGGTAATTACTCTATAATTGCCTTATCAAGGTGTCATAGAAGAGTTAAGGCAAAAAAAAAATATCACTACCCTTCAGGGGCACTTTGTTACTCTCCATTTATCCTTTCTTCTGGTGAATGCAGTCCCTTCGCACTGGCAATACTTTCACAGATGGAATGAGTAAAAGTGTTTGTGTGGCATCTGTGAACATTACTTTACTCGCATCCATGGGCACAAAAACAAGCCCCGTAAATAGAACGATAACCCAACAAGGATCACATTTTAAACCAAATTCACGAGACACATTTCAAACTGGAACCCTGCGTGATTTAATTAATCTCATTTAATTGAGACAGTTGCAATCGTTCAAAAAGTCAAGTTGTAAAAAGTTTTAAAAATAAATACAAATAGTCTCCTGAGGATGTGCTATTGAAGCGCCCGTGCCCCCTGCGGAGCTCGCTGTTGGTTTATCTTGCACTATGTCATTTTACAGTGATTGGAAACAAACAGCAGAGATGAACAAACAGTGAGGTCTATCGGAATCCACCCCCGGCATCTTAAAGACTAACAGGTCTCTGTACCAGTGCAGCAAACTACTTTGAATCAAGTTGAATGCCGCCTCATCAGCAATCACTTCAAAACAGGAAACTTTTTTTTTTTCTACCCGAAACATGTTTTAAAGGCGGCAATGACGCTGGAATATTTTTCCAAATGCAAAAAGGAAAAAAAAAAAGAAAAAATGTCGTGATTAGGAAGAAAAGCTCAGACAATAAGCTGCTGATTGTGACCATAGCCGCTCACTCCATCAGGTAGGAACGCAACTTTCTGCGGAAAGATCATTTCTCTGGAATGCTACAGTATGTATTATATATTTTCTTCCATATCACTCCACGCACAGCTGGGCTTTCTGAATTGTCGCAATGATTGATGGCAACGTCGGACTGAGCACAAAAAGAATGCGCAATCACTCACCCTATTTTTGAATTACTGTACTGCGAGCTATTATTCAGCGGTATCTGTGCCAAAAGAGGCTTTATTGTCGGTCTTGACACAGGTCACGTGTTTCCTTTTCACTGCTTGATGGTCTTTGCTTTTTACGCGGAGAGACGGAAATGAAGAAGTCAAAAATAATAGTCCGGGGAGCAGAACGACATCATTTTCGGTGTCTTCCAAAACCGTTCCAAATTGTGGAAGATGCCGGAATTCTTAAAAGTGTATTTCAACATTTTTGGAAATATACTTATTTACCTTTTTATGAAGCTCGGTCACCTACGTTATATCTTGCTGAATCTGTAACACCAAGAAAAGAAAACTGTCAACTGCTTGGCCTGGCGCAGTGACTTCCTCGATTCTTGTCACCAGGCAACCGGTGGAGACTCCAAACTAAACAAACATAATAAAACATGTTAATTAGAGAGCTTTGGCGGAGCTGGTAGGCTTTTTTCCCCCCTATTTTGCACTTGGACAGATTCTGGCTTAGTTATTTCACCGTGCTTCTCGTCAACAGTTGGAGTGCCAGCGAACAGCGCTGCCCTGTTTGTGTCTTTTCCAACACGTTGCCGTGTCGTCACGGGACTGTTTTGACTGACCCGTCCGACTGGTGCGGACTCTCACAGTAACTACAACAGAACCGCTTGGCGCAGCTCCCGTCAGGGGCCTGATTCTGCCCTCGGACCTGTCTAGCCTACTTTCACGAGAGCAAAGCACGTCTGTCAGATTGTGTTACCGTTGAATGATGGCGTTTCTGTTTTTATGCCGCAATATTGGAGGAACATTTTTTCCTCTCGTACTTAAAGGACCTCTTCATGTGACGGGATGAAACAAGGGGCGCGTTTGACTTGCAGCGCCCAGTCCATGCTCATGTATGCAGCCTAACCTCTATTTCTCTCAACTATAAATACCCCCCGCCCAAAAAAAAGATGCTCCCTAATGGAGTAATTTACACACACACTGCCAAAGCCATTGACAGGACTCTCTCCTGGCAAATGTCTGGCATTTAGCGAATCAATGACGTGAGTTATGAAGAGGAGCCGGGGCCTTCGCTGCCTCTCCATTCTTCTCAATAACAAAAGAGGAAGTGCATTAAAAACTAGCATTGATGGGTTGTTGGGAGTTGCAGTCAATGAGCTCTTCGGAGTTTAAAATTAAAAGGCTCTTAGGGTGAAATTGTTTTCTCTGGTCATCCGTCATGTTGCGAAGGGTCTTTTTCATCGTGATTAATTAGGAAGTAAAAGGGTAAAAGGAGGAGAAGGGGGGGGGGGGGGGGGGGGGGGGAACCCAGTTGTTATAAAATCCTAGTGTACTTATCCTGCCCAGTTGTGAGTTAATGACACCAGCTTTCGCCTTGACTAAGTGTTATTGCTGCAGTCCATAATTCCATCTTGAAAATGGGCAAGGGAGTGGATCTTCCTTATAGTAATTGAGTATTGATTTGAAAATAAACAGCAGCGAGACTCCCACCCAACTGACAGACCCATCTTTCGAAATGGAATCGACAATAAATGGGCCCCTGGTTGGAGGGAAAGTTATGGATCAGGATGATACAGTCAAGCGCGCCTCTCCCCCCTGCGATCTCTCTCCCAATATATATTGGATTTAAGATAACCCATTTACGAGCCCTGTCATCTAAAACCTATAGTTTTGAGCAGGTGGATGATAAGGTAAGGGCCGGGACTTTGGACGGATCTTCGCCCGCTTACACTTCCACGGGGCCCCCAGATGTATTTATTTAAGGCTCGTATCACACGGGGGAAAACAGCATGTGCGACAAAACTGTGAGGAAACGGCAAACCTGACTGAAATGAAACGAGATCCCGAGGCAGTGTTAAGCAAATGTTTGATGTCAAACATAATGTATGCTCTCATAAATGCAAAGTAGCCTACATCTCTCTAGCCGAGAGGCAAATACCTTTATCTGAGTGCGAGAGAGGGGGGGGAGAGAGTGGTAACGGTTCATCAGCTCAGTGAATCGACATAATACGAGGAGTCTAACACTTATGTCAGGGCGGCCGTTAACCTCTGCGTAATCACTGTTGAACTGCGTTCGCGCGCCCAACACTTCCCCCTCCGGGAGCCCGCGCTCCGCGCTAACGACATACAAATGTGCTATTCATTTTCATTAGCCTCCACTTCACTTTTGATTCAGGGGGGGAACAGTAGAGCTGTATGGCGGTGGTGATGGGGGGGTCAACGCGAAGGAGTAACGCGGTGCTCTGCCAAATGACCTCTAGGTTCCTATCAGGCTGCAGGTCAGATTCACAGAGAGATACGGGGGGGGGGGGGGGGTAATTCCACAGGTCTGCCCTCGGAGGGCCAGAGGTGACGTCAAAACTTGCCATTGTATCGTCATCCACACCTGCCTAATGACTCCCGATTATCATTCACATGCTAATGCTTCATTTGTTATCGGTGCCGACTGGTGTCGGGAGCACTGCGAACCGTTATCTATATTTATCTTGTCAATTATTGATTGCCTTTTCTCCGCCGCGCGTCATTATTAATTTGATGTGCTGTGTCAAACTCACTGTTAATCATATTTAAACAGATACGGGGAGATAAAAATCAATTTTCCATTATCCTTGAGGGGTATTATTTTTTTTATTCACAGCCATCCGGCACTGCGGAGGGGACTTGAGAGATCGGCTATGCACGACTGAGCACATCCAGAGTAAATAACCATCTAATTTGAGTTTAATGGGAAAGCAGTAAAAAGATGGAAGTGGTGTCTTGAGTTTTTTTCTCAAGGTAAGATTATATAATATAATGTGGGTTTTTTTAGATGTTTCACCGAGCTGCTGTCGTGGTATTTACCCAGGACTTATCACATTATGAGTGCTGTTTCTGTAGCTCTGTTACAGACAATCATGACAGAGATGTACCTGTTATCTCCAGCATCAACACTCACTCCAACAGGCTTTGTAATGCGGCAATTATAGCTAATATTGCAGCAGCACATACAGAGGAGAGAAAAAGAAGCAAAACAAGTTCAGTTTAGCTCTTTTTTTTTTCTTGGAACAGAAGCAGGACAGAAAGACAAGAAGCCTAAAGAGCTATTACCCAGTGGAAGGTAATGGCGCGAGGCGCAGGAGGATACAAATAGCTGAGGAAGGGCACTTCACCCGGATAATGGGGTTGAAGGATTCTGGCATTGGCGAGATTCATGTACAGACAAGGCTCTTTTGATGCAGTGACATTGGAGAGCCCATAAAAGCCATAGTATAAAATACAGAGGCGTTACTCCGAGCTAATAGGATCCCCCAGCTTTTCAGAGGCAGATTTAGCATAGCCTGACGTGGGAGACACAGAAACACTAATTGGATACACCTACCTGGTTTCAATAAATGAGCACAAGGGGATCCATCAGAGGGGACGGAAGTTCAGACGGGGTGGTTTTGCGACTGTGAAGAAACGGTGGCCGTATAGCACCGAGCTGGCTGCGTGCATCAGTCAGCAGAAGATTTCAACTTAGAGAAGAAGAAGAAATTCCAAAAAAAAGGGCGCTGAAACAATGTTGATGCAACATTTTAAAAAAATCATTAGGGTAAAGCTTTAATGACTGTGTTTAGTTGGAGTTAGTTGACATTCTCATGCACATGCAAGGGTGCTTCTATGTTAGGCTGGATCGGTACTTTAAATAATGAGCTGTAAGTCCATCTAAACATGGTCAAGGTGTGTGGTGCTACTTTGGTGAGACCAGGGGAAAACAGTCTCAGATTTAGTCTGTAGCCAGAAAGTAGCAGGTCAGTTGCTTCGTGCTCCATGCTGTCATATCTCTTACACTGTTGTTCTCTCTAGCCAACTGTCTACGCACAGTAAACCATCAATTTAATTGGCACAATTGAGTGACGCTATTGCAATAGAAAGCTGATTAGCTGCGCCCGAGGTATATAAATGTGATGGTCTGGGAAAAAACAGCGCTCTGTGAAGATTATTATTTATTCTCATTAATTTATCAGCAATTGGTCCCGGGCCCCGATAGAACCGTCACCCTCTCCGCGTTGCTCCGTAATTGCTAACTTCGTCTAGTAGCGTACGGTGGGTTCTTTGAGCTTTCTTAATGAAAACAGCTGCCTGCTGCTGCTGGAAATGACATGGAGACACAATGAGAGTGGCAAGAGTGAAACAAAATAGTGTCGTTTCTCCTACCTCGTTCCCCATTGTCCATTGACCACTAAAGGATTATATGCCAATACCTCAGATAAAACATGCAATTTTCCAGGCGGTGTGTACGATGAGCATGATTGATATAGGGAGCCTACAAATCAGACCAGTTTTTGACCAGGTTGATTCAAAATCCTACAGTACAAGACGCTCACTCAAAACAGCTCACTCAAAATCCAATATAAATGCAAGAAGACTTGTGATTTAAGTGGCTCTCAGAGTGGATTCCTAATGATGTTTAAAGCCCTGTCTCAAACCTCTCTGTAGTCTTGTACGAATGATACACATACGTTTTACTCGCCACACAGGAGACTGAGGTTTGATTCTCCCCTGCTGCATCCAGCCAGACACTATTTAGCGATGCTGTCAGAAAAGCTCTTTAGACGGACTAATCTTCTGCTCGCTGGCAGCTGTGTCCTCTTCCAAAATTAAAAGAAATTCCCCCAGACCAGCTTCTCCTCCGGCCTAGATCAATATGGCCCTGATAAGCCAGGACACCTTCCAGGAGCTCCAGGGCACAAGGAAGGGCTCTGCAATATCATGATTTGGGCTTTAATTACTTGGCACATGCAGCTAACTCCAACACATGCATCAATGTGTGTCTTTGTGTGTGTGTGTGTGTGTGTGTATATTCAAGGATATGTGTGGCAAAATCTTTTAATGCATGTTCATTTCAATATTATTTGATACATAGAGGAAACATTTAATTCGTGAACATGGGTCTGTTGTACTGACAGCACAAAAAAAGATTTTTTTAACAACCAAACCAACCAACCAAAAAAAAAAACACACACCCAACCAACCAAGAAACCAAAAACCAACCAAACAACTGAAGAACAACCAACCAAACAATCAACCAACCAAACAAACAATCAACCAACCAACCAACCAAATTCCAACCAAGAAACCAAAAAATCTAGCGGTAATCCATCCATTGGTAGCTACCCCGATGAGTTGCTATTACCACATTAAACGGTGATTGGCACTGCTGTTCCAGAGCTATGAGACCAGTGGTATGACTGGCATAGAGTATAGAGCGGTGTGGATTATGTCAATAAAGAAGATAAAAGCTGTCTAGCCCGGGCCCGCAACCAACTAACCACAAAAAACAACCAAGAACCAAAGAAATCAACCAAAGCACAAACCAAACAAGCAAAGATCAAGCAAAAACCTCCTAAAAACCAAACCAACCAAATACCATAATAAAAAAACAACAACCAACCAGTCAACCAACCAAAAGCTAACCAACCAACCAAAGACCTACAATCCAAACAAGGACCAAATTCCAAACCAAACAACCAAAAAACAACCAACCAGAAACCAAATAAACAGCCAGAAACAA
The DNA here is from genome assembly GCF_910591455.1 of Pholis gunnellus. Classification (NCBI taxonomy): domain Eukaryota; kingdom Metazoa; phylum Chordata; class Actinopteri; order Perciformes; family Pholidae; genus Pholis; species Pholis gunnellus. The sequence goes on from NC_136547.1 coordinate 18,244,156, forward strand.
ACCAACAAACCCACGATTGTGATGGTGTCAAATGGCCACACACACACACACACAGAATATTATGATGTTGATTGTCTTCAGTAAATACTGGAGTGTATATTTTTCTAAGGGCCTGAGTGAGGACTTTGCTCGTCCTCCTGAGCCCCGGCATACATGATTCTTCTCTGTAGACACATATTTAATTTGTTATCTCCCCCGCACGCTGCAGGCCTCTGGCTAGCATGGCGGAATGGGAAATAAATGACACAGAGGGGAGTGGGCCCGTCACTCTGCCAGCCCACAGGCCCTCACATAAATAGCTTTTAACATGGGGATCAATAATGTTAAGTTGTGATTAAATAGATTATTACTTTTAAAATTAGCCACCCCAGGGGCTAACACATGTTCGTGGAATAACCAGAGGAGAGCTGTTGCGCTTTCTCAGTCTTTAAACGAGAGCGAGCAGATTTGTCTTTTTCTAGATGTTTGGACTATGCCTGTTATTTGTTTCAAAGGTAAATCATACTGTATAGCCGTTAGCAAAGGAACCCAGGGATTCAATATGTCTCTTACAGCTCTTAACCTGTTTAAGTCTTGATGATCAAACCTTTATTGTTGACCTTGTAAATACTTGTTACTCATTTAGTATGGTGTCCGTCAAGTGTCAAGTTTCTGCTTTCCTCTGCCTGGAGCCGATCCCGGCTGACATTGGGTCGAGAGGCATCAGTAAATCAGAGACACATTTAGAGACAGACAACCATTCACACTCACATTCTCACCTACGGGCAGTTTGGAGTCGCAAATTAACCTAACCTGCTCGTCTTTGGACCGAAGCCGGAGGGCCCCCGAGAAAACCGACGCTGACAAGCTGCCCTCTAGATGATCTACACTCTTCCCATAACTTTATCCATGTGTTGTAATTATCATCCATTGGATTATAATCCAACAATATAATATACATTATTCTGTAATGGATCATTCTGCATAATCTGTATATTTTTGGTACTGTAAGTATATTTTTGATGCTAATACTTAAGCATTATATTTCTGTCTCAGGATCCAGGAAATCCTTAAAGAATTTATTTTAATTAAAATATTAGCTTATAAAACCATTGATGGTATTGCTGCAGCTTTAATTGTTGACATCCTGACCCCAAACATATCTGTTTGTAACCCCATAACAACTTAGCTGGCGGTAGCTTTATCGAAACATTTGGGTGCGTCTTTGCGGCCAGGGCCTCAAGCGTGTTGGAAGATCTCAGGTGAGGTAGCCATGCTTTTACATTTCCTTTGATTTATTATTATGTATTCTTAATATGTGACATTATTGATGCTTGTGTTTTCTTTTCTAATGTTTTCCTCACACTCGCATGCTATTACATGTTTCGCACAAGCAGACTTCACTTATCACATCACACAGGCTGTTTTCATTGAAGCTCCTTTGTGCTTTTGTTTTACCAATAGACCCCGAGTAAAACATGGCTCCATTCTTCAAAACTCAAAACCAAATTTGTCTTACAAGGCTAATCCATTTCTGACGGCTCTGCTTATTCTTCCAGAATAATGAGAGAGAGAGAGAGAGAGAGAGAGAGAGAGAGAGAGAGAGAGAGAGAGAGAGAGAGAGAGAGAGAGAGAGAGAGAGAGAGACTACTCCACAGCCTTTGCCAAATCCAATTGACTTCACACAGGAGTTCATTTATTAAATCTCTAATAAGCCCTTTTATTATGTATGCTTATAAAGATCCTAATAGAGATGTAAAGAAGTCTAATTCTGCTTTCTTAGAAAGCTCATGAATCTCCATAACTTTGCTATTTCAAAGAAAACCTGTTCCAATGGAGTCGGATGTTTTATTCCCAAGAAAATGTTCATATGGTTTAATTAACTAACTATGATTTATCTTTCTTCCCCGTATTCCAACATACCTATTATAAAGATGCAGTATTGTTGAGCAGCAGAATTAATAATAAAGGTAATGAAAGAAATGCTGGAGTTGTGGTTTCTCGAGTTTTCACAGGTGTAGAAAAAGAAGAAGTATGGCAGCGCTACACTGAGGCTTACCACAAGTGATACTTTACTAACTGATCAAACTTCCTCTCAAAAGTTCTCAAATGGACCAATACGACTCAAATATCATGTGTGCGAGAGGTGGTTTGCCATAATGGGAAGTTTTCATAGAGGAGAGTCGGTGTGCCGATAAGTGGCAGATAGAGGTTTTACACTTGGCCGGAGCATATCGGTAATAGCTCCAGGAGCAGCAGTGTATTGACTCCAGTCAAGGAGATGGAGGAGGGAAAGAGGGAACATTCTTGTCTGCAGTTTGAAGAGGGTGATGCCCATCTCTGGAAGAGTGCGGGTCTACAGGGAGGAGTATCTGCCATGGAACAGATGTCCCAGTCACAGAGGCTGAGGGTGCAATCACACCTCCCAGTTTCCTCTTTTTCTTCCAGGTGGGGCAGGTGGAGGATGCTGGGTATAGGTGGAGATAATACTCCGGTGCATTCGTGGGTTCATTCAAGTTTACAGGTTAAAACAACAACATTGCACAGTCTTCACAGTGAGTGGCAGCTGCAGGATGTGTTTAGAATGTTTTAAAATAGATGAATTATTAGACTCCTTTATTTTATATATCATATCACACAATGCTTGATCTTTGTCATAATGTTCCGCCTACATAACCCACAATGCAACCTGAGCACTGACCCTTCAGATTCGGGTGTGCTGTGCTAGTAGCGGCTAATGTAGCCTCAAGGCCGCTATATAGCCACAGTCAGAGAGGAGGGGGGGAGGGGGGGCAACAGTGGTCCTTCTCAGTCCACACAACCAGACTTTTCAAACTCGAAGTCTTCAGCCCCAAACCGACTTAAGTGGCATCACCTGAGGACATTGATGTTATATTTCAGGAAGTTGACTTGCAGCCTCATGAACAAGGAGCTAAGTAAGTTGCTGGACAACAATCCAGTTTGTGAGTTTTTGTGCCTTGTTGGCGAGAAACCATAATAATGAATCAATGCACGAATATGATCTGGAACGTCTCATGCTGTTAATGTCTTCCTGTGTTTGGCCATAGTGTGGTTGCTGCCTTTAGTCCGTGTCCATAGGTTTGCCATGCCAGTTGGGTTTTGGTTCCTTCAGTGCAGCTCTTTAGCTTTGCCATCTCTCTGCATATACCAACAGGTCTTTTATGTCGCTGTTTAAGTACTTTTTTTTTTCTTCCTTCTTGTGTGGCAAGATCATCTCACGGCAAACTGTGTTTACAGAGCCGTGGGACGTTGTACCAACTGTTTCTTGTGTATTTTATTTCAATCCGTTTTTGAGATTAGTCAGAGTAAATAGGGTTAAAGCTTATTTTCCCTGCTTTTCGGTTTCACTCTATTTCCGGTGTTTATGCTAAGCTAAACTAGCCGTCTTCTGGCTGTATAGCTTCATATTTAACACTCGGCTCGGGGAAACCCTTTTCAACTTTTGTATGTTCTCTAAAGGCAGAGCAGAACTAAGTCAATATTAACAACCAACAAAGTTGAGGATTCCCTCCAATCCAGTTGTACGCTGCATTGAACAAAAGCTCATTTCCTCTCTTTTGTCTGCAAAGTGGATCGCTTTAGCGTTGGGTGCTCAAAGGTTTGAAGACTCCAGTAATCCCTCTTCGAGTTTTTAGAGGTTTGAAAAGCATAAATTAGTTCATTAAACTTTGTTCACCCCTAACCCCCTCCACCCCCCCAAAACTGCAAACATTACAGTCAGCACTTCATCTCGGGGCCTTAAGCACACCGTCCAGAAGTGCAGCCATTTGCACTTTTTATAAGCTTTATCCCCACCTAGTTATTCTAAGATCTGCTGCTAAATTTGTCCCTCATTCCCTCTCCCTAAGCTTAAGCCGTCAGCCCAGTAATGCAGCTTCAAGAGCACATCTCCTGCCGGCTTATTTATTTATATACGTGTCTGCCTTTGGTTAAGGCCGCCATACTTCCAGGGTGCAGCGCGGTGTGAGACGCGGAAGCAGAAATCTTGGGTTACTTCGCACCGCTTCAGTGTCTGCGGTGTACCTTATCTGTGAAGCACCCTGTTTGAAGGACATTTTGATTCGTCGAGATGCAACCACTGAAGACTTTACCGTATCTGTACAGAGTATTTTACTATATTCTAATAGTAAAGGACGGGAATAAATCTTTTTGATTACAATACATTAATTATCCAAAAGCAAAGGCAATAATTAGAAATTCAAATTCTGCGGTTTCAATGGTGTTCTTGTCTCTCAGTGAACACATAATATCATGCTGTCTGACTTCTGACGCTCTTGAATCTCACACAGCTTCGTATTAGTCCCATTTTTTTTTGTGACGTCCCACTTTTTCTCAGACAAAAACAAATCTCGTGGAATGATGCTTCACTCGCATCGTTTATGCTGTTTGTCAGAGGTATCCAATGGTTCCTGCGAGAGCTAACACAATTCTTCTTTGCGCACACGTTATGAGACCGTGTAATACTTTCCCTTATCTTCACACCTCGAACACAGCTTTATCTTTCCCTGACATGCAGAGGTGGAGCGCTTTCTATATGACTCCTGTAGACGGCTGTGTTTTCTGTGTTTCACATCTCATGCTGTTATTCCCGCTGTCAAAAAAAAAAAAAAAAACTGAGGTGATATTTGGGTAACTGCAGGCTGCGAGGTGGAGCACCAGACTCCTCTAGAGCGCCTGGAGTCAGCAAGAGGGAGGGACGTCATGATGTGTCAGCCAGCATCACATCACGTTTGGCTCCCAGCGAGGAGAAGGTCTCCGGACAAATCAGTTTATATAATAGACAGGATGAAAAACAGTCAGATGCAGTCTGTACACTTGGACACAATGGGGGCCGTGTATGCGTGATGCTTTCACCAGTGATGAAGCCGTTGGAGTATGCAATGAAAAATCAACTTGGAGAGATTTAAAACGTGCTACAGATATGTGATTATTAATACTGTTGCAGACAGTGTAATTGTACACATTGTCAACATTTTAGAGTTCAAAGGGAAGGGAGGTTTAATCCTGCCCTTTAGGGCGGATGGTGTAATGAAAGGAGATTGAAGGGGAAGGGATGAACAGAGGGTCAAATAGGGATCGATGAGGCCTGGAGGTGAGGTAGAAAGGAACCTAGTGAGACTCAAGGAGGGGTCATGTCTCGATGAAGCTTCATGCCCCATGAGAAAAGGGTACGGTAGTCACAGGAAATTGGGTTAATGAGGCATGGTCTTTGTACCAAATGTATGTCAATGTTCTAGATTAGATAATAAGAACATCATAGAAAGTGTGCTTTACAAAAAATAGGGACAAAAAATATAGGGAAACATGCAAAGAACTGAAAGTGCTATACATTAATAAATTAACATTTCTTACTCTTATTGTTTTACATTTCTGTAAGTCAAATTAACAAGTTTACGATGCTCAAACAGTATTGCTTGGGGGGGGATGTTTTGACACAGGCAATGTCAGTACCTACTAGGGCACTAACTCCACCCAGCAGGGGTGCGCTGGAAAACAGAAACATCGTCGCTGTTGAACATAATTGAGCATTTAGCCGCTCGAAGGCTATAGCTCTTCGACCCGGGAGTCGGCGGCGGAGACACAGCTGAAAGAAGACTGCGCCTAAATTCACAAACACGCCTCCAAAATGAAGGTTGCTCCGTATTCGTTAGTGTAAGCAAGTGTTTGCTGACAAGTTCGCCATATCAACTTTATTTATTGTGTTACTGAATATGGTGCAACACCTGCGCCCCCGGTCCTCACGCGCGACAACGTACCTCTTTCGCCGCTGAGGGAAACGCTGTCCCACTTCACCAGGTAGGCTAACTTGTTGCTACTCACGCTAAAGTGCACGTTTGTGATGGCACATGTCTTGTGGCTGTACGTCAGTAGCTACTACAAGTATGTTACGTTTCTGTCCTGCAGGACTACTTGTAGGTGCATGCCGTGGCGCTTACCTGACACATGGCTACTTTGTTGCACTAGCTAGTTAATTAGCATTTCTAGGCTATGAATTGTTGCTCAACTTATTGCAATGTCTTGGTTCATATTTCTATGGTTGTTACTAGGCATGCGCATACGGTAGTGGTGGAATATGGTGTTTCTTGTTATGTTTCCTGTAGCTTTTATCAAGCACATGATGTGCAGTCAGAAAAAAGTCCAAGTCTAACATATGCACTGCTGCAGGTGCATCAGGTGGATTGGTGGGTTTAGATTGCCCCTTCTTATATCTCACACACATACTCTGCAACATATATCCAACACACTAGTTGTAATGGGTCAGGATGAGCAGGATTTTTGTCGGTTGCGTTTTGCAAACATGGCATTTAAAGTCGGGCTCCTCCTCCATGGCTGCTGGCTCAATCACTACAGCTTTTTATTAAGTATTTCATAAACGGACTTCTCTGACTGGGAAGTGATTATTCTCGACCTCTATAGCTTCTAGGTTGGTGTGTCCTTGCAGGGAGTGGAGCGATCGGAGCCTAGATGGCATATCGCAATATCAACTCCCATGTTTGCATTAGAGCTAGACTAATAAAGGAATATGTTGGTTATTGCAGGTATATTGGTATTGAATGTGTATGATGGGTGGTAAATAATAAGAAATATCAGTACAGAAGTGTCTAAGATATGTATTTTCTCGATTCATTGTTTGGTCTATAAGGTATTCAGTTGATTGTCATAAAGGAGTGAAGAAACTAGAAAATATTCACATTGAAGAAGCTTTATTTTGAGAATTATTATCAAAATAGTTGGCGATCAATGTCATAGTTGCTAACTAAGTTTATGTAAACTTGTTAGATTTAGGCCTGAAGCAAATTTGTATTGATGATTAATCTGCCCAATATTTTCTCAATGAATCATTTGACCAGTACGGGGGGGTTCACTACCTGAACACAACAAAAGTGACCTTTTAGACTGATTTGTTCGGAACTGTTACCTTTTCATTTTCTATTTAACGGTGTAATTAAAATGTTTTCTCATCAAGCATTTTCTCATTTTGATCTCGCCGCACCGCGCTCGCATTTTTTGTTTTCCATTTGTCTTCCACACAAAAGCCGCTAATTAAAGATCTTTGGATACAGTAATCATCGATGGAGAGTGGGCCTATAAAGAGGGACTAACGCAAATGAATGATGATAGGTCTTCTTGAGTGCGGCGCTCTCGCGTGACATGAATCAATCAGCGGACAAAAAAAAAAACGGGCTCGCCAACAATAAGTCCAATTGAGCTGAGCTGTGATTATGATTCAGTGAACAGCAACGTTGAGCCCCGGAGAACTGATCAGGCTTTCTTCGGGGAGTTTTTATTTTTTTTGCCTCTCGGGTCCCAGAATCAGCCAGTTGTGTCGCTGATGATGCTGGAAGTGCCGCTCAGTGGGATAACTTTCAAGTGATTGAGGGGCGCAATGAGATTTTTGTTTAATCAGGAGCCAGGTGCAGATAACAGGGGCCATTAATGATTGGAAGTTGATTACAAGTCATTTCTGCGGAGCGCGGCGGGACGCTTCACAGTTCAATCAAGAACAAAAAGTTAATGGGTGCAGCTTCACATTTGTTTCGGCATTAATATCTGGGTTACTGTTTGTTTTTAGATCGTCTGGAGAAATAACGTCACCGCGGCTCATCTTCTTATTCCAGTTTGGAACCTAAACAAATAATGGCCTTAAATTAAAGATTTGACTATGACTGAATTAGCAAATTGGGAGAAAAACAAAAACATATCGCGACTGTCTAGATGTAAAAGGTCGGTGTGGAGTACCTCCTTAAACCCAGCAGGAATGACTTGCTAGCTCACGATTTGAGTCCTCAAACTCCACGATTCCTTGCATCGCAATGAGAAGAGTTGCATCATTTAATAATAATAATCAGTGGAACATCCCGAGGAAACGATAGGCGGGGCGCCAGCAAACCAAGAAGAGCCAGAACGCCGCGTCTTAAGCAGCCCCTCCCTGCTCAGTTATTCAAACACCAGGATACAGTCTGTCTATAATAAAGCATGGTTATGCTAGATGGAAATAGAGTTTTTTCATTTTTCTTTTAAAGAAGGCCATAGGTGTGATTTATTTAAAGTCTCAATTTGAACACGTTTTTTTTAAATACTGGGCACTAAAACTCGGTCTTCCAATGAGAATGTTTTACTGCTTTATATTCAGCGATGCTTTAGTTTCCAAATCAGATATCCAGTTGTCTTCCATAGTTTAGTGTCCTAATTCACGCGATGCATTATGTTAACGGGTTCACATTCGCGTCTCTTATTAGCACTTTCCCCCGTTGCTGAGGCTGCCGAGCCCCCGTGCTCTGAGGGCTGAATGTAATCATTCTCCAACCGATATGAAATAATGAAGTATGAAGGGTAATTGTTAAACAAGTGGCCTCCTGGGAGTTCTTACAAGATTGTACCTGACATGTGCGATGTGTACGAGGCGGCGCGTCGGCGCGTACCAGACGCGCTCGCTCGCAAACACTCGCGGATTAAACCCTATTAATGCAAACTCAAAGCCCAAGTGACATCTCCAGCAGCGTAATGAGAAATTTAGTAGGAATCTGAGGCTGATTATCAACTGCAAATTTGCTGTAATGCCAGTAATCAGAGGCGATGGTACAGTGGAGAGAGCCCCAGCACTAATTAAACCGTATACCTGCAACTTGTTTCCTGTCATCCTCTTAACATGACAATGCCGCCAAAGGCCCTGCAGAGAATTCATCTCTGGTTCTGATTTAATGGATTCCTGTTTGCTGTTGAGTTCATCTACTTATGTGGCTTTAAATGGCTAATGAATAAACATGAGGCCACAGCATGTTTCTGCTTTTTAATTTTTTTTTATTTCAGCAGCGTGGAATCTTTGACACCGCTCACCCTTTTGCAAATAAGTGTTCCAATGTCAAAGACGGGGGGGGTACAAACTAAAATAATGATAATCATCTCATGATATTCTTGTCTGCCCAGGTGTCGGAGGGTTAATCGCAAAATTAACTTATCATCTTCCTGGATGGAGTGATTAAGCGGCGCAGGACAGACTCCTCGCATAATTGAGGGGTGAGTAATGAGGATGAGGCGGGGAGGGAGGGAGGGAGGGAGGGAGGGAGGAAGACGGAGGGAAAAGATCACAGGTTGGTAATTAGCGGACGGGACACTCGATGGAGCCCGGAGGAGAAATGTTGTCGTGCCGCTCGTGGCACAGTTCTATCGACGTGATGTAGGAGCGCCGCTGCAATGAGAGGACGGCCTCTCTGCAGGCTAATTCTGTTTCCACGCCCCGCTCCTAATAAACTACCTCCGTGTGACTAAACCAGGCCAGAGGAGAGTGATTCAATGCACAGAAATAGATTGGAAGCTGAACGAGCCACACCTTAGTGGTACTGCCTTTACTTCAAGTTGTTCCGGTTACAGAGTAACTAGTTCTCAAAGTGTTTATTTTTTTATACATTTGAATGAGAGAGTGGTCTTGTTTCTGTTTGAATAATGATAATAATATCTTTGCTAACAGCTAACAGAGGATGCATTGACGGTTTACACTTACTGGGACTGGTCATACTCTTAACTTAACTCTTATTCAAATCATGTAAAAAATAAAGAGTGATCTTCTCAATCAACTTCAAAATGCATAAATAAAACCGAGCCAATCTGAAAACAGAAGATCAGTGTGCACATGGAGCATGAGGGACACTTTAAATGCCTCCTCGCCCATATGTCCGTCCTATGTTGACTCTGCTGCGTGTTACATGTCGCATCACAACGGCACGCTCAGAAATCCCATCACGGGCGTTTGATTAAAAACAACACGAAGAAAAGACGAACATGAACGCTTTTGACACACGACACAAGTTTCTCATTATACTTGTAGACTGCTGTTTAGCTCTTACCCGAGTGTAACGATTGTGTAATGAAGCGGCATTTACATAATGCGAAATGATTTGTTAGTCTAAAGTCGAGGCATTTAAATGAAGCAGATAGAAGGCGGAGGGTGGGGCTGTGTCAGTATCAGAGCTCGGTGTACATCCATAACTGTCGATGTCCGCCGCAGCCCTCGGTGCTAATGTTGGTTTTAATGTGCGGGACTGTATCACCGGAGGTAACTCTTGGGGACCATTATGTCTCCCAAAGAGGACGGCATCCGTCTCCTCTGCATTTTCTGCATGGCGAGCGCCTGAATACAGCGAATCAATACGGAGAATAGCAATCATGAGAAAACCGCTGGAGCGTTTGGCGAAAAGTGCGGCACGCCAAGCGGCACTCGCTGTTTAACGGGAACATACACGGCCTGCTTAGGCCCCTTTTTGCTCAATTTATCGACTGCTGCAAGAAATCAACAGTGGCAAGCAGCTTAGCGGCTCTCTCTTCCCATAATAGACTCCATTCATACGGGGCCTTTTATTCTGCAAGGTGACAAATGGACACAATGTCTGCCAGCCTGCCTCTGAATTTATTTGATTCTTTTTTTTTATTTGATTTGATTTTTTTTTTTATCCCTTCCTCCTTGTCCTCCCTTCACTTGCGATGCTCACTGATATATCTCGACGCTCTGAAGTATCCAGAGTAAATTCACTCTGCTTCCGCTGCTGTTTGTAACCTTCAGACTGCCACGAACGATCTGTGTATGCGCGCCACAAACAGCCAGTGTCATCCTTGGGAACACAGAAAAGAGGCAGGAAAAGGGGTAAAAGGGCTTGAAGGGTGATAAAACACACGCACACAAACACACACACACATAATATGTTGAGAAAAGTTAAGTCAGAGGCTTATTTTCTCGAAAGGTCCTATAAATAATCAGACTTTACTTGATAGTAATAGAGTAGAAGTGTGTGTGCTGGTGATGAGATCCACTGCATCATCATTTCCAAAGCCACAGATGGTTAAACTGGAAACTGGAAAATTGTTAATATAAATCAGATGGCAAGTAAATGCATCTCCTCAGAGTGACATCATCTTATTACACACAAACAAATATGTTTACTGCTTTTAAAAGTTTCGCAAAACACCATCAAGCACCCAGTTCTTGTTTACTCATTTAAAAAAATAAAAAGGGGGGAGGGGGGGGGAGGGGGGGTAGAGTCTGAATGATCATAATTCCACATGAAGATGCAGAGCATTAATAATGAGAACATTTTACTCCGGATGTAAATAAATATTTCAGCCTCTGAAGCTCTGTGTCGGTGATCTATCACCCCCCCCCCCCACCATCCGAAGATGGGACGCTCCCTGCAGGAAGATAATTCACCGGTTGTGGATCCTGAGCAGCCGATGATCTATACAGTCCTAGAAAAAAAAAGGTTATTTATTGCTTTCATAATTAAATTTGGTATCTTGGTGGAGAGGGGCTGTCAGGGTATGATTAATCAAGTCCCACCGGCCCGGGGCTGGAGAGGGCCGAGTAGCAGGTGTGTGTGTTCGCTCACTCCGGCCTGAAACGCCGCCGCCGCCGCAAACGTGGCGCTCGGGTTCCTGCAGGTTTGTGGAAAAGGAAAAGCCTCGAAAGATGCCGCAGCCGGGGGTCAGTCGGATCCAGACGACTCTGTTTGGATTGTCGGCCTTTAAGGCATTTATTAAGCCGCGTGTAGTCGGACTGAAACAATTAGTCGATTCATCCGTTCTCTGACGTTTGGTGGGACAAAAAAATTAATTGAGAAAATAGTCGGCAAGTTAATTGATGGTGAACATTATCTTCGGTTGCAGCCCTATTGTGGAAGCGTTGTTGTTGTTGTTGTTGTTGTTGTTGTTTCTTCAATATGAATCACAATTAGTGACCAACCGGTGCCTTCGTGTGCAAGCCTGCTTTCCACCCCCACAGTACTGGAAGGTGTGAAACAAAACATCTGTGAGAAACGGACTCGCACTGTATTCACTGTTTAAAAAAATACTAATTAATGTTCGGGATTCTTATATGCGTAACACAACAACGATAGTTTAGAGCAGGAAAAAGTTGATATCTGATTGATCGTCCGATACTGAGCCGGTAGCGTTGTGCTATATATTGGAGAGTGTTGTGGGGAGAAATGGACTGAAAACACGTCGGATATGACACACACACATATATATATATATATATCTATATCTATATCTATATATCTATATCTATATCTATATCTATATATATCTATATCTATATCTATATCTATATCTATATCTATATCTATATCTATATCTATATCTATCTATATCTATATCTATATCTATATATATATATATATATATATATATATATATATATATATATATATATATATATATATATATATATATATATATATATATAAAATGTTCTGAGGGACATTTTTCTGAACCTACCGCCAAAATAGCGTCATGAAGTGGAGAATTACTTCTCAAATGGATCTAAATGATAAATATACAGTGAATATATTTCACTGTATATTTATCTATATATATCTATATTTTCCCTCTCGGACCTCTCCAATACACAAATACCTTTCCAAGCCTGTGTTTTGTCACCCAAGATGGATGGGTTTCAGAATAATAGACATTTCCATGTATTGATTAAATGCCGCCAATTCAACGACACCAGACACGGAGTGATTGATGGCGGCGTTCTCGTTGTCATCAAGGAGCATTATAACCACAATAACGTGGCTAATGAATATGAACGGGAGCGACGGGAGGATTAAGTAATTCCACTGGACGCACACTGTGAGAGGCGGCAGAGGTCCCGCGGTGGCCACCGCTGCATTAACGGCGATGCTTAAAGACCCAGAGTCTCCATTTCAGCAGTGTGGAGAGCGGATGAACTGACTGTAGGACAACAGAAAGTCAATATCCTTGTTGAGCACAAAATGAACACGCTGTTTAATCCTGTGTCCACAACAACAGTCTGCTCCATCACATTGCTTCACCCGAGCCGGTGCTCGGCTTACCTTTCCACTGCTAGCCTTAGGGGGCAGAAGCAGAAAGTGTGTGTGGGGTTTATTAGACTCGGCGCTGTGTGTGTGTGTGTGTGTGTGTGTTTCTATGTGTGTGTGATGAGGAGCTGTAGGGATTACGCTCTGCAAAAAGCCGTTCCCAGGCTTGTTTTGAAAGGGCTCAAATTGGCAGAAGTAGTGGAAAACGTGAAGGCTCCCGTGATGAGTCGGTGCGATGATCGTCGTCTCGCTTCCCTGACAAATGCGATTTAAAGTAGGGATTAGCGAGGTTTTGACAATCTTTGGTAAAAAAAATAAATAAAACGGGACAGACTTGAGTCCTATAGAGCTCCGTGCTGAGTGCTTGTTAATTGGCGGTGGTACAGTGTGGGACCTGAGCTAAGCAGGGTGCTTTAAGGTGCTTTAAAAGGTCTTTCATCTCTTTCCTGGATGCTGCGGTCAGCGCCTTGACCGGAGTGTTCAAAAAGTACAGATGAGGAGATGAGAATTTTTATTTTTTTCATTCCTCCAATAATGCCATGCAGGTTCAGTGCACGGTTCATCAGCGTGGAGCGCTGCAGGTTTATAATTACCTGTCACCTGGACTCTGAGAAGTCGTTGGCTTGTGTACTTTGTGGTAGTAGATGGAATATTAATAGAAACATTCAGCTGAAACATCGCTGTTGTGTAATAAGTTATGTTGTAGACGTGAATTTCATATGTACACCGTTTGTGGCGGGCCAATCAGGGGTAAGGAATTCTATCGTCAGCACGTATGCTACGGTTTGTTTCTGAACAAAAAACATACTCGCAGGAGGTTAGTGTGCTCTGCCGACGGTTAGCATTAGCTGAAGGAGACATTTCACCTCAATCTAATACAGGAGGAGTTCTATTTTCTTAAATTGATAAACAAATAAAAATGAATTGTCATTGATTACTTTAGTTTCCATTGATTATTTGCCAAATTATTTTTGTAGCTCCACATCTCTTATATCGATGTTTTCCCAAATAATTTCATGCTGCAACAAAAGTAATCCTCATGGTTTCGTCCATTCTTTTAGCTCTTTGTGCTCCGGCAATGACACCTCGTGTTGGCTTTGATAAATCCCATCTTCCTTCGCTGTATCCTGTTGCTACTTGTTGCTACTGTCTCTATATTTAGTGCGCGCGCTTTATTTGCCTCGGTTTTCCCACAGGCCTCATTACGGTTTCCCACATTATCCCGTCCGATATACAGTCGGTCTCTATTTCCAGCCTCGCGTCCGCCGACTGCCTGTGTGGTGTTAGTACACCAAGGGGAGGGGAGGGTTGCTTTCTTTTTTCTTATCCCTCTCACCTCCTCACCTGGCTGCTGGCCGGTGGGTTGCCAGCCTCAGATGGTTAATTATCTCTTGTCTGAGCCGGCGATCACCTCCCCAGGGGCCCCCGGCAGCACAACGCCCCATCAGAGGCAGCCTATTGAACTCCCTCCCAAGCCCACTGGGGTGTCCAACCACCTGGCTAATAACGATTCATGCAGCTGCCAATCCGGCTGAGCCGTGCCATCAATATTCCCGTCTGCAGAATAACATCAATTAACAGACGGGGATCTGAGCGTTGAGACGCAGGACAAATATCATCCACTGCGTTTGATGTTCCTAAATAGCGTGGACGGAGAGCTGGTTGTGCGTTCGCAGAGGCGAGAAGACGCTCTACTGTACTGTATGTCCGTGAAATATAAGGCTACAGACACACATGACGCACAGAAAGGGAATATTTCCCAAAATATCAAACTGGTCACTAACCAGGGAAACAGCAGGTGCTTCTGTAGTTGCCGGATTATTTGAAAAGAATGTAAGTAGCTCAAAAAAACACTGCATGCTGTGATTGACAGTGCATGAACACTAGTTGGTGAGCAGAGAATTCTGGGTATAATTGATGGATATATGGTGAAAATATTTAGCTCAAATACACGGCAGCTTTTCGGCTCCTTCCTCTCGGAGCGGTGTGTCTGCATCATCGTATGAATTGAACACTATTGTAATAATATCCACTTTTCTAAAATTAGTTGGTATCACTTTGATAACCATCCAGTTATAAATCAGTTTGAAAGAACACATTTGCAACATGACGGGTGGTAAAGATTAAGTACTTTCGGGTTGATGGCGGCACACAAAATCAAAGGTCAGTAGCCTTTTTACTAAACGCCACGCTGGAATATTGTCAAACAAGCTTTTGTTCCTTTTTTTGAAGAAGGAAAAAAATTAACTCGATAAGTTGCAAGCAGATCCTGTTTTAAAATTCATTGCACATGCTGCCCCTGACTCTCAACACTCCCTCCCTGGGTGGCGTGTTGAGAGTCTGAGGCCGTCTTAATCATGCCGAACAGTGGGGAACGCCTCGGAGCCCCTCTCTCCGTTAATGGCGACATCAGTGAGAACAGGGGGATGTGTGAGGGGGGGAGGGGCAGGCTGAAAAACCCCAGACCCTACAGTGTGAGCCGGGGTTATTATCTGCAATTACCCTGATTACTGAGCCCTTCATTTGAATGACTAAGGTGAAATTCATTTATCCCCAGTATTACCACCAAACTGAGTCAGAGATGTTCATTAAGCAGGCAGCGCACAAGGCCTGAATGTAATCTGCTGGGTAAGAAGCACAGGACAGTACGAGTGTGATCGTAGACGCTAACGTCAATGTTATTGGCAATAAAACTCATTAATTTCACCGTATTTGATGACCGAGCGTTGCTTCCCTCCTCCTTGCGCTCTACTTCTTCCTTGCTCTCCTAAAAAAAAAAACTATTTTACCAAAACACAGCGCAGCCTCATTGCATTTAATATAAGCACTTTCATCGCCCTAGTTATGCCATCTGTGAAAGTCAAATTCCCAAATACATAGTTATTGCTAATTCTCCCAGCGGTCCTGAGACAAATATTGCTGCTCGGGAGCTCCGTATCCAGTGATCAATCACGTCACCTCTCTGAACCCGCTCCGCCATTTATTAAGTGCCGAACAAATGGGCCGGAGCAGGCGAGCGGCTGTTCCCAGGGCCAGGGAATGTAAATCTAAGCAGAGTAACAAATTAGTCGGACTTTGCTCGTTGCTTTTTTTTTTTTCTTCTTCTTCTTCGCATACTAAAATGTGCTGGTGGCAATGCAAAGCAACCAAAGGTAGACATTAAACTTGCAGTGGTTCTAAGAGGAATTTGTATTCGTTGGCAGACGGCCAGAAGTCGTTGCCGTCGATGCATTATGTGCTATTAAAAAAATTGTGCTCTACGGTAATTGTTTTCTTCCAGTTTTAGCTCCGTTTTTATTTAATTTCTTTTCTCATCTAATTATGACAAAGCTCATTTGTGCTCAATAACTCCAACAAACCCGCCAGTTCCCGACACATTATCATTTTTTTGAGACACTGAAGAACAAGCAGATCCATATTGATCCTCTAGATTAAAATGCACCCACACACGGTGACCCGGTTCCAGCCGGGCTGTGTGTGTTCAGATGTTGTGGTCGTGTTTGGATTCCATTCACAGCTGCCAAACAGCATCCGACGCCAATAACCAGATGAGACTGAACTCTACACTCTTGCAGTGAGTATACCGTGGATATTGGATAATTCAACCAATGGTTGGTTAATTAGTTGTGTTCTCAATTTGAACGTACTTCCGAGGGATTTTTTCTCGCATTTCTTTTACTTGTTTCCACTCAAGCAGATGTTGTTGTGGTCGGGTAACGCAGATGTGTTCATACAACACACCTTTTTTTTTTGCGATCATATTCTCTATCCCTTTGGGAAGTCTTCACACCAGAGCTCCCCTCTGAGTAGCATAGCAATGTGAACATACAAGTAAGTAATTAAGTGCAAAATATGGCTTAGGAGAAGTTTTACAAGAAACCACCAAGAAATACACGAATACACTGTTGGTACTCCTATAAATAGAGACATGTCTGGGTGGTGGATGGGTATTAACACACAGGACGCTGCTATTTCTGGGTCCTGTGTGCACAAAGTACTTTTTTTTTTGCCTGGACTTAACCAAACGGTCGCCTAAGCCTAACTTTTTACTTCGTACTTTTGTTGCGGTTTTGTTTCAATGTCGTCATCATTTGAGGCCAAACCATGATGTTTAATACTAAACCTAAAAATGTAGTTTTGTAGCGTTTTTGTTTTGTTCGTTAATCACGTGTTTTGAATCGCTTTAAAACTGCGACAGTTTGGTCGTGTTCCTCCCAGGAGAGTGAAACACTGTAATTCAGTGAAATGAAGTCAATTATGAATAAACTACATCATTTCTGCCACAAATATTTACTCATCATTTCACCATTTTGAGGTCAAGCAAATAATTTGTGTCGACTTTCTCAATCCGGACGCACTTACACCAACAGCAATTGCCGTTATTATTGTCTCGGTTACCAGTCAGAGACACAGTTCAGGAACAAAGGCATCGGCGCAATTTGTGGGCAGACTGAGCCGGCCTGCGTTGCAAATCAGGAAAGCGGGCGGCTCATCAGCCCCCCCCCCCAGAATACTCGTCATGGATGGAAATGGCAACTCGAGGCCCTTTCAACATGAATAGCAGCCTCATACCGACGCTCCGACCCGGTCGTGACCTTCCCGGTATCTTCTGCAAACAGACGTCCGCCTGAAAATGGCAACATGTTTGAAATCCATCCGCCAGATTTCCTCCGTGCCATATGAGAAGAGCCGATTTCTTTCTTCTTCTCCCCTCAGTGTTAACTCTCCCAAAAACCTCACCTTTTATCTGGTCACTTAAAATTCATAAAGTGTGACTCGATGATTACTTTAACACACACTGCCTTTGACCTCCTGTCGCTTAATTATCATAAAGCGGCGCAGAGGAGAAGCGAGCCGCCGCCTCCTCTTTTGTGCCGCTGTAATTGCATTCTTAATTTTGGGAGGTGAGGAATACTGATACGGCAGCTCGGGCCTGATATCACAGGAGTTGCATTGTTGAGGTGGGAGGGGCTCTGCTGAGAAACGGTGGCAGAGATCCGGCCACGGTGTCGACGGTCCACCTTAAACAGTGATAACTTTGCTCTCAAACTTAAACAATTTGGCATAAGGAGGCAAGGGGTTAGAAAAATGAATCTTTGGAGAAACCACATTGATTGAACCTGAAAATCGTCAAATTTCCCTGCACACGTAGTGACTTTTAGGACTGACACATTCAATTTGCCCGAGTAGCTACGTATGTCAGTATGATTTACCCCCGAACAGGAACATTCCTTGTCTTTTCAGCTTTGTGTGTCTGTAACAACTTTTCCTTTTTTGGATGTCCTCTGGAGACTCCGTTAAAGCAACAGCCATTAAAGGAAGCCAGAAACCAAGACTCGGGGAGTCAGCCACGCTAACAACTCAGTTAGGCAAACGAAACAATGTATCAAAGTGAAGCTATCCGGCCATAAACCAGTAAAGATGTTTCAGTCTGCACCAAAGTGATACAGTGACTGACGGACAAATACTGCCATCCCTACACCCACGGGGCTAGAGTGGTTAAGAATACATCCAGACATTGTGAAGACTTTGTTGTTACTTCCTGTGCTGTAACACTAGCAGGTGCGATGCCTTTCCACAGGTCTCTGTTTTTATTTTAAGGTGTGTTGTCATTTTGAATTCAGTGTCTCCTCTCAGATTTTCCCAGCATATATATGAGGCCTTGAACTGGCGTCTGTCGGACAGCACAGCTCCCAGCAAGCATCAGTAAATCCCACATAACCTCGTCAAGGTCGAGCTTTTGAAGATAACAAGATTCTGTTGTGATTGTAACAACATAGATAAGAAATATACATTTTATAATCAAATATTGATTTTTCTTTTTTTTTTCCTTCTCAATCTTGTTTTCAAGTGTGTGACATCAGGTTGACTTTGCAGGATTGGCAAAGACTCATTTTTCTGTGACTGGGAAACAGTTGGAGCAATGCTAGAATAGACGAACACATTTGATTGATAATAATGAATAATAATAGTTTCCACTCATCACTTTTAAACTTTGCCACCCAGCAGGCAGCAAGTGGTTTGTTTTCTCACTGAATCAAGCTGCTTCTCAATCTGTGAAATGCATATTGATCGACCGGGACATTATCTTAATGTCAAAATGTATTTGTTAAAGGTCTTTTGGGAGGTATTTAACACGTGTGTGTGTGTGTGATGGTGTTCAACTTAGATTGATTCGGTGTGATCACGGCGATACTTCTCTACTACTCATAATTACCGGATGTCTCTTTTGGTCTGCCGGGCTATATTTAATCGCGCATATTGACTTTGTCTTTGGCATTTCGGATATTCTAATGGCTTTCGGATCCATCGGTGCATGCGTTAGTTTATTCACTGGTCTGCCAGACACTCCCACCAAGCAACAGCCACCTTTAAATACACCTGCAACTAACAAGCAGTTCATGTGAATGGATTCAAACAGGAGCCGTTTAGCCTCGTAGCAAATGGAGCCCTCATGGAAATTTGCAAAAGCTCTTCAAAGAGAGAAGTTCAGCTGTCTCCCCAAAACTTCTCCAGGCCACTATAAAATACGATTTCAGTGCGTGTCTCACTGTAAGTGCTGTGATCAGCTACTGTTATCAGGTAGTAACGGTGTCTATAAGTAGATGATGAGTAGGAGGAAATAGGTGCACACACGTATTATCTTATTGTATATTAAAGTTTTAAAGCTGTCAAAAGTGAGGAGGAAAAAAGACAAAGGTTCTCTGAGAGCTTCGCTACCATAACCAGGCGGCACTGGGGGAAATGGTGATGCGGGCTCCCCGGGTAGACGTGGTTTATGTAGAAACAAGTCTGTAATCAAGCACCAGGACAGGCTCTAATTACTCATCTCCCTACTTTCTCCCAGAGATCACTGCTCATGAATTACAGGCTTCATGGTGACCCAGTCCTCGCTCTGACAGCACACACACACACACACACACGCTGCATACAATATCACTCTTAAGTTGTATACACTGTATAAATAGAGTAGAAGACCTGGAGGGTAAACCTGTCAAAGCGCAGTATTTTTACACAATGTTAATTTACCAATTCAGCCTGAAATGATGCAAAAAGAAGCATTGAAGAGGAAGTTGAATTGTGGGTGTTGAGGTCCGTTTTGAGGGACAACAGCTGTGAAGAACTCGGTGTGCTCTGGAAGTTATTTGGTGGAGGAGTGAGGAGGTTCCAGTCTCACTCGAGAGTGAAGTGCACTTCTTAAGATCTTCAACACTGATTTCTGTTGCATTTCAACCCTCACTTGAGTTGATATTCATCTAAGTTGCATCAGCGAAAAGGTTTTCGAGGAATGTCCATACCAAACGTACTTTATATTTGCAATGTATTTCATTTGTTCTTCTTCGCAATTGATGATAACTACAGAGATAAGAAAAGAGTGGAAATGTCACCCCATAATAACTGCAACGTGGAAGCTTAAATAGATCCACTTAGCAACTACAACCTTTTCCAATAACGCTTACCGGCCCAAAAATATATAAAAGCTTGAGAGGTGACTCCCAAAAACAATCAAATATTCTCTCACATATGACCATATAAGCAATATGACATAATAATCTATTTATTAATCTATAGTTTAGCTATTAGCATGTCTTTTTGCTTTTCTCTGACATAATTCGGGATGTTTTAAAGTTCTTTAAGTAGCTAATTGCCCTTTTTTCTGACCTAACTGAATTTGAGCAAAAACACGCTTTGGTGGGTAAAGGCATTTTGTTTTGTAATGTTATAAGTGCCACAGGGCTCAACAGCCGCGCCGGGTTCTTGGCCCAGAAAAGCGTCGCGGTCCGGGGGCGCAAAGCTCACGATCGGAGCCTTTGCGGTCCCGGTGAACAGCTGATTTGGCGCCAAGCAGACAAGTGGCATTATCTCGTTTCTGACCCGTCTTCAGTAAACTTCTCCCGTCAGAGGTTATCTCTGAAATGTAACTCAACACTATCAGCTCCACGATGCAAGACAGACCGACAGACAGGCAGGAAAATACATCATTCACCCGTTACTTTAACTGACTCACTCACTATGGCTGCGGCCGGTAGCTTCCGTTAATTCTGCTACAATTGTGTCTATTTCTAGTCTTTTCATCTTTAACACTGGAGCACTCATGACGTCTGCCTCCGTGACCGTTCTGAACTGCCAACAGTCACACACGGCGAGCTTTAAATCTGACAAAGCAAATGTATTTGTCCTACAGTTTAACACACGACTGCAGCCAGAGAACATGGCACCATATGTTCAATTCAATCAGACATAAATACGACTGTGGCGTTTCAGTATCGAGGCAAATATCTTATCACATGTAAATGTTTGTGCAGACATAAATCAGGAAATGTCAGCTGTTAGTAGAAACACACACACACACACACACACACACACACACACACACACACACACACACACACACACACACACACACACACACACACACACACACACACACACACACACACGGCGAGCCCTCCCCTCACTCCCCTCGCTGAGATTGATTTACCTTTGTGTCCCAGGCCGGTCGTTATCACGGGCCTCTCAGACAGGCCTGCTATGATAGCTCAGGGAAAGTGGGACAGAGGTGGCAGCAGGCGCATGATGGAGAAGAGCTTCTTATCACCGATGGAGAGATCAATCATTCTTACACGGAGAGAAAGAGAGAGGGGGAGAGAAGGAGGGAGAAAGCAGTGTTGCTTTGGTCTCTTTCCAAGGTAAACAGCTCCACTCACTGCAAGATGCTTTTATAGCTTTGTGTGTTTTAGCAAAAACTTAGCGCTTATGTTTTAAAGTGACTTTTACTGGATCACGGTTAGTCCGTAAGAAGGATCTATGTCGTCTATATGATGAGGAAGTGATACGAGCAGGGTAATCTTTGCATATCGGCGTACTGGAGTTGGGTGGATTTCCGTTGAACCTTTTTTGAATTCATGCGAGCCGGCTGAACCGGCATTTTGTCGTTATGACGCGTTCTGGCAAATAAAAAAACTGTCTTACATCAGCAACCTGTGCCGACGGTGTCACGACACCTCGGGTCTCATTTATAGAAGTGTGTACGTTCAAATGAGGAAATGCACGTACGCCAAAACTGAAGTGTGCTTTGTAACTTTGTACTAACTTTAGGGAAAATAGAGATGGTGTCTAATAGGTAAATGATTTGATTCACACTGCTTGGTAGTGTATCACAGTCTTTTAGGCAGAACATGCTGTATACAGACAAGCATGCAATGCAAGTGTATGCATGAGTTTAAAAAAAGTAGATCAATGGATCGCTATTGGCTTAAAACAAAACCCATCAACATCCAATCCTCTCTTTACTCTTCTGATCTGTGTAAGTCAGCCTGATCAACTTTTCTGTCACATACATATTTAATCACAATTTAAGAAAAGACATTTATTGGATCAGACTCCGCGTAGGCAGATACTAAAGGACTGAAGAAAGCTGGATCCCTCGTGAGAAGAAACATGTGTTCACTTGGTTTTAAATGGAGCACTTCTCTCAAGAAATTTCACAACTACTTATGAACTGAAACAAGCTCAATTTTAACTGGAATATCTGTACATTATAGGAAATAATTAGGGAATAAGAAAAGAAAGAACACAGTATAGATTCTGTCCAATTAAGGGCACTAAAAGTTTAACAGTCTCCTGCAGTGATGCAATAGACAATACTGAACACTGATCAGCACCCTGGACAGCGCTCTTCACTGCGTCGTTATTCCCAGCAGTGTGTACGGTCTAAAACGGTCTAGATGCTTCAGTTAAACATGTAAAGATGGAAACCGGGTCACATACTGTATATGATTTCAATTGCAGCCTTTTGCAGTTCTGCACAGAGGAGCGCTATCTCTGAAGACGAGGAGCTCCCTGTGGGCTGAGACGGAGCAGCAGCAGTAGATCACGGAGCGCTTCCCTCCTGTGCAGATGTTGACGATGCGTGTGCGACGTACAGCCTTTCCTCTTCCGTTTGTATACCGCACATATTTGAGTAGGTAGTAAAGTTGTCGTGCTGTTCCTTTTCCCGCGCAACGCGTCTTCAATACAATTTCCTAAACGGACCCATCGAGACGAGCATTAACCTCATCTCGTAATACGTTTTTTTTTTCCTTTCTGAACTGTAAATCAGACTGTGATTAAGACAGCGTTTCTCCCCTCCTTAACCTGTCACACGCAGTGCTTTGCCTAGCCAGAAAAATAGCTGTCAGATAATAGTATTTAATAGCCCGCCCGGCCCCTCATACCACAAACCCTTTTGTCTGAAATAACTGCGATCTGAGAGCAACTCGGGGGCCTTTAACTGTGGCACAGCGGAGGCACAAGTGTCCTCACTCGGCCTTAATGACCATTAAATCTATATCATGCGTGGACCTGGTAATTTTCCCCCGATTTCGCCGTGACATGGCATATAATGCCACACGAAATCCCAGCTTTGTTGCAGTTATTCAAGTGCAAAGTGAAAGTGTTATTGATCCTGTAAATAGGAGATGGCCTGACTATAATTACGGCTCTTTGATTGCGGGGGAGAAGGGAAGAGTACATTGACAGAACATTGTATTACTTCCATCATTTCTTCTAGAGCGTATCGGAGCGATATTTAGCAAACCCAGCCTCTCCCGTGAGTTTGAATTATCGCCTGTAAGTTGCTCTAAAATGTAATTATCAAGCTCTTCTCCCCCTTGAATGTTAAAACTCCACAGAGCGCTTTTGTTATTTGTTGCCAGCACGCTTTGTTAGTTTGGTGCAGTTGACTCACTTCCACCTACCTAATGCTGGCAAACTGTGAAGGCCCACTAGTGACACATTTGGAGCTCCATAATGAAGAGGCAGATGGCCTGCGCTGATGACCGTGATGTTTCGTATGATACCTCATCTGCAGCCTCCTCTCGCAAGATTTTCAGAGGAAGACTTTTTAGATTCAGAAGCTGCTGGTAAGGAGTTCCCGAGCAACTTTAATTAACACAAACAACAGTCAAGATCACATAGAGCCCGAATCCCTCACCAGTCTCGCAGTTTAATTATGGATAATAACAATTTGGCTCTTATTTCCATAGTTTGTGCCATCATTTCAGTTATGATAACATTATACTTACCGGATTGTTGAAGAAACAAAGGATGTCAGACAACGATACAGGTCAAGTCAATGTTATGGTCCAGCTCAGCTTGATATGAAACTGAGCGTACTTTGATCTTATATATATATATATATAATAATAATAACATTTTATTATTATCGGTTTATTTTTTTTTAAAGAAAATTGCTATATAAATACACTTCATTATAAAATGCATATCTACATATTTTTTGCAATAATAACACATGTGACAAAGATATGTTATAGAGGCAGGATATTATACAGTTTAACATCGACTTTAGGGTTTTCCCACGACCATTGCCTGAAAGAAAGAAAGAAAGAAAGAAAATGTTATTTACCTTATTTGTGTGTACTTGTTTTATTTCACTGTGAGGTCTTTTTTTCTGTCGCGCTAGCTTCTTCCTTATCTTTCACTGAGGGCGTAGATTAGCTGGTTTATAGGTTAAATGGTGGTTACATTTGTTGTCTCGAGCTGTGTTTTCCCAAGGCCACAGCTCATCATCTATATGTTTCAAACCGCTGGATCTTCCTTTGCAGACAGCTGTGTTTTACTTCTCATGCCAGGCAGTCATTCCCTTAATTGTGAGTAGCAGTATAAATGCTGTGATGACACCATATTTGAATTACTTAAGCAACACTTTCTAGAGTGATTCTTCAAAAATCTATTTGTTTATAGCGGTGCAAATTGGACAGCACATGCACCTACATATCACATCAGCCAACCTCTAATCTGAATCTGTTTTAGCGATGCTGCACTCCCACATCTCAGCCAATAAACCACGTTTGTTTTACCGATTAGCAATGAAGGCAAACATTTAAAAAAAATATGACCCGAAATGAATTCGACTTTATATTTAATACTAACCTTGCAATGTCCACGTTTGTGACGGCGTCCGTGACTAGGAATGAGCGCTTGTCAACTACCCAGTCATTGTTCCTCAAAGAGGAACAACTTCAGCTCGCTCTCCGTTGCCTCTTCACATCTTCCTCCGGACGAGTACGACCGGGCTTATTGTCCGATATTGTTTCTCACTCTCTGTGCCGCCCAGCTGTTTATGCCGTCTACAAACATTACCGCGCTATCGGAGTTGGAGCCAAATGTGGAAGGACACGACGCCCGAGGGTGATTTGTTTAACTTTGAAAGGTTCTTTGGTTTGTGTTAGATTTGCTGGGAGCCCCGCAGCAGCAGCGGATCATCTAGCCCGGTCTCCCAAGTGGGTAGCAGCCAACAGAGCCTGGGCGACGCGCGTGGGTAGAGAGGAAAAAGATAACCCCACCAGGGACTAAACGACAGTCCTCATTTAGACAGCGCGAGGCAGGCCATCCGTTTAACAACACAGAAACACAAAACTCTTATTAGATAATCTTTCTTTTTTTCTTTCTCTGCAAGTCTCTCTCTCTGTCTCTTGGGAGGGTAATGTTGTTCTCTAACCAGAAGAGAATGAGTTAGATGTATCTCATGAATCAAATTAGAGCGCCTTTAATCCTCTAAAGTGGGGGTCTCGGGAGGGGTGGGGTTGCAGATGAGGAAGCACAAACTAAAGAGGTAGATGACAGACGAGGAGAAACCGAGCTCCACACCGAACCAGGTAGAAGACGAGATAAGTCTGCAGCGCCGGGGTGCTGCACCGCGAGCCGTCAATCTGCACTGCTGGATGTTGCCTCTTCCGCACGGTGTTGTGGGGTAAAGAGAGCGTAGATACGGCTGCTTCTTTCCTTCCCTCATCCGTCCTTCCTAATCCAGCCTAAGCACTTAACCAAAGAGGTGCGGTGGAGATCACCTGGGTCTGTGGGGGATCAAAGCCGCTTCAGCGAAAAATAAGAAGTCTTGAGGAGCGAAAAGCTGATGTAACAAGAAGAGCTAGATTAGCATGAAAGACTTGACAGATGCAAAAGAAAAAAAAAGGTTTCCTGGAATACGGCAGAAATCTTCACCGTGAATCACAGGGCCTCGGAATTACCGTTAATGGCAAAGTATACCAGCGTAAGCACACGTCGAGGAAAAAGAAGCCTTGTTTGTCCAAACTGAAAAGAGCGGATGCACCAGCCCAGAGCTCCCCCAGTCATAGTCCAAACCGCACAGAGTAATGTATTTTGACAAGTAAATTGCTTGCCTCTTTGCTGATGGCAAATCACTTACATAATGAATTCTTAGTAACAGCTGCAGAAATAATGCATACCTCAGAGTGACATGGACGAGGGAGTTGTTAACCAACAGAGGACACACATTTGGGATCTTTCCTGAAACGGTGGCGGATCTGCCGCGAAATGAATCGATGGCCACGCTGAAAGCGTTATTGGCTGTATGTGGGGAAACGAGACTAGTCTGCAGAAACGCTGGATTCTCTAGTAATTAAAGTTTTGACCTGATATTGACACTAGTTGAAAAGTCAGGGGATAACCAACATTATTCCTCTGGGGACCATGCATTTCTGTATAAAATTCTCTGGCAATCCTTGCAGTAGTTTGTTAGATATTTCTGTCCGGATCATATTTAACCAACCGACATTGCCACCAATAGAGCCACGCCGCTAGCTTGGCTAAATCTGAATTATATTATAATCACATCTGAAGGTTAATGACTACAGTAGATCTATAACGTCCGTACAAATTTAAATGTGCACAAAGAAGAATGACGTGAAGAAGCAAATAAACCAGACAGGAAAGGACATTTATTCACAAGTGTTTGGCACATCATAGCAAGGTTGTTTGTCTACCATTGAGTTGTGCAGCAGAGCAATGTCTGACTGGACAGCCTCAGGTGTTGGCAGCTCTGATAGGGAAGGGCGTACTGATAATGCAGCTGATTAGACTCTGATCATTATCTACAGTACAGCTTATGATGGTCAAAATCGATGGCAGGGAAAGAGAAGCTAGCCCTGTGAAAGGATTAAATGTCTCACACCGAACGATAAAGCCTCACTCATCAGCCACTGTTTTTTGGTGAACTTTTGAGAGTTTGCTGTAATGCATGAGGCGTCTTCCCGGACAAAACTTTTCCCTCGTCATCCCATTCAAATTGAAAATTGAGTCGGGGCCATTGTTTTGAGGGCTGACAAAAAGCGCACAACAGCGCATCAGCCTAACCCTCCATCTCCGTCCCCTCCATCTCCGTCCCCTCCATCACCGTCCCCTCCATCCCCAGTCCATCCATCCGGCAGGCTCGTAACAGTGTTTGCGGATGTGACCAATTTTGAAGAGGAAGACATTCGACACGGCATCAAAGACTCCTCGGAACAGAAGGAGAGGAGTGAGGTGGCAAATTGCTGGATATTAGCCAACATGAAACAAGAGGTCAGAACCGGCATCATCCCCCCCCCCCCCCTCCCGGACTCAGAATTGGCTCATTTTGATATTATGTGGATGATGGCGCTGTTTTGTCGCACCTTCAACATTCGTTACGTAGTCACCCCGCACCTTAAGGATGCACTCGACAAAACTTTGGGTTGGTTGCTTTGATCTGCTTTTTGTGCCGGCGTGTTTCAAAGAGAACACAACCCATGGGGCTGTGTGGCTTTGGAAAGGAATTCTAACTGCTGTTTTGTGTTTGAAGTATAACGCGGTAGAGTTTGGGTCACCATTATCCACTCTTGGGCCCCATTTACATGATTTAATTCTCGATGAATAAAATGAAAGGAAAGAGCAATTAGTGGGTAGAACAGCCGTCCTTTGCAAGAGGCATATTTATACAAAACATTACCTCTAATCTTCAGTTAAATACTATTGATTTACACTGTGGCGCAATTTGCACAATATCACCTTCTCCGAATGGTGTTTTCACTTTTATGTGAACTGCTTTATGTCCTATAATTTGAGTTCAGTAGATACCAAAAGTCAATCTAACGCAGCACGGGGTTAATCTTCAATTTAAGCAAAACAGCTTCCCACTTCCTCCGAGAACCAGCACATTGTGGACGGTCACTAAAGTTTAAGGCTTAAGAGAATAAAGTTTCTTTAATATTGTTGGTTGCCACAGTCTGCCCCCTTGTTCAATTTCCCTGTGTAAGCATTGCAGAAGAGGCTAAAAGGCTCAAAGATTTGGAACATGCTGATGCCACATATTCTGTCAGTAAGATTCTTAGTGGGAGAGCGGAAATGGGAATAAACCAGGGCACCACCGGTTATCTGCTTGAATTGACAACAGAATCCATTTACTGCGAGGAACTGTTTAGTAAAAAGAAAAGAAGCAAAACCTGAAGGATCCGTTAGAGGTCACATGAAGTATACGGAGGTTTATATCAAACCATGCGACTAAAGTGAGACTGTGTGTTCATTGAGAGCATCTGTGCCGATTGGATGTTACCAAACCAGTGTTCTTCAGCGGAAACGGGGCTGAACGCAGCAATGTTTGGGTCCCCTCTCCAACTTATCTTTGGGCCTTCTGAATGAAGTCGTACATCCTATAAAGTTGTTGTGGGTTTTTAGCAGAAGGCCCTTAGAATCTTCACCCAACTGGTGGTCGGCACATCATTCAATTGCGATGACCATGACATTTACCATCCACGCTCCTCAAGCTGAGGCAAAGGTTAAGCTAGGAGAAAGCTAGTTAGCCTAGCTTACAGCAAATCTGGGGAACAAGCGTGGATAGAGATAAGTTAGAGTAATGTTAGCTTTGGCATCACAAAAGAACGTAATAATTACGTGATCTGACAGTCAGATGTGTTTGTTGGTTTGAAATCATTTGAACTAGATTATTTTTTTTCAACGTCCTAGTATAAGCCATAGCTAGCTAGCTAAAGCTAGCATCCTCAAAGATCGTACATGTCATGGTCCTTGCAATTGAATGATTCATTCTGTAATAGTAAAGTGATTTCTTATTGATTTGTAATTTAAATGGCCATGTCCCTCTTCTTTTGCAATGGTGCATTTTGGTGTTGCAAAAGAAAGAAAATAAAGAATTGGACATATTTTATTCCTCAAGCAATATGCTCCATGATCCATTAGTGTGCAACGACGTTTACAGCATTGAGAGAGTTGGTGCAATGACCTGCAAAGATGCTGTAGATCATTGTACAGGTCAACAATGAAGCCGTGATATTGCGCAATATTCAACGATCAACCGAGAGCTCCCGCTGCACCCGGTTCTGAGAGAAAGTTGTAGTAGCCGGTGTGAACCTCGTCTTTCTCCCACCAGGCCGAACATCCGTCTCCATCCCAGTGGACGGGAGGCCATTCTTCAGGTGGAGCCGCCTGGTCAGTGGGAACAGAGAGGAGACTCATTAAAAGTGATCCTCTTTTCCGGTGCAGCCTGATCACTTTCAGCCCCGCGATCCGCTAGAGTTCCCTTTTGAGGAGGTGGCTGTAATCTCGGGCCTTGAAACCTGTGTCGCGGTCAACCCGGGTTACCCCGCTAATGAGGGAGAGGCCGGGAAGGAGGTTCACGCCGCTTAAGCCGGGGAAGTCCGAGAGCTTTTGGCCGACTGAAGGCAACACGAAAGAGTGTTTGAATGTTGATTGAGAGGAACTCTGCACTTCTTGGAAAAAGTGTCAGAAGTAGAAGTAGTCGTAGCATTTTGACGGTTTTGATTTTCGCGGGGTGATAGAAAGTCAGCAGGCTTGGTATTCAATATCTAGATTCAAATTCTAGGGAACAATGTAGGAGAAGTAATGGCGACAGCAGTTTCTTTTGGTCTTAACATTTTAGATATGTCCACATGCAACCTATATTTGCCCTACGCAGTTAGCTACAATAGCTAATACAGGTAGCTAATTCCTGTGAAATGCAATCTATTGGTTTTGTGTACATGGACACAAATTCTCTGTTTTTATTCATGTCGCTCAGGACGAAAATCATGCAAACAGAAAGTCCGTTAGGATCCTTTTTTTGTGCTGGACGCGTATTAAATGCATCCACATGACGAAGCAACAGCCAGAGCAAGTATTTATTTTCCAAAAAGACCACTTATGGTTGGCGGGAGGGGTCGGGTGGATAGCTCCAACAAACTTTGAGAAGGACTTTCAACCACAAGTCGGGTGGTTTTATGGTTAACTTTGGTTTTAAAAGTAATGGCGTCCGGAAAAATACAATTGAATTTC
Source organism: Pholis gunnellus (assembly GCF_910591455.1). NCBI lineage: Eukaryota > Metazoa > Chordata > Actinopteri > Perciformes > Pholidae > Pholis > Pholis gunnellus. The sequence goes on from NC_136547.1 coordinate 18,274,095, forward strand.
GTGACTATTTCACAAACCGCAGTGAGACTGTGTTGTGGCCTACATACGTGATATTGTGCCAAAAGGCTAAAGCCGACCCATCGTTTCAGCATCCTTCAGTGATCCATCTACAACACATGGAAGTACAGAAACCGCGTTGTTCTTGTGTTGTAGCGTAAAGCTAGTTGGTTCTGTATTGATAGGAATTAATTTAAGATCAAACCGTTTTGTTTGACCAATATGACGCTATCTCAGGCGACAGGGACATCGAAAAACACCAGCGTTATATGCACATGTCGTGCTTAGTTTTACATTGCTTTTAGACATAAAAATGTATTCTTTTGTAGATTTTTTGCATATATTGTTAAAAAGTTACACAATATGTCCAGGGGTGTCATATACAAAGGTAAATAAATACTTTTAAGTACTACAACTTTAAGTAAAAACAGCTGGTTATTTCCTTAATAGAAAATAAAAAAAATCAACTTTATTCTCAATATCTATTTTTCCAAACAAATCCCAAAAATGGTGTGAAATGAGTTTTTCCACAGCCATTAACTTTGTGTGTTACATCTGCACCTGCTGCCTACATGCACTCCTGCCACGATCCATATTTATTTTATTTTGTACCTGCGAGACGGCTTCGGGGCTTCCCTTTGTCTTTTCTCCGCTCCCCGAAGAACCAAGACAGACACCGCCTCCTGTCCTCAGTGTTAGCGGTGCTGTGTGTACAAAGAGGCGGTGCAGCACAAGTCACGTCCCCCCCCAGAGGAAGGGGGGGGGACTGTGGGTAAAAAGAGGGAAACCAGGGATTAAAGCACAGTGTAATGATGTGGGGGGGGTAAGCAGTGGAGCATGATAGGAAGTGAAAACACACGGGCTCTCCGTCGCAGCGAGAACAGACATATGCATAAATACACCGCCTTTCATGGCTTCATAGAGAACAAGCCCACTCGCGCGCCCTTCTATATGGGGATCACACACACACACACACACACACGGGCGCTGCGCTCCGGGATAACACGGCACAAACGTCAAAAACACTTTAAACCAACCAACCAACAGCGATCCCGCGCAAAGCATGAGCGAGGGAGATGATCAGACGAGAGTATTTCTTGCCTACAAAAGATGCACAAGGGGGAAACAAATGGAGAGGGTGAATCTTTTAGAGGTATGTGCGGGGAAACAAAAAATGCGCCAGTAGCTAAAATACATCTAAAAGGAGACGTTTCTATCGCTGAAGTGAAAGCAAGTGAAGTGAACGCTCACCAGTCTTGATTAGCGAAGTGTCGCGGCGCCGCTTCAACCCGACTCCTTCCTCGCCTAAATGTCTTAACAAGGAAAACACCGGCCTGCGCGGCTTTGCACTTTGATTAAAGCTAAGTGAGCGCTCGCTGTAATCCCTCAATCCGTTTTAGTCTCGCTGGGATTTAGGTGAGACTGATTTCCCTCTCAGCGGCGAGATTTGCGGCGTGCTCGCTCTTTGTTCGGGATGACACCTCAAATGTTTATTCAGTCGTTCCTCGCACGCTCTGCCGCTGGCTTTTTTTCTTTTGGGGGGGTTAGATGACAGTAGTGCCTTTTTAAAATCTGCCCAAATCACCCGAAAGAAACACCGGTGGAGCTGGATTCTACACGGCATCATACAGTTGTCTTAACACGTGAAATAAAAAGAATACATTAAAAAAAAAGCATGCACTGTGTTGTTGTTTCTGGCAGTATGTGACCCCCTTTGACTCACTCACCAGACATGAGCGTAACCATGGCAATGCACTACAACAGAACACACACACACACACACACACTTTTTTCCCCCTCCCTGCAGAAACATCTTGTTAATTACTCCGTAGCGCTAACATGACAGGGAGGCTAACAGTGCCTTTGGAAGGTTCAGAGATGGCCAAGCAGAGCTGTTTATTGGCTCAGACGTGTGATTTATGATGCCTCGTTGGGAGGACTAAATCATCTCCGTGTGTGTGTGTGTGTGTGTGTGTGTGTGTGTGTGTGTCTCCACGGGAGAGCAGCTGAGGGGACAGTTGATTGAAGTCTTAAAGTGTTTGGCGGGAATAACCAAGCTTGACTCCTCGACATCATTCTAAACGGCGACCGTTTTATTTTTTTTGCCGTGCGCCCGCGAGGAGCCGTGATTAATTGGGACGCGTGCGACTAACAAACGAGGGATTTGTTTTCCCAGCAGGTTTCAACAGCGTGAGCGGGTCCCCCCAGAACGCAAACGCCGCGGCGTCTCACTGCGCCCCCCCCCCCCCTCACAGGAACAGGTCAGTGACGAGAGGAAGCGTCACACTGTGACTCTTCGTTTCACTCTGTGATAAAATGAATCCCTGACGGTATCTTACTTAAGTCTTGCGTGACGTGGAAAGTAAATAAAGACGGGCCTAATGAACGGGACCGTTGCATACTGGGTAGTAATTTACTCCTCTCTGCGTCAGTCTATGGCAGCTTCTGTGTAGTACATTGAGGCCTATGTGAGCCAAAGGGGAATCAAGCTATTAAGAAAAAGTTTGATGAAAAAAACAACTTTTGTTTTTCTTGTTGAACAAATTAAGAATTCGCTCCGATTTTTGGAAGCACCTCACATCTCTAAGGTGTGAAATCATAAAACGTGATAACTGATGAACTTAACTTGTTGTTTTTTCAGTTAGCAGCAGCATAACCTATACGTTCAGTCTAATCCTTTAGCCAGCTGATTGGATCCTTTTCGGTTTTAATTCAACCCAATGAGAGTGTTTCTGTGTCAGCAGCTAAAAGGAAACACAAACCTGTGGCCTGGGTTGTGAATGTGACTTACAGTAAGCACCGACTGTGTTCGCTCGCATGTGTAAACTTTGTATATTTTGGGATAATGGTTTAATATTGCTAAAAGTGAGCGAGTGGACCGTTGCCACGTTACTCCCGGCAGCGTCGTCATACTTGGCCATTCTTCTTGGCAAAAATTATGAAATTTAACTGAGCTGAGGACAGTTTGTCAAGATTGGGGTAAGGGATGAATAATTTAGGGCCTAATGATTAATCCAGTGGCCGCTGAAATATAGCGTCCCTGAAGGTAACTTTAGCCCTCAAGAAAGACGGATGTGGGGGTTTGTCACGCGTTTTTCTAAGGGAAATTTCATCTCGGTCACAACATAAATCTTTTCTGGCATGCGGGGGGGGGGGGGGGGGGTACAATAAGTTCATCATGAATATGTCTACATCGCGCACAATCGTAGCTCAATTGTCGCCGCTCCCTGAGAAGCGACGTGCAAATGACTTCCCTGAAGTTGGGATTGGTCCGCCGTTTAATCCTGTTGTTGACGCGGACTTTGAAGCCACTTCGAGGATGAGCTTACAGGGTTTGCTGTGAGTTAAAGACTCTCGTACTGTCAGTTATACGTATAGCTTACTGAGGAACTTCCAAAACATATTGAACAGTTGCAGGATTACAGCATTAAACGGTCTAAACTGTCTGCGTGTGTGTGTGTGTGTGTGTGTGTGTGTGTGTGTGTGTGTAGCAGGAATTAGACAGCACGACAGGCAGAGAGTGCAAGCAGCTTTGCTTTCTCTGATAAATATAGATAGCACTGAGGGCAACGGCGTATTGCTTTACACAGTGAAAAACACAACCTGAATCAATTTCACAATTAGCCAGTTCAGTGTTTTAATTAAAAAACAACAGTCTCCTTTGAAGAAATCAATTTCAACTAAAGAGGCAAAAAGAGAGAATTCCCCTGCCAGTGTACCATCCCTCAGCTCTGTCAATTCAGAGACGTGCGTGGAGATGCTTTTGGGCCTTTCTTTGGTATTCACACAGTACGCCATTAAACAGAACATTTAAAAAACGCCTTTGCAGTGTTTTAGGGACTATATTTTTTTCTTGCCTTTATGTGGAAACCGAGTGTAGAGAGACCGAAAACACGAGGAGAGAGAGAGAGAGAGCTGTGACACGCAAACAAAGGTCCACGGCCAGTTCTATTGTTGTCTCTCGGCTCTACTCATGTTCTCTGTGAACTGCAAAACAACATCCTCGCAAAAACTTTTAGTGTTGAATGTATTGGAATTTACTGCCGAGATTTTTTTGGGGGCCATTCCAGACCTTTATTTGCATGTTGACAGTAGAACGATGACAGGAAAGGAGAGACGAGAGACCTGCAACACAAACCCGTAGGTCACCTCTGCAAACATTTTCCAAAAAGCAGAATGTTCATATTAAACGTATGTGTCAAATATTCATTATCAACTAAAATAAGCTACATTTTTTTATTGCTATGTTTAGTCAATTCAATTACTTGAGTAAATTCAGAATTGTGGACACAACATTGACATATTATCACAATATAAAGCTGATATTCACTACCGTGTATCTGTTTTTGGTCTCTACATACACCTGAGGGAAATATCGGGCTCTTCAGTGGCTTTTTCGCTGAAAAACGGCTGCCGGTCGCGTCTGGAAAAACACGACGAGGGCGAAGAGAGTGAACCAAAACAGTAAAGTTGTGCAGAACAATGAGCTGAAAGATGCCATAAACCTCCGTAGAGCTGAGGGGAAGTGCAGAGTCTGATGACGTCTCTGTGGCTTCATCACTACGAGTCACTTACTAAAGAAACATTGAATTTAGCAGCTTTAAATTGTGGTTTTGGCTAAATTCAGAAAAAAGTAAATCCTGACTAAATATGAGAGAGGACGTGAACCATGGCCTTTGGTAAGTCAAACTTGTCTGATTTTCAGTGTAGGTTACGTGGGGAGTCTGGTACTTGCACTGTATTGTCTCTGACTGGGCTTTTGTTACCACAGTTATTGATCTGCCAGCTTTAATTATCCCCCCTCCTTCTCCTCTTGAGAAACCACATCCACTCTCTCCATCGGCGTACGCCTGTGCATTCTGTCAGCCCCCGAGAAAAAAAACCCTCCTCCACCCGTGTTTCACGCACGTCCGGCACGTCCAACGACAGCCGTGCTGAATCCTCACCCCATTTCTTCAGATCGCCTTTGTCCATTTTTTTTTTTTTACGTCTCGGCTGCTCACCTCTGTGTGGTTTAGTGAGGAGGTTGAAGGGGGGCTTTCAACTTCAAAACAGCGGCGGTCTCTGACGCAGACGATAAACCCCGCTTGATGAAAGACTGGAGCTTGAGAGGAAGAGGCGATGAGCTTAGCTTTTGGGGGAGAGGGGGGGGGGGGATTTAGCTGCTCCGTCTCTATTCCCACTAACTGGGAAGTTATGACACTTCCTGGAAAACGTTAACACTGGGGTGAATAAAGTGATGTAGAGAATAAAGCAAGACGTGTTCAAACAGAACAGAAGCAGCACGTGGCCGATGAGGGATTGTACATTCGTCGGAACCTCAGAATGACACATTGAGACTTATTTCCAAACTTCAGCAAAGTGTGCAGCCTGAGAGAGGTGTATTGAGTCTGCTGTGACTGTCCCAGACACGTGTAAAATGTTTTCTACCACCATCTACTGTTCACTCGGAGGAGCCACAAAAGCGGTTTATTCATCCGGGCTCCATCAGAAACGAGTGCGGTGGATTGAACAAACCTTGGATGTCTTTTGAGACGTAAACACTGGCCGTTCTCCGTCCCCGTCCGAAAGCACTTAAGAGACGTGTCGCCTCCAAGGATGCACGCCGCCATTGATTTGAAATGTTTACACCATTAAGAAAGAATGAGAAGGTTGTGCTTTAAATCCCCTTTTTCATCCAGAGGACAGAGGTCACAATATATTTCCATGCAGAGAATTCCTGGCTTTGTGCTGGTTGCCAGCGCCAGCAGCCACGCGCCCATCTGCGAAGAATGAAAGCCATTTAGTCACGAGGGAGCTCAAGGTTTGCAGGTGCATTCATTCAGCCGAAGGTCTCTGTGGTTTGAACACAGCGCTGTGAAGTAAGCAAACGCTTTTGTGAATTACACTTTGCAAACAAAATACTTTAAAAAAACTTTTTAAGTGACACGGAGACGCACTTCAAAACCTATTTAATCCGACGCATTAATTAAAAGGCGCTATTTGTAGCACGAATGCGGATAAATGGCTTTGTGCAGCCTCATTGGTCTCTTACTGTATTCTTCGCCGTGCCCCTCGCTGCCGCAGCAATGTTGGATTTAGAAAGCGGCATGGGTCGCGCTCAAAATGGCAAAGCGCCGTTCTTTAAGTGCAAACAGAAGTAGCAACACCTTCGCAGCAGAATTTGACGGGGTTCGTGGGAAACGTCTTCATTTTGAGAAACTCTAGCGGAAATACGTCTCACGTATGGTGTCATTTGTTTACGGGCCCTTGTGTGTTGATTAGGTCTTGAAATTGACACTTTGTGGTTAAAATGTATCCATTTAGCACCTTTTTTAAAAAAAAAGTGTGCCCCGACAACTGCCAGTGTCACGCTTTAAAACTAAAATGTGACATTCTAAATGGGGCCCTATAGCAGGAGATTGATATTCAGCAGTAAATTCGTTTCACCGGGTCACCGCTGCTCAGATCATCACTTTGTCACGGCCCTCTGGTCCCCTGGGGGCCCTTTTGACTCCGGCCTCACAAGAGCCCCACAGAGACCTCGCTGTCACTCATCAAGGCACCGTCCTCTGATTGGATCAAAGATTGATTACACCCTATTCACGCGGCGCCATCATTGGAGGACAGGAAGACGTGCACCGCGGGTCAGTGGGGCCTTGTAATCAGCGGCACTGCAGCGGTGACTTCACGCCGCAAAATCACTGCGCTGAGTGTCAGGAGTTTCAGCCCCGAATCAGAAGCTGCCGTGTCCTCGGCGCATACAAAGTTAATTGCCGAGCGAGGATTCGGTCAGTAAAAGCTTTCAGTGACTCCCAGTGAGCCTTTGATTCATCTCTAAACATCCCGTAACCTTAATCCTTATTAATCTTCAAACACATTATGTTTTTGTGCAAAAACCACAAGCTCGATGCTCATTTGGTCGGCAACGCAGCGATATCATTCGACCACTTAGGCTCATCTCCGCGAGGGCAAAGTGGTTAATGTGTCCCGTGGCTTGATCGTGTCGAAGTGATCACTTTAACATTGTGAAATAGAATCGGCGGAAGGATATTTTTAATGACGAGATCCCCGCAGCCATCTGTTGGCGTGACGAAACGTGGAGGATCTGGATGACCCTTTCGCCTCGCGCGCGCGGGCGGGCGGCATATGCCGAGTCAAAAGGCGCAACCTCTCCTAGTGCGAACGACCATCAGCAAGCTCATAATCACCAAAACCTCATCTGTTGCGTTCATAAATCCTGGATTCTCGAGGATTTGCAAAACTGAGCGCGCCATATGCTGCCATTCCGCACGCGCAGGGTCTCACGAACAAAGACAGGAGGGGGGAAATTAATTAAGAACCAATGGCTACGCCGGTTTGGATTCGTAAGACCTGCAAATATCACAGGGAGAACAACAACACACGTAGCCTTTCCGGCTCTCCGTTTTTTATTCCGCGAGGTATTAGAGGTTGGAGACGGAGCAGCGAGACTCGCCGTGCTCGAGCCACCGACTCTCACCGCATCGTGAGATTAACGCATCCGGCTCCGATAGCCGAGCGACGCGAGCGTTGCGTCATTGTTGCTTCCCGTGCTTCCTGCCACTCGCACAACTGTGACTCTGTAATACTTCAAACGCCTGCGAGGCTTTAAAGTGCTAATGGGCTTGATATTAGGGATGTAGTAAAGTGTGTGTGGGGCAGGGGAAGGGCCTGTGTGACTCTATGTGGTGGCATCCTTGGTGTGTGTGTGTGTGTGTGTGTGTGTGTGTGTGAGTGGGAGGACTGGAGGCTGGCTGAGATGCTGTTGCACCAAAGCAGAGGCAGTTTCAAGGATTACTGTCGGGGTGGAAAAGAGGCAATTAATCTCCGTCTTGAAAACAAGGGATGCAGCTTCAAGGCCTTTTAGGAATCTTTTTTGAAAACGATAAGCTTCTGTTTACTAATTTTTCCGAAGTGAATATGTGGCGGATATCCAAAACACGCATGTGTGAGTGTGCAATTACGGGGTTTTTTTAAAAGCAGGTTTAGTGCCCATTCTTTTTCTCTTTTCTTCTTCCTAAATCAGACATGCACGAGAGCGGCAGAGTTTGTTTGATTTTTGTTCTCGTTCATTTTCAATTACAGCCAGCTCCCGAGCGGCTCACGCGTCCGGGCCGCTATCAGTTGGGACAGGATGTTTGATCAGAACTAAGCTCTGCTGACATTTGAATTTTTTTTTTTTTCTGTCACTTGCGTCCTTGTCCCAACGCTCTGTTGTCAGGTCAAAACCAGAAGAGCTCATAATGTCTGCACGAGGTGTACAACGAAACGTATTGCCAGGAAATGTGACCGAGGTTTTGACAGTTTTCCTTATTTATTTTTTATTTGAACTTGAAAAATATGAAATGTGCCGTCAGAGAGGTCAGGTTTCCGGAACTGTACCTGCCTGACACCAATGAGCAAAACAAAATCCCAATGTAGCTGTACATCCCCCCCCCGGCTGCTGTATTCAGCCTGATCAGTCTTGGCATCTTTACCTTCAGGAGCTCCACGACGGTTTTCTCCATCTGTCCGTGCAGATATAACTCTCCATAGATCTGCCTGAAAACATAAACTGCAAGAGAAACAAACATGAAAATATGAAGCGGGGAGCTCAGGTTGATCTTGTGTGATTACGGATAAAACAAATGAGCAGCAACAACACGTGTTCTTTAAATTTCTCTTCAATTTGAATTTCCCTCACTTTTTGTGGAAGAAAGAAAAGTCGTATATATTTTCATTTTTTGTAAAACGATTCATAAAATACAAGTCAACTTAAAGACACAGTCAAACTAATCACATCCAAGATGTCGTCCTGATCTTAGTCTTTTAAATATTTAATTATTTAAATTTGTGGGAATTTACCTAAACGTACCTAATCAAATGGGATTTGGGGGCGTCTACTTAACCCTTAACATCTTTTAAAAACTGCACTTGACGGTTAGCTTGTGTAGCAGCTAGCAGAATGACATCATCAAAAGACAGACAAAAAGCTCTTTACAATTTCATTTATTTCTCCATCAGTCCCACATATCCCACGCCACTCTGAAGACGTTTGAAGACGCACCGATCGATGGCGGGCCTTTCAAAATCGGCCATGAATGCTGTTTGAATCTGACGAATACAAAGTAACGGGAAGTAGCTAGCGTCAGCCGTCTGTCTCATAGGCCTGGATACGACTAATGACCCGACTGTCAAGGACTTTAACGTACATAGACACGGAGTAATGTAGCAACAGCTAACAACTTATGCAGGAAGACGCAATATTTTTCCTTTTGGTTATTCTGACCAGAAATGTACAGTACATATACATCCTTAGTGTTTAAACAAACATATATATATATATATACTGACTTCTCAGTCTCACTTTCTTTGTTATTTCAGTGGAACAAGGTGTCTGAATCCTGCATTGTGAAGGAGAACTATTTTGAGAAATCTCTCCTTTGCTAAACATAGATCTAATTTACTTTTTTTTCTCCTATTCTCTCCTTTCTCCTTTCTCCTTTCCTGTCTTTCACTGATAAGCCGCCCCCCCCACCACCACCACAGAGCACAATGACTCCATTGTGCCAAATCACAGAGCTGATAATGTTACGTGACATTAAGGGCAATGATGTTACTTCCCATTCAGAGAGACGTTTTGATTTGGAATGTAGACTCACAAAGAGCGCCGATATATTCAACACTCAGGAATAAAAAAAAAAAGAAAATCCAATATTTAATCCAATCACTATCGATCTGCACAATCGTAGAGCATGTCAGGAGAACCTTGCTCTCCAGATAGGCAATGACTAACTAGTCCAGCGGCTTTATTATGGAGATGGACGTTAATGATGATCTTATTAACCCGCGCGTTTACAGTTGCACATTGCAAGTTGCCACATGGCGCCTTTTTGCCACCAATCTACCCGCAGCGGTGTAAAAAACCCTGACAATTCCCAATGTCATTCAGCTCCTCTGAAGTAAGGAACTCAATTGTTTTTCCGCTCTTTTTATGTATAATAATATTCATATTCCCCTGAACGCTGACCTGCGGGAGGGGGGCCATTTCAGAGCTGTCAGTACAACGTCTTTATCTCCGCTCTCCAAATGTTGGGGTCAGTCGAGACTTGACGCGCGGCAGACAATCCTCCCAAAGACCCTAATGTGATTAATGGGTGTCACTTAAGCGGGGTTGGGGTTGAGGGAGAATGGAAGAAGTCATCCAAAGGAGATTGTCGCCGAGGAAAAGGTACATCGGCAGCACTTCATCAGCGGGGGAGAGCGAGGATTGAGTAAGAAAACGAATTGTTCAATGTCACTTTCAAAGTTTTTAAACACGGCAATGAGGAACGCAACCTTGAAGCGCCGGCAACGGGGAACGAGTTTTCAAACCAGCAATTATAGCGCTCTGTGTTGGTAATGTCTGCCAGGTACATTAAGGAAATAGTTTGCTCAAATACCTGACACCACTCACAAAAAAAAAAAAAATGCTTTCTCTGGTGTAATTCCAATTTTGCAATATTGCCTCCATTTGCACTTTGCCACTGGTGGGAATTGCCACGTGCATATTTAAAAAAAAAAAATAACAAAAAAGCTGCAGAGTTTGCCGTCACAGATGTCCTTGCTTGTCTGTCCTCTTCCACTCCGCCGGCGTTAGCAGCCGCTGGAAAAGCGAAAGCGAACAGTTTGGATAGAAGGAGGAAGACGGCCAAAAGCCCACTTCACACCTGCTGTGAAACATTTGTTTATCTCGTTATGAGATGTTCTCAGATTGTGTTCACAGCTGGACCCGGATTCCTCACTGGTTTGCAAGAAAAAAACACATGTCACTTCCTCTCTCCCCGTGTTGACACCACTTGGAACTTATTTTGATTTTTCTCATTGCAACGACATCCTTTAAAACGTGTTTGAAGTATGCTGCTGATTACACATTCCTGCCAGCGCTTATTGTTGCTCATGTAGATCTCAGATGTGGATCGTGGGGATAGAGATGTTGTCGTCGTGATCAAATATACCAGATTCTTACACCTGAATTATGTTTTTTTAAATCTTTTATCTTGTTGTTAATGTGCGGTAGTCTTGTGGGGAGACTTAACTGGAGGCTGACGGTTGGTGACCCTTGTGGTTTCATATGTTCCGTGTTATTTCCGCTACATGCGAGCATCATGACATGATTGTTAACCGTGATGTGGATACTTTGTGTGCAGGTGCGCCCTCAACTCAAGACGCAGTGGTTGAAATGTAAGATATAATGATACAAGTCGATCTACAGCCTGAAACTAGAAGGAAAGTGATCTATTCCCTGAGCCAGAATCTATAGCGGTCAGTTCTCTCAGTGCTGTTTTCAGCGTTTAAAACTTTGTAAAAGGCCCTGAAAAGCTGTGGAACAAAATGAAAATAACTTCTAAATTTACCAACTCAAAAAAGTATTTTTTTGCTAGTTTTGAGGGGCTTTATTTCTGACATTGAAGACGGTCTAAATCCTGCCCCGACCTTCCACTGACTCGTGGATATTACAGAAAATACTGAGGCACACTGGACAAAATAAGACGGGAAACCAGCTCGTAATATTTTCTTAATACTGAGCTATTCATCTGTAGAACACATCATTCATGCAAATATCTATCTCAATTGTTTTACTTAATCGTGGCCTAAAGTTGTAGAACGTAGGAAGACAATGAATACATTGAGTGATTCTGGGTTTTTTCAGGGTTAACTGCCTTTTTAAATGCCACATACACATAAAAAGAGACAGTAAAATAAAATGGGATGAAACTATTCTAAATATGTCTATTATAGCCCGATGGACGCTGGGTTGTGGAGAGGCAGGACCGCTTTCTGTAAGCAAAGAAAATACACACCGGTTATTTACAGCACGATGACGAGAGAGCAACAGGTGCATTACCATGGAGACAGTCCGATATTACATATTCTAATCATGAAAACAACCGGAAACTATTAAAATCTGCAAATGAAGAGCACTGCGAGAGGCATGTAGACCCACGATTTCTTCACTTTTAGAAGAGCCACGTTGCATCAACTGTAAAGAAAAAAAGGGAAAGAGTGAGCCCGAGCAGCGTGCTGATTGGCCTCCTTATCTTAGATTGCAGGCGTCTGATTTGACGATATGAAAGAAGAGGAATTGTTGCCATGTGTTTACTGTAATCTCAATTTAAATCTAACTCTTTAATAATCCATCGATGTGACATCAAACTAATGCCCAGTGTCACATTCCACAACTTCTAGTCGAATCCAGCGATTTCTCAAATCTGCATTTAATTTTGAGGTTATAACAACACACAGGCGGTGTTAGTTCATGACCAGTTCATGGAATTGTGCGTATATTTAATGGCACAATTATTTTCATATATCTGGTGATTCCTCCTCATGCCAGCCCGGAGGATTCATACGCACGAGTCTGAAATCTGACACCATTAGTACGTTCAGCAATTAGTCGATCGACATAAAATTGATCTGCAAATATTTTGATCGCCGTTAAAATAGATGGAGTCACGTTTTGCGCTGAAATGCCAAATATTTAGCACAAATGAAATATGGGACAAAACAAACTACTTGAAGGCATCTTGGACTCTGAGACATTTTTTTTTTTTTACTATTTTCTGACAAAAATAGGGTTCGTTCATAACCAAAACATTTAATCGATGAATCAAAAATAATAAAAAAACAAGTAGCACGTTTCTCGCTGAGCCTAAAATCCACAGCCATGCCATGAATCTGATTACCGTATACTGTAAATCCATTTGGACTGCCATTGACCGTCATACAGCAACACACGCGTGGCCCTCATTTGTTTTGGGAATCGCTGTTTGTATGAATCATGTTGACGATTCGGTCTCATATCTCCCGAACTTGAAATATGAAATGCATCTTTGCTGCTTCTGTTTACCCGCCACAAACTTTTCCAGAATTTGCCGTGCGTTGCGTTTCCACAAACTTTGCTGAGATGTATTCGTGTTAATACTAGAGATGATCAAAGGTTCTAGTCCAAGCCCTGAGTGGCACTTAGCATCCATCCAACAACCACTGACCTTGCTGTGTGTGTGTGTGTGTGTGTGTGTGTGCCTCTAACCTGTACCTCTGCCCCACCCAGCCTGTTTTCTGTTATCTATGTACCCCCCCCCCCCCCCAGCACACCTTCATTACTGCCCTAGATAGTGGCATTGGCAACTTGTCACTCGTATTGATTTCTCTTAAACTGCAATTTACATGGATATTTGTGGGCGTCCTGAGGGCAGACTGCAGCCTGGCGGACGGCCGCCACCGTTTCTCTCTCTCTCCCTCTCCCTCTCTCTCCCTCCCTCTCTCTCTCTCTCTCTCCCTCCCTCTCTGCTTTCTCTACTTTCTCTCCCCCTCGGGCCGGGAGGAAATGTTTCCACCCGACGACAGAGCCTCAAAGTGACTTTTCACTCTGACATCAGCAAATGTGGGTCATTGAGTTTTTTTTCCCCTTCTTTTCTGCAGATGCATTGTTTTTCCTTTTTGGACGTCAACCTAAAAAGAGGGTGAGTGCTGACGAAATTTGAGTTTTTTCGATATGTCTTTTATTCAATAACCGCACATGCAGGAAGCACAAAGTTCAATTGACTGAAACATCGAAGCAGCTACAGAAAACAAAGTCAAATCGGGCGTTTGATGAGGCCCGAACAAATCCGCTTTTTTCCTTTTTTCTTTTTTATTCACGGTTCAGGTCCTGAACGTGTCCGGCCGGGACAAAACAACAACCTCCAGCCTGGAAAGCCACAAATGCTTTCTGAAAGCCTCGACTCGGCACTTTCACGCAAAAAAACTAAAACGCCACAAGCCTCAAACTTTGTGGCTGCAACACACTGTCAGGAGAGTTTCTGCCTCCTGTGCTGAAGGTCACCTGAACACCCCCCCCCCACCACATACAGGATTTTCAAAATAAAAGACTCATTTGGTCATATACTTGTATGCTATATAGTGTCCTACCAAGGCTTGTAAATTGAACAGAAGTTGACTCAAACTGTATATCAAAGATGCATTTGATGAGTTAGTGCTAATTTAGCATCACGCGTCTTAGAGTAATCTCCCTTTGTGGACTTGTCTGTGACTTTAGAACAGAGAGAGAGGGAATTTATTTTAGATCCGTAATCCTGCAATGAAATTAGAAAAATCCCAAATCTCAGTGAACAAACAAGGAGAGGGAAGAAGAGGAGGACTCATCCGTTCTTCACTCCACATCTTATTTATTTAAGTTTGTGGTGAGTCTGTAGCAGGTTGGTGTATATGGTATGTATGGAAACCAGCAGGAATATAACCTCCGACCTGCTGAAGTGCCCTTGAGCCGCAGGATCCCCACCAGGCTGACCTCTGACCCCCCCCCCCCCCCTCCTCCGCTGCGAAGAGCGGGAAGAGAACAGACTTCCCCTGCAGTGCGAAGAAAAAAAAAAGTAGGAGGACTTAAATCGAAAATGTAAAAAAAAAAAAACATTTAAAAAAAGCAGCGGGTGAAGAAGGGGTGCGAGTTGGTGGGTGTCGCCGGTGATGTCACACCTCCCAGACAGCCACGATTGGACCCTAATTAGAAAGCTCGGCAGCAAATAGAAGGGCGTCCCGCATGATTGAATCCAAAGTGGCTGATGCCCAAATTCGTGCAGAGGCGGCGGGAGTAGACCGGGGCGCCGGTATCAGTGACTGCTGAGAGCTGCGAGCAGTCTCTCCGCGAGCGGGGAGGCGAGCTGGAGTTCTTCTTTTTTTTGCAGAGGTGATACAAGGAACAGCGACACGCGCTCTCCCCTGGTTTTGAGGGATAACAACAACAACAAATAAGAGAGAGAGAGAGAGAGAGAGAAACATAAGGAGGGACGACAATTTAGTCCGAGTCTCTACGTCAAAACCACAGGGACGCTGCGTTATCGGAGAGCAACGGGAGGCTGACGCGAGACAAGTACAAAGGAGAGAGTCGAGCCGCGCCGAGTCCCAAGTTACCGCTGCGCTCCGCTCCGGAGGCTGCGCCGATGGCATCCGTACTTGGGAACAGCAGCAGCCGCGCGTCGGGGACTCAGAGCGGACAGGTGAAATGCAAGCTGAAGAGGAGGCGGAGGAGGCGATGCAAGAGAAAAGGTACAACTTCACAGCACTTGTTCGCTTTTTACTGTGTCGGGGTTTTTCTTTTCGATCCCGGTGTGAGAGCAGAGGTCGTGCGCACCTTGGCGGGGCATCGGAGCGCGCGGCAGCCCGCTTCTACTTCAGCCTCCGCGTGCAGCACGCTCCGCGGCTCTGGAGAAATGCTGGAAACCACGAACGTGGACTAACGATGATCCTATTTGCCGTCGGCTTTAAATGACGCATTGTTTTATTCCCCCCCCCTATCAAAGTTTAGTTGCTGCTGTGTTTATTGTATTAAAAAAAAAATTGCTTTTATTGTCTCGAACATCAACGAGCACAACGACGACATTAAACGACTCATCAAATACAAGTTTGAACGCGTGCTAGTGATGGAGAGCGGCTGGTTTTATTTCCGGATGCATCGTTGTCCCCGAACCCGGTTTAACTTCATCACTGAATACAACACACGTTTCATTTCTTTAACGATTTTCAAGATTACTAAGCCATTTTCTATTCGTGACTTAAAATATTCAAAATATTAAATAAAGGATGAGCCATGCCCCACATGCACTGTAATAAAACTGCATGATTTAAAAAAAAAAGAAAAAAAAAAAAAAAGCACTTAAATGTCAATGCCTCATACTGTCCCTTTATACTAACATCCTCAAACTCAGCAGTGATACTCCTGATAATGTCTCAGCTGCTTTCTGTTACTGTTGTCTCACATAAAACAATTTTTTCCTCATTAGAGGCTTGAACACTGAACACAAAGTCTCAAGTTTGAGAAACGGTTCCGGGGCCTTCAGCAGGGAGAGAAAGCTCTCTCGTTAGTTGTGCAGTACTTCAGAATAATATTTAATTTCCTCTTTAATTTTACGTGTTTTTATTTCTGAATCAGAATCCCCCCAAACTGCTGCAGAAGAGTTCCTAATGAAGGAGTGTGTGTCGAGACCGTGTGCTTAAAAACTCACAGACGAGCCGCACTGCAGAACAATTAATTGTATCTGCAATCAAAATGGAAAAGCGTGACTAAATCATAACCAGGGTGCAACATTTGCTCTGCAGCCGCACCGAGACGGATGCCGATCCCCTGTGTGTGTGTGTGTGTGTGTGTGTGTGTGTGTGTGTTTCTTTCTTACCCTGCAACCTGCATGAAGGTGTTCCGTCTCTCTGCCTATGACAGCCGCGCATTTAATGCCACTCATGCTGCCAGGAAAGCCAAAAAACAACTAATAATTTACAGCACTTTGACTGCTCACACATGTCCGTCTCAACAGTTGTTTTTTTTTTGTCTATTATAAAATAGTCCCGATCTACTGCTGTTCACTGCTGAAACGCGCACCTGTGATTGCAGAGTCATTTTACGCCAACTTCTTCGATATTGTGCCCCACAGTGAGAAAATGACATTTAAACAAGATTAGCGAGGACGTTATTTGAATATGTCAGTTAAAGCGTCCATACTTAAAATCTGAACTGCCTCCTTCTCCCTGCTTTGGTTTTCTTCATTATGTGTTTTTTTTGGCTACTTTACAGCAAGTCACCAAAAAAGCTGATTTGCTCTGGCACAGGCCACAAACACTCACAGAAATATCTTTCTTCCCCTCCCCCCCCCCCTTCCACAAAGAAAGCAGAGAGGAACTAAATAAAGAAAGCAATGATACATTTATTTTTCATCAATTCATATCCATAAAGAGACGAGAGCACCGTTGCACGCGTCGTTCATGCTGGATTGTACTGACGCGCCACATTGTGGAATATGGATGAGCGCTCGGAGCGCGTCGGCGCTTCCCGACCTGCCCATTGAACACACAACGAGCCCCCATAAACACTTTGCACTTGTCATCAAACTGCAAACAGACAACCGCACCTCATTTCCATAGCCTCTTGATTTTTAATAGCCCAAGTAATTGAGACAAGGGAGACAATACATAAAATATGGCGCCGAGGCAAATGTATTTACATAATGGAAACGGCAGAATTGGTTCCACAACATTAGGCATTGCATATGAGTAGCACACGAACGTGCGCGCATTAGCCGGCAGGCCTTTTCGCAGCGTGTTTCCCCCGAACGGCTAATTTATCAGCGCCGCTGATTCGTTCTGATAACACAGGACATTAGGGGGGGGGGGGGGC
Source organism: Pholis gunnellus (assembly GCF_910591455.1). NCBI lineage: Eukaryota > Metazoa > Chordata > Actinopteri > Perciformes > Pholidae > Pholis > Pholis gunnellus. The sequence goes on from NC_136547.1 coordinate 18,291,277, forward strand.
AGGTTCAGGGGCCGCCCGTAAATGAACTGTGTCTTTGGGAAGTGCCGAGGGGCCGCTGACTCCTCCGAAAGCTGCAGGAGGTGGACTCACTGTGCTGAAACATTCAGACACATCTCCTGTTTGAGTGTGTGTGTGTGTGTTTCTGGAGGAGAAATACCGATTTCACAAATGTTTCATGATTGAAGGATTTTCTTCAAACTTGACCACAAATCAAGCAAAGCTGAGCATTTTTAAAATTGTATTCATCATCCTTCATCTCAAGTGCCAACTGATCCTCCTCATCTCAAGATTCCACACAATTCATAGACCTCAAGGCAAAATAAAAAGGCACAGAGGGATTATTGCGTGACATTTGGGGCTTAATCCCACGGAAAAAAGCTGCAGATTATTTGTAGATGGGCTCACTAAAACCTGTGTATTCAAAAGGTTGGAAGCAGATTCCTCCCCGAAACTTGTATTCATTTCTTTTTTCCTCACCCCTCCTCCAAAATCCTGAGCAATCGTACGGCTGTAGATTGCGAAACAAATCAGCACAGAACAAAGACTACGAGGCCCAGAATTCCTCGAAATCACACACTTTACTAAATTCCTCATCTGTGTTTTTTTTTTTTTTTTTGTAGCTCTCTTTGTCGCTCTTCACTCTTCACCGGCGCCGCCTCGCATCGCTCGGACGGACAGCTCGCTCTGCGTTCGTTTGCTCTCCCGTGTTGGTTTGACCCGTGTCCCCCACCGCTCCTACAGAGGACCCTCCTACATGCTGTGGATCTGCCCCTTAATTAATCACAGCCTCGTGATTTACGGTCACGTCCCTTAAGGATGTCGGCGACACAAATGGAATCCTTTTTTATTTTGTGTGTGTGTGTGTGTGTGTGTGTGTGTGTGTGTGTGTGTGTGTGTGTGTGTGTGTGTGTGTGTGTGACAGTCCAGTGATGTACAGGAACATCTGGGTGAACATCCACTGTCTGTAAAGTCTGTCATCGGTGTAGAACATGACCTTTTTTCTTCTTCTTCTTCTCTGCTACCGTTTTAAACTATGGCATATGTGAGACTTCTTTGTCTTTTATCCACAATGCATTTTTTTTTTTTTTTCCATTTTTTATGAACGAAAATAAGCAGAGCAGAGATTTATAGAGCAACATTATATTTTTACAACCACACTTATCATCCCGTTCCCTCGGCGTTACAGTACGGTATATCAGCATATCATCAAGAGCGCCGAGGGGGGGGACGGGGGGGGGGACGTGGAAAGCGCAAAGAGTGCAACATAATTTATGTAGCAATTACGGGTTCACGCCCTCGTCCCCCTGCGAGGTGGCGGCACCGGGGTGTGTGTGTGTGTGTGTGTGTGTGTGTCGGGGGTGGGGGGGCTGGTGGTGATGGAAGTTGAGGCAGGAGGGGAGGGGAAGAGGGTCAGTGCCTTCCGGTATCCCAGGCTCCCGTTTCAAAGAGGGCAGGTTGGCCAACCGGTTGCGTGGGGGGGGGGGGGGGGGGCGTCAGCATGGCAGACGAGCCGATTCGGCGTCGAGCCCCTCATTGCTCTGAGAGGGAGAGGAAGCACTGGTTGTTTGGTGTCACCGGCATCCCTCCACAGGACGCGTCGAGCTGAGGGCAAAGGTCGGGGCGGAGAGGTGAGGCCGAGGTAGGCCGAACCTCCGTCAGGTCTTTCGCTGCTTTCTACTTAACGATTCCAAAATCTGTGTCGGTTTAACCAGCGAGGTATGTCTCTGCATCTGCAGCTTTCTTCGTCGTTGCTGCATGTGACACTATGTATTGTGATGGAACAAGGAACGGTGGAAACACCTTGTTTTTATAGTTTGACCGTGTGTGTTTTTGTCAGCCTTCAGAGGAACGTGACATTTAAAGCGGCTGTGTTGGCATTATTTAAAAACTAATGCTGTGTACAAAATACCTACCTCACTGTCTGTTAGATAACCGGATTCATTGTGGTCACATGGTGTTCGTAATAGACAGCTGGACAGGAACAATTTTATTTTATTTTTTTTCTGTTCGAAACCTCTCACGGCTCACAAATATTGCTCGAAGTGTCCTCTCGACCTCATGAGATCCATCTTTTGTCGCCGAGTGTGTCATTGTGATGAAGTTGCTTTAAAGTCCCTTTTGTTGATACCGTTTTGTCAACCTCCCAAAAGTAATATTGTAGTCACAAAGTTGTTTGAGCAGCAACAGAATTTCAAAGAGAAGAACTCAAGATTTAGAAGAAGGGTCTCTTTCACATACAGTACCATTTCCACGACGGCTGTCTGCCAGAGCCTGAATAACTGTGCCGATAAAAAGCTATATACGTGAGTCATAAAAGAAGTGTGCCCAGAGCTGGATAACGCTGCAAGGAGAGCTCATTGAAAACTAGTCGCACTCGAGCCACAATGGTGTAAACACTCTGCTGTTCATTGTGGAGGAGACTGATCTGTGTCTGGCTGTTTATTTTCATTGAGAATCTCGCTGCAAAGCCCGTGTAGCAGTACCTATAAACCTGCACGTGTGCACTGTAACGGTACAGTGTACTCTCTGCACACTGATGTCACCCGGCCTGTGCGTAGTGGGAGGGAGACAGAGATGCATTTCAACAAATGTAGAGTCTGGTTTTATTCCCCCCCCCCCCCCCCCCCCCCCCCCCCCCCCCCGAACACTTCTGTCACACTTATTTGTGTTTGTGCTGATAACCGCATTTAGTGCTGCGACAAAAAGAAGAAGAAAAAAAGACCGCCGCTGGCATTTATGAGGTTAATGAAGGTCAGCGCCGACAGGAAATCGGCGCGGCGCTCCTCCCCGCGCGCGCGCATGGCTTTGTGCATTTACAGGCGCTCCCTGATTAAGGCTAGCGGTGGAGGAGTTGGCGGTTTAGGACACGGCGTCCTCTAACTGACTGAACGTTTAGCTGAGAGAGAAGAAGAAGAAAAAAAAGAAAAAGGTTATTACTACTGACTGTGCTCTCTTGAGGACAGCTGATAAAATGACCATGGAAAAAAAAAAAAAGGAATAGCACAACTTTAGCACATTAGCATAATTAGTAATTATCTCGTAATAGTCCCTCTTGGCGCTTTTGGAGCTCGGCAGTGAGAAATTGTACTTAAAGTTCAGGCGCGGAAAACAAATCCTGGAAGCCCCAAATGTCCCGGTGACACCCAGGAGCCGCCTCAGTCACAAGTATATGACGAGGAAAAAAAGCACAGATGCAGGTTTTTTAAAAATTCAGAAGGTGACACTTAAGTTAATTAGCCTTTTGTTTGATGACTCCCACAGTTGCAGAGATAAGGGTGTTACTCACATCACAAACAACCTGTTGCGCTCGTTTCCGTGACGACCAAACACAAGACATTTAATTGCGTTTGTCACGTGCTGCGGCTTCCGTCATCCGACAACGGCTTTCAGAACATCGACTGCTTCAGGGGGAGACCTTTGTGAACTGCCACACCGCAGTGTAGTTCAGCTAACGTATGTGTGAGTGCAGAGGGAATTAAGGTGTGTGTGTGTGTGTGTGTGTGTGTGTGTGTGTGAGAGTGTGAGTGAGCACAGGTTTGCCTGGGTGTGTGTGTTTTGCAACAGCTTTAACTGGTTTGTGATTTCGTCCTCTGGGTTTATCTTCTTTGTCAGCAGCAGTTCTTAACTTAACTTTTATTTTTGCTGCTGACGTCTTATTTTGAAGGTGCAACAATCATTTTTATTTATCAATGAATCTGATGATTATATTTGTGATTATTCCATTCATCATGTGGTCTAAAAATGTTAGAAATAATTAGAAATACCCCACAATTAGATTTCTGACCAACTGTTCCGAAAACATTTGGTTAACAATAATGTAAGAACCTGCATTCTTCAATTTAGTTTGTAATTTTTTTATTAGAAAGTGACTCGAAACGATAATTTAGAATAAAACTTAACTTTAACTTTGAGACAATGTCTTCCTCCGATCCCTCATCCATGCTTTATTATTAATGGACCACATTTATTTACATGTTGTATGTGCATCTTCACTGCTGTCTAATCTACAATATTCAATTCTAGTGGAATACCGAACTGGAAATAAACATGCACCATAAATTGCATTAATATCTTCATTGTCGGCAGTCTTCCTCTCAGGCTGCATTAAGGGCAGCCCTTTATGAAGCATGAGAGTAGAAACCTGCAGCAAATGTTGTACTTCTGGACTAGAAAGAGGACTTTGTTGGTATGAATCAACGCAGAATGTCAAATCTAAAAGTGTTATTTTAAAAGGAGGACATGTCGTCCTGTCTCCATGTGAAATTACGCCCCTGATTACTTCCAGGTGTAAAAGGAAATCTCCTTTTCATGGCTGGCTTTGCATCATGGCAGCCAGCTCCAAACAGAAACACAGTCGGCCTGTAAAGGCTTTATCTGCACAGTGCTGTTGAATATATACGTCTTTTTTTAAAACTATTTAAGCATGCTGTCCGGACATCTAATCTGAAGTGCTGCCAACAGCGTGGAAGTCCTCCCCCCCTCCTCCCCCCTCCCCCCCCTCCTCCACACACATCATGGTGGAAAAACATTTCTCCAGTTTATGATCCTAATTAGCTCTAACTGTGCCATCATCCCTGAGTCATCATGCCTGGAGAGAGGCCAGATCATTTGACGGTCCGCAGTTTCACACTTTCTTCATCTCTCTCCTCTCTCTCTCTCTCTCGGTTCCTCTCTCTCTCTCTCTCCGCTTTCATTCTCTCCCCGTCTCTCGTTTTCTGCAGCGCGCACACACACACACACACACACACACAGACACATTGTTATTGTTGTCCTCCGGCTCGCTCGCTCGCTTGTGCGTATTCACGGCACGCTGGTAGCTGCTGCTGTGCAAAGGGACATATTTCATGAGTGGAAAACATCTAAAGAAGGTGTAAAACATTTTTTTTTTTTTCCTTTTTGCTGTTTCCCAAACTCCGCCCAAAACATAGCGAGTCGGTTGTGAAACGTGTTCAGCTGCCACTTGACTGCATTTGGAAACTTTCAAGTCACAAAGACATTAGAAGCTCCCGTCACAGCGTCTGATCAGCTGGCGGACTCCGCCCCGCTGACTCCGGGTTGACTTAAACCTTCGCGCCGCCGTGCCTCGGGGCACATGACGGCACAAGTGGCCCATCTGCCGCGCTGACACAGCAAAGTTAACACCGATACCCCGCCTCATATGGAATAATGAAATTGGATGAAGCAGCTTAACCGCGCGCCGTCCCTTCTCTCACCATCAGACTGGGTGCCTATTTGAGATAACGTTAATGAAGGGGACTTTAGCCAAGAATAGACACTCTTATTGCTGGAGGGGGGGTGGGGGCGCTAACAGCATTTATTTCCATTAATAAGATGGAGCGCTTCACGAGAGGGCCTCTCCTGAGGGCTCTCTCCGGAGGTCTGAGAGAGAGTCCTACACCTTGACAAACCTCAGAAGGAGTTCATTTCAGCGGGCGGGCGCGCGGAGACACACTGCGGCGCGGCGCCGTCTCTCCAAGAAGCTCGTCTTAACCTTGACGTGGCTCCACACGACTTGGGCCGAGGTGGACATTCAATCACCGTAATCACTGCTGTCCATCCTTAATAGATCTTTTTTTAGGTCATTAATATGAATCTGACGCTGGTACCTTTGCTCTGTCAGCACTGTAGTTTTCTTTTCTTGGAGGAGCAGCCCCCGTTTTGTTACCTTCCCGTTGTTGGCTGGGGGGTTCTTGGGTGTCATTACTACTGTACTGCTGTAGGTGGTAAGCTATTTAGCCTGATATGCTAATGCACTAATGCTAGCAGCTTATGTTACACATAGAGCCATAGGCTGTATGTGAAGTGGATGTATTCACAGACTAGCTTGGCTTTTTTTGAGGGTGGAGCTAAGTGCACTTGAATGTTTTTAGGCGACCAAATCTGTTACAATTAACTTGCTTGAACTGAAAACACACTGGTTGATCTTATAAGTATGGCCCACGGTAGCCTATTTATATTAAAAGGGACCATAATTTACCACATGAACATTATGCTGTATTGAAGAAGACTTGAAACTAGAGATTGAGACCATAAACTCCTGTTTACAATGTTTACTGAGGTAAATAGTCATTTTCTCATAGACTTCTATACAATCAAACTTCTTTTTGCAACCAGAGGAGTCGCCCCCTACTGGCCATTAGAAGGAATGCACGTTTAAGGAACTTCAGCATTGCATTCACGTTTTAATCCTTTTTTTAAATGTTTTTATTTATACAATTGTGCTCTTTGGTTTTAAACCAGCTAGAAATACAGACGCAATACCAGAACCTCTATATACTGAGAATTGCTCTTACTGCAGCTCTTTGCACGGCGGTCCGTCGCTAAGCTGTGATTGGCCAATCACTGTTTGGAGGAGGGGTTTAGAAAACAAGTTACTCGTGTCTTTGTCTACTTGGCAATAACCCCCTGTGACGATCACAGCATTACATGATAAGTGGTAAGCATTATGGGGTAGCAATGCATTATCTCTGTGCAGTAAAGAGGTCCGTGTCGTGAACTCCATTACTACACCTGTGTACAGAATGCTTTCTGTGCACCGTGGTATTTGCGCCTCTCTTCGTATGCGAGGGGTCAACACGGATCTTAAGTGTGTTAATAGATCTGTGACGCCGGTTGATTCTCAGTGAAAGGTAAATACATCCAGCGCATATTAGATGTGTGTGGCTGATGGAATTGCCTAATGGCAGATTAGTGCATTGATAATGATGAGCATCCCGGCTGCTTCATTATTCTGCTCACATGCGAGCGTTAAATAACAGCCCCCCCCCCCCCTCTTCACCCTACAGTAAATCCTCTCTCATCCATTGATTCCAGCATCCTTTAGGGGCTCCTTCTAGGAGAGACCGACGGGCTTATCTGGCAAATCCTTTAAAAGGTATTTGTAAAAAAAAAAATTCCTTGCCTGCATTAACTCCGTCTGATGTTCTGCGTATCACCACGGAGTCGGCCGGCGACGGGGCGAGCCTGAGTCTTCTATACCTCTGGGCCGATCGGCGTGATATGTGGAGTACTGTTTTCCAAGTTTCTTAACAGTCACACAGCGTGGTGTTTATCTCTCCCCCCCCCCCCCCCCTTTCGCCTATCCTGATTTTGATTTGTACAGCTTTGAAGTGGTGGAGCGTAATAGATGTGTTTGCATTCGGTGGAAAAACCCGAGAGTTCCAGTCACTCATCCGTCGCCTTTGATAGCCCAGAGCCTATTTGGCCTCGCCCAGATAAGGCCTGGGTACACACAGAGTTGGATACAGTTGAATTGTTTGTACACACATGGTGCTTTGACACTGGTCTGCTTGGACTGGCTTTGGCACGGTGGAAAGTTTCATCCCCAACACCCCCCCCCTCCCCCTCTACCTCACCGACAATCCCACAGTGGTGCTTTGGGGCTGGAGCTGTCGGTGAAGGGTGAAGGGTGCGCAGGAACCCGGGGCTACGAATGTTGCCTCGCGTAGAGGACAAAGACAGAGGATGCCTCTGGGTCCAAAAGAGTCCCCGACACACTGGCACAGATGAACCTACATGACCACCGTTCCAGATTTAGACACGAGGTATGCTGTGTAGGTCCCCATACGAGGTATGTCTCCGGTAAAAAAACATCCTCCATTTCAGTGTCGGGTGTTGGAAAAAAAAAAAAAAAAGCAACCCTGCTGCACATCTGAAGGGAAGCAGACTTATCAGCTGCTCAAACAGATTCGCCTCAGTTCATCTCGCATCTGTCCTCCGTTTCTCTGAGTAATGATGGGAAATAAGTTCAACACAAACAACTTCAAATGTCAGACCTGCGAGGGATGTAAACAAATATGAGGACATTATTTGGATGCGAACAGATAACGTGTGCTAAACTGTTTGAGCAGCATGCCACTGTTTGTAGTCCTCTAAACACAGGGAGGTTTAATATTGAGACATTTAAACAAGGCTCATCCTCAAGAACTTCCAATTAGTTATTGTCAAATTCTCCGGCACGTCTGTTGGGCTAAAGTTTAGCTGTTGTTACTTTGGCCTCCATGAGCTATTCTGAAGCCAACGTATGACAATGTCCCACAAATGTCTTAACATGTTAAAATAGTGATGCTGCTGCTCAGAGGAAATGTTCGCTAGTTGAGCACCAAAGCTCAAAGTCAGATCGGGTTTTGCTATTTGACTTAATAAGGTACATGGTTGAGTATTTATATATGTGGTAAACATGACAGCAGAGAACACGTCGGCACGGAAAATGACGCAATGTACTCGATACTAAATTCAGAGTCAAATGTGAAGTTTGTGACATAAACATATCTGATCTATATAGAAGTAATATATACGATATATAGGTATAGATTCATATTTTTTTTGAAGGGTATAAAGGGAAACAAACGGTACAGGTTTTCATAAAAACTCTTAACATTACACTAAAAGACTAAAGTTGAACTGGTCACCATGACAGACGATACTGAATTAGAATGTAACGGGAGGAATAACCGCAGGGCGTTTGAACTGCCGCACGTACACTATGTGTGTAACGCCGAGTTAAACGTCTCATTAACTTCAAATTAGGGTTAGTGCTTTCCAAAATCCACATCATTTCCTAAATGTCCAGAAACAATAACGTAAAAATCAGACTAATCTAATCTGTTGCGCCGTTCGCAGCAATGCCAGGTCTTCCGTCGGGGGAAGACGGCAGCCCCGTTCCCTGAGCCGGAGTCCGACCCTCGGCGCGGTAAAACCCGGCGAGGCCCGTTGAGTTGACGGCGGAGAGAGAGCGGCAACCGGCTTTAATGATAACAGCCCCCGACGATAGCGATGCTAATCCCCCCTGCTATTCCTGCTGACTGCAGAGAGCCCGCGTTTGTTCTCCGCTCCCCCCCTATTAGCGTGATGGAGCTTCATTTTCATTTGAATGGACCATCGGTGGGATAAGGAGAGAGGCACTCGCCCGCGTACGTGTGCAGACTTGTGTGAGGGGGAAAATCGAGCATGTGAGTTGGGGGGGTGTGTTAACTCACACACACACACACACTGTCTGTGCTCCCAAACAAAGACACAACAATAGAGAAGTGGCCGCAGGTCAATGCGGTGACTTGTCTGGGCTGCCGGTGCTATTATCTTCCTGGCACCTGTTCCAGGGGAGTTTCTCCTGACCGTGAGCCACAGCTGAGGCTCAACGATGACTTCACACGACAACACGTCGCTATTCCTTTCTGGAGCGTCAGGTTGGAAGAAAAACACATTGAGCTTTCAACAATAACAGCAGATTAGATGAATTGTGAAATTGAGATGTCTACTGTAAGAGGAAGTTAATTTCTTTGAGCCTAATTTTTTGGTTAGAGTTTTGGCAAACGGTTGTCACCCTGGAGCCCCCTCACGAAGAGAGAATATTGGCCAAGGTTACAAACGGTTCAGGAGGGAAGAAGATCCCGCTTATTCATCAAAACTACTTTCTTTTCTTCTTTTTGATTATCACTCTTTAAGCCAATCAGACATGTTTTTTTTGTTAATTCAGAAGTGAAATTACAACCTTTATAGATGGATGGAAATGTGCAGATGAGTTTGCTGAACTTTGTTGTGTCTCCAGCCTAGATGCCTGTTTTTAAATGAGGTAATCAGTCACATTCCTAATGAATTCAACGACCGGAGAGAGTCTTCTATGGAAGATTCAACATCTTTACAAAGTCAAATGGTTCCTGTCGTACCCTCGTCACTGTACAGAAATGTAAACGGCCACAGCAGCAACACGTAGTGCGCTGAATGTACTGTGATTAGTGTGCGCTGTAAGACAGATATGTGCTGTTAGTTGACCCTGAGGTTGTACTGGCTCCCCGTGGCACAGTTTGAGTTTGTACAGTCGTGGCCCGCTGTTGAACGGGCAGAGAGTGTAAACAAGGCTCAGCCCCGGCTCTCGCTCTCTTGTGTGGGTAGTTTGTCATAGCTGTGACTTCAGGGCTATCTAAATAGCAGCAAGCGGGTGTGTTCATCATCACATTCATCCTTACCAGGGTGAGAGATGGATGGCCGACCGGTCCGCCGGGTCATGAGTTATCACCCACCAGGGGCTGCCGGTTCATATAAAGGTCAAAGGGCTATTTGTCTTCGGGCAAGTATGCCTGTCTTTTTAGGCCTCCTGCTGCACACACACACACGCACACACACACGCTCCCACTCATAGCCTCTTACCTGAGGACTCCTGCATACATTCATTAGTTTGCTTTATTTTTCATGCCGCCATGTTTGAGCTATTTCACTCATCCTGTAGCCGTTTGATCATTTTTCAGTTGTGCTCTACGTTTTGTGGCATTTAAAGTGTTCCTAATCCAGTATTAAATAATAATAATAATGTTTTGCTTTACGATACTCGATCAAGTGTTTTCAAAGACATTTTTCATGTTTTTTTTTTTTTTAATTTGCCTATTTGCTGTCTTGCCGAGAGTACAGTGTGAACATCATCACCACCAGTGTTTGTACGCTAAATACACACATGCTGTACGTTCATGTGGCCTATTAGCTTAGCTTAGCATAAAGACTGGAAGCATAGGAAAACAGTTAGCCTTGCTCCGCCTAAAGTAAATATTAAAAAAAACATACCAGCTCTGTTTAATTTGACACATTTTACCAACTTTGTTTAATAAAGTCACCGGACCAGAAAATAGGTAGTTACAACTCATAACATGTAAAGAATATAAAGAACTTTTGAGTTTGAGAAATACGCTCATAGGATCGATACCAGTCTCACACCTGTTCAGTAAATATACAGCATCCAGTTAGCTTAGCTTAGCATAAATACTAGAAACAGAAGTTTATTTTTTTTAAACAGACGACATATGAACGTGTGAATTAGTGAGCATTGGAGATGTTGGCAGGCGGATTGTGTTGCTTTGTGTTCCCCCAGTTTAAAGCCTCCGTGCTAGGCTAAGCTAAGTGAAATCGGTGATCTTTTTGTTTCACTCTCGGCAAGAAAGAGCAATTCCAACGTGGTCGTGTTAAGCTTCCTTAATCCTCCTTATTGTGAATTGACTTCTCGGGCAAAGCTAAAGTAAAAGATTCCAATACTAAAGGGAAGTCCTGCCACTTCCTCCATCAACAGGCTGCTCTGTCATCACTGCGACAGCTCTGTTGTACATCATAGTTGTCCGGGCGATGACACGGTGTCATTACAGGCAGCGGGAAGAGGAGGAGCACTGGAAGATGTAAATAAACTGGTCAACTATATTAATACAAGCTAAACATCATCACACTGTCAAACCCCGCTCGTTCACGGCGAAGCACCATTAGTTTTTTTTTTATGGTTTCTGCACCACCACCCTTCAACCGTTAATAGCAAACGTATTAGTATCTCAATGTGGAAACATCAGCGCGCAGAGCTGTTGTGTGTAATAAGGAAAACTTAAATGCCCTGATGAAAATGTGAAGGAGCACAACGTCAACGCATAAACACATTAGCGTTCAGCGTCGGCCGCGGACCTCCTGAGTCGGAGCGGTGTTATGTAATGAGTCACAGGGCATATGGATCGGCCCTTTGTTAGAACTGCAGAATGCATTATCATTAGTCTGTCTACAGTAAAGGGCCAGCCGGCCCTGAATGGCGAACAGATTCATTGTCTCTCATTTCCACTCATTAGACTCCTTTAATGAAGACCGGTTTGCTCCTAGCAAGAATGTACCTTTTGTAACGGGGAGACACTTAACTCAGCCACCAACATCACCTGCGCCGATAAGATAAAGTAACATGAAACTTTAATGATCGCTGAGGGGAAAATCACGAGTGTTGCGGCATCGGCTTGTAACGAAGGCTGTGTTTTAAAAGAAAAATAGGATTATCATGTGAATAGAGCCGAGTAGAGTAATAAATGAGCCCACACCAGCAGACTGAACATTAAACATGATAAGGAGGCATCGATAAATCCAATCACAAAACATGGTTCATTATGACACTGTCATGGTGGGTAAGCACAACAACACCATAAAACACCAAATAATGAAATATGCTTTGTCTGCTATGAAAACATTTGGCAAAAAATATATCCATGTTACAAGAACCCCCCCCCCCCCCCCCCCCCCAAAAGAAAAAATACGCTGTTTTGGTTTCCCCCCTTTTGTAGCATTTATTAACTCCATAAAGAAATGTATGTATACAAATGTTTAAACAACTATAAGCACTTATTAATGCCTTTTATTAACATCTAAAACTTCTTATGATGCATGAGGATAAATGCATATAATTACAGCTATACTGCGTTATCAAGCATCCATAAATTGGATGTTATAGTATTTTAATTTACACTTCTATTCGAATATAAATGCAAAAAGTTTAGATTTTGAAGAAGGACTCATAATCCGACTTTTCTCCCCCGGCCTTGGTTCAAAAAGGAGCTGCACCTCCCACTCGAGTCCTCCACACCACCTGCTTGTCGCCGGCCAGCTTTCAGCTGCCAACGCGGTTATCCGATCCTTATTGGCTGCGCAGCGCTCGGCCAAACTGCAGCGCCGTGCCCGTTATCGCGCTCTTAAGCAGGTGCCCGAGACGCGTCGCTCCTCGGATCACAATGCAGATCCGCTGCCGAGCGATCCATTTTTCAATTTGGTCTCCTGCCTGAGATAAATGAACAGATGTCGATTGACTTCCCCTTCCTGTGCAACCGTGTGAGCCGTAGTTTCCACCTGACAGCCGAGGCGTCATACCTGAGAGGCTGTTTGAGACGAAACGCGCGTTCTAATTAGCGCCTTTTTCTTTTAATTGGACTGACAATTGGCAGGAGACTCCGACGGCGGTTACTTTGACATGTTTTACTTTTCTTGCCTCTTTGTTGAGCTAATCGACAGATTGCTTTTCGCGATAGATGAGGTGAGACGGGAGGCCCGTGTCATAATCGCACTGCGGACATACATACGCATACGCATATCTAATCCCCGCCCACCAGAGCTTTCACAGCCATCTATGTTCACCAGCTGGTTATTATTGCTAAAAATACGCTTATAAAACTGGTGTAGCCTGGCACCATCACACCCTAATGACGGGAGTCAAGTGGCGCGCGGCTGATATGCCCTCACATGCGCGCTGTCACAAGCCATTTAATTAAACTTGAGAAAATGGGAGCCGGCATTGTTTTGCTCTAAGCCCTCCCTCCACACACACACACACACACACACACACACACACACACACACACACACACACACACACACACACACACTCCTCTCCCCTTGTGCAAGTCGTTATGAACTAATATGCCGTCTTTATTGCCATCATCTCAGTGATCATGATGGTTTTCACGTAGTGATGATGTGATATTATCGGCCCCGTTCAGGCCGTATTCACTGTTGTGTGGGGAAGGAAAACACCAGCGTGCTATTCGATGCTCACAGAAGGTTAACGACTGTTCTGATGTAATCAGCTGTCAACCAAGCTCCTCCTCTGAAGCACCTCTGTTGGATCAATGCCACGGCACAAATAAGTGATTTGCTGTGATATGGAACATAGGTGTTTAGGGCTTTAGTCATTTTTAATTTCTTCTCTTTTAGCTGTCTTTGCATATTTATATTCTTCATTGGTGTCTGATACTTTGGCCCGCGATAACCAGTTGTATTTGAAGTATTCGTGAGCAATCCGTAATGGTCAGGGATGCCCCTCAAAACCAGGTTCTGAGCGGGAACCGGTTCTAAATTAGTGAAACCCGGAGTATTGATGAGGTTCCGGAGTAAACGGTTCCGCTGTCGGCAGACTCCGGCTCAGTGCAGCGTGAGACACACGTCATGGCAGGAAAAACAAAACGATCGAAAGTGTGTTTACTCCAGTAGATGCTGAGAACTCTTCTTGTCACAAATGCAATAAACCAAAGTAAGGGAGGTAACACCAGCGATTTCTAGAGGCTTATTAGCCTAGAATAGGCTAATAAATGAAAGCTAATCGCTTAGCTAATTGTTCAGATGCTAATGCAAGAGTTTGTCAGAGAACCAATGATGTCAATTGGACAAGGAACCCTCTAACCTGGTGCACTATTAAGAATATTGAGCTTACATTAAGAATTAAGCTCAAAGCAGTGACACTACTGTCCCACCTCCTTCAGAGGGAGGTCAGCGCCGGCTCCAGAACAACAGCTCCAGACCTGGTAGCGATTCAGTGTCCTGTTCAAGGACGCTCGCTAACACACAGTGGAGCTCTGATTTCTCTCCTCTCCACCAGAAAGCCCACAAATGTCCTATAAAGCCAAGCCATTGTCTCTACAAATCCCACCTGCCTTTCAAGTGGTTACCCATCCATGTCTGTGAGCGTGTAGCCTGCACCACGGCTGGGTTCCCCGGCCTGCGCTGTGCCTCCGTGTCGGGGGGGCTCCTGCGATGAAAGCACAGAAAAACGGTCCAGAGAGGGTCTGGGAGGGAAAGTGGAGCAGTGTCGGGGCGCGGAGTGAGACCGGATGATGGATGGTAAACGAAGGTGATTCCCAGAGAACTGTGTGTGTGTCTGTTCAAGTGTATAGAAGAGAGGAAGAGGAAATGAGCTCATGGCAGTGTGTGTGTGTGTGTGTGTGTGTCTACCGCTGACACTCGGGACCGCTGCCAGGCCCGGTGTCCCCCAACTCAGAGGTTAGTGGCAGGCATCGCACCCCAGCAAACCCGCGGGTCAATGTGGCAAGCGCATGCAAGCGATCCAGCACAGGTGTGAGGGAAAGAAATGGAGGGAGGGGGGATGATTGAGCAGAGGATGAGAAGAGGGGTTAAGCACCGGGGTGACGAGCTCTCCCGGTTTGGAGAGGGAACAGTTTGATGGATGAAGACGAGGGCTGGAGGACAAGGAAGTGAGTTGGGCAGCACAGCAAAAGGCCAACGGAGTGTGTGTTTTTTTTTTTTTTGTGTGTTTTTGTAAGGCAGCTCGGACGGGGCTCGCCTTCGGGTGTGCTCAACTTTTCAGTGTCCGCGAAGACAGCAGTCACAACAGAGAGAGGGTGAGCGGCCGCAGCCCGTGTGCTGCTCAAGGTCCATTGAGTGCAATTACACAGAACAATAGAGACAGCGCAGCGCTAGTTGACGGTGCTAAACACCGCTCCTCTTGACACAAGAGGAGGCGCGCAGTGGCTGAGCCGGATCAAGATGCGAAGCCTCGACTGGCTCCTTTTGTTCTCGCCCTGTTGTCTCCGCCGTGCAAGTCGGGGGCCAAGAAACGAGGAGGATGGTGGGATTATGTTTGGCTGATTTGAGGCCAATTGCTGGTTTCGCCAGAGCGTCGGATGAGAGAGGAGGAGGAGGAGGATGTCAAAGAGATGCGAGTGTCTAGTGATTATTAGCGGGTTGGGAGGGGGGCGATGGAGGGAGCAGAAGAAAAGCTTCTCCTCGCTGGGTCTCAGTTTGGACTTGACAAGGCACAATCTCCACCACATGCGCTCCGCCCGGCTGGCGGTTGGGGCTTTCGGAGCCGGTGTTCTGGGTCTTTCGGCGACGCCTGTGGTCCCCTCGCGAAAAGTCCGCCGCGGCCGCCGTTGTGACAGCGTGTCAAAATTTAACACTCGGCCGCAACTGTGACTGCTGGACAAGTGGGAGACGAAACACTGAGCTCAGTACGTTCTGGTGGCTGGTGGCTTGTTCTGTAACATTTAAAAAAAGAACAAAATGAAGGGGAGACAGAGACACACGCATGCCTGTCACGATAACTTTTGTTGGACAATATGTCCCAGATAAAAATTGAGATTAAAACATTTAAAGATCATTTTATGCCACTGAAATAATGACAATGAGATGGCATACTACAGCCTTTAAAAGAGCAATGAAGTTAATTCTTAAAAAGTAAAAATATCCAAATTAAATAAAACCATGCAACCAAAACAATAGAAAATGGACTTTGAGGTATTGTCGACAAAAGATGTTTGGTCACCTCCAGAGTTTGATTGACAGCCTTCCCACCAGCCGAACCAAACCAATTCACCAGTTTAGTATCCTCACACTGGGATCAATGCCCCCCCCCCCCCCCCCCAGGCATCAATAAGGAGTCACTGCCTTCATTATAATTCAAAGCAAAATATAGTCATGCACCGCACTGTGTACAGAGCTGACACCGCCTTGCCCCTTCCCAACCATCTAAGTAAGCTGTTATATCAGTGAACACCTTGCCGCTCGTGTCAGGCGTGCGCTCCACTTCCTAAAGAGAGAGGGTATGTCTGCTCTTTGTAACGACACAAAGTGCTGTCTGCAGCATATGCCGTATTTTTAATTCAACAAGGGCGTTTTGGAAGCCTTGTAGCGTGCCATACGATAGCAGCTCGAAGTGGCGTTCCCCCGACGCTGACAGAGAAATCAAACGTAAAAAATGGAGCACCGGAGCGAGCGCTCAGCGATACAGAACAGATGTTTCGCAGAAATGTTGACTTTTTGTTTGGCCCTTATCTTTGACGCTGCCATCCTCTGGTAAAGTGAGTGACGGAAGAGGGGAGGGTGAAGAGAGAGAGGGGGGGGGGAGGAGGAGATGAGTGAAGGGAAACAACGAGGAGGAAGCGGAGAAAAGCGGCGTTGTTGGTGGAACTAAGTGGAGGGAGTGTTGGCAGGCGGGGGTGTTGGAAAGTGGGACAGCCGCACAGCTGTGTTTTGGCGTCGAGGGACCCCCCGAGATTGGTGTCACTTTATTTCATTGTCAGGGAGAAGAAAGGGAGGGAAACACTAGAGACGACGCGGTGCACAGAGAGAGAGAGAGTAGAAGGAATGGGGTGAGGAAAGAAATGAAAGTAAAAAAAAAAGAAAGACAGGCCCTGGAGCAGCTGCTCCTGTATTACCTGATGGTGTAGAAGGAAGGGAAGAATAAAAAGACCCTGTGTTGGCAGTCGAGGGGGCGGGGGGGCAAGTAAACAGAGGCACCACCCTCTTCACGCTGACGCCTGGTTCAATCGCAGGGTGACCTGGCGAGTGCGACCTGTCATTTAGAACCGGGAGAGAGGAAAACAACATTTCCCATGATTCAGCTGCTGCCGTGTGTGTGTGTAAGGCGCCGCTGACATCTTTAAGATCAGCTCGACAATTTTTTCTGGCCACCTCACAATAAATAGCCCTTTTGAGTTATATTGCATTTGCCCGGGATCTGGAAGAATTTACGATCACGCCGTTATTTCACCCGCGCCGGGGCGATAAAATTCCTGTGGCTGAAGTCACCGTGGGGGGTCAGGCTCTTTTTGTGTTAGCTACTTCATGTTTATTTTGCTATCTGTCAAGGTGAAGTGTCTGAGTAATGCCCCCCCCCCCGGGTCATCGACTCCTGCAGCCTTTTTGCAGGAAAATCTCACCTTCGCAGTCTTCGTCGAATCGTGTTCTTCAGTCGAGAGAGAAAACAGCCATTGCGGGTCGACGTCTTATCGCTCCAACGGCCACTAAAAGTCGCAGATAGAGGGAGTAAATGCGGCGCCATTGTGGCCGTGATTGCTTTGCCGCGGCACTTGCCGGGGACAGTCGCACCGGCTCCAAGAGACTTGGACAAAGTGAGTGATGGTGGGCCTGATTCACCTCTCTGTGCGCAGATATATGGGACAGCTGAGGTGAAGACGGATAAACTAGACCCGAGAGGGAGGGAGAAAACCCCCTCGGAGGGGATGTCTTAAATCATCACCCTCGTTTAGGACGGTCAGGTCGCCTGCAAGACGCCTTTACAGCCCATTCCAGAAGTGCTGCTTAAGTTCATCAAAGATATAAAAAAGTCCTTCTGTCATCAAATAAAAAAAAGAGAAGTGGGCAGAAAAAGCAAAAACAACAACAGATGAATATGGAAAAACAGCCAGCCCTGTCATTTTTCCCTTCGGTTTCTTGCACACTGCTGGTAAACGGCGCGTGAACAAGCGTGCTGCAATTTTGAACGCAAGCTTTATTTTCCGCCATTTATTTAAGCCCAAAATGGGTCCTGATGGAGTCATCAGCCCCCACTCGCCGGCTAATGGTTTAATTATGTCCATCTGGAGGAGGCTGGGAATGGGAAGCTCGCCTTACTCTCCAGTCACTCCTCTGGTAATTTGTCTTCCCCCGTGCCCACTAACTGGCGCACCGATGCCGCCGAGAAGCGGTGAAGCATTCCGGCGGCGGATCCAGCCTCCTGTCTCCCACCCGAAAAAAAACGCCCTCCCTTCCTCACTTCCTCTACCTCCGTGGCACACAGTGAGAAGCCACAAAGCTGTGTTGTGCAATGTGATCCCTGACCTGACCGAGACCTAAAAGCAAGTTAGCGCTCCGATTATGTGTCTGGAGATAAAGTCCTCTTTGCCTTTTAGCCGTGGATATTTTAAATGTTAGGCTTAAATGGGATTATTGGTATCTATTGCATAATGAAGTGATAATCGCCAACATTTCCATATAAATGAATGAACCTCTTTGCTGCTCTCTAATAGCCAGCTAATGCTACACAGCAGTGATTCAACCTATCGCTGTTAATGACAACAGATGGGACATTACCAGCCTAGGTTTTGCCCACTAATAACTAAAGCATATGTAAACATTATTTTAGAATTGGAGAAATAAGTAAATGGCAAGTTAAATGCTTTTACGCTTAAGAGCAGCCCTGATCGTGGAACGGTAGTGAAAGAACTGTGAAGTTAGTATTGGCACCAGTGGCCGCCAAAACTGAACTGGCAAAGAAATAGAGTCAATACTATTTCCTCATTAATTTGCACCTCAAAGACTGAATAACCACAGTGTTTAACGCAAAAAGTGACACTAAAATCACAAATAAAAATACAGTTCACCCTCTTGTACCAACAACCTCTGCTACCATCACTTTAAAATACTTCCTCTGACTGGGAACTTGACCCTGAACTCCATTCCTTCATGTCTCCGTCATGTAGCCGTCTGGATCAAGTGCTGTTGGATCACATTTCATGGCTGATTTGTACATAACGATGCCGTCTGGTCTAAAGAAGTTTGTTGAGCTTGGATGTGCTTTGTTGGTTTGCGGGGCGAACATCATTACTTAGTCTGGGTATTGTTACGAGCAGACTAAGCTGTATTCCCCTGCCAGGAAGATGACATTGAATTACTTGTAGAGGAATTGGGTCAAACAATGAGCGTCAGCGGCAACAGTGCGCCTGTGTGCGTTGTGAGTCGGTCTGCCTGGATGCGCCTCGGTTCAACTTATTAACTTATTACTGTCTTTGCATGCAGATGTGATATATATATATATATATATATATATATATATATATATATATATATATATATATATATATATATATATATATATATATATATATATATATATATTTTTATAAAGAAGAGGAAAGTTGCTGTTGTATAACGTTGTGATGGCTGTCTTTCTTTCCCTGATTTTGTGACGCCTCATCTCTGCTGCAGATTCTGGGTCAGAGCGTCTTGTTCGGATGGTTCATTTTAACCGCCAGGTATTATTGCTGCCATCATTTCAGCACTACGTGCAGAAACGGCTCATTCCTTTTGCAAGGTGATTTAACATTTGAATAGAGGCCCGTTCTGCACAGATGACCTAGTTACCTTTTTACTCCTGAGAGCGCACGCTCTTCAGTCTGAAGGTCGCAATGACGCATGGACATAATATGCTGTTAGGGCATAAAAGTAAAATGCTATGGTTATAGGCTCCTGTGTTTTTATCAGCCCCCGTGAATGAAAGGGGAAGTGAATGCTTTTACTTTGCCATCCTTATCTCTTGTTCTCAGTAAAAAGCCTTTTTTTTACGTCAGATTTTCTGTGTTGACTCCGCGGAGGTCGCCGCTGCAAGAGCACCTCCTGGCTCGCATAAATGCGGAGAGTTTATCGTTAGCAAGATAGCTTTTTCCGCTAATAGACAAGAGCAAGGGCGCCGTTCCAGCTCGTCAGCTGTTCTCACCTACGCCCGGCGCCTCAAAGAGAGAGAGTCCTCCGTCTGACATCGCCGCCGATCAAAGGAGGGGGAAAAAAACAAAAAAAACGCTGTCTACCTGCAGTCTGAGCCTTTGAACGTTCAACTCGCATCTGACGGAGGAAGATGACTTTGATTTCTGGTAAAAAGGGGACAAAATTCTTGGCAGTGTTTCGACAAAAGAGAAGTCTCACTAATTTAACGACATCGTCAACACACTAAATGGGTGTCACGATGTCTGCCTCGGCTGTGTTTATTCTCATTCTCATTTCTATTCTTTTGTTTTTTTCCTCATTGTTTATTCTATCCCTTCTTTCAGCCACATTTCTATGTCTCGACCAGTCACCTGACTGCTACTTCCAGCCTCTCCTTCCTGCCCTGTAGGGAACCCCCTTTTCCACCATTTCTACCTTCAGATTCCCAGATTGTCTAGTTTGCATCCGCTCTAGCTTCCCAGCCTTTGTTCTGCCTGCCTGAACTACCGCCTGATACGCGGTTTGATGGTTCTCTGCGTGCCTCCTTTTTAGAAGAGTTAGCCTGTTTCAAAGCCAAAATATTAGCGATCAGTGACTTCAGTCAAACAATAATAATAATAATATAGGTCTTCCAAGCCTTCAGTGTTCCAAAAAAGAAACTACAAACCACCAAGCTCGGGTCTAGTGCTCCCTCCCAGCCTGTCCCGGGGTGAAGGTTTTTGGGGAGATAAGGTTACACGGAGGAAGACGGAGGGAAAGGTTGGGGGCGGGAGTAAGAAGCACTTGCAAGATGGCAGCCACGGGGGAACGATATCGGCCTCAATTATGACGGGCAGTGGAGTGCTGCTCAGGAGCAGATGAGTTGAGAAGTCGGCCCCGGCGGAACAGTCAGCGGCTGATAGCTGATAATCCTCCGGATGAACCGGGACAAACCGGTCACAGATGGAGCCGTCCCACGGTCAGGTGTGACGCCAACTGCTGGCGGTGCCGCATCGGGATGTGCAGCATGTGATGAGAGTTTGGAGAAGATTCTTTGTGGGATGAAGTAGAACAGGCGTATTCAATTAAAATTCAATTCATGCAAAGGTCCGGAACGTCACAATAATGTCTAACTTGCGCCGTGATTAGTAGCCTCGCCGTTCAATATATAGTTCCTAGCAGTAGTATCAACCTATGTATGAAGTCAACAACTGTCAAATCAAATACAGAAAGTTTAATTGAATGATATCGGTGCATCCCTAGTTGTAAAAAAAACAAAGGTTATGTTACCATGCAGAGCTTTTCATCCTCAATTCAGGCTTGTTTGCCAGCCTCCAATCTATTGAGCGGTCACAGGATCATTTCTATGAAATGAAGGACCGTTTGTCGTTGGAGCTTCTCATTTTGTGCCCGTTAACAACAGAATGTGAACTCAATACATTTTTGGAGGAAGCCATCGCAGAGAGCCGAGCAAACTTTTGACACCAGTTATATTTCTGCCTCTGTTGCCCTCGTACCGCGTTGCCACCTTCCGTCGGTGGAAATGAAGGAGACCCAGGTGATGGCTAGTAGTTTGCCACCAGGAAAGAAAGGAGGCGGCGGCAGAAACTGGCCCTGTTGATGCGTGTTTGCATCCACTACCGGATGGACTGACACAGGACTCCATGTTGCCATTAGTGGGAAACAGATTCCTCTTTTTGGCCCGTCTATTACCTTCGAACGGAGCATGTGTCTCATTATTACAGATCGACTAAATCACAGATGAGGTGTAACAAAAGCTGATGTACGACAGAAGCAACAAGCTTGTATTTGTCACACCGCCCATACCAACAACAATAAAAGGTGTCCATTGATGTGTTGGTGTTGGTTTTTTTTGCGGGACATGAATCACAAAGCTGTACTTCAGAGAAAAGTCAAGTACCACACATCGACAGCAAAATGTCGTTTGGGAGCGGTACTTGTGATAAAAAAAAACATTTCAACGCCTCTTCAAACGGCTGTACCCCTGATGAAGCGAAAAATAGTTGTTTTGAATTTACTACAAGGTGAATGTTGGAGGCGATAAAGGTCTGAATAATCATAAGTCTGCCTATCAACCATTTATCCTCTCACAGGTGCTTATTTTCTGCTCGCTAGTAGGATCAACGAATCAGTTTTGTCTTGCAGATATTCAGCTACAGTGGTGAAAAACGTGATTTTTTTTTTTTTTTTTACAAAAATTAGACAGCAGCTGTTTAGTCACAATAATGTCAACCCAATTCAACTTCTGATTTGTGATTTGGAAGTGTGAAAATCATTGTCCCATTGACGTTTTAAATCAGGGTTTAGTTGAGTAAACATGAAAAACCTTGGGGAGGGTCTTTCTTTTTTAGAAGTCAAGCACTTTCATACACTCCCTTTCATTAACAGTGAAGGCCGATGTAAGTATCTGCAAATATTCTGACATTAAAGGTATTTATTCCAACCTGGTTGTCATTTTAACTCCCAACTACTAAGACTTTTTTTTTTCAAAATAACATGCTTTAATGTATTCCTCTCCCTCTGCCCCTCTCAGCATTAGCAGCAACATCGACCAGTGCAACAGAATGACTGTGGTGTCTGAACAGACAGTACACAGATCCAGCTGTGATTCTCCATTAGGGGGACGTGGAGCACCAAAAAAACCTGCGTGACAACGCGGAGTCCAATGCAAACATTCGGTTTCTGGGGACTTCCTCCCTGCGTGTGTGTGTGTATCATCATCATCATCATCACAGAGACCGCGGCGCATCATCGGAGCACAGATGCGCCCTGATTAAGGGCGAGCGCCGCAATGACAGAACTGCATTAGTGTGATGTATGTGTTGTTAGCCAGCGAGCAGCTAATTCCAAATTTAACACCTGATTCGCACAATGCAGTCACACCTGAGTGCGAGCCAAGATTTACTACCCTTGTCAGACCACTGATGGCTTTTATAAGTAATTTTTCGGAGTCCCCGATTCATTCTCTCTCGGCGTCGCTGATAATGAATTATGATTCTGGGTCAGGATTCAGCTTAAAAGCAAAATTATAGTCATTTGGAAACTGGGTTGCTGTCAGATAGTCACTTCGCTGGAGGGGAAGCCCCCCCCCCCCTCCACCTCCACCACCACCCATGAGGTTTCTTGAAAGGCGGAAACCGCTGTTTGAAAAGACAAATTCATCTTCATTTCGGCAGATGCAGAATGAAGTGGACCTGATTTTGTGCATGGAATAAGTGTGGCCCAAACCTGGAACGCAGAAGCGGTATTGGGCTTTCCCCGAATACCGTTTTTTGGGGGCTTCGAAGCTTCAGTGACAAATATTCAGCGATAGAATATTGCGTCACCAAAAGACAAATCGCCTACTAGAAACGGCTGAAAATTGTTCAATAATCGCATAAAATGTCGTCATATGTGGCCGCGTCTCAGAAAGCACATCCACGGTTTGATCCCCGGCTCCTCCACTCCACAAGTGTCCTTGGGCCAGATACTGGACCTCAAATCGGGCCATCGTTGTGTATGAATGAGCATAAAGATCACATCCTGATCAGACATCACTGAATGAATGGGGGCGGGTGAATGTTGACAGACGAGCGCTTGGAGTGGTCGAGCCGTACCTTTGTTTCCTCACATAATCAGCGCGGATAGAACATCTAATGCTGCGCTAACTGGGCATCGCTGAGACTTCCCCTGTTTAATGCTCATTTCCAGTGACTCATAACGACAGCGCGTGCGGTCCTGATGATGGAAAAACAAGGGTGCTGCACATGTCGGGCACCGCAGGCCTTTGTCTACCGACAGGTTGTGTGATTTTGAACAGGTGTATGTGCTGCATGGTCCCATCTGGCCTTGTTATATTTCCCAACCTGCTATTTGTCCCGTTTTATACCTCTCGCAGGGAAACGGCCATGTGTTTGTGTGTGTGTGTGTGTGTCGTTTTTAGTGGTGTTGTTCCAGGTCAAGCTGGTCCTGTATAATCATGGTTGTGTCAGCAGCCGGCCCACTCATCACTGCACAAGGATACCAGCCTCTGACATTGACCCCCCCCCCCACCCCCTCCCTCCCTTCTCAACACACACACACACACAGATAAACACATACACACTTCCAGCGTTATTATACTGTGTGGGTGTATAGGTGTGTTATTTAATGGACCAGAGTGCGTTGGAGCAAGGGTGACTTTGTTCAAGAATTGTGGACACACTTCCTGCCTCAAAGAGGCAGCGTATGAGCTTAGATATGATGCTGAACTCGGCACATTCGCGGTTGGGGGGCTTCTACCAGTTGGTGTCAGTTGCCACAGTTGTCACAGTAATCAGGCTTGAGGTTGTGCTGTGTAGTCAGAGTGGCAGGACATTTAAAATGCACGGCGGCTACCTGAGAAGTCAAAAGGATTCGCTCAATGTAATAAACATTTCACATAGTTGGCTGAAAGTAGTTGATACATTTTTGGACATTTGGCTAATAATTAGCTTAAAGTAATTTATAAACAGTTGAAATACTTTGATAAAGGTGGTGGATTATCAATTGAAATAGTTAGCTTGAAGTAATGGATAAACACTTAATAATTAGCTAAAATAAATTGATAAATGGTAGAAATAAATAAATGGAAATAGAAATGTATGTGCATTTGAGCTAATTGGAAATGTTTGTTTGCTGCTGTGTATGTGTGCTTGTTGGTGTGTGTGTGTGTGTGTGTGTGTGTGTGTGTGTGTGTGTTGGGTTCCAATCGAGTCTGATTGAGTGTGCAGCTGCACGCCACTTGATTACCCCGCGCACACACACACCCACCCTCCCCTAAAAGTCATTTTTGTCTGTGCCTGTTTTTGTCAGTGAAGCTGTTTCCGTGTGTGTGTGTGTGTGTGTGTGTGTGTGTGTGTGTGTGTGTGTGTGTGTGTGTGTGTGTGTGTGTGTGTGTGTGTGTGTGTGTGTGTGTGTGTGAGGATTTGCCTGAGGACAGCAGTCATGCTCCATTAATTATCGCAGCAACCTGCTGACTTTCAAGTGGCGGTGGCAAAATAGTCTGTAAGACCCCAGAAACAGGCTGTCAGTCCTCGGTCTCATGTTGTTGCGTTGACGTGGGGGCTTTTTCTACATAAGCAGAGACGGGCAAAAATACATCAAAATGTATTTTGAAACAAAAAAATACCCCTCAAATAAATCTATTAAAGTAAAATACAAAATAAACGCCGAGACAGCATGCTAGCGTCATTAGCATGTTAGCATCGATCGCTAGCTTGATATTATAACCATCACCATGTATACACAATAGGCTATGTAGCCAGACCCAGACATAAGTTATACATCAAGCTAGTTGACATCTGTCACACTGTTAACTTGACAGACAATCCGTTGAACTTGAAGATCTGAAGACTGAACTCGTGAACTGTTTTTTGATTCGTGGAGAAAGTATTTTGAGTATTTTAAATACAAAAAAAAGTATTTTGTTACAAATTACGTTGGATTTTTTTATCGGCCCTATCAAATACAAATTACAAAAAATACTCAAAAGTAATTGAAATACGTATTTCAAATACAAGTAATAGAAATACGGCCCATCTCTGCGTGTATCGTGCGTATATGAACATCTGTGTGAACGCTGTGCTCAACATGCATCATCTCTCAGCTGAGCACCTGGAAACAACTGGCTTTGCTTTTCCTAAAGAATCCCATCAGGTTGGAAAATGCAATCATAACAAAGTGAAAGCTAAATTGTGTCATGTTTTTTTTCTCCTCTTGAGAGGGGTTGATGTGAAATAAACAGGTTTCTGGTGCATGCAGACGCAGGAGACTGTTAAACACTTGCTACATTAACATTTCACATTCGGAGGAGGATTGCCAGCGATGGGAAAGGCTCCTTAACTGAACTGCTCCCAGTTTGCTCCAGTATCTTCTTAAACTGAGAGACATGAGGGTCTCCCCTCTCCCCCCTCCTAGCATTAGGCTGCCTGTACGTCTTCGGAGATACTTGTGGGTTACTGACTGTCACGATGTGTACGGCTAGTTTACTGTTTCACCGTTTAAGCGGCAGACGGTGACGTTCTACTGGGCGGGAAGTCAAGTCAGTCCCAATTAAAACTTTTACTTCAGGGTCTGAAAGAAATGTCTGATTTTTTGGAAAAAATCCAAATTCCAAAATACTTGCCGCTTCTTCTAGCAGCCACATTTCTAAAGAAGAAGTTTGTTAGTGTCACACCAGAGCACAAAAGCACAGTTTTTGGTAAACTCAAAAAAAACTGTGATCTGTGATTCTGTAAAGTACGCCTAGAAATATGGAAATGAGGCAAACGTTTGAACACTCAGATGTGTTTACTTCATTAGTGTGGAAGCAGTGATGTACAATCATACTTGAGTTATTTATATATATATATATATATATACATGCATATAATGACACTAGTGGTCACAGTGCACGCTGCTCGGCCAATGCTACAAAGTCTGACTCTTAGGTTTGTACCATTTGAATTAATTAGATTATTTTGATTTCTCAGTTATATTTTGGTAAATGTATCAATTGCTCAGCCTATAAATTGTCCTTTTTATGTCCAAAAGATCTAAAAACCAAACAGCCTATTTACACCAGCATAAAACAAGGCAAAAAACCCCCCTCACATTTTAGAGGTTGAAAGCAGCTCATTTTTGCTGTTGCGGCTTTAAAAAAACGGCCTCAACAATCGGTCGTTTCAATTCTTTAATCAATTCATTGACTAATTGTTTCCGCACTTCAAATTGGTTTTGCAGCGCTGCGTCCTCTCTGTCTACGTTAAAGAGTCTCTGTTGATTTCTCTGCTCAGCCACGGTCGGCCATCACTTTCTAACGCTATCTGCCCTGCCATCCCTTTTTTTTCTGATGCTAAACAACGCAACGTTGCTGCTGCTGGGTCCGTTGAACGCATCCCCTTCCTGTCTGTGAGGAGACGTTTTCTCCACCTGAGCGACAGCATGTCGGGGGGGGGGGGGGGGGCTTTAAAGCCGGCTATGGTTTGAAGAAGCGACAGACGGTAACGAAAAGGGATACTTTCTCTTCATAGATTTTTAGATTATGGCTTTAAGTGTTCTCACGGCGAGGCTGTAAATATAAAAAAAATAAAGGCATTGTGTGTAGTGGCTCCATGAGAGCTGGTGTTTGGCCGCTGTCTGCTGTCATCAGTGTGGCTCTTCGCTGAGTGGCGCTGACAGTTGAGCTGGCCTGGATGCTGTCACATGTCCTTGTCAGTCCACTCAGAGTTAGGGGACGCACCTCGCTATTGTCAGCTTCTATTACCTCTGCACACACACACACACACACACATTGTGTCCCTTGTCCGTGCCATGCACAATACAGTAAATGCTTCAAATACGCACACAAATACAGACAAATCTCAGACGCTCTCCTCTGGCTGTGTGCCAATGGAGCTATAGCTCCTTCGAGTTTTGCTTCCGACAGAACACATGCACACATATACTATATATATACACACACACACACTTCCAGGGGGACCTTGTGACCTTCCCTGTCTGCCCCCATCCTGCCCCCGTCCATGTTAGGTGTCAGCCCTCCTATGCCATCGCGCCTTGAGCTGCGGCTCCCTCAGGGCCGGGATCAGAACCGTCGCACCGGGCCAGCAGGAAAAGTCTCCGCTGCCGCTCATTTACCACCTGCCTCAAAAAAAAAACAGCGGCGCCAGTAGCCTCCACGTAAAATCGTCTTTATTTCTTTTTCGAACACGGAGCAATGAGAGGCCCTGGGAGAGAGAGAGAGAGAGAGGATGCTGTGCCTGGAAGTGCGATTGAAACAACCGGGGGGTGTGCCCGCTCGTCGCCTGAGCTCATTTCCAGACGTTTTGGCATCCAGCGCTCCGGCAGCAGAGATCGGGCATCTCCTCTGGTGGCGTATAGAACGTTGCCTTGTGTCACGCTGACAGCGGCGTTGTCACATGCAGACTCAGGAGAAGTCTCTAAGGCTGTCGAGTGTTACACATGTCCCGCCAGTCATCAGATTGGAGTGTTGGAGTTTGTTTTGGTTTTTTTCAGCTTTAAATCCAAATGATTTTCAGTTGTTGTGTTTTTTTTAGGGGGGACGGGGGTCTGGTTTATGTTAGAGTTCAGTGTTTTCTGATTTTGAACAGTCACATCTCGCACAACTCTCATTGTGTTTACGACGTGTGGATGGAGTGTGCGTTATCACGGTGTGGAGATCTACAAAGCCTGACATCCAATTTCCACACGCTTATACCTAACACACACACACACACACACACACACACACACACACACACACACACACACACACACACACACACACACATTTTTGTATTTCTATACTTTTTTCTCTTTTTCCAATCCAATAACTTTCCTGGTATGTCTGTGTATTTGAGCACTGGTCCATAACTTTTGTATGAATGACATTACTGCATGTTCTCGGTGCTCAATGGAAAATGTTTTGAGTTATAGCGCTGTAGATTTTGATGATCCAGATTTAATGACTTGGTGAAGGTATCTTTTTTATACCACATGCTTTAATACAAAGCCATTAATTATATTGTTATGGTTTGAGTGAAGCCTTTTTCACGCTGAAGTGTGCACGGGGCTGTAGTGGCAGCAATTCTCCATTAATGGAGAGATTTTTGTTTTTATTTTTGTGAGTCGAACCAAAAATACAAAAGCGTTGCTTCTGTTCTGACGTGAGCTGCAAACATTAGTGTCTAACTAGCTTACTATATATAGTAGTAACCCAACACAGTGTTACTTCAAAGGCCAGGGGTGTTTCATTCCCATGTTTTGTGGGGTTACAAATTGCATTAAAACGACCGGTTCCAGGTTTACACATTAGCAGCTTTGTCTGGCTTTTTATTGGATTTTGGGAAGTTGACACTCGAGCAACCCCAGACAAACGTGTCCTCCAAGACGGCCAAACACATTGTGTGTCTAGTGTGCTAGTCATCACCCTGAAAACCTTTTCTCTTGTAACGTTAAAAGTGAAAATCCGACATCTGTTACGCTTATGTCGGCAGACCAAATGGGTCATTTTTTTACGCAATTCCTTATCTTGATGTCGCTTTACACTGTCACACATGACATTTTTACGTCGGTCATCAACAGGTGACAATGCTAACTTTTCAGTAATAAACAATAACGTTGCTGCCGTATCGATGGTCTTTGATGTTACTTTGAGTGTTGATGGAGCAGCTACAATGTTAGCATAGCTTAGCGCCGATAAATCCAAAGTCCATTCAGAAAACAAGCATTTTAAAAGTTGTTTGCGTGTCGTCTTGTGGACACAAAGCGTAAATTCAGACTTTTTACAAATCTGCGTCGTCATGTCGTTATTTCGTTAACTTTTTGGTCCATTTACTGAAATCCAATCTGTTTATATTGGGTTCACACCGCTGTACTAAACCCGATTAATGCGCCCAATGTTCGACTTGCTAGATACAGAGAATGCAACTCGGTGAAAGTGCATTTTAAGATGATGTAATGAACCCAAACAGGACAGCGTTTGGTTACTTCAACATATCTGGGTCTTCCACAGCATGTACAAAGCAGCAGCCGTGGTTATTTATTCCACGGTTGATGAGACGTTGTCGGTATCTACACGGAGGTAGCGAATGGACTCATTTCCACTCAATCTCTCAATATTGCAAACACATTTTTGCTTGAGGTGGACGGATGGCGTCTGGAAATTAGGAAGGAAATCTATTTGCTGTGCATAAACAACCGCTGAAGCGATGTTTGTCCCTAAACTATCTGTCCATTACAACCTTCACAGGGACGTCCTTCATGCCGTTGCCGCAGGTATAATTGACCTGTCACGGCTCTGTTTGCCATTAGTTGTGGCGACGGAATATGTCCAGACACATTTCCGTGCATCACTCCGACAGATGACATGAAATATGGAGAACATTAGCAGCAACGAACGAATGATAACTTGTCTAGTCCGCTACTAGACTCTGAAGTATCTTGTGAAATCAAAATCTCTCTCTGACTA
This sequence comes from Pholis gunnellus, assembly GCF_910591455.1. Classification (NCBI taxonomy): domain Eukaryota; kingdom Metazoa; phylum Chordata; class Actinopteri; order Perciformes; family Pholidae; genus Pholis; species Pholis gunnellus. The sequence goes on from NC_136547.1 coordinate 18,320,993, forward strand.
CTGTACTTCCAGATCTGACGCCTGTTTGTTTAGCTCTCAGTTGGCCGTTCAACACATGCAAGTCAAAGCCAAATCCAATTAATCGTAGCATTTATCCATCTGATGAAAACATCGAGCAAACATCTCCAGAGAATCTGTTTGCAAGGAAACATCCAAACAAAGAATCCACGATTCTGGCTAATAATATCTTCATCTGGTAGTATCTCATCAGTCATCAGCCGTCGCTTCACTTAATCATCTGCGATTTAGCCGATTAAAAGCCAGTTTTGATGATTTGATAACAAGTTGATATCAGATCCTGGGAGAGAGAAACTCGTGTCGAGGAGAGATGTTCGGGGGAGGGGGAAAATGGATAAAGAAGAAAAAGAAATACCCCTCAGAGCGACACCACAATAATTAGCATAGCGGGAGAGAGAGGCGCAGTGCGGGAGAGATAATCATAGCGCCTTAATGTCTGCTGAATGCTATTTATCAGCAGCATTACCCATAGTGCCCTGGCTTTTTCCTCAGTTATCTCCCCGACGCGGGATGATGATGAGCCTCCCCTCTTGATCCCGAGCCGTGTGTGCTTCTCATACGACATTACATTTAACGAATTTAAGTTTTACCCTGTGTTTTTCTGCGCCACCTGTGTATTCTCCCACACACATAAACACACTTAGAGGCCCCCAGAGGTCCATAGTATCTCAGAGTAGCAGGCAGGCATCGCTTCCTAATCTGGATAAGTGGCCCGGCGCTGCTGCACGTGTTGATCTGTTCTCCCACAATGCACGTCTCTGGATGGGTTTAATGGGCCGCTGGTTGCCTGGAGGTTGGAGTAACATGGGAGATTTGTGACCTGAAGGGGATCTAAGCTGAAACAATGAGAGTGGGGATTTTTTGTTTTTGTGGAACTAGCCTCCCTCAATGTTTGCTTGTTTGCTTAATTTAGTGTTTTCCGACATTTCCCAGAGTGCAACCTCAGAGGACCCATGTGGACAGGTTCCATTATTTAAATGTCAGTTTTACAAAGTATAAAGTGTATAATTTTTGACAAAAAAAAGCCGTCGTGCTCAAAACGCAAGCTGTCTTCTAGTTTTGCTGATTTCTGGTCTAACGAGGCCACTGTCACCGGAAAACCTGACATCCTTTTCCATAATAGATTTCTCCCCCGCCCGTCATCGCTTGTCAGTAAGTAGAAAGAAGTCCTTGTTCTTTGATTTCCAGTGACTGACACCAAAACCTGGCATTCACTGAAATATTGTGTGATATCAGACTCCGTTGTGGCTACGTTTTGAAGTATCTCAACATGATGTCATGTTCTCTGTTTGACCAAATATCCACACAGGAATACGCAACACAAAAAAAAAAAGAAAGAAAAGAGAAGAGCCACTGTTGAATGTCGGGCTTTGTTGTGGAATGAACGGGTGAAAAGACATCAGGCTCGACGTATGAAGATGTGAGAGATGGATTGATTGATTAATCAATGCAAATGTGATAAAAAGATGTGATTCCCTGCACCTCAAAGGAGAACGAGCGAGTGGTGTGCGTTTTGTTTACTGCTCGTAGAGGCCGACGGAGACGGATGTTTTTCATGCTCACTGAGGATGCTTCATGGTCCTAAGAGGATGAATCTAAAATATTTTGGTGATTCCCCTGACTTTTCATGTAGCGCCCCAACAAGTTTTCTATTTCTGGGTTTGATTGTTGTGAAATTGGAAAGTTATTCAAGATCCCCAGAGGTTATATTACTTTGGTGATATCCTGGCATCATCAGATCACGATTCGCCCAAATACATCAGCATCAGCCTCAGTCGTTGCACATTGTGTTTAATGCTAATCAGCATGTGTTATCATGCTACCGCACTAAACTAAGAAAGGGAAACCTGGTGAATCTTACCTGCTGAACATCAGCATGTTAGCAGACCCATGCTAGCAGTTAGCTCACGTTACTGCGGTGCCTGAACGCAGCCTCATGGAGCCGCTAGTGTGGCTGAATACACATTGATGTCGTAGCGTTGCTTTCGTGCTAACACTCACCGTTATGTTTCCAGCGGGGTGTGTTCAAATGCAGAAGACTCCAAAAAAATACCCAAATGCTTAATCTTAATGTTGGAAGTAGCAATAATATTCCATGAGCTATCAGTTAGTGGTGGTTTATTAAACTCTGTTACATTATCTCATTACACTCTCGTGAATACATGAACACACGTGTAGTGGATGGAAACACTCACCGACTCATATTTGTTTTTGTTAGAAATTAGCTTCAAAGGTCACATGGCACCGTTCAGTTGAGTCTTCTTCATGACCTGTTTTACCTCTCGCTCTCCTTTCATTAGCCCCCCCACCATCTCTCTCTCTCCTGCAGTGCATCTGGGCCCGATCCACCTCTGCACATCATTTATCACTATGAACATTGCTCATTGCTCCCAGCGCAAATATGTTTATTGTTGTCATTCACTCATAGGCCATTTATTTAATGTGTTTTCTCTCCCCTCTCTCCCTTCGCCCTCTCCACGTCTCTGTTCATTGTGCGGGAGCGAGTGCATTGTGGGGAAATCAAACACGTATTTAATGATAATGGCCTGATGTGTGAGTGAATGGTGGGGGGGGGGGGGAGATTGGAACAGAACAGCGTGCTGGAGAATCAGATCCCAACATCTCCAAGGTGCAAACATAATAGGAAGTCAAAAAGAATGCCTTCGCGCCTCAGCTGTTGTGAATTCTCCCTTTTGTCAGCCGGGGCCCGGCCATCTCTTCCATTGTTCCGCTTTTTAGAGTAGGAATTGGATTTTTTTTTTTTCTTTCTTCTCCTTCTTCTTCTGTGGTTTTTGTCCCCGTGTCGGCGGCTGACTTCCCCTCGCTCGCCGACGGGCAGACTTAATTAGGACGTTTCTGAGTGATTTATTCACAAAAGGACACTGGCTGTACCTCTGACCAATTCATTTAGAATCGAAGCGGACAATGCCTTCCACAAATTGCTAATGGCATGTAGGGGGCGGGGGGGGGGGGGGTTATAGAGTAATCAAGCCGCTGGGCATTGATTTATCAAAAATGAATTCAGTCTTCAGATGAACTGTAGCCCTGTTGGTTTGCATCCTATTGGTTTTTTGCAATGTGTTGTGATCACTCCAATGAAGTCTGAGGATTGTGGGTAAAACTACAAATGACTGGACCGGCAACAGGGACAAAGGCAAGGCCGCTGACATTTCAGACGTGTCATTTCCCTCTACACGCTTCATATAATCCACCGTAAAAAGGATTGAGACGCTGCAAGCATCTGTGTGTGTGTGTGTGTGTGTGTGTGTGTGTGCATACTCATTCCCTAAGATGACATATTGCCCTTTACCTCAACACACTGCAAATACTCGATCATGCTAACCAAGTTAATGCAAGTTATTACGGCGTTTTGCAGCTATCCTCACAAAGGGAAAAGGTCAGTGTTTTAATGGCTTTGCGCTCCGCGGTAATCGCCTTTTTTTAGGTTCTAGCCGCGCAAAACGAAATGAAAAGACGACCGGCCCGCGCGTGGGGTCAAATCTACGACGCTCCGTTTCAATAAGCGTCGTGCCGTTAGCCTCGCCCTCCGCTGTGAGCCACGTGGAACCACGTAATCCACTGACTCACTCTGCTGCCCATCAGCGAGCGCTGGGGGGGGGGGGGGGGGGGGATTGTTAAACTCTAATTTTCATCACCATTATCTCGACGTGACTCTTTTCCACCATATGGCTGAAGAGCTAGGAGAAATTTGAGTGGGTGGTTTGGGGGGGGGAGGGGGTTCAAGTTCATATGGATATTATATTTTGCTTTTATCATTACGGTACAAATGTGCCAATTTAAATCATTATGAAACGGGTAACGGCTCCTTCGGGAAACAAAAGAAAGCAGCTGCTGAGTGACAGTACGATGGTCCACAGCTAATATATCCAGAAAATGCACTTATTCGCTTTCTTGAACAAAAACCTTGAATGAAATGTAACTCTGGGAGTTTATTTTAACGGCACGCCTCTACTTGCTAGGTTGAAAAGTGAACATGTGGAGCGCAGATGCTCTGGCGACAATTTTCAGTTTGCCTTCCTTCATTCCCTCACTGAAGAGTCTGGGTAAGACTAATTCCCCCAAATCTGCATTCGAGGCTCAAAAAAAAGAAGCCGAACTAATAGGAGTAAATAGACTCAGACGAGTCTGAATGTAGGGAAAGTGCTCCGCTGCTCCCCTCCTGCCGCCGTTAAAAACCCTCCCTGATTGGTTTACGGATGCACGCTCGCGCCAATAATCGGCACAAATCCATGCGGAGAATTTCACAAAGTCCACAAGTGTGCCCTTCAGGGAGAGGAGAGGGGGGGGGGGAGCGACAGAGGGGCCCCGCAGTCGATGTTGTTTCCACACCAGCCGGCGCGCGTCACGTCCTAATCCTTCCCCCTGGAACCCAGGCAGCGTTAAACTAGCTGGAAATGAGTGCCATGCAGGGAGTAAATGGAGGGAGACGACCGTCCACAATGGCCCCGGAAAGTGTCTGCTCTTGTAAACGGGAGGATTAGAGGGAAAGAAATCCTCCTCTCCTTGTGTAGGCGTGCCCGCAGAGACAAAGCCCAGTGTTTACACTCTTTCTCTGTACCTGTAGTCCCCCCCCGGCTCCGAGCGCACTGCGTGATCACTCGAGCGCCAAAGGAGTTAGAACCTATTCACTCCTTCCTTTCCTATTGACCTAACGCCTTTCAGCAACAAGGAAGTGCTCCGCGCTCGCCGAAGTAGTCTGAATGCAGCCGCTCCATAACGTGGTTTTGACTTTGTTTTCCTTCCTCCTGCACCTTGTGCTGACTCGTATTTCCCAGCACATTATTTTCAGTGTCGTATTAACTCTTTATAGCGTGCTCATTAAGTAGACGCCCTCGAGGTCTCTTTAGCTCAGTTTATACTGAAGCCGGCTCCAAGTACGCCCGCCACAAATTGTAGTCACGGCCTCTGGGGTCCCGAAGGCTCCGCGAGTTGGTCGTGTACCTCTGAATCTTTGTGACTAGGTGCACACTCGATCAGAGCTTTTTTTTTAGACTTGACTGTCACAAATAGTTTTAAATGCTTTAGAAACAGGAGGTTGTAAAAATCTACATTTGAGTATATTTTGGCAGACAAATCAAATTGTTTACAGGATATTCTCCCTTGACAAATGGGGGGAAACGGGCTCTCCAGGTAACATGGACAGGCATGACTGGAGAAAGCAGAGCATCCCACCATCTCCACTACCCACAATCCCTCTCTCTCTCTCTCTCTACCCGACACTTCACTCCACTCCTTTCCGCTCTGCCCTGTTGCACTTTCACCCTCTTTGCTTTTTTTTTTCTCGCCTGCTTTCCTGCCCCCATTTGTCCAACTCCCGTTCCCCCTCCTGTCAGTTTGACTGTTACAGTATTTTTACTTTTATACTCCCTGTCCTCTTCTGTCTTTTTTTTTTTTTTTTTTAAATGAGTGGCATATAAGTGAGGTATGGCTCCTATATCCTATATCCTATATTCCTATATCGTGATCTATTTCCAGATCCATACAGCTAATTAACTCTTTGTTCTGAGGCCCTGCATGTAATTATGCTAATGTACGGCTGGAAAAGGTGTGGGCCGAGAGCCGTGGGTGAGATTGTGGCTTGTGTGTGTGTGTGTCAGCGGTTGAAATACAGAAATACAGTCTGGTAATATCTGCACTCTTCTTAGTTGTCTGCGACTGGACGCCGGCCCTTTTCACATTTCCCGCCCCGGCAAACGGCCACGAGGCCCCATTCTCAGATTTGAAAATGTCACACACGCAGCAAACCGCTTTCCAATCAAAACAGGCCTTTGGTATTTTGAACGCGGGGCGTCTAATCAGCGATGCTCGTCAGCCATTGTCTAAAAGATTGCTTCGCAAAACGTTCTGAGAGTTACAAAAGTATCGCGGAGCGAAGCGTCGGAACACATGTTCATTAATAACAAGTCTTTGGTGTAAATATGGAAGCTAATCAGACAAACCTCGCCTTATGAGGTAATCAGGAGAGATGGCGCGTGTGTGTGTGTGTGTGTGTGTGTGTGTGTGTGTGTGTGTGTGTGTGTGTGTGTGTGTGTGTGTGTGTGTGTGTGTGTGTGTGTGTGTGTGTGTGTGTGTGTGTGTGATCGGGCTCCCAGGTAATTATAGCAGACAGCTGCCATGGCATCCTGGATCAGTCCCACCTCAACAAGCCGCAGACACACACCTTGACGTGTACACACACACACACACACACACACACACAAAATAGGTCCCACATCAACATGGCGTCATTATTAGCGGGCCGATGCCCAGATTTGTATCGTTTTTGCGCAGCGCCCTCAGACAAGCTGTGTCTGCGCCGCATCCGGGGTCGGTGAGACGCACCTGCCCGCGGAGCCGAGCAGAAGGAGCCGTCGAGATAGCGAGGAGACAATGATTTTTTTTCCGAGCTCGGGTGCGGACGCCGTTATTGCTAAACAATCGCCCTGCCTCGTGTACAGAGCAGGAGATGGGGGACAGAGGCTGGAAACCCCTCGTCTTCCCACACCTGATCTTTCTCTCGATGCACCCTGATCTGTCAAACCCCCCCCCCCCCCCCCCCCATCTTCACTCCCTGCTGTCTGTCTCCCCTCCTCTTCTTTTTTTTTTGTTGCTAGTCGGTGCTGTGTTCGCCAGGCTCGGTGCGGTTTCATGCCTGCATGCATCATGGACCCGCTAACAAATTACATAGAGTAGCCACTCTGCTTCCCCTCTCACTCAGCTGTCAAGTGGAGCCACTGAAGCATTTTTCCCTCTTCTCCTCTCCTCTCCCATCCCTCCCTCCCTCCCTCCCTCCATCTCACTATCCAGTCTTCCCGCCAAGCTTCTTCGCCTGCTCACCCTCATGCCCCCCCCATTTGCTATACCTGTACACCCATCAGGGACGCAGCAGAGATCTCCCTCCCCTTCATCACTCCCCTTCATTCACTCATCCATCCGTCTCCCAATTCAAAGTCCCTTTTACTTGCCGGGGGCAGCTACACATTTTGATTAATAAATATTATAAATAAAAATAAATGTCAATTAGACACAATATGGACATGCTACACATGGTTAGATTCTCTAAGATTCAATTGTTTTATTTACAATTTGCTTCCATTATCTTTTTATGAATTAAATATTAGTAACAAATAGAAGAGATGTGTCAACTGGAGGGTTACATTTCCCAGCATTGCAAAACACCAACAAGAAAAAGAAATGGAATTGGGCCTGTAGCAGCATCCTCGTGGTAAAAACACTGAATTCAGCATGTTCTGAGTCATTAGACATAACAAGCTGCCCTGACTCACAAATAAATAATATAGACTCTTCAACCAAATCCTTCTGTTACAGGCAGTGAGAATTCAGCTATCGCACAAAAATAACATTTCTGGCACACGTGGTAAAACTGTGCATAGCGTTTTTTACTTTCCTCAGTGACTCCATGACTTTAGCTTTGGTTTGGTTGTAGAGTATCGTCGTGTGCATCATAGCGCAAAAGCTCTGATTCTCAATGAATGAGTATACGGGGCGCAAGTCCTTGGCCAAAAGAAGTTGCTCTCTACTTCGTGCTTCGCTTCGCCTTTTTCCGACTTGTTGGCTATGCTCGTTTTTTGTCACCTCGCTTGCTACAAAATAAGTTTCCCCCACCTGTCTCCATTTAGTTTCCCCCGCTTTTCCATTTCACAACGTCAAATAGGCCAATGAGAGGTGTTGTGTCGGTATGACGGAGGCCGTAAATCCTTGGGTACCGTAAGAACACCTCGACTGCTAATTGCAGTATTTCGGTAGTTCACTCAATTTTTAACTGCTTTGCTCCCGAAGGCGACACGATGACGAAAATACATAAAAACGCTGCGCCTCATAAAAGAGCAGAAGCAGCTTGATACGGTGGAAAGAAGACCTACTCTTACTCGGCCTTCGTAATAACCTTTTTCCTGGTTGAGTAAGCACCTTCGTTATCGAGCACTCGCTCAAAGTGCACGATCAGATCCCACGTCAATCCTTCATTTATACTTTAATTCAGCAACATTTCAGTGTGATACATCTTTAAATAACACAGATTATGGTTATTTATCAAGTGTTATGATACCAAATATAGTAAGACATTCATAAGCATTGATGCTGCTTTGGGATTTTACTACTTTTTACTGCTACTCTACTCGTAGCCACACATATAATGTCACCATTAGCCAGCCAGCTCACAAATTGGATCACATCTGTCTGGCTTTGCCCGTACTGGATGCAAAGCTGGTTAGGTCTAAAGGCATTTATTATTATTTTTTCCTTTAGTGGGATATATTTGTTCGTCAACGGTTGTTTTAGTCAAGAGCACTTTCACACAGAACATGAATATTATGCAGAGGGAAAAAAGCAAATTGTTTTTGTGCACGATATTGTGTAACAACTGGGAGGCTGAGTGGTTGGAAGTCAACCTTGACACGACAGCACATATCAGATCCACTTCTTCCTTTTGTTACCTTTCACAATAAAAGCCCTACAGACCAAAAGTGGTCTCGAACCACTTTCCTCCTGTTGCGTTAATTATAGAAGGGAGAACAGAGGCCAATTACAATTGTATTAATTGTTTTGTCCCTTCAGCTTACAGGGACAACACCTTGTAAATGGCTTACCGACAAATTCCAGCAGCAGTTTGAGCAGCTCACTGGGCTTATTTCAAATATTAACCTGGCTCTCCTAAGATGCATTCACCAAGTGTAAATGGGAGTATTGGACAAAAACAGCTAACCAACAATAAAAAAAGTGGGTTTTTTTTCCAACTTGCCTCTTTAAGTATGTTCATTGATTGTTCCTAATTATAGGCCAATAATGGGCTGCTTAGCAGCTGATGTTCCATTTGATGAGCCGTTCGGGGAGTTGTCCTGCGACGGAGCCGACATGTGGGCAGTGAGCCCGATAGCTGGACGTCTAACCTGCCACTCAGACATCGGCGCTAAACACAGTGAGCTCTGCCAGTCTGCCTCCTCGGCAGCAGGAGAGCGTGACACGGCTGTGATTAATAGGCGGACGGTGGAGCCCTGACCTCTGAAGGTCGCCAGGTTGTTTCCTGTCTGACTAGCCACACAAGCTCACACACACACACACACACACACACACAGTTATTCATAACCATATACAAGAGCACACACGCTGTCCAACGCACCGCTGCCTCCGCACCAATTCCAGCGAGACAATATCCTGTGTATTTACTGGCCACTGAAGAGCTTTGAATATTTGTGAGTGTCGGGTTTACTGGAGTGATAAGAAGTCTTGGCTTTCATTAGCATGTCACGGCATCATAACGCCACCCCCGCAAAAACGACTTGCGACCAAGTCGAGGTCATAAATAAGTCCCGCGAGGGTAATTGGAACCAAAGCTACTAGTTTGTTTTTTCAAAGACAGCCGTTAATTGGTGCATACCCACGTCCGCTTCTTTTGAGAGAAGATGAGAAAGACGAAGGCCACACTTGTTTTTTCTCCCGTAAGTCAAAGCCTAATGGTGGAGCCATCTGGTCTGAGTCATCATACCTAACGCCCTCCTCAACCTTCCCTGGCCTTGGTGACAGTCAAATAGAACATGACCTGCACCCCGCCCACTTTTTTGATATGGAAGGTGATCCCCTCCTTTACCGCCTCCTTCATACAGTATATGTGCCCCATTGATATGCATTGCTTTACGCCAGAGAGCCAGTCTTCCTCTCTCTAGGTGCTGGTGGGTGGAGTGGTCAGGGTTGTGTTTTTCTTTTAATTTAAGCACATTTTGTCATCAGAAAGAGTGTCTATTCATGTGGCGAAGTTGAATGAATATTGATGAATTTGATATAACACAACATTGCACTGGTTTGTTATCAAAGAAAGTGCTTCAATACAGTTGTAAAACAAAGGGTTTCATCCTTTTGTCAAATAAAGTGCTATAAATTGAGCTGTTAGAGAGATTTCTTCAGCTCTTCGGCCCCGTCCCCTGGTCTTTCCTCACCAGTGTGCCACCAGTTGGGCTCTCTTTGGCGGTAGCTCCTCGACAGGTCCAGATATTTGGTCTGCTAGATACCTGCTGTGTGTCTGTGATGCATCGGCGGGCCTCTCCGCTCCCACCTTTGAACAGTTCACGCTATTTGCAAGCACAGTTTTGCCTCTGACCTGGGTCTGTGGTCGGAGGGCTCCAAGTTGAATAGTCCAGGTGTGAGGAATACAGTGTGTTAGGCAGCGAGTTATCAAGCCCAGGGATACAGTCACGAAGATAGCAGCTAAATACAGCCTGAGGGCCCCCCCCCAACGCGGTGGCCCTGAGGGATCTTGCACTGCAGTTCACGTTTGCGCACCAGTAGCTCTCAGTGCCACGAGCACACTGAGAAAATGGCATTTGTTTTACTGCTTTACATCATAATATCTACTGCTGAGCAACCGGTGTGGACTGTGAGTGTATTGTGTGTTGTATTTGAAACCTAACCTCTCAACCCTAATCTTCTGTTATAAAGCAATCCACCCGGTCACCTTTAGCTTGGTGCTCTTTTCTGCGCTCTCCTTGCCTTCTCTCTTATATATTTTGTACCTTGTCAAGCTGGAGACATCACTGTCGGGGTCTGATGTATGTGGTCACTGTTATCATAGCGTGTCTGCTGATGTACAGACAAAAACCCACTGCACGGAGCTCGGTAGCTTTAGCATCCGATCACTAGAATGCTCAGCAATTAGCTAGCTAGTAACAATAAACAATACAATCGTGTCCATGCGTAATTGCTGGCGCCTCTCAAGCAGTCAGTAACTTTGACGCACATCTTGATCTCATTGTTTAGCAAAGAATACTTTCATTATTTCTAACTCAAATCGAATTAGCAAGCTCGCTATTTAGCGTGGTAGCTAATCGAAGCTAATGACATGGCCATTACTGCATAGAAGCAACCCTACATGTAAAAGACGTGTCAAAGGATAGGTTCATGTGAATAACCCTGCCTAGTCTGATGCACGCTGTGTAGAGTGCAGTACGGAACCATGAAGAGATGAGTTCATTCTTTACAGTATTCGAGTTCACTGCTAAATTAAGAGCAGGAGTGATTCAATTGTCACATATCGCACCGTTAAAGCGAGCTCAGAGGTGTTGAGTGGGAACTGTTGACTGTGACTGTGACTGTTGACTCACGTGCAACTCGGTGAGTTCCCAGAAGACCCGGCTTCTCCAGCAAACACACTCTTACTGAAAATACGAACAAAATATGTGCGGACGCTGACGGGGCCCAGAATCTCTCCCAAAAAATTGCCCGGTGTTCCCTTTTGTCCCAAGATGGCCGAGCCCGTTCTGTACGGAGCCGCAGCTGCAGGTAGTAATTACTGATAAGGCCGTGGAAAGTGGGGACGAATGCACTGTATAATCAGAGAGCCCGTCGACAGTGGGAGCCCTTCACAATGGCTTGTAATTAACAAGATAATTGGTGAGAGATGGCAAAGATTTCTTCAGTTCCTCCTTATTTGCATGTCATTTTGCCACAGAGTTCTTTATGACTTTTTTTTTTTTTCCTCCGTGAAGGTTGAGCCGCTAATGATACCGCGTCCGACGGTGCGTCTTGCCTGTGTTGTGGATACAAAACTGAGCGCGTGCGGCCATGAGAGAGAGGAGAGAGGCAGCAAGTGTGGCGTGCACCAGTGCACCTTCGTGAGATCCAAATATTTGTACCGCGGAGTAATCCGGAGCCATTTTCTTGCACAAGTGGTATTTTCGACATTAACTCGTCACATTTGTGTGCAACAAGCCTTTTTTAAGCATCACTTTATCCTGTAAGAAAGCCCTAGAAGGCTGTTGCTGCTGCATCAGAGTTCCTTCTTTTAGCCCCCGAGGACATCTCCCCCGTATGTATTCATTAGTGTTATTCTTACAATAACTCCAGTAATGAGTGCTCAGGCGGCTTCCTTTTCAAATACCATTCAGTACATCACACACTCGGATAGCAAGATGTTTATCACTCCTTTTCCAATTATATTTCTCCAGATTAAGGTGTCGCGGTGGCACTTGTTTCCTTGACAACGTCGTCGTTATTTCGCCCTTCTTCCAAGTGCCCTTAATCTGAGCGGATATGAAAACTCTTCATGTGTATTTTTTTCCCCTCCCCAGTTAGCCACGCCGGCGCCTTCCGTCCAACCCCTTAAGCCCGTATCATGGGGTTTCTTTTCTGAGCGACTCAAACGTGGAGTGTGGTCTTGACGCTCGACTTTTCCTCCCGCTCCCTTCCCTTCCTCGCTCTTCCTCTTGTTCTGATTCTCTCCTCCCGCCCGCTGTGAGTTTGAAGGGGGGGGGGGGCTCCCTGGTGAATTCCATTCATGGCATCGGCTCTTACTACGTGGTATTAAAAAAAAGATGCAAACAATTTCCGTGAACAATACACCGTGTTTGTTTGATTTTTGTCTTATCAAAATAGAAAGGGAAGGGAGAGCGGAGAAAAAGAATCCACCTCGATTTAAAAATGATGAAGCATGAAGGGTGTTAATAATGTATAAGGTTTTCAAAATTCAATTTAGAAAGTGTGCGGCGCTGGAATCTAAAAAAAAAAAGAGAACGGCGACATAGAACAGAGTATATATTTGACAGGTGACATGTTTTTTTTTTGTGTAATTGATTTGCTTTGCCATTTGTTTTCCCTCCTTTTCTTTCCATCTTTTGCGGCGCATAGTAGGCACCTAGTGTGATAGATGAACCTGGTGGAGTTAATCTTTCCCTCTCCACACTGCTGCTCTCATGTGCAGGTTATGTCAGAATAGTAATGTTCCTTACCTACTAAACATGTCTTTCCAGTTACCTTTTACTTGATTTAAATTGTGATGTTTTTTTTACGATCTAATCATATTTCAAATGTTGTATTAATTGCTAATTATGTCAAAAATACTAAAAACTTTCTGTGTTTTTTTTTCATGCCTTCCTCGATGTTATCTTGAACAGGTAAGAACTCTCCTTCCCTGTGTCTTTGTGTGTGTGTGTGTGTGTGTGTGTGTGTACTGTACATATTTCATTACATGCGTTTCATCATGTCTGACACTTGAGTCAGTCGCTGACCTCTCACTAACAGGCCAAGGGACCTATGTGCACAATCTCCCTGCCATAAACCTCGCTGCAGTCTGAAGAGCGGGTCAGCAGCACGTCGTCGTACATCATATGCATCCCGATGTGTTTGTCAGCTGCTGAGAATCATGCACCCGTAAAGTACACAGCGTATGGGGGGATGAATCACCGTCCGCAAGAAAGTGTATAACGCACAGTTAGCTCGTGTGTTCGGACTCTGGCGCTATCCCCAAGGTTGGTTCTCATTTGACGTTGAATCATCTTCTCAGTCACTGGTGCTTGTTATTACACGCCTCCTCTCTCACCTCACTTTCTGGAAAGTTTGTGCCGTCTGTGGCAGCCACAGCTGCAGCACTCGCTCGGAGCTTTGAGTAGTTTGAGCATTTTGACAATTAAGGCTGAAATAGCACAATGGCAATTGTTCACGCCCATTGTAATTCCGTTTTGTCAAACCGCACGCCTGTGGGTGATAGCCTTGCTGTCTTTGATTTCTCCCTTTCTGTCAAATGTTTTCTCTTCCTTTCGTCTGAAATACTCCATTCAATTTTTACTGCTATATGAGACTGTGAACAGCTTGCGGGGCGGGAGCGTAGTAATTACCACGGTTATGTCAGGCGGAGCTGAGAAACGTAGCCTGGGGAGGAGAAAGGCCACTGAGCGGTGATGGCCTCCCGAAATTAATGGAGAATTGGAAATGAATCAATAGCTAATGAAAATGTGTGTTCACTCTATTACTGCTTTTATGACGGCTGTAGCCTTGGGCGGGGCGCTTTGTCACCCCACTACACAGAGTGGTGGCGCCCATCTATGTCTCTCTAATCATATTCCTCTCTGTGATTCTATTATTCTGAGCCTTTTCCTGCCTCCTCCTGCTCTCAGGCTGCCTCTCTTTGGTAACACATTAATTGAGGTATGTAAAAGGCTAGATTTTATATTAAGGGAGAACAAATTATCGTATGGTCAGTGTTAAATGTTAAAGATGTCAGCAGAAGAAAAGCCATGTCTGCAGAATTATTTTTGTGCAGTAAGGGTAATTAGCGGTTTGCAGCCATGTCTGGAAGGTAACCTCCAAGTTGTGGAACTTTGGAAAGATGGTAAAGGTTAGTCATTGACATTGATTGGTTGAGGTTAGGCATTGACCTCGATTGGTTGAGGTTAGGCATTGATCTTGATGGGTTGAGGTTAGGCATTGACCTCGATTGGTTGAGGTTAGTCATTGACATTGATTGGTTGAGGTTAGGCATTGACCTCGATTGGTTGAGGTTAGTCATTGACATTGATTGGTTGAGGTTAGGCATTGACCTCGATTGGTTGAGGTTAGGCTTTGACCTCGATTGGTTGAGGTTAGGCATTGATCTTGATGGGTTGAGGTTAGGCATTGATCTTGATGGGTTGAGGTTAGGCTTTGACCTCGATTGGTTGAGGTTAGGCTTTGACCTCGATTGGTTGAGGTTAGGCTTTGACCTCGATTGGTTGAGGTTAGGCTTTGACCTCGATTGGTTGAGGTTAGGCTTTGACCTCGATTGGTTGAGGTTAGGCTTTGACCTCGATTGGTTGAGGTTAGGCTTTGACCTCGATTGGTTGAGGTTAGGCTTTGACCTCGATTGGTTGAGGTTAGGCTTTGACCTCGATTGGTTGAGGTTAGACATTGACCTCGATTGGTTGAGGTTAGACATTGACCTCGATTGGTTGAGGTTAGGCATTGACCTCGATTGGTTGAGGTTAGACATTGACCTCGATTGGTTGAGGTTAGACATTGACCTCGATTGGTTGAGGTTAGACATTGACCTCGATTGGTTGAGGTTAATTACCAGAGTGACTTTCAGACAAAATGAGGTTTTAAAGTCCCATCATGATGAATTCAGGATACAAACGAAGCTCTCTTCTTTAAACATTCCAACCATTTTTAAGAGGTCTTTTACCCCCCCAAAAAAAAAGCATAACATCTCTGACGTCATCAGACAATGACACGGTCTAAGAAGAAAAAAAGAGATTTGTGAATAGAGGAAGGGCTCTTTAATGTCACTTATCCAGGTTGCACAGGGCCACAGAGCTCTGTGCACATTAGTTGACTGCTCCCTAAGGATTCACAGACCATTTCTCTTCCCTGACTCAGTACATGCAGCACTGCCCTGGGGTGCCTGGTGGCGCGTGACATCGTCCCCGTGTGTGTGTGTGTGTGTGTGTGTGTGTGTGTGTGTGTGTGTGTGTGTGTGTGTGTGTGTGTGTGTGTGTGTGTGTGTGAGCGTGTGTGTGTGTGTGTGTGTGTGTGTGTGTGTGTGTGTGTGTGTGTGTGTGTGTGTGTGTGTGTTGCAAAGGGGCCAGAACATCAGCACCTCCTGCAGACTGCAAACCCTAAGGCCCCCCCCCCCCCCCCCTTCCCCCACCGCCATTCAAGTGAGCTGCCTCACTTTGTTAACATGTTGTATGATAGTGTAGGTAAACACTAACTGCATTTTCACAAGGTTGTAATGAACGCCATCGAATATGTCTTTACTGTAAACTCTGCCTCAAGACTACCCTGCAGTGCTGTAGATCTGAAGTCAATGTAACACAACTTTGACTCGTTATTTACTGCTCTGCCAGACAATTAAATGTGTTTTATTGTTGCTGAGAGGTGTAAGCTCTTTGAATCGCAGGTAATTCATCACGTCTGAAGTCGGCTCGCTTACAGAACACTGTGTGGGATTCATTTAAATTAATTTAAAAACAGTCAAGCTATCGACATATTGCTTGAAATCAATTTTGGTTTTCCCTGCCGTTCCATTCAGCTCACTTTTCGCTGCCGTCTGCTGAAACGCTCATTCTTCGAAAATAGTCAAACTGGCAGCCACGGCCTCCGTCAAATTTCATCCCGCCTCCAGCTCCCGACAAAACTCTGACGTTCGTCTTCATGGAAAACAGTATTTTCTAACAGTTCTGTCATTTGTAGCGGCGGCGGCATTATGCCGATGTGGTGCCGATGTGGTGCCGCTGTGTCGTCGTTAGCGTGGCGAAACCGGGAAAAGCGTTGCCAAAACTGCCGGGGAGGAAGAAAAGAGCAGTCTGCTATTTGCTGGATCGCAGCAAAGCGGGAGTTTAGCCCTATAAATGCAAAACTCTATCACTGACACTGATTGAGTGAGCGATGGAATTACACCATCGGTCATTGCGCTTTGAAAATAAATAGTGTAATAAACTGTGTCTCCGTTGGTAACTGAAAATGATTTCCACAATCAATTCTATGGCACATGGAAAGCAGTTTAGGTCATTAATAGTCACTACATGTGAATTGGGTTTGGCAGTTTAATTCATTTCTGATTTGGAAATAATCCGCACTAAAGTACAATGTTGTTATTAACTAATTATGTGTGTCTTGTAGAGAAACCCTTTCTCATAGTTATAGCTCCTGGAGGTGTACAGGTTCTCTAGGGACGACAGATTGTAGCCAATCACTGAGCCAATGATACGCTGCACTCGTCATTGGGTGTACCAGACGGTGATGGAGGAGGTGAGGATGGACTCGATGCTGGCGGTGTAGAAGTGCGCCATCGTTGTCTCCGGCAGATTGAACTTCCTCAGCTGTGGCAGGAAGTGCATCCTCTGTTGTGCTTTTTCCCTTTGACCAAGGAACTGATGATAGAGCCCGGGAAGCCTCTGTCGACTGAGGAGTCGCACAGTGTGATGGGGGGTGGGGGGGGGGGTTCTCTTACCTTTGACCAGAATGTCCGATAATTCAACAGATGATGTGAGAAAGAGGGGAAATACATTTGCTGGAATTTCCCAGATGAGCTCCACAGCAGAATACTGAATTAGCGATGAGAATACGATAAAACAAATTCCGCGGCAGCCATCCGCAGTGTCATCTTGACCAGAGGAGTCAAGGCATCAGAGGGGTCAAGAGTCCCTCAGGTGATGGAGTTAACCATTCACTGAGGGGAGAGAGAGGGGGGGGGGGGGTTAGCTACCTTATCATGCCACAGAACCCGGCAATCATCCTTGGAGGCAGATTAGTGAGTGGACCAGTGAGCCTGTGAACACCCTTCACTGCCTGAGCAGGTGGCCTCCCATACCAAGTACAGCACATTAATCCAGTCTGTTAACAAATAAGCAGCCAGGCTAATAGAGCACTGCCAGAGGCTTATGTTTCCACCATTACGGGGGGGGGGGACTCGTTAAATTTGTCTCAGCTTTGGACGGAGCGAGAGGATGGATGGAGGAGGGAGAGAAAGTGGGATCAAATGAGGTAGGACGACAGGCATTGAGGGAGAAAGAGAAGAGGAGAGAAGGGGGAGCGAAGGAGAGCTGAAAGGACAAAAGGAGCTGAGAAAGTGCCCAGCTTGGCGAGCGAGAGCGGGACTTAAACGGCGGGTTTGTTTAGTCAGCAGTATCGCACTCCAGCCTGCTGTTCTCTATGAACGTTTGCCTTAACGTTGTCAATCAAAAAATGGTGTTAAGTGAACTGCACATAATGCGTTTGGAATGAATCCAGAAGACTTTTACTCCAAATATTACACATGGTCCCATGGTGTATTATGAGGACAACTCCCAGACCGGACAACGCCGCGGTAGCGACCTGTAAAACACTTGGTAGCCACGCCGTAAACCATGCCCCGCGTTATGGTTTTATTTTACTCTAGATGGGACCATAATGAACAAATGAACATCATGCTGCATTGAAGAAGACTTGAAACTAGAGATTGAGACCATAAACTCATGTTTACAATGTTTACTGAGGGAATAAATCAAGTGAGAAGGAGAGTCATTTTCTCATAGACTTCTATACAAGCCGACCTTGAGGAGTCGCCCCCTGATGGCCATTAGAAAGAATGCATGTTTAAGGCACTTCCGCATTGATAAGATCAGGGGCTGAACAAACTGTGGTTGCCTACCTTGTTGCCAGACTCTGGTTGCCTACCTTGTCCTAACAGGAAAGTCCGTTTTGTATCGTGAATCAGACTGTAGGCCTGTCCCACTTGTGTTTCTGACCGTGAGTAGCCGCGACTTGGGTGTGTGAAGCAACTACAATCGCGGCAGGTGTATCGCTCAGAACAGAAGGAAGGGCATCGTTGAGTGTGAAATTGTTTGTATTCACGGTTCCTGAGAGGCCAAGCTGTCGGCCAATTCAGAACAAACAGGTTTTCTGCACTGCATTAGTGTTTATAAGTAAATAAAATATATATATATATAACCCTCCCTCTCCCTTTTCTTGCCCTCCTCCTCGTTTTTATACTGTCCATAAGTGCACTGTATCTGATCTGTGAAGTTGCCCGGCTAAAGTGAGCGGTCAGTGATTTATTTGTGGATGTCTCCTGTGCTGCATTGTTTCCATCAGGATCAGTTAGAACAGCGTTTCGCCCGTCTGCTTCCCTTCAGTCCAGGGGCAGCCACGCTCCCTAATGGGCCCCGCTGACATGCGTTCAGCACTAATGATCACCTCCGCGAGGACAAATCAATAACCGGCCCACCGTCGCCACCCAGGTGACTGTTCTCATCTCGAATTTCCTCTTTGATTTGGATGAACGCTTCCAAACCGTCCATCAGGGCCATTTTCCCCTCTCGTTTGGTTTCCCTCTCCTGCTCCGGCCTTTAGTAGCAGTTTCCTCCAAAGTTTTATTTGAAGTACATAAAAAAAAACGCCAGCGACGTGTCTAAACAAGCAGCTAAATGTCAGAATGAACAGAAACCCAAACGCACTGCAGCAAATGCTCATATTTCCATTTATGCCTGGGGGGTTGTTTCTCCTCTCTTCTAATCGCTTTTGCTCAATAGTAATATTGTTTTAATTCATTCTACTGGTTTTTAAGGCAGTTGAAACTAATTTGCTTAAACTACTGTTGTATTCCATTACAGTAAACCTCTTTAACAAAGTCTGCAATTGTTGACAACAACAATAGCTCAGCCTGAACACTGCATTACTACAATGTGTGTGTGTGTATAAATATATATGTATTCCCTTAATCTAGCATGGGAATGTCTGTGCAAGCTATTTCAGCAATTAGTTGTGGGCTGGTCATTGATTAGTAGTTCCATTCAGGGCTCAAGCAGGGCGTTTAGCAGGCCTCTCGAAAATCCCCTTGTCTTCATCAAGCCTTATTTCCAACTAATGACGTTTATTAGATTACAACTCTACCTCACACGTTTAACAAAAGATTAAATTGGCAGAACTCTGCCGGGAATATGTTTTTATAATTCACCCGTAATGAGTGAAAGTTAAGGAAATGTGAAGCGCTAAGCGGGAATAAGTCATTGGACATGCTGAACCAGGCCGGGAGGGCCAGAGCGCTGAAAGAGGCACGTAATGCTGTCGGATGGCCCCTAAATGAAAGTGACGTGACAGCGCTAATGAGACGGCTTCACATTATGTGTGACTCCTGCCTGAGGGACACATTATAGCCGACTTAATGAGAGGAGATATTGTACACAGACACTTTTGTAGACCGCTGGCCTCGCCAGCCGAGCGACCGAGCCACCAAGCGACCAAGCCACCACAGCAGGCGAGTGGTTTATTAAAGTGGCCGACAGGTTGAGCAACAGCGAGTGCACTGGCTAAATGCTCCATTGCTGTGGCCGAGGTGTCGGGGTGAGAGCGGGTCAGGTTCTGGTTCATATGTCCAGAAAACACTGGGCTTAAAAATAGAAATCCTGTGTGTCCGTCTGGAGAAAGAAAACGTTGTATTTTGCATCAAAGCTAGAGGACCAACTACCATGATTCTATAGAGCGATGCTGGAATGAGACCCGGAAATGAGTCATCATCATCATCGATGCCTGAAATAAGGTCTGTGGTTATTAACACAAGTTTAAGATGTTTAATTGTTTTTGTTCTATGGTATAAAAAGTGTCATTAGATAGACTTTTCCCAGTGAACCCAGCATTTAACAGGAAGTATTGATACATTTCGGAACGACGCTGGGGGGGGAGAGAGTGTGAGCGGTGGCAGACCCAGCCATGTGCAATGTGTTGACACCGTGCTCTGGTCAGGCCTCGGTTGTTGTCTGGTGACTGATGAATCTCCAGCATCCATTGACTGGAAAGGGGAAGAGGAGAGGAGAGAGAGGTCACTGGGAGGTGTGAGTGGGGTGAAGGAGGGTGTGATGTCTGTCCAAATCTCCACAAGACACAAGTCACACCTCATTAGTAGGTAGTGGAGAGGAGAACGGCAGTTATGTCTGCCATGAAAGCACCATCTCACACACAACCACACACACACACATTGACACATACTTCTACCCCAATTACCCCTGTCCTGTCCCTTGAGCTGACGGGTTGAGTTATGCTGACAGGCACCCCTCTTGTAAGTGGGAGGGGAAGGAAAAGAAGGAAAGGAGAGGGAGAAAAGTGATGGAAGGGTGAAAGCTGGGGGAGTTCAGAGAGGGGAACAGAGGAAGGGAGAATAGACGGAGGGAACGGCATCACGCAGCACGAGGCAAAATGAAACATGTCTCCCTGTCACCTGCCGCACTCTGTGAATGGATGGCCCCTGCAATCTTGCCATCAGCGACTTATCTCCGCGGCCCCAAAAGTGGAGAAAAAAAAATCGAGCAAGCTAAAAGAAGAGAAACAAGTTTCCTCCGCCCGCAAACTCACAGTAATTTGTTACAGTTTCTAAAGACAAATATGACAGGATGGAATTACTCTGCCACTACTGAGGTAGTCATTTGCAAATGCCATAAAGTGCAGGTATAAATCTCCAACCCGAATCCACTTAATCTGAGGGTTCTGAGCTCTTCAGCTGCAGCCGTCTTGTCAAGCATGTTTATAGTGAAAGGTCTCTCGTTCTTTTAAAAGAAAAACATAAAGGGTTGGGATGGAAGTGGGCTGGTAGACAACGGTGAATGTAGAAAGCTTCCGATGCTGCAAGTTGATTTTGACAGATGTCCTCGAATCATGGCGGGCGGGGGGGCTTTTCACAGGATGTATGCAGAATGCAACAACTCCAACTATTACAAGGAGACAAGATTCTCAACATGCATTTATTCGGTGCATGGCTGCCATCAGTACTTTGTGATTTTTCGACAATATTTAGGAGAAAGTTGTGGAAAGACGTTATGTAAATGGGGGATGTGTAGACTTGGACTTGAGCCAGACTTCACTGTAAGTTTAAAAAGAACGAGCACTTGAGATTTGAAGCATCCGAGACTTGACTTGGAAACTTGGAAAGCAAAATTGAAAGTAAAAATATCAAAAGTTTTGACCTGGTGAACTCCTGGAACTGTAAGAGATACACTTTGATGTTCATTCTTGATCGTGGAAACAGCTGTTGACAAAGCTGTACCCCACCTTAAGGTTCATTGAAGTCACGTTGTTCTGCAGTGGTTCTGGGGCTTTCAGTCCTACTACATGGTCTTCATCAGCAGATCATTTGCTCTGTAGATGTTGAAATGGAATTGTCATCCATGGATCCTTTTTTAAACAATCTCACCTCAAGCTTGTATCTTAATCATGTCAATAATCGTCATCGGTTCTTTTGTCTTAATTTGTCAGTTGCTGCTTCGAAGGTCAAGAATAGCTTCTTGAACTCTTGTTTTAAGCCAACATGGACGAGAAGGCGTTAAAGGCATCCGGAGAAAGTAGGAATTTGAACATCTAATAAATGTTACAGACTTGTAATTTAGTTTTCAAGACTTGACTTTGAATATTTCCTTCATAGACCCGAGACTTGACATCGTCTTGTTTTCAACGACTTGAGATTTAATTTGAGACCTAAAAACAACGAAACACTGACTGCTCCTCCAGTATTTATGCATCAGTTAGATTGAGAAAGACACCTGCACACGCTTCCTATTTGTCAACGTTTTTTTTTTTCTTCTTCTTCTCTCGGCTGCAGTCGAGCAATCAGAGGCGCTCGTGTGAAATCGCGAGCCGCCTGCCATCACGTCGTGGTAAACATTTCCCATGCACGGCTGCTAGACAAAGCAAAACAGTGCAGGTTGCTCGCCTTTTGAGGAATTAACAACAGCGATGAAAGATGATCACACGGCACGCAGCATTATCAGCCCATCAGACAGTGAGTGATGAGTACAGTCACTGCCTTAATTTATGCATTGCTACTCCGTCTTGTCTCTGCGGTTCAGCTCGAAGGATTTTACTTCCACCACGAGGAGGGCAGGATGGAGAGAGAGCGAGCGAGGGGAGAGGAAGGAAAAAAAAAATAACAGTGGCAAAGCGTGGATTTTCTACTTCCTCTGACCAAATCCCACCATTTCAGGAGATTAACCTCAGCATGCGATAAATGTTCGACTTCTTTTTCCTTTCCAATTTCCTTGGAGCTAGAAACTCCAGAAGCCAGCGCGGCATGTAAGATAAAAAATGATCACCTAATTCACTCAAGCACAAAATACATTTCTGGAGAGAGGAGGGAAAAGTGGCCAGAAGAGCGAGTGAAAGGGCCCACGTGCACTACCTCACATCCACTGTTCAGAATGTTCCTCAATCAATTATTACTAAATGAAGCACTTATTCAAACGGACCTGTGTATGGCAAATAGGTCGTGGCACTGTGATTGTCTGTAGAATTTTCTTCTTTTTCTCTTATCCAGAGGGATTAATCGCATTGTTCAGCTCTCCCCCGCTACCCCACAGTGCACCTCATACGGCAGCTGTGCTCAAACGCTGTTGATTGCTGAAGGTGCCCTCTGCAGATTGCTGCTGCCACTAAGCCATTTAAATGGAGTTGTTAATAAAATGTAGCCATGATTGCCTTCCACTTCCCCTCATCTCTGGATTGGCAGATGGTTGTCGCAAGACTAATGTAGTATTTGGGTTAACCGTCAAACTGGAGTTAAATGTTCGCTGAAATGTTCGTAATCAACATTTTTCTAAGAAATTGGTATAAACAGTCTTGAATTACTTTTCCACTTATTTGGTCAAAAAAAATATTTTCAGATTTTAGGGTTTAAAAAAAAAATATATATATAAATATATATCTGCCCTCAGATAGCACCTCATGTTTTCCAGCGGCCAAGAATTTTTGGTTCTGACTGTTTTTTGAACAAACGACACAAAACAATACACAAAAAGACTACAAAGAGACACAAAACAATTTCAAAGAAATACTAAACAACTACAAAGAGATACTAAACAATTATATAGAGATGGAAAACAAATACAAAGACACAAAACCACTACAAAGAGACTCCAAATCAATACAAAGAGACACAAAAAAACTACAAAAGATTGTACAACAACTACATAAATGCAAAACAACTACAAAGAGATGCAAACACAACTGCTTGGATGCATAATAACTACAAAGAGATGCAAGAGAGATAAGAGATGCTCTTGTTTAGGAGGGCTGGGGGAGCTCATAGTCTGTCCATGTGGGCGATCAGGAACTAAAAGTGGTTCGTAATATCACTCTAGTTGCAACTGACGTCCAGAAAGATCACCAGCCCAGCCATCATAAACAGTTGATTATCTCTGATTTTGTGATACAAATAAAAAGTTCAGTATTCACATAAACATTACAGCCTCAGCATCCCAGCCTAAGTCAGTGACTTGTTGATTTGAATCACTGCCACATGCCTATTCATGTATTTGAATGGGTCTTTTAAATATTCTTGTTTAGCCTGACTGTGCCAGTGCTCTATCGTTGCTGGCAGTCGGCCACAGAGCTTCATCTAAAGCCTTGATTGGGCAGTTTATTACATCGAGATGTCATCCAAGACATTTTTATCTGCCAAAATGTGCCTCTAATGGTCCCTTAATGCTCGGGTGTGTTTCTACACCAACTCTCTCCTTTTGCTTCAGCGTTGCTCAACGTCTGACACGTTCTATTTATCTCATCGATAAAGCAATAAAAAGAAACCAAACCGTTGTTACTGCGGTGGCTTTAGTCAAAGAAGTTGTAGCTTTTCACACAATGGAAAGCAGCGTTCAGATGTGAATATGTAAATGGTATGATTAGCTGCAAATCACTTCATATGGAGGCGAGGACTGAAGCAATCACACTTGTCTTTCAGGCTTTCCTTGGCCAAAATGCCTCCTACGCAATTGAATAATGCATATGGACAAGTGTTGGACTAATTAATGTCCACCAACCTACCTCCACCATAAAACAGGCTTCCCTTGACACGGCGAGTTAATGAGCCTGTCGGTGACGCAGCCACCAAGCGGTCTGTTATGGAGGAGGCGAGCCATCGTGAGTGGGCGGCTTATGACGGTGATTAGCACCAGTGGGTCAGGAGGGCCCATTGAATTGTCATCAATACCGACCGAGATAGGATATCATGCTAAAGCAGCGCCGCATGTGCCACGGGCGCACACACACACACACACACACACACACACACACACACACACACACACACACACACCGTGCCAGTGGGCAGAGGTATCTGAATATTAACAGAGAGGTGGGGGAAATACATAAACACTCCATCTTGTTGGCAGAGTCCTGTTTGTCTGTCCCCGCAGAGTGTTGAACGTATGCCACGGCTGTGTCGGCCTGCATCCGTGTGATAAAAGGAAGGAAAAATTACACGGGCTCTTCTTTGGCCAGACACTAACATATTCATTAGTGAGGAATGACTGACTGGGCTGCTTGAAATGTCACCGGGCCAAAGCGTCTCCCTGGAGTAATGACCCCCCCCCCCCCTCCACCATATCTGTGTTAGATGGAGTCGTAATACTCTCGAGACGTCAGCTCTTTTCGACCACATGACCGGGCAGGTACAGTACGAGGCCGCCCGGGAACTGATTGATCCAGTACTCGCTCAAGACGTTTCAGATATCTCAGATATTTCAAATTTCATGGTAATCCATCCAATAGTTGTTGGATCAACCGTTCATGAGCCATAAATAGAAATGCCAAACCATACGTTTTTTTTTTTCCCCAAATGTGCTGATTGACATAATCATCTGAAATAACATCTGCCAACTGTTTTCAGACAATTTATGACAAGTAGGAGATATCGGACTCCTACAAGAGAGACACCCACATGTTCCACTTGCAATTACCACATGATGGCTGACTTGGATGTTTCCCCCGTGCAGCAGCTGGTATTTAAAGTAAATAACAGCCACGATGGATTACAAGTGTGAATTCATCGAGTCAAAGCTGGAGATCTGCTGCCTCAGGTCGCTCTCCAGGAGCCCGCTTCGTGCCATGGAAACGGCTTTGAAGTGTCAGGAGCCGTGATGAATACCTCTAATGATCCAGTGTGTTCTGGGTCACGGCGGTTCAAATTGTACACTGTAGAACAGAACGCACCACAGCAACCACTTGTCCTTGCCGACGCCGCCACCGCTGCGAGGTGAAAGCCACGCGGGGGCCGCACGTGTTAATAACAGCCGACAGCCGACGGGAGCGTTTCCCTCTCTCGCGGGTGGCTGCCGCCGTCGCGCCGTTCCCTCAGACGCTTGGAACCCGGGCTGAGGGGAAGCCACCGCTCTTCCTCCCCTGTTGTTTTATTCATAGGGCTCGGGTTCATTTGCCAAGTCTTCTGTTGTAGATTTAAGAAGACAAACAGCGCCGCAAATCCACCAGAACGGTGTTCGACTAAATGACATTTTGCACTGCCGCCTGGCTAATCGTAAAGAAAACAGTGGCGGATCAGCGCTTAAACCTCGTGTCTTCAGGCGGATATCATGCTCAGTATCGCGGATGGATCCTTTGAAGTGTTTGTTGTCTTCCAGAGGGCCCCCGGAGGAAACGCTTCTCTCTTTCGCTCACACACACACACCCTGAGAGTTAATGGTAGGGAAGGCATTAAACAACACGCTCCTGTGTGTATTGCTGGTCCCATATTGGTGGTTCTGATGGCGAGGATCCCTCCACTGCTATGCTCTCGTCTCAGCAGCAGGATAACAAGAGAGAGCCAATGAAAGCTTATTAAGCACGTTCACGCACAGCGGGAGGAGCAGCAGTAAAAGTATATACGACAGGTTAATGCACACACAGATAAACACGTGATGTGTGTGTGTGTGTGGACCAGCGGACAAAAAAACGCACAGACACGTGTGTATGTTGTGTAGCTCGAGGCGAGAGAGGCTATAAAAAGACATTAGAAAATGGAAGAAGCTTGCCAGGACGAACAGCGAACAATGTGTGGAAGAGAGAGCTGTGGGATGGCCCGCTCATCTTGGGTGAGACTCAACTCTGCAGATTTAGAACGAGGTATTTGCTCCAAGAAGTGACATAAATTGTTTTTAGTCACGGTCGGCCAATTAGTTATTTCTTGAGTCACGTCGGAACGACTGCCACGCGCCTACTCTTGGTTGCAAATTTAGCTTTAAAGACGGATCATGTGAAAAGAGTGTGTGAAAGCCTACCTGTGCCAACATTGTGCGAGTTGCTGGGAGGCACTGGCAGCTGCGCCTTATGCTTTCATACGCTTCAAAAAAATGATAAGCTCAAAGTATGCGCTCAGCTAAATGGTTTTATTACTTTCTCAACAATGCGTTGTGTTTATAAGTGATTTGTAGAACTATTAACAAGTGCTCGAAGACAGCAGTCGCACTATTGACTGTGACTGTGGGTTTGGTTGTGTTTTCCTCCCAACCAAACTGGCAACCGTCTCCCGGTAAGAGACAGCAGCGGCCGCCTCGGCCCTGTCTCACTCTTGTCAGCCTCTGACGCGTTTGACAAGCAACAACTTTTCCTTCCCCTGTTGTTTCGTCTGCGGGCCGCTCCAAACTTAGCGGCATCGCGGCGGTCACGCACCACGTGTCCAATAAAGAGACGCGACGGCGGTCAGGTTGACACTTTCCCGTCAGGAGCCAGCTGTTTGCTAGACTGACTGTGTCTGCGCGGCTGTGTATTTCTTTTTTTATTCGTGTTCGTCTCCGGGGTTTGTTTTGACAGCGACATCGAGGCGCTTGCGTGTCTTCTTGACTCTTTATGTCTCCATCCGTCCGTCCGTCATCCATGTATCCATCCATCTATTCATCACTGTTATTTAATGAGATTGGCATCGCTCATCAAGGTCCATTGGCCGTGTGCAGATAAACCCCAGATTTAATTAGGCCCCATCAGTGAAATGCCTTGCCCTCGCTGGCGAATTCGCTCTCTGGCTTCACAAAAATAATGACGCATTTACATTTAACCATGTAACCTATGTCTAATTAGTCAGTTGGGTTCTGTGTTGTTGTTTTTTTTTTCATGACGGCAGAAAGTTCAGCAAAAATGACAAACAGATGTATTGCCATTTATCGCGCATTCTGAACAGCTCATTATTCCTCCGTTTGTTTTCACCGTCATCCATCCAGTTTTTTGGCCCTCCAATTTGTACAAGTGAGCTTGTGTAAGCGAGCCGAGCGTCTCCACTGGCACCGTCTGAATGCCCCTCCTTGTGTCTCCACTGGCTCGGCAGTTGCACCTCCAGCCAGTTGAAATCAATGGGGGCAGCGGGCAACTGTGGCTCTGTGCGGAGCAGATGGCAGAAGAATGGCCCCTTCCTCCGACCGTGGCACGCTCGGCGACATACAAATGGGTCAGCTCTCATTCGCCGGTCGCACAATATCACGGAGCCGGTGCTCCGGTGTGGTGGGGTCGTGTGCGACCAGGGAAATGCGCTCTCTTCTCACATATTTTCCTCAGATCTCGAGGATGATTACTAATCGGGTGATACATACTCGAAACCGAAAGCCGTGGCAGCTAGTGTCCAATCCACTTACTGTGTGAAGGGCAGTGTTGTAGCCAAACAAGACCCACAGTAACACACTAACTGCAGTGTGACAGGCAGCCCGGTAACGTTTGTGGAGATGTTTGCTTTCTTGAGTAAAGTTAGATGAGAATATACTGTACAACTCTCATGTCTGTGTGTCAAAAGCTAGAGCTCGGAGGCAATTAGCTTAGCTTAGCATAATGACTGCATAAAGGAGGGGAAACAGTCTCACTTTAAATAAACCGGCAGCTCTAAAGCTCAGTAGTAAACACGCTGTATCCTGTTTGCCAAGCCAGCCGTTTCCCCTTTCTTCCAGTTTGTATGCTAAGCTAAGCTAATCCCCTTCTAGCTCTAGCTACACACAAGGGAAACAGCTATTCTAAGCAAACAGAATGCAATGTGTTATTTAGTGAGCTTAGAAGTGCTTTTTCTTCTTTTCTTTTTTTTTTACTCTTGACGAAGCCGAACTAGCTGTTTCCAGACTCCATGCTAAGCTAAACTGATGCCTGCTAGCCTGAGCCACATAGCGCAGACATGAGAGAGTGGGTATCGATCTTCTCATTGAACTCTTGGCAAGAAAGGCAAAAGGTATTTTGCAAAAAATTTTAAACGGCTGTTTGAAGAAGACGTAAAAATAATTTGGTTATCCTCGGTTTAGATGTTCGGGGAGTTGTTGAACGTGACCTATTGTTCCCTTGTCCGCCGTATTCAGGTGGATTTCTTGCGCCTGCATACATTCAGACACGTTTAACGTGAAACCCTTGACCCTTCTGTGGGCTGCGCTGCAAATGCACATCAATATTTACGTGTGCATAATGAAGTCGAACAGTGTTTCCTACGTCCGCTGTTGATTTATGGCTTTGCCACCGCGGCTGGGTCTATATTGCTTGACACACGTGTTAGTGTCGGCCTCGCTGTGGTGGATGGATGGTTGCCAGCGCGGCTCCGTCACACATTCACTCTCATGTGTTTTCCCTCTGTTTGGATGTATATTACTTATTCCTTCACTCCTACTTCTCCTCAACTCTGACTCCCAGTGCCTTCAATCATCTCACTGTCCCTGTGTTTCTCCTTCTCTGTTGTTATTTCTTTTTTTTTTCTCCCAGTTCCTTGCCTTTCTCATCGCATCTCTGCTCCCTTAGTTTCCTCGCATCGCTTTCTTCCCCTCTCTGCCTGTGCAGTCGATTGTCTGCCAGAGCAACATGTGGTAGGTAGTCAGAAAGGAGAAAAAAAAGCATAGAGCGAGGAGGGAAAAAAGCACACTGACAAAAGCTCCTTCCCCCGAGCTTGCTTGTAGCTGCAAAATAAAACACAAAAACCCACATCAATTACCTCCGTGATTGAACGATGTTAGCACAACTCTGAGGATGTCGCCTCTGTCGAGATGAATGGCGCAGCTCGGCTCGACGTCGATTTCTGTGTCGACTCGTGTTTGTTTTCCGCGCTCGCAGCCTCACCATCAGTAATTATAGCACCCTGTCGCCGTCTGGCTCGGGCCTGCCAATCAAATCATGAGAGAGTTTGTGCACTACAACGCTGCAACTGCAAACATCTGTGCCAGCGATGGTCTGATCCCGAGTACAGACTGAGGGAGCTCTAGTTTGAGATGAGCTGGCATCAACCGTGCGAGCGGAATGAGGACAATAGCATCAGAATGCAGTCGCTCTGTCGCTGTTCTTGGCAACGTGAAGACAAGGGGACAACGAAAATGGGTTACCGAAGGTCAGAAGAGATATTTTTGGATCATTGTTGACACAAAAAAAAAGAAAGTTGTGCTTTATATTTGATATTTCCCATTCCCGTTCTTCACTCTTTAAAACCCAGGACACTGCTGCTACGATGACTGATGCACGCGAAGACACAGCGATGACACAAATCTGAATGTCGGAGGTTGAAGAAATAATCATTTGTAACACCCGATTGTTGCGTAAGAGGAGGTAAAAACCAAAGTCTTGCCCCCGTGTCCCAAACGTCGTCACCGAAACCCACAGGATCCCAAAACCACGTTGCTACAGATGTAATCCACATTCTGGACAGAGCTGGATGATCCGTGTGACGGATAAGAGAGGCCTGCCAGTAATGCCGTTCAGCGTTTACAAGACTCTTTTATTTCTGTATGTGTGTGGCCAAGAAACCGGCTTAATCTCCCGGTGTCTGGTGGCGTGTTTTTTTGCCGCCTCTCACTTTTGTCTCGCTGCCAGTCCCGCCCCTCTTCATTCCCGTTTCCCTCTGATCTCTTATTTGCATATCCATAGGTGCACACCCCCCGAGTCTGGTATCAGTTCATCCGCTTTGTCTGTTTGCTTTGGCAGAGATGTCATCTGGAGATATGAAAGAGTTCAGCGTGGGTTAGCGGCGTGGAATGCAGGGTTTTTTCTTTTCTTTGTTTTTTGGTAAGACCGCTGTCTGCTTAAAAGTGACAGTCGGCGAGATTTGCCGCCATTTATCAACATATGTGTCCTTTTGCCTTCAGATGCTGCGGGGATTTAATGAACAGAAGGAGGCGCTTTTCATTCAGTACACAGCAGCTGTGGATAAACCGATACTGTAGCAATCACTCACATGCAATTATTGATAATTGATGACTGATTTACAGACGCTCCCGCTTTAAAAACGGACCAGTTTGGACATTTTGTAAAACTTAGCTTCTTTGCTATTTTTCCATGAATCTGCTCCGACAGACCCATAAATAAACTAATAATTGCAGAGATCAATGACGTAAGAGGCTATCGAGCAATGTGCTTGATCTCAATGCTTCTGCCAAATATTGTTGCACTAACCACTTAATTTACGCTCTCTCTATATATATATATATATATATATATATATATATATATATATATATATATATATATACACAACATTTGACAGGTAGGAATGTTTACAAGAGGCAAATCTGGGAAATTACCTCAATCTTTACCCAAGCTGACGTTCAAAATATGCCCCCTTTCCCTCCCTCCCTCCCTCCCTCCCTCCCTCCCTCCCTCCCGCAAGATGAAGCCTGATAATTTCAAAGACGGCTGCATTGTTTGCCACAGACGTACGGGCCTACCTTTACCCACCAGAATGACATTTCTGCCGTTCTCTGGCGTTATCAATGTGCTAAACGTCGATAAGGAAAACATGCATTAGAATGCCGACACACAAGGTAATGATAACCTATGCCAATCCTAATAGACTGTCAGAAATCTTGATTGAAATCTCCCGGTTTTCACTCGCTCCAAAAAAGCCAATCAGAATGCCTGCGTTTTCCTCTCTTCCCCACCCCCCCCCCACCCCACCGTTCCTTAATGCTTGCTTTTCAAGGTGTGGATGTTTGTTTTGGAATATGTGCGTAGCAGGTTTGCAACAATGTCTTGTTTACCAGAGAGGCTGAGGGGAGGGGGATTTTATCTGAAAGCGTCCTGACACATTCTACCCTTTTATCGTAATATAGTAGAGCTTTATCATCAGTACTTACTGTACGCACGAATCTGTGGGGCTAAACGTTGTTTAATCTGGTAAATATAAAAACAATAAATACGAAGTGATATTAAAGCCTTCATTGCTGCATTTATTTTGAGTCATTACTTTTAAAGGAACAGCTGGGAAATATGCTGATTGAATAACCCCACTCTCATGTCCATACAGTAAATGTGAAGCCAACATGTGGTTAGCTTAGCTTAGCATACAGAGTTAGGCTCTGTCCAAAGGTAACAGAATCCCCCAACACAGCCCCTCTCAAGCTCATTTAATTACATTTCCCCCTGCTTCCAGTCTTTTATGCTAAGCTAATCTTCTCCGAGCTCCAGCTTTGTACTTAACAGACGGACATGGGAGCAGTCTTCTCGTCTAACTTTCGTCAAGAAAGCAAAATGTCGAGCAAAGACAGGTGTGATGCTGACAGGATAATTAACTTCTACCTGGAAGTGTTTAGCATCGTTAGCGTGCGGTCAGATTTAGGACAAGAAATTGGAGGCAAATACCTTCTTTTTTTTTTAAATCGAGTGTGTTAGTTGTGTTTACTGACGCCAAAGCAAGAACCTGCTGCAACAGGGATTGTTGTAAATGTGCTCCAAATATGGATACAGCAGTGCTAACAATACCACTGGCATAAGATAAAGGCCATATTCAGCTCAACCACGGATTCATTTGTTTACACTAATTAAACCATGTTAATTGAGCAGGGATGAACTAGACATGAATGTAACGCTGTTTTAAAGGGGCTCCCATGAAGTGTATACACTGAATGTAATTTCCTGATGGTTTCGTTTATCTCTTCTTCTCACGAGTTTATAACCTGTCCTATAATCTATCACAATACTGTCTCATAAAGCATGATTTTCTTCTTCTCGTGCTGCCATTCACATCAACTCCTTTTGTTTCCCTCCTCTGTCTCGCTCCCTCGTGCTGCTGCTGACTCGGTGAAGCAGGTAAGACTGTTATTAGCTCTCCTTTCAGCTTGTGTGCTTTTTCACAGTACACGTAGGTGTGCACGTGCATTTGCGTGTGTGTGTGTGTGTGTGTGTGTGTGTGTCAGAGATGGGTTTAGCTGAGATGAGTAAAGCTGGGTCACATGCTGTCTCTGGTGCTGCTGATATTGCTCCGGCTGTAGGGGGCTTACAGGGGGCACTGCTGAAAGTGAAAGAATTATGACAAACCACACACACACACACATCCAATAACAGACAGTGGCCAGCAAAAAGCACCCACTATTGACGGGTTACAATTGGATTAATCCTGTGTAACATACTGTAGATCATAGGACCTATAGTTAGAGTTTGACTCCTTACTGTTACCGATCCTGTACATTATATATATACAGTATATATATATATATATATATGACACAACTATCATGTCTCCATTAAAAACATTCATTATCAAATTGTTCTATTCGGGTTTCAGAAACGTCCCCTGCGCAGTGATAAGAACACACACGATGAGTGGAAATGTTGCTACGCTAGCTAGCAACACTGCCAGTGACTGTATGAGCTGTCGGTGTAGCGGACCATCGTCCCCATGTGAACCGGGGATTGATCACACAGTTTAAAGTTAACCATCACAGTGTGAAGTTAAGTTTTACTAACTGATCGTTATCCAACAATATTCAGTAAAATAGGCGATCAGGACATCGACATCTATGCTTCTCTAGTCGCTGATCTGTGATATTGATACAATGTAAACGATGGTAGCGCCGCTAACGGCCAAAGAACCAAGGTTCTTACATTATGATGCGTTCAGGCTCTGTTCAGGGAAAATGATTGGTTGAAGGTAAATTATAACGTCATCGTGATGTGTTCATATGTGATCTGGTAAAATGTGGTTTTGGTGAGAAACTTGAATGAATCCAGTTGTTTGAAGGAGATGTTTTCACAACATGAATGATATAGAGATGAATTATGATCTGTTTACACTAAACTCTAAGCAGATTATAAAACATCATTAAAACTATTACTGACGAGATTTGTTTCATCAATAAAAATACAATCTTTTATTTATTCAGTGTTTTTATGAAATAAAAAACCACTATAAATGACAAAGTAAAAGGATAACATTTAGAACTGACTTCAGAGCAGTTCAAATGATTTTTTGGGATCGGGGGCAAAAAAAGAGTCTGGATCATCAATGATCTGCAATTAGTATCGGCAGGAAAACGATCCTGATCAGGGATCTGTAAAAGTTATATTTGCTCCCTTTTTATCTTTATCAAACATAAAGCGCACGCTACCCGTCCCAGCAGGCTTTGCTCGGCCTATGTACTTTTATTGTTCTTTTATACGTCATGTTATTCTATTTGTCTTATCTGGACCCTGAGTCTGAAATATAGTTTGATTGATTGATTGATTGATTGATTTAGTGCTGATCTGTGATCCGAGCCGTGACTCTGATCCGTGACTCGATCTGAACCGTGAGTTTTATGATCCGTTGCACCACGAGTATGAACCAGAGACAGTTAACGTCTTTACATGCAGTCTGTGGTTGAAACAGATGATCACGCTTATTTAAAGATAAAGTTACATCTCCTCTCGACGTTCACACTCCTGTGTGCGTGTATATATATATATATATATATATATACACGCACACACACACGCACACACACTGATGTACATATATAGTGTTCGAGCCAGGAAGACAAACAGGGCTCAGTCTCCACACCTACTGTTATGATACTGTACATATTGGCTGGTGTAATGTTTGACATGTGACTGCTTTCCACTGAAGGGAACTGGCAACAATAGTTCTTTTCACATAAAAGGAGAGAAAGGGAGCTGCTTCGTGCATATGCAATATTGAGTCCCCCCCCCCCCCCCCCCACACACACACACACACACACACCTCTGTTTGGTGGACCTGTCAAATTTCAATTTAAAACGGGTGCCGTACGTTGTAACATTATTTCCCAACATAATAGAAAAGGCAACCTGAGGTTACAATCACATTCCAAACGCAGGCGAAGGTTTGAAGAGTTTTCAACGAGCCGCTGTTGTTTCCTAAATGGTAAAGACTTTCTTTTCTATTATTTCTCTCCCCCCCCCCCCCCCCCCCCCCCCCCAACACACCTTTTGTTTCAGCGACGTCGTCGGAAGGTTGCGCATTGGGACCTTAATTAAGATGTTTGCGCCTGGGGCTCTGTTTCCAAGCTGTAGTACACCAAGAACGAGTCAGAGCCAGATACAGATCGTTGGCCAGCCCGGGTCAAGTCACGTGATTAGGAGAAATATTAACATTTTCACCACGCCGACCCTTCTGACTTACGTCGGAGGCGAGGTAAACTCATTCGCTACACTACGGCACAGCCACCTTTAATGTCTGAGGCGAAGGTGACCTTTAATTTGAAGAAAAACTAAACGTGAAGAGGTCGCACTGTAGCTTTTCAGTGACGCGCGTGTTGTTTTTTGTATGAAAGGCACATGAATACCACCGCTCTTAGGTTTATTGATCGCCGTGATCGGAACTCGGCCGCGGCCTAACAACGTGTTTGGCTTCCCGGGCGCCCTCATCTCCCCGCTGTCAGACGGACGTCACGGCCGACCGTCGGTTGCCAACGTGTCAGCGACGGATGAAACAGATAAAACATTCACACCCTCCATCTGCAGGTTAATATAGCCGCTGATTGACAGCTGGATCTCAGTATTGATTGAATCCGGAGTCTCTTTGTTTTGCGCTACCTGTCTCTCTCCTCCTCTGTCTCCTGCCTCCTCCTCCCTCGCTCCCCTTGCTGTTTGTTTGCTTTAGTTTTGAAATTCAGCCTGGTTATTACGCGGAGAGGAGAGAAGGTTATTGCCTGGTGTGAGGGGGCATTGACTTATAGTGGCCACCTTCGGAGCAGCTCATCTCTCGTCTGTCAGCGGGCTGGCCCCTCCCCCGCCCATGCACCGGAGGTGGGCTTGTTTTGAACGTGGATCCCCGCTGTGGGGAACACGTCAGCTGATCGGAACGAGCACAATATCGACGCGCACGCCAAGCGCATTCGCCCGTTCTGCGGCTAAAAGCGCAGCTCGGGAACCTCGGAATCAAGAATGAGCAGTTTTCATTTGTTTGTCTTCTTTCTTTGAGTCATTGCTGTGAGAAACATCCACTGTCAATGTTAACACTGCTGTATTAGATTCAACAAGCGAGGGGCCAAGTGAGGGAATTAGCCAACAATTCATCAGCAGACTGCCTTCTTGGGGAGTGTAATTGACTTCAATATGTTTTTTGTTGTTGCTATATTGTCTGAAGCGTCTATATATATATATATATATATATATATATATATATATATATATATATATATATACAGGCATAATGGAATGAGAGGTTGGAAAAAAACAACCAGAAAACAGAAAGTGAGTAGATGGAAGGGAGGGGGCTGGCAGGAGCCCAGAAGAGACTGCTATTAGCTGTTAATTCTGAAACAAATTATGCAATTAGCTCTGGCATCAGGATGTAGGCCATGAGAGAGGACAGCGTAACCTTCATTTGATCTGTTCTGCGGAGCCGGCCGAGACACACACACACACACACACACACACACACACACACACACACACACACACACACACACACACACACACACAGAGAGAGAGACCCATTTAATAGGAGACTTTCTTTTGCCCGAGCAAAACGCTAACAGTATCCATAAGTGCCACTTTAGCTTCCCTTTGAGTGCTTTCTTTTTTCCTATTTATGGAAGGATTTTCATATTGTGCAAGTGTTTTTTTTTCTTTTTTGAGAAATACTCATGTCCTTAAAACAAAGAGGTAATTTGTCTGTGCCTATGAGATAATATTGTCTGGGGAGCCGTGCGATTTGCTGCCCCTGCTTGACTGTGAAACAGAGGGAAGGTGTTGATTTCAAGGTGTGTGTGTGTGCGTGTGTGTGTGTGTGTGTGTGTGTGGCACCATCAATAAAGGCCTCAAACAGCGGCAGAACCAATCGTAGCTCTACTTAAACGGCGGCCCCGGTTCTGGCTGCGGATTGGTCGTTAGCCTAACACAATCAAATTTGTCCACAGTGAGGAAGTCATTAATTCTAAGTGGACCATTCATTTAATGTTGTTAGGAAGCAGAGAGGCAAGAGTCCCTCGCCATTAGCGACGTGTGTTGCTTCAATTGGAGCTTCACCACAACAAACAACCGCTAGATCACGATTCACTTCACAAGGTTACATAGTAAATACAAGAAGTGTGGGAAACCAGGGATTTATTGGGGGGAAAATACTCCAGAGAATGATACTTTATGCAACACTTTATTTAGTTTTTATGACCCGCAGCTCGAGCTGAAAGAATTCTGTTCACTGTAATGTTTCAGTTCTTCTGGTTCTTATTATTGATTGCCATGTTTCCCTTAGTCTTTAATGAGATGCTGCCAACATACAGGAAGTACTACACCAGCGCAACGCTCCGTTTAAATTCCTTTTCTACTTTTTAAGTCAGCAGGTGGATTTATTACTAGTTTGGCCTTTTGTATTATTGCTCTAATCACATATCTGCTATCAGAAAAGATTGTGGTTGGTCTATTTTGTTGGGGTTTCCCTGGAGGCGGGCCGAGACGCTCGGCCGTTTAGTCCGCACCGGAGTTTGATTGACAGCGTTCACGCCAACCAGAACGGGAAAACGCACCAACAGTCGTTGGACCCGAAACCGCTGAGCTGTGAAAGAACCCGCTGTGTCTCGTGGCGACCAGTGACCGGAGTCGTTATGTTTTTTCGGATCTTCCGTCCGGTCCCGTACATTCTCGTGAACGTGATATCTCAGGAACCCTTAAAGGGAATTTCTTCAGATTTGGCACAAGCGATCACTGAAGCGCTCAAAGGAACTGATTAGAATTTGTTTTCTGGCAATAACTCAGGAATGCATATGCTGACGATGACAGTTTAACACAAATAAAACGATGTGTGTGATGACGTGTTGGACAGACGTGGATGTAAACTGCAACATGACTGGTTGGCGGACGCTTCCAAACACTAGTCTAGTTCATATGGATACTGCTCTGTTCAAATATACACTACACAGGCGTACAATTTGGTGCTTGGAGAAGCTTCATTTTACCCGATCATCAAAACCAACCAACCCAAACCAAACCTGTATGTACCGGAGTATTTTTAACCAGATGGAAGAAAACTGTCGCCACCTTTTTGTTTCCCTCTCTCGAGCGTGGCACCAATTCACTGCGCCCCGGCCCGTTTCTGAAAAGCTTTGTGCGACACAGGTTTTTGGGTAATGATTTGGGATGTTATCAGTGCAGAGCAGGAAAGTAAACAGCGGGCGCTATCTCCAAAAGGTTAGCCATATGTTAAATCAGTGGCAGGGGGACGGGAGGGGAGAACAGCTGCTTCCCCCCACTGCTATCTGACACACACACACACATGAACACACTCGATGCTCAGTGCGGCTGGAATCATATTGATTATTCCGCGTGCATACGTGTAAACGAAAATGAAACGTCCCAGAGAGAAGAGAGAAAAAAACAGCTTTCCAGACAGACACACTTCATCTGGATCGCGAAGTGTAGCGCAGGCTTGTTTGGTGACTGTCGTCTCTGCTTTGCAAAAGATGGCAGACACACATGTGGGCAAGACATCTGGAAAGCTGAGCAGACCAGTGATCAAAATCAAGCCAACGTGTAAACAACAACAAGGCGGCTATGCAGTATTAGCCGGCCAGCTGTCTGGATGAAACTTGTGCAAATTAGACTCTTTCTCGCAGCTTCCGACGCTTTAATTATTTATTCAGCGAGACGGGGAGAGACATATTAACAATACAGTAAACAGAAAAGCTAATTTGAATTTTTTTTTATACTTTGTGGAAAACAAATGCACGGGCGTGGAGGAGGTGCGACGATAAAACAATAATCACAGACTTCCCACAAAATGAATGACATGCGTAATTACTGTGATGCTTTATTT
The DNA here is from genome assembly GCF_910591455.1 of Pholis gunnellus. Lineage (NCBI taxonomy): Eukaryota > Metazoa > Chordata > Actinopteri > Perciformes > Pholidae > Pholis > Pholis gunnellus. Next base: position 18,358,992 of record NC_136547.1, read on the forward strand.
GTGTACTACTGATGCTTTATTTGTGTACTACTGATGCTTTATTTGTGTACTACCATACCGTTATCGTGGAGTTGTCTTTCATGTCGGACGTTTCCACAGATGATTATCTAATTGGCATACAATTTCACACAGTAGAAAGCTGAAAGACTCCTATTATGCACCACTGCTTAATTAAAGTCGCTTTTTCGCACTCATGAAAATCCTGTCACAAAAAAAAAACCCTTTTTCACAAGTCTTACATGCAGTCCTCTCACGCATAATTGTATTACGGACTGCATTACATTGTCCCGCTTTAATTCACAGCCCGCGGCTTACAAATTGTGAAACAAAAGACTGGAGCGTATGTGGGATTCGCTGGTTTCCCAGACTCGCTTTGTGACAGCGTAGTCTCTGATCATTCCCTCGATAGGCTGAAAGCCATCCGATCGCCACGGGTGTCAAAAGTCAAACTGTGCACCTAGAGGTCTTGTCTCGAGTATTCAGCATCTTCAGAGGACAAATGTGTACCTTAGTTTTGTACCGAAGCTCATTTTCTGGTGCAATCACACTAAATGCATGTCCAATAAAGCACAATGTAAGTGTGCTTCAGATATAAATAGATAGTTCCCTGTGAATCCCTAGTGCATAGGTAGGCTATTCCAAACCAGTGTGGGAATGGCGGGCCCCGCCACTGTTAATAACGACTGGAGAGTGAGGTAATTACTAAATGTAAATACATTTATTGGTTATTTCAAAAACAAATGCCGACGATAAATAGTCTCAAAAATGTTATTTTAAAGGATATTACTTTTTAAGGCTTATGAAAAATACTCAATATGGGAGGATCAGACGGAGCTCTTGGATTATTGTACTGGAAATGTAACATCTCATGTAGCATTGCTTTTATATCATTCTGTATAGGGGTTTTTTTTATATATAAAAAAAGTATAATCATTTAATTCCCAAGTTACTTTCAGGCAGAAAAAGACTAGGTCCCTTCTGGAAACAGACTCCACCCCTTTGCCAATTATCGGTGTGTGTGCAGCAGTCCAGCGAGCAGCAGCAGAGAATGTAACAGGCTTTGCCTCCGCGTGCCCGCTCCGCCACCGCTGCCTGTGCGCCAATCCGCCGCACCATCCACACATCTGGCACCCTCCGCATTCACCACTTAGCTAAATTACATTACTTCTAGCCTGGCGCCTCTAACAAGGTGCTCTGTGTCTTTTGCTAGCTGGGGAAATAGGACGGGAACGCGGCAAGAGACAAAAGAAAGTGGAGTAGCTAACACGGTGTTAACAATTTGCTCAGTGAGTTCCTCTGCTTCCCATTACACACACTTTGCACCTTTTTAACCTTGTTAGCGGGGCACGGCAGCCCGCCGCCCCAGAATGCTTGTTCCGTAATTAGGGGTGGCTCAGGTGCTAGATTTATGGAGATTTGCGGGCCTGTGATTAAAATTGAAATTTCATTCTGGTAATCTGGCCGAGGTGAGGGAAGAGGAATATTGAATGTGAGGGGGGGGGGGGGGGGGGGGAGAGAACGGTTTGGGTGGTTGGAGAGCCACATATCAGTGGGAGATACTTCACACAGGCTGTTCAAACATGGACTTAAAACAGGCTTATCTCCCCAAAGGTTAATGAGGAGCGGCTGGCTGCGCCTGTTACAAATGCACAACAGAGGTCTCATCTTCTACTGCACGGCGGCGTGTCAGTCACAGAAACACACACACACACACACATGCACAGGGGCTGGATAAGCTGCAGGCATCACAAGCCCTCAGCCCCACTGATAGAATTCTCGTTTCCAATAACAACCTCAGACGACTTAATTACTTTTTTCCTTTTGATGCGACTCACAAGAATAAGCGGACTCCAGATGGAATCTCTCCTTTTTCTCCAGTCTCTCTCTCTCTCTCTCTCTCTCTCGCCACGTTTCTCCGTCCTCGGCAATGGCTGATAATTTAGCTGTGGCATTTCAGACGGCTGAGCATGACTCTGAAGTCATTTTTTTTTTTTTTTTTCCCGAGTTGTCACACAGCTTATGGAGCACGCAGTTCACAGGCGCCGGGCACGCCGGTGGCGACGTGCGTGCAGGTTTGCTCGGGCGGCGCCGAGCACGAAACGACATGCGCACCGCTTTGTTGGCCGACGTGTGGCCTGTGGTAAAAAAGTGGAGCTAAATGAAGTCGGAGGAAACACTTTTTGTGCTTTTGGACCTCCATGGAGACGGTGTCAAAGACGAAATAAAAGGAACACAACAAGATTTGTTTTTTGTGTGTGTGTATGGAGGCACAAACACACACTGGCAAGGCTCAAAGAATATGTGCCCTTTCGCTTTTTTTGTTTTCTCAAAAGTGAAAGTGTGCCACCAGCAAGACAGAGGAATGTTCTATTTTACCTCGAGGTGCCCCATTTACCATTTTGAAGTAACCCTTTTATTCCCCCTGTGCGTGTTCTATTGTTGCCCCTTAAAATGAATAGAGGCTCTGATATTCATCGCAGGGCATTAAATCATGCGGATCCTGGACGAGTGCATGCTGCAGATTTATGTTGATGTGCTGTAAAGGCAGCACACTGTGTGAGGCGCAGTGTGAGGATGTCTACCTTGTTTTTCACCTGCGGGGAAGCAAGTGGTTTCTCTGTCTTATCGGCACACGGTGGTGTTTAGGCCTGGCAGGGGGGTGTTTGTGTGAGTGTGTGTGTGTGTGTGTGTGTGTGTGTGTGTGGAGTGGCAGTTACCTGTATAGTTTCATACAGAGCTAGCAACTGCTCAGACACAAGCTCACAGAACCACCGGTAAAACGGTGAATTGTATTTTTTCTTTTTCTTTTATTTGGTTTATGTGCGGACCAAAAGAACAAAAAGCAATGTCTTAATTAGTGAACTTTAGACGTGTTGATAGGCCGAATATATACATATTTTTTCTAAATGGGACCATTTGAAGCAATGCAACCTTTTGACACAAGAGATCAACAGATATTCTTTATGGTAATTTGAACACTCTGTTGATTTTATATGTTTCTGCTCCTGAGCGACGAACCACATTTCCTCCTACATCTGTGACGGAGAGTACCTGCGTGCCCGTGAGCGAGTTTAGTTTTTTTTTCTCCCGGGACTTGGCTTTTGCAGCAGCGGTGGCGCTGGCAGCGGTGGCGTCTCTCTGGCCGGGGTTGTGGCAGCTACGGAGATGAATAGCCCTCTGCTCTCGGCCCACTAAGTAATCCAGCCAATGATGAATCGCTGCTCTCACTGACACCCAAATTGGAATCATTGGGTCCAGGAGCCAAAACTGGGGGGAAAAAAGAAAACACACACACAAAAAAAAAAAGAGTGGGCCTCTGGCGGTGGCGTCTAGTCATCCGTTACTGTGAAGCTTACCGAGGCCGCACAAGGTATCCCCCCTCCCCTCCTTCCACCCCCACTCTGTGTGCTCAAGGCCTCTGATAAATAGAAAAACAAAGGGCCTCTCAGCAATGTGTCACAATGATATCCTTCCCCATCGAAGTGCTGCTAATATGATAATAGACTGATAGCTGCAGCCAAGGCCCCTCATTTCTTAAGGTTTCCCCAAACATTTGAGCTGCTTTTTAATCATTTAAAAGTTGTTTCTTTTTTTTTTCTTCCCACGCCGTGTACTTCATTCAGAGACTGCAGCCTCAGTTAGCCCACATTCTGCCAGCGGTGGCCCACAGTCTGCTGGCGACGCATGTAAAACAAATCCCCCAACACAAGGAATGACTTAATGAACTTAATGAGGTTTTCTAATTACAGAGGGAACTTAGCCCATGTCAAATGGGCCTTTTCTGCCTTCCTTGACACGGATTAACCAGCCGGACTATTAAATCCAGCCCCGCATTACAACAGAGGAGAGCGACTGAAACACAGTCAGTCATATCTGCTGTAATTCTGGCCTACATTTAGGGGGCACGTTGCTTCATTTGAAGTGAATGAAGCTTGTATTTTTTTTTGTTTTACGGTAGCCTGAGGCACCACGTGAACCTCCACTTGAACCCTTCTCAGGGATGGGGAATGGGGAATAAAAACAGGAATGCTTTAGTGTCTGAACCATGAAGGCCATAACCTTCATATTACCGGGTTTGATATAGAATAGACATTATTTCATGAGTTTGAACTGTTACTCTGCGATTTATTCCCTTCACACTTCTCTCTTTTCTCGCCGTCCTCTTTTTACTCATTCGTGCTCTTTGCTCTTTTCTCATTCTATTTCTGTCTCTTCTTCCTCTCTTTCTCACTCCTCCGTGGCGTGGAGGAGGATTTACTTTGTCATCATTAACACATCAAAAGAGCCGAGTGTGTATTTCAAAGTCATCCGATAACTGATACTCTTTAATGGCGCACTGGAACAGTAATTAATTTCAAAAACATCCCATTTATTTGTTCTGGAAGTGAATGCTCCCTCCAAAGCGGCATAAATCCTGTCTGTTGCCGCAGCTCAAATTAATTTACGTGTTGCGTCTCCTCGCATCCTTTGAGAATTTAATTATCTCGGCAAACAGGCTCTGGGTGTGTTGAATATACATTCTATCAACAGAGACGCCGAAACAGTACGGAGACATGTTGTTTCATTCCGACTCTTCTGTCCTTCCAGTCGCTTTGCCAAGCGAAAAACGGATGAAGTAGGGATGATATCGTTGAGTGTTGAATATCTCGGTGCAAAGGCGGCCTCTGAATGCCACCCATCCGTTGCTGGACTACAGTCCCCACTTCATCCGAGTCGATCTGGAAGCCTCAGTGCTCTGGATTTCTGAGAGTAGCTTTTGGGCGAATGGGGGCCAGACTCACTCGGATAACAAGTCACCCTGCGATAAGTGACGGATGGATTCGGAACCGAGTTCGCATCGGGTCGACCGAGGTGGTGCTGGACGCTCGCCATGACCCATAAATGGTCGGTCATCGTCGTTGCCATCTGTGCTCAACAACTATTGAGAGTCTTGTTTGAGCTGACAGGCGATTTCTGGCTGTCTCCTCATTCAAACACACGAGGGACGTCCCTATCTGATCTCAAACGACCGGTAACGGGACCAATAAGCACGTTTATATCTGATTGGTATTGGCTATATATCGATTCCGATCTCATCCTTTTGTTTTTTGTCAGCTGTCACACCAGTCTTCTTACTTTTGGAGATTTTTGCGCAAAGCAACGCAACTCAACTCCCCCTAACCCTCTGCTGTCCGTCTCTCCTCCACCGGCTGAGCCCCGACACCACACACCGAAAAACGACAGGAAAACTCAGCGTGAGACAGTTCACTGAGCTGATCTATGTGCATTCGGTTCATTTCAGATCATTCGTTCATTCCGATTCATCGGAACATAAATAAATATTAGATGACTCGAATCGGGATCAGACGCAAAAATAAAACTTAAAGGGGAATCTCCTAAAACAAACCGGTTAGGTCGAAACCAACTCTACAAGAGGAGAGTAAACGAGCTTCTCTCGGGTGGTACAGTCCAAGTCGAGTTAATTTCATTTTGATATCCCGAAATCACAATTTTTCCTCAAGAGTTTTGAGTTCTACCTCAACCAAATGTCAAAAAACTGCATGTGAAATGTATATTCTTCTGAGGTTTGTAAACTTTGATTTAATTTCGGTTCATGTGTCATTTTTAGGCTTGTTTGTGTTTTTAAAGTTGGGGGTTAATAGTGAGTTTTTCTAGATATGCATCAGAAGAGCAAATCTTAGCGAGAATAATCTAAATTGATTGAATAACAATAAAATATGAAAGACACGCACTGAGAAACGGATTTCAGGCTGTTTCTCACATGGATTTCATCAACCTATAAGTTGAGTTAGCGATACATTCCGCTTTTACTCTTTTATTGCATATTGATTTCTTCTCTCAACGAAAACCTTCCTTTTACGTTGTTTCTGAAAGTGCAATTCAAATATTAAATCAGGTGTGAGTCATGTACAGGATGTCGAAATATGGCAATAAAAGAGTTACAGCTCCCTGTCATCTTTGTTTTGACAGACGATCCTGGCACAGCACACACGCACGCACATGCAAACAGCCAGACAAACACACACACACACACACACACACACACAAAGTCAGCATGATTCGTTGGGGATTTTCTCACAAATCGGGCCCCCTAAAGGGAAAGAGGCCGGCATAAATCAGCTGGTGTCAGGGCTACAGACACCCACGGCTCCTTATCACCACACGCAGGCGGACACACTCACAGATTGATAGGTAGATAGTCATTCTGACAGGCAGGGGCGACAGGCAGCCAGGTGGAGAGGCTTACAGCAGCATGCGGAGGGAGGAGGGAGGAGGTAGACGGAGGGAGGCAAAAAAACACGGAGCAAAGGCGGCGACTACAAGGACACGTTGACTAAACGGTCCTCGTTAAGAAAATATGAAATTATCTTCATTATTACCTTTTCCATTCATTCCTCAGAACACAACAGGAAGTACAGCCTGCAGCCAGTTCATGAAATCGTCTACATGTGCTAGATCCCCCCCCCCCGCTTGCTGTCGAGATTTCCGTTTGTTCTCGCACGACACGTGCAGCTTACGACGACAACGGCTGCAGATTTACCTCTCAGAGTTCTTAGTGATTTTACAGACATTGGGTCTTTGATTTCAGACAGACTAAAGCAGTCTTCAAAGTACTAGCCTAGAACATGACAGCTGTAGCTCTTACTTGAAAGCTTAACTTGCTCGCATTGCGGCAGTGTGAACTTCCCCCAAATCCAATAAGGATAGCAAAAGACACCACCGTCCTATCCCTTTTAAATACACAGTACTGCTCTTACTACAGTGTAAAAGAAGTGGACGTTATAGTCGTGACGTCACCCATTGGTTTGTGGACTGCCGCTTTGAAGCCTCTGTTTCATCATTTTGGCCGTGGCCATCTTGGTTTCTTGCAACCAGTGCAACGGAAGAACCCATATTTGGACTGCTGAGAAGTAACGTAGAGACGGCTCTGGTAGCAGCAGAGACCTGTCAATCACAAGGTAGCCCCGCCCTAAAGCATACCCTGCTTTACTCTAAATGGACCATAATTTACTACATGAACATCATGCTGTATTGACGAACACTTGAAACTAGTGATTGAGACCATAAACTCACGTTTACAATGTTTACTGAGGTAATAAATCAAGTGACAAGTGGGGTCATTTTCTCATAGACTTCTATACAATCAGGCTTCATTCAACCTTAGGAGTCCCGCCCTGCTGGCCAGTAGAGAGAATGCAAGTTTAAGGCGCTTGAGCATTGGCTTCACTTTTCACACCCGCTTCACCGAGGAGAAAAACTAAACAATTCTTTTCCCGACTGCTGGACAGGGAGGGGTTGTGCTAACGGTCACCTGCCGTGCAGGACAGGGAGTTGCATTTCCTTGGATGCAGACAGCAGAACTTAAAACAAAGCCGAAGGCCTCACAACACTAACAGTGTGGGCTGTGAGGATGCGGCGCTCTCCTCCCCTCCGATCCGTATCGCTGCACGGGATCCAAACAGACAAAGGCTTGTATTACTGTCAGAGAGCATTTAGGACACACTGTATCATACACAGCGATGTTGGGTAGCAGTGCCAAACTCCATTTGTTTCCACGCATCTGAGTCTACTAGAGCAACACTAAGCTGGTGTTCCATTTCATGGGCTTGTCTGTTTTGGGTCATGCACCAGAAGATACACAGACAGCGGATAACATCTCTGATTCCATTATTTACTCTGCGGCAGACTTAAACATTCCCTCTGAGGGGACGCGTGTGTTTTTTGTTGTTTATTTAGAATCGCTTTTCACCTGATTATACTAGGGATGGTGTCACGAACGCTCTTCTTTCTTGTAGTTCACGAGCAAGCGCAACCTTAGAAAAGGACTAAATGTGTGGTGTTATCCTAGAAATAGCAGCTATCCACTTTGAGAGCAGAGGAAATGAAACCACAGAGTGATTCAGAGCAGACATTTGAGCGGGGAAGCAGATGACTACTAACTTATAAAACACCTCTGTCGGAAATGATAATAAGTTGCGTCACAGGTCGCCTGGCTACCACGCCTTGCGTCATGGAGGTCCCTTGGTGATTCAGCTGAGCGCAAATAATGAGTAAGACCCGGAGAAGTAAGAGATGTGGATTCAGTGTGGGAGTAGCTGAAGACGACTGAAAGTAAATTTAAAAGACTGATGGTGTAATTACACCACAAACTGTCTTAAAGGGACAGTTCACCCAAAAATAGTGCAATTGATCTGCTATTACAGACCTTGCTGTGAGCAGTTTTAATGTAGGGCCTATTTTCTCTCTGCCGAACTACACCCGCCAACCGTATCAATGCAGCGAAGTAAGCGTGCGCCTGCTCATGGACAGGCTTATGCTCGTGACAGCGCAAGGTATCTACGTCCTCAGCTGAGCTGCAACGCTAGCTCGGCGGTGCTAGGTGAGCTAGCAGTGTGGAGTACAGATGCACGCTTCCTTCTGCGTGGGGAAGCGGTTCGCAGGTGGAGAAGCAGGTAGAAAGAAAATAGTCCAGACAAATAGTCGCTACTGAGTTTTTTAATTGTATTTTTTATGCACTTTGAGCACCAGAAGCCGACTGCAATATAGTCCCATCACATTGGAGAGAAAGCAAACCAAAACTAGGTAAGTCACACCAAAGCAATCTAGATTGATTAACAGCACTAAAGGTAAAATTAGGAAAAATGTGTCAATTAGATTTTGGGATGAACTGTCCCTTTTAAGATGTTGATCTACTAAAGAAAACACTTGCAAGCTTGTGGTGTTTGAATTACCTCTAGCTTCTATTTGATTGACAGCAAGCCAACGGCTATGGTTAGCTAGCTAAGACGCTTCTTTGAAACACTAAATCATCAGTGGCAAAATGCACAACAGTACGTCTATTTACATCTTTTGTGCATTCAAGTGCTGACGTCCAATATGGCCGCCATTCAAAACAAGACAGACCTTCAAACCCCCGTTTATTAGGATTATGTAGGTTTACATTTGTCGTGGAGCCTACAGTACTTACTATGTAGGGAGGTAATATTGGTTATCATTAGATTCAAATATCATCTTGACAGATATTCAAGGATCCACTCAAACACACACACACATGCAGTGAAAACACACATTTCCGCCCCGTCTCTCGCCGCGCATGCAATGATGAACGCCGCGGGCAAGACATCGCTACACAAAAGCACAAACGGCCCATTTTACCTCCCACACTGCTTCCATCCAGCGTTTGTAGGGAAGCATTGTGGAGGCCCCCCCCTCTCAAAATAGATCAGCCTGCTTTTGGCTTCGAAAAAAAAAGACGAAAGCGGAAACGAGCAGAGACACCAGTCTCCCCACTAAGAGTCAGGTGTGCCGCGCACTTCAAAGTCAAAGGGAAGTTGTGAATGCGGCACAAATGAAGCCTCCGGCGCGCCGATTGAAACTTCCACGCCTCGATAATGACCTCACTCTCCTGCACGATTACTCATCATTCATTCAGCCTCGGCTGCCGTGGTGGGAAGGCAGTGCCGGCTCGTGGATCCGAGGCTCGCAGAAGGTGACGGAGGAGGAGGAGGGGGGGGGGGCTCGCGTGAATGAAAAGCGATTTTGGAGTAGCTGGGATAAGACTTTGTGATGCCCTCCTCAGAATAATAGTCACTTTTACCTCCATGTGACGTTGGCCTTTCTGTTTGGCTTCATTAGCTCCTTTTTATATTCAGTTTAAATGCGGTGTGATTGCTGCTTAAGACTGTTAATTCAGTTTCATGCCACCTTCAGTAACACTGTGAATTCAACTTCCAATACTTTATGTTGGCCTGAAAGAGTGATAGACTCTATTTATGCGGCTGAATTTGGGTGTGATTACCCACCGCTCCGTCCCCGCGTGATACTGATTCATCAGGGTTTCATATATGTGCTTTAAAGATCCCATCAGCTTTCACAACACAGGCAAACCAACGTAGTTAAAAGATCATATTTACACTACGCCATATCTCTCTCGTGGAAAAAACCCCAGAAAGACATGGATATGCAAATATTCTTAATTTCAAAAGTTTAAGATGACTTTCCTCCTTCATCCCCCTGGTGTCAAACTTTGCACATCCAAAGTTCTGCAACGTGAAGCTCAAAATTCAGTGACAACAAGCCGATCTGATGTTACAGAAATACGTGAATTAACCAAAACACATCACATGGCGGTGGCACGTAACGTGTTGAGACTATAGATGTCGGAAACGATTCCAACGGAAAGTCGATTTGTGTGGTGAACACACGAAGTGAGCTCGTGAGGTCGTATAAACGGAGCATGGCGGGAGGGAGGGAGGGGAGGTGGACGGGTCAAACAAACTCCCAACATGTTTTTTTGAGTTGTTGTGGCGTGTTTACGTAGCTTCCGTAGTGTACTTAGTTTACATACTTATTTTAAGCACAACCACGATGTTTTAGCTGAACATTATACAGCACAATGTAGAATAAGGGAACAGGGAGCCGCAAAGTCTTGCAATGCTGTATATTATTTTTGGTACTTCCCAGATTTCCCAGCTTGTCCGCACACTGAAAAATGTTTCAGGTCAATATGGATATCATTGCTCATCTGCCAGAGAGAATTAAAGCTTGAAAACGTGGCGATGGAGAGGACGTGGGCTTCAGCACATGGGGGGGGCAGAGAACATTAAAGATTGCCATTCGCGACGACACAACACACACCGTCATCTCAGTGGCACCGAATCAAAGCGATACAGCGAAAGCCTTTTAGCGTGTGTGCGGGGCCCACAGCCCACCACTCCGGTGACAGTTTGAGGACTAAATATATCATCTCTGTTTTTCTCTCTTTCTCTTCACTTCTGCTTCACTGTACATTTGTTTCATGCGAAGGATCTGAATTGTTGTTATTTAATTTTTTTTACGCGTTTTGTATTAAACCAGCTGTGCAGTGATGTGCTCCTGAATGCAACACGCAAGCGGAGGCCGCAGGTTTCTCTGTGGAGGCCTTTAAATGCACAATAGTTCAATGAGTCGAAACTGTGGCCAATGTTTGTTTGTGTATATATATATATATATATATATATATATATATTTTTATTTTTTTCAAACACTACGTGGAGAATCTTTCAGAGAACATACTGTCTCTCCCGGTTCTGCCAATTTTTCCTCCAAAAAACCCATTTCAGACCTTAAATTCAGTCCATTGAAGTACAGGAAATCACATTTTCCTGCTCTACCCGCTTATTAAGTTTCCAGCTTTTTTCTACATGAATTTGGGCAAATTGGAAAATGTTTTTAAGTTACTTAGGACCAGATTGGTGCTAACACGCGCGCGCCGAGGCAAAATGCAGAAGCCTTTTTCCTTTTCAATTCACGCAAAGGTAAAACTGATATTTCTAAGATACTGAGTGCCCTGGAACTTTCCAAGTCCCTTTGCAGCCGGTATTATCACAGAATCATCCTCCCCTGCAATATTAATGTCATTCTTAAGTAGCCAAGGAAAGTGCTTGTCGACAGATAAGTGTTTTTTTTGGGAGGGGGGGTTCTCCCTGAAAAATATATTTCTGTGCGAGCGCCGCGCCATTTACATTTCACTCAAGAGCCCCACTTTTCCTGTCCCCCTTCCAGTCTTCTTTCATTTTAAAGTATCTTGGACAAAAATATATCCTCTAAAGTGTCTGTTTGTCCCAAACTGAGTTTACAATAGACCCTTCCTATCTGCAAATAACAAAAAGGCAATCTTTGCAGCGAAGCTATATGGCCTGTAGGAGACTGTTGGTGTAAAGGCGCACATGAAGATCAACTCTGTGAACTAACAAAGCAGACGGGCGCTTAATTTCCAAGTCTGAACGCATCAACGTCAAACAGTTCTTTAATTGACTTAGAATCACACTAAATGTTGAGCATAGAAAGGGAAAGCGGATATTATGAGCTGTCAGATTGCATTCATCACCTTCTTTTATCTCCTTTTTTTTTTCCTCCCCTCAAACTTGTATAGAAAGGCAGGCTGAGAAACCCGGGGTGGGGACCCAGATATTCCCACAACCGTTCGTGTCAGGGTGTGAAATGTGTGCGTGACAAAAAAACAGCAATTCTACAACCAAAGCAGCCGTAACAAGGCGTGGCACACTTGGAAGGTGTTTTTTGACTTTTTTTACCAAAAAGGGCAAAGATGCGAGGAATGGATTAAACCGTTCATCCGCTCGGAGGTAAGCAGCAATTGTTAGCATGTCCAGCTAAATAGCTTACTACCTAGTTTTATTTGTTTTCAAGGCCACGAAGCACATCATTGACTTTGAAGTGTTTCAGGTTACGTTTACAAAAAAAAACCCTAGAAATTCTGTAAATAACCTATTTGTCACTGTTTAAAAGCTGGTCCTGGATGCTAACAGGGTTCGGGCTAACGTTAGCGGCTCGAAACGGTAAAAGAAAATCTGCCATAGCAGCATTTTCATGTTTGTCTCATGAGCTACCTCGCTACAGTTGCTACAATTGTGAGCCGTAAATCTAAACCGCCGTTTCCATTGTGAACTGCAAATGTGCCAAGAACTTAAATCTTGATACTCGTAGCAACAGTAACTGTTACTCCCACTCTTTTTGTATTTTCCCTTCCCTCCCCTTCATACCAACAGTCAGATGGCTCCGATCAGATGAGTCCCAAGTGGCCGGCCAGCCAGCCGGGCCGGCTGAAACTTATGACTAGCCATGTTCTTCAAACATCATGCCGCAAACCAAAGCGTGGCAGGATGACAGATAGTCCCTTCAATGTATAGTGACAAACAAATTAGTGCAAAGATGCTTCTCGCCGCATACCAGATGTGTTGGGCTCCGTGGAACGGAACAGCCGATGAAAAACTGTCCACGTCCCATCTGTGCTTTCGGCGCGACCATCGGTGCGGCAATTTGTGCTGAACAAAGTAGTGCAAACAGCCAGCGTGATTATATGTGTCATAATGCGAGGCGTGGAGCACTACTGGGGGAAGATCACACAGAAGCTGGCAGGTTTATTTGATGAGAGGAGAGGGAGGCTGTTAAGCAGGGGGGGGGGAGGACGGCAGCAGGTGAAGTAATGGAGAGAGAGATAGGTTGAATAGATAGGGTGCAGGGGAATAGATGAGCTGGCTTATAAAAGTGAAATAACGAAAAACTGAGGGAAATAAAAGTGTGTAATACAAATTTCTTTATGCCCCCCAAACACATAAATTGTAGTTCTTATTAAGCTGCACCAGGGGAAAAAATCACTCCCTTCTCCCTCACACCTTCGCAAGTGTTGCTGTCAGTTCCGGCCGCCGTCCAGGTGACGAGAACGGGCCAATTTGCGTCCAGCCCCACACCTGCCGATTGACTCCCGCACACTTCCAGATTGGAGACCAGTACGCTGGGGGTCACCGCGTCGGCACCACGGTTTGCGCACTTACTGCCGAGGAGGGTGAAAGCGGACACAATGCACCCTTATACAGGGTCCTCGGCTCTAAGCACACAAACACGACGGAAGTTGAGAGAGCGGCAAAAAAAGGCTGTCGAGGGACGCGCATACGCGTCGGGGCCCGCACGAGGAAGCGCATGCCTTGTGACGGAGGGAGGGATAACAGCGAGAGAGAGATGAGCAACAACACGCCGGGAGGCAGAGACATTCCTGACCTGCTTAGTGTCATTACCCCGGCAGACTTATCTCGCTCGCTCTGCCTTGTAAATACACTCGAGTGCTTGTTATCAAACGAGCGAGGCGACAAACCCCATCCAGGTTTGAGTCCCCGGCTTCCTCTCCATGCTTGTAAATGAGTCATTCTCATGGATGGCAGCCCGCATTAATATTCTGTTAAGAAGGGAAGCGAGTGCGCATTAAATCCGCCACTTATCAGGTAGCGATCGTGATCTGTGTGGTACTTTGAAAAAAAAAAAAAAAAAAAAGAAGGAAGGAAGTCATGCCTGTTTGCTTTTAATTGCCAAAAGGTATTATTTTTTTTGGGGGGGGAGGATGGTGACAGCATATGGATCTCATATCTATTCCTTCTCCATCTCCAGGCCTCGCATTTCAACAAGTTCCTTCTTTTTAGGATGACATGCTGCTTGTGTGTTTCATACTAACCTGCACTCCTTTCATAAAGGCCTCCACAGCACTTTCGGGTGCCATTGTTCAGAGGCCGCCATATTAGTGCTAAAAGCTTTCGCAGACGGAACGCAAAAAGCGGCCCGAAGGCAGCACGCTTTCCATCCGAGGTGGAAAGGAAAATGCGGTTAAAATATTTATTTATTTTTTTATGTTACATGAAAACGCATCTTTTTTGCTCACTTCAGACACGAGGGATGACATTAAAAAGCTTTCATCCCGACTGTGTTCTCAAGTCTCCTCCCCGCATTGAAAGTGAGTCTCTCAGAGGTGTGCGCGCTCCGAGGGGGTCGGCGAGGCGGATCCCTCCCCCCCCCCCCCCCCCCCCCCCCCCCCTCCGCTGAACCTGTAGCGCCGTACGAAGGGCCTCTGTGACAATCCACAGCCGTCACAGAACTCTGAGCACGGGAGTGTTCTCTGTGTCTCGCTGTCAAAATGGAATAGCGGGGAAAAAAGTGAGAGAGAAAGCGGCATCGAATTTTCCCCCTGCGCCACAATATGATTAAGCGTTTCAATGTCCACTGGAGCTCTTCTGCTTATACACTCCACAGTGGGGATGCGGTGTTGTGTTCTGCTGCCACCTCGGCGTAAAGTAGCCTTCGCTGCCCAGAAAGGCTCTGAATCGTATCTTTTATTGTATCAGTACGGGGCAGCAGGGCCCACATGTAGGAGTTACACTATGTAATGTAGCAAAAAGTCATATAATACAGCAAAGGGAAAAAAAACTCTGTGTGAAGTAGAAAGACAGATTTGACTTAAAGTAGGGGGGGAAAGCAGTATAGTGTATTGACAATAATCAAACTACTGCACATACACAATATGCTATTAAACTGTAATGTATGATTTCAACAGTACAGTCGCCTTGAGTTTGTGGGAGTATCTCCCTCTTATGTTCTCAGGTCATTTAGAGATAATGCTGATAATTTACGAAAACATGTTTTCATGAAAAAAAAACCCAGCCTCCATTGTCTGTCTACATTTCTTAATTACAGCATCCTCTAAAGAACGGGCTTATAACTGTGTCTGCATGACAGCGAGCCGTAAAAAGGCATCAACACGATTACCGCGTGTCTCCACGTACATTTATGTGACAAAGCTCGTGTTACTCACAACACAGACATCTGCGCAAAGAGACAGCGTTCACAAAGCTGTCTGTCCTTGGCACCCGTGTCCACGGCAGCACATGTAAAGCAGATGGCCTGGCTACTCCGTCCTCAGTGCCGCTAATCAGGTGCTAAATATCCATCAGTCTGTGCTAATGCGTCCCCCTATACCTCTCTCCATCCAGCCCCCCCCCCTCCACTCACTGATCAAGTGTTAGTTCATTCACATTAAGTGCTTTTCTAGTTTCCTAGTTCATTGGGACGTTCATGTGCTTAAGAGCAACAACCCAAACTACAAACTAAATGACAACACGTCCGTCACGCACAGGAACGCTCGCACGTACGCGTTGACAGGCGGGAGATACCGGAGCCTGGAGAAAGAAAGGAAAAACAACTCTTCATGCTCGTAATTATCACTGTGCGGGTGACGTGAACAGGTTTCCCCCGGCGGTAATGTTTGAACGTGCAGAGAATGCTACGCTGATCGGTCTCACGTTCAGCGTTATTTGTGGATTTGTCGTCGGAACTATAACTTTTGAGCTAAAAGTGAAAACGATTGAACTGATTTAGAGGGCGTTCACGTTCCTTTATTTCATTAGGTAGGTAAGTCCCATGCGTTTCATCCCATAACGTTTACAGTGCACAGTCCCCGTCCTGCACCACAGAATCCGGGTGCATCTCAATCCCCCTTTACCTGCACCTTGCGTCCTCCCCTCACATCTCAGTCCCTCCCGCTGAAGACTCGAGGAAAGAGGAATAAAGGAGACTCAACTTCAGAGACGTAAGCGCCTCTTCTCTCTCTGCGTGAGGTGTTAACAGCTCTGTGGTGTCTTTTGATGCTCTGGAGGTTGTATTTGCACATATATGTGCTGTCCATATAACAACCAGGGAGCACAGTTGTCCTGCCAGAGGTCAATCAGTCTCTGCATGTTTTTCCTTAAATTGAAGTGATGGCTAAATAGCATATTTAGATACATAGTTGTTGTTTTTATGGAGGCCCCGGATGTAGGAGTTCAGAAGTGAGAGAGAGAGTCGATGATTTCTCCTCGCGCCTGTTTTTAGTCGTGTCTCCCGTCGCTCATCTGACACCTTGGTTATGCTGAGCCGTGGGGAAATCGGATTGGGCTCATTACCCTTCTCCTCAGAACTGATACAGGAAGTGCAAGGAGAGAGAGATTCTCTTCTCCGGCTCATTTTGAATGGACACCGTCGCCAGCGTTGTCACTATCGGGAGTGCATGGCCATCTGCCAAGGCTCTCCCTATCTAACCTGGCTCTGCGCTGCCTTCCCCCCGCCTTTTGTGCGCTGGAAACAAATGAGTCCGAGCGTCCTCTCCTCTCTCCTCTCGCCGTGTCCTGGTGCAGTGGGGGATGGAGACTATTGGCATGCATTGTCTCGTCCCGTTCGGCTGGCTGGAGAATAAGAAGGGATGGATGACAGATACCGTGAAGGGCGCGTAAGGTAACGGTGTCCACACCGGCGCCCGGTGATCGGTGGGTTTGACGAACTTTGGCACCAGGCTGGGTTCTTTCCTCCCAGCTTTGACAGAGGCCATTGTAAATTCAACTTACTAGCCCCAAATAAAATGATGTCATGTGAGGTCACTGGGTTGGGGTTATTCCATTTTTCCACTTTTAAAACAACGAAATCACCTAAAAAAGACGAAGAAGAATTAAAGATAAAATCCATATCTTTTTATTGAAGGACATCGTTATTTTCATCCTATCCTGCTACTAAATATAGGAAATAGAAACAGTTTAAATTGCTACATTTCCACTTAATTACTTCCAATTAATTCCTAATAACCTACAGAGACTATGCAGTGCACGGTAGCTCAGTTCGACACCAAAAATATGAACGTCCTCTTAAGTCAGTTAAATTCAGTTAAACCATGAATATTAGCTTGGGTTTAAATGAAATCTGTGTTCATCCTTTAATTAGTATCAAATTACATAACTATTTCCAACGGGGCGTTGGCATTATGGAGGACTACTTCATTCATAAAAGGCTGAAAATACGCCGCGTCTCTCTTTGGAGAAAACCAGCCGCGCTACACAAACCGTAAACTCCGAACACAAACTGCCTCTGACGTTACACACACAGCTCGCCCATAAATCAGAGTGAAGTGTGTTTGTGCCGGCGCTTCATAAAGCTATCAAAAACCGATCAGAGGTGGCATTTGGAGGATGACCTCTAAACTGCACCGCTTACCACTGCGCAGTTGATTCAGCATCCGAGTTATTGAAAGCGCGATGATATTTTCTACTCAATAGAACCACTTCCTGAGACATTTGAAATGAACTGCGGTCTCATTGAAAGTGAAAAGGATTGTTTTTTTGTTTTTTTTTGTCGCTTTGAAATTATGCAGACCTGAAGAGCTCTATACAGAAACGCTCTGTTCTGACTGTGAACTTATAAGAACCGCTCTGAATACAGAATGAAAGGGCTCTATTGAGGCTTTTATGCAGCCCGGCGATGTGCCTAACACTGGAGCAAGTGCATAGAATTAGTTTCCTCTTTTAGATCATTGGCCTTTTAAGGAGGAGGGGTAATAACTATTGAATTAATTGCTATGAAATTATGCGCAGACATTCATGTTTCCCAGACGGATGTGAACTGTAATAACCTTGGTTATCCCTTAACTTATTCACCTGGCCGCTACCGTCAGGTCAACACTTTGTTTGATGGCCGAGTACCCGCAAAAATGTTCAAATGCGCAAAGAAATCGGTCGAAAT
Organism: Pholis gunnellus; assembly: GCF_910591455.1. Classification (NCBI taxonomy): domain Eukaryota; kingdom Metazoa; phylum Chordata; class Actinopteri; order Perciformes; family Pholidae; genus Pholis; species Pholis gunnellus. The sequence continues at coordinate 18,376,857 of NC_136547.1, forward strand.
AAGCTTTAAAGTCAAAAGCAGGATCAGTGATTCTACGGCTTACCTGTAGCCTGCTGCGACACTGTTTGTTCTGTTCGAGACACCGTGGCCACTCTCCCGGAGTTCGGAGATGACGGAGAAGCAACGAAACTGAAAAAAATCCTCCTGCTTCCCTGAAGTAACGTTGTGGCAACGTTTCACATAAACAACCATTGACAGAAAGAAAAAGCCTGTAGTTTGTAGTCTGCAGAAAATTTAGGGACGGCAAAGAATTAGATGCTGAGCAAACTGCATTCACGCCGGGTTAAGACCTGATTCTACAGTGATCATCCAGATCACTTCTAGGTTTTGGTGGATCTAACTCTGCGGTCACATTGCGTCCTGCATGCGTTTGCACCTTGCGTTCGTTTTTGTTTATCCTCATACGGATACACATCCCATGTTAATGCCGGGTGTAAATGGAGCCTTAGCCTTGTCTACCTCTTGGAAACCTTCTGACCTGACGGTACATTCATTCACATCAGCACTCGATAGAAAGAGAGGCTTAAGTACAGTAGCAGTTTTCTCTGGTAGGTTCAAAAGGCAAGAGGTAGCATCGGGGCCAACTCGACATACTTTGAGCCAACAAACAAAATACTTATCATCACAGCGAAAAAATGATAAAACCTTTCTGGTCAAATTTGGTTTACCAGATGTTGAAAAACCTGCCACTTATTGAATTTAGTGTGAAAGATAGTTTTTTTGTGAAGGTCTTACTGATTTCTGTTGTATCTCTTCTCGGATCTTTATTCTCACGAAGACAGTAAAGGAGATCGATTAAAATGTCCGACTGCTGGCGTCTGCTTGTGGGCTCTACACACCTGTAGAGTTGCGCGTTGACAGCCTCAGTTTGTTCTCTAAGGGGAATGAATTTGCTCATGCTCATAATATTGTACACACTTGCGTGCATCCGGGGCCCTTTGACATGGGAGAAGCTGTTGAGTGGCGGGTTTTCGCCCCCCCCCCCCCCCCCCCCCCCCAAAATATACATTGCAGACATTTCAGCCTGCAGTGTGAACCTCCCGCTTGTTAATTGCCGACAATTTCGTGCTTGATGTGAACACAACTGTATACATTTTGCGTGACAAATGCAAGAACCGGTTAAGATGCGCCGTACGGAGCCAACAACCTCTAATTTTGCCGCCCTTGTAAACACACCAGACAGCCGTGTTTGGTAGCGTAAAAAGGGCCTTCAGGGGCTTTAAAAACAATACAGACTGATTTGAAAATGGTCCGGGTAATGACCTTGTTGGCCGAGGGAGTCGTTTAGCGCCAAATTGCTGCTTGTGTTGGGCTTTAGTCCGTAATTAGGTCAGAATGCAAATGCTTGTATTGTGATGTTGGCCCGCGAGGACCAGCTCCAGCCTCGGTGTTTAGAGTGTATCCATGTGTGTCAGAGTGACTCATTGAGCCCCTCTAGTGCTGTTGAGCTGCAGAGAGAGAGAGAGAGAGAGAGAGAGAGAGAGAGAGAGAGAGAGAGAGAGAGAGCAAAGGCCGTCCAGCTCATTCACAACCTCGCACTCTTATCAAAACATGTTTATTGCACCGTAATGTGCCCCTCGGTTTATGCAGCATTTAGCATCTAGCATTAAGGACTGTGGTGGAGAGCGGCGGGGAGCTTGGAAGGCGTCTTGACCTCGGGCTCGACCTCTACCCTCCCGCACACCTACACAAACTCACCCGAGATCATTCTCTTCCTCTCGCTTTCTTTCCCCCCTCCTCCATCACCTCCCCCTACGTCTGTCCACCTCCAGCTCCTCTCTCTCGCTCTCTTTCTCTCTCGTTCTCTCGTTGCCTCTCCCGGTCCTCTCTCTTTTATTGATCATTAGCTGGTGTTGGGGGAGGGGGGGGGGGGGAGAGGGGTGTGTGTGTGGGGGGGGGGGGGGGGGGGGGTAATTAAGGAGCCAGACTGGTCTGTCAATTCTGCTCAGCACTGCATGGAGTGCACCAGACCAAGCGATGGCCCTAATAGGGCTTCATACTGTAAACAACACGCACACCTGGACAGCAGCAGGCCCCGGGGAGGAGCGGGAGAAAGCCACTGTCGACAAGTTAGCCCTGATAAAGAAAGGAAGTTTAGTACTGAAGATATACTGTGTGCGTGTGTGTGTGTGTGTGTGCGTGTGTGAAAGATTTACAATGCCCAAATAAAATCCAGTTACACCAAAAAACAGAAAGAGAAATACAATACACATTGTTAAACGTATTTTCTCTTTATGTATGCGTTCGGTGTGTCGTCTCAGGTTTTTGTATCCACTGACGGTGGATCGCTCTTCACTGTGACATGGATCTTCCGCATCCATCCGAGAGCAGCTTGTTGGTTTTCATGAATGAAAAGCAATCAACTGTCAATTTAAAACTCGGTGGGCAGGACCGTGGGCGGAGCTTCGTGTCGATGACTCGAGCAGCCGTCGGATGAATAAAAGTGAAACGACAACTTGTGTTTTCCATTGAATCATGACACAGAAACATTCACCAATTTTCTCTCTGATACATACGGAATTCACGAGGGATCCAGACCTGTGGTAGAGCTCACAAAGAGAAAGGAAAGAAAAAACACTATTTTGACCTGAAATCATAATACACTATATTCTCTCTTCTAATATCTGTGTCACATGACTGCTTTAAGACGATATAGCAGCTGCTCTGACAAAAGCATTGAACAGCTGTTCAGGACCTCATGAAACGTAACTGAACGTAACAATTTTAGGGGCGTTAGTCATCAAATGTTAAAGGCTTTGTCCAGTTAAGAGAGTTTTTGTGAATCCGACATTTAAAGGAGCACAAACCTCACCGAGTGAAAACTTTTAGGATTAGGATAAGATTGTTCTTGCAAGAGGCCCAGTGTGTATTGTACTTCACTTCATGTCTTTTGTTTGATTTCTGTTCATGAGTTCTTTTAAATCATCCATGTGTGTGTGTGCGTAGGTCTGCGTCTTCCTCCTCTCGTGAGCACACTCGGCTCTGTCGCCCCGTGCACGGGGCCGACAGTGGTTCTCGCCTTTTGATCGATAAAACTATCAAAACATCTCCGCCGCTGCCCTCTTGTTGACTCTGCTTTTCTCTTGTCTCTCTCTCCTCCAGAGAAAGTCAGTATGCTGTCAGCATTGATCGCCCCCTTCAAGTACATAAGCCCTGGGACCAGCAGCACAGAGGACGAGGACAGTTTAAGTAAGCTGCCGCCGCTTTTTCTTTCTCTCTGTCGGCGCGCTGCGCTAATTCCCCCGCTGGCGGGCCTAATATGGAAATGATCTGTCTGTCACCCACGTAATTAATTATTTGGGAAATGGCGTTTTTTTATTACGCACGGATGTCAGCGTGTGTGTTAAAATCTGTATTATCTTTAGCTGTTGAATATTAGATTTGAGTGTGATAAATAAGTCATGAGATAGGTGCTTGCGTTCCTGCATGCGCGCTATCATCTACAAATCTGCCTCAGCCCAGCCCTGAATGTCAGCACTTGATCCCAGCCTCCCCATCCCACCATTAACATTCTTGTGGCAAGATCTGAACAGCCCATTTTTGTTCATTTCCCATCAGAAATGCAATACGCCACCACTTCCCCGTAACTAGGTTTGAAGAGCGTATCACAGCTGTTCAGGCTTTGCTCTCGCAGAGGACAGAAGTGTGAAATAAAAGCAGGCTACAGACATTTTATCCTTTCATGGAATGTCTGCCACTCGACGTGATCCCCACCCCCATCACAAATAGGATTGATGCTCTGCATTGGCCACGGGGGCCAATGGTTCCCACTTACGACACAGATTCAGAACCAATTTGGAGGCAGATTACGAGACTGATTTGGCAGATAACATCGCCATTTTTAGGGGATTTGTGTTTGGATTTTAAAACACTTAAATATGATGGAGCCTCGCGGTATGAAGTGGGCTCGGCTCAGGGAGATGATTGTAGATTTGTTCATTACCATTTCATTGTGTATAAAGTGGCTCAATTTTGCCTGGTAGACTTTCCCTTGGTTCATTTTGTTCACCCAGGATGCAATGCAAGTGTCACGCAGTAATAGTTGCTTTTTTTCACTTTGGCATTTCACGTTGTTTTTTTTTGTTTTTTTATTTCAGGCACCAGCAGTGCAGAGGTAAAGGAAAACCGAAACATTGGTAACTTAGAGGATCGCTCCATTGGATCTGCGGAGTGCCAGTCGCTCTTCTGCTCCGACTCTGCGAGAAGTGGCGGCTCCGGCCTGAAGAGGAAGCGGCCGCTGGAGGAGGACAACAACGGGCACTTGTGTGAACTCCGCCTGATCTATAAGAAACTGTCCTGGTCCGAAGCTCCAAAGAACGCCTTGGTGCAGCTCAACGAGCTGCGGCCGGGCCTGCAGTACCGCGTGGTGTCTCAGACGGGCCCGGTCCACGCGCCCGTCTTCTCCATCGCCGTGGAGGTGAACGGGCTGACTTTCGAGGGCACGGGCCCCACAAAGAAGAAAGCTAAGATGAAGGCCGCCGAGCTGGCCCTCAAGTCCTTCGTCCAGTTCGCCAACGCTCCTCAGGCCCACCTGGCCATGGGAAACATCTCAAACCCTTCGGCCGACTTCACCTCAGATCAGGCGGACTTCCCTGACACGCTCTTCAAGGAGTTTGAATCTTCGCCGTGCTCCGACGGCCTCTCGCTCTGCGACTCGGCAGCGGAGAGCGAGCTGCTGTCGAGCGAGCTGCTGAGACACGGACGGTTGCTCCGCCACACCTTGGACCTGATGGTGCAGGCTCAACAGAGGCTAGGTGGGATTGTCCCAGATCCGGAGGCCCCCAAGAGTCCCGTGGCGATGCTCAATGAGCTCCGCCCGGGCCTGCGCTACGCCTGCCTTTCGGAGCGAGCCGAGGGCCGGAGGCTGCGCAGCTTCGTGATGGCGGTGCGCGTCGACGGGCGGATATTTGAGGGCTGCGGTCGCAGCAAGAAGCTGGCCAAGACCCAGGCGGCCCAGTGCGCTCTTCAGGCCCTCTTCAACATCAGGACGGCCCCCGAGGGGAGGACAGGCCTCAAAGCCAGCAGGAAGAGCTGCCCTCATTTACCCCAGGTGAGTACAGACACATCCCCAGCGCCTGTCTTCTGCTAAGCTTTGGCAGCTCCCTCCACTTCCTACAGGGGCCTGTAATGACCAAAACAGCAGGCGCGCAGCGAAAAGCCAAACACTCTCCTACAAGTAATTAAGCAGGAAAGAAGATAGGAGCTAAAAAAAAAGAAAAAAGCAGAAAGATTGGCAGTACCGATAAAGCAAGCTGGCATTTACGCTAAAATATAGTGAAAATACAGATCACAAATATGTGTGCGTGTGTTCTGCAAAGCCTGTTTCTTGTGTTTTTTGGTCTGTTTAAATACAAAAAGCTTGTAAATGTAGCTAATTATTGTCCTTGTGCCTCTGACACGAGAAATCTGCATCGCCACCCAAATTAGTTTTTTTTTTTTTTTCTCCTCGTATGTGTTTGTAGAGCTGTAATTGGGCGAGATTTGCAATTTTGCAAGATCTCCTGTTTCCTCATGTGTGGCATCACAGTGTCTACAAACATTAATTCAATCTGTTGCCCAAAGGAGATAGAAAAGCAAAGAGCAAATCGACAAACAAACCACCGAGCCCAATCCCATGCTCATTTACCCAAATATGTAAATAGCAATCAGAGCCAGGAAACTAGTTTTTGAGAAACTTGAGGAAATTGGAGAGCCTAAAGACATAGTGGCTGGATTGGCTGGCACTTGTTGACAGACATTTAAAACTTCATTCCAGCAGAAGAATTTCATCGGAAACGTGAAACTGCCCTGACTAGATAGTCACACTGAGTTTGGTTGTTTACTATTGTCTGCATAGAGAAGATATCTAACCTGACCAGGTCACTGGCATGATGGCAGCTGAAATCTAAATTTGTAAAACCTCCACTGTCCTAATATGACACAAAAGAAATGTGCACCACAGTCTTGAAGCCTCGAATGGAAAAGAATTAAGCCGATCCGTACAGTGCACATCCAAAGCGTCCTTTCCCCAAAGTCTTTCCTTGAAGCCTTCTGTCGCCATATTGTGCTCCCGCGCATCCCGCAGGGTAACGTGTCGTATCAACGTTCTTCTTCCAGCCTTGAAGAAATAGACTGGCGAGGGTGTCCTTCCCCAGAGCACGACATCAACCCAACAAACCTGCACATTTGCCTGGGAGAAACTTTCTTTTTTTTCCTCTCCCTTTTTCTCCCTGGTTGCCACGGTGTCTAAAAGGATTTTAAGAGGATTTGCCGCACCCGTTTAGTTCCAGAAAGCACTCGCTTGTGGAAATTTCTTGAAAGTCAGCCGTGCCGTCTGCTTTATTTTCACCGGTAAAGGACAAAAGCGCACAAACAACATGTATGCGTGCGTGCATACGTGTGCGAAATAAACATGTGTGGGTGGATATGATGGGTTACATGTCTGAACTGTTGCGTAATGTCAGTGCGAAACACCCTCCAGCTCACACACACACACACACACACACGTGCGCGCTATGTTCACACGTGAGCCAACCTCTCCTGCCAAGCACTGATTGCATGGGCAGTGGTTGACTACACTGCAGATGTGAAGCGTAGTGCGGGGGTGGTTGCCAGCTGTAGCCTGAGAGTAATGCAAATGTTATGCTGGTTTGCCAGATTATGTGTGCCACATTGCTCCGTTCTCTTTTCCCAGAATTCCCTCTGGCTGTACCTGTTGCAGGATAAAGCTTTGTTGAGAAGAAATTAAGCCTATACAGTATAGAGCATCGCCCTTAGAAGTATATGGTTTTATCGACAATTTCCATGACACTATTAAGTTATACATATGATGTATGAGTATATTTTTTGTGTCATGGCCTTATAATTAAAAAAAGATATACGTTTTATCCCCAAAATCCTTATTATCCTTATTTTAAGGTTTTACCTGTGAGGCCGAACCTCTTTGCAATCCTCCTTGTAAGAATACGTGGGGACGCAGAGAAGAAGAAGGGTTCAACACTTGAACACTGTATATCGATGGAGGACAATGGAAGTAGTATGAGGATATTGCATTAACTCAACAGATTGGAACATAAGGATGAGGAGTCCTTCAAACTTAGCTGAACAGGATGACTGGTAGCTTGAGAATTCAACCCCCCAATGAAATATTTAAACTCTCGGGAACTGCATGGTGGTGTATTCTGCTTCACATACATACTAAGGAATAATACAGCGAGAGTGACAAGACAAGCATACTAGTGCACATCCACACAATGCAATAGACTTATATTCCCCTGCAATAATACAGCCTATACTTTCCTCTATGCCTCCTACGCTCATGTCTATGGGAATTGACTTTTAACAGTCGTTTCAGAAATGAGGCATCGGGCAGCAGTGTGCTTGACATTAAAGAGCTATTTATCTTCCAGCAAGGGCTTTAATTTTTGGTTTCCTTCATTTAACCTTTATTTATCCAGGGAAATCAAATGAGAATGCATTCTGCAGAGATATCTTGCCCTACACTGACTTCACCCTACTTATTCATAGCTGAGTGATAGGCCCAGTACAACCACAGTCAGCTACATTAAGCAGCTCTCCTAGGGCTGTGTCCAACAAGACGTTTTATGGCCAGGTGTATTATTTTCTGTTAATTCTTTTGCGATGAGCATCGCTGAGCATCTATTTTGCACGTTTTGCGCTGAAAAATGTTCAACCGTGCGTTAAATGCTGCGCTCGTCTTTGTCACTTTTCTTTTAGCCGGGACAGACGGGCTAAATGGTAAATGAACTGTACTTGTATCGCGCTTTTCTAGTCTTCTGACCACTCAAAGTCCTAAAACACTACATGTCATCATTCACCCATTCACACCCATTCATACACTGATGGCAGGGAGGTATCCATGCAAGGTGCCACCTCCCCATCAGGACTCTAACTAACATTCATACCCATTCATACACCTGCATGCACAGCTGATTTGGGGTTAAGCGTCTTGCCCAAGGACACATGGACTAGTTAAGCTGGGGATCGAACCGCCGATCCTCTGATTGAAGGACGACCCCGCTCTACCACTGAGCCACAGTCGACCATACGCACCACAAAGACTCGATCAAAGGTTCTACTCTGCGTACGTAAAGCTTCTTATTGTGTATGTAATGCTATTGCTTTTACTGTGGACTTTATGTTTTCTGGAGCGCTGGACCGATCAAATATCCCCCCTGTGGGATGATAAAGTTAATCTGAATCTGAACCGATGAAAAACGATGGCCCACAAAAACTCATGAACCCTGTCAGACCGGCATGTCCGTCCTCTCTCCCTTCGTGCGTCAGCCTTCCTTTCAACCGGAGCGACAGCTAGAGCCGTGACAAAATAACTCCGTGCCTCAAAAGTGCTTTCAAGCGCTCCCAGCTGGGCGTTATCAGAAGAGCGCCGGGTGTTTTCAGCTGGGGAAAAAAAATCGCTTTACGGGGACCTTAGTGCCATAGGGAGTTTACTGCCTTGCTCAACAGCACATCCAGTTTAAACAAACTCCGGTTAGTTTGATTGGTTAGTCCGGTGCGTTAAGGCTGGCGTGAAAGCTGCCAATCGGACCGCGGTGCGGACTAACAACCCATTCGGTCTTGGACCGAGGCGGCTTGAAAAGGAGGTCTCGAGCCGCTTCCAAGCGGACTCTGGAGCGGTTCCTTTGTGGTAGGAAAGCGAACAAACCACACGATTTTATGATAGCAGATATGAGTTTTTAGCACATTTTCAAAAGCTCAACGACTAATAAATCTATCTGCTCATCGTGAAGTCTGTTCATGACACAACCTTAAAATGTATCTGTATGAGGTCATGTATATAACCTTTTTATGCAAGTCAACACAAATGCAAATCATTTCTTTGATTAGTAGATCAAAAGCTGTAAAACTGCTGCGCTTGTATCCAAATGTGTGCACTTTGTCAGTTCATTAAGTCCTTTTAAAAAGTGTGTGACAGCAATCCCACAGTAATAGGCCCTTGAATCATGTACAAGGTGCCACATGCGCCTCATGCAGAGGGGAATTTGCACAGGCCCGTCTCTACCCGTTCAGTCATTATTCAGAACACGCGGTCGATTTGCATTCTAATAATACTTAGAATGCTTCAAATCAGTTATTTCTGATGATGCAGGACGACAATCGCCAAAACTGTCTCGTCAACACGTTGCATGTCAGTTTGTATGAATGTTTACTCTCCTCGGTTGGTTTGTAATAAGGCCGTGCGAAGAGGAACCCGGACCAGAACTGAAACGCAACAATGTATCATTTTCTTTCCTCCCTTGGTTCGGACCAAATGAACCGAACCACAGGTGTGAAAGCACCCTCCGTCTTCATTATTAGTCGGTGAGCAGGAAGCTGTTCTTGAATCGTGCCCGTGGCACTCTAGTTAGCGGGAAATGTCTTTGCCCTATTAAAGCCTGCACAGCGAAGTGAGAAAGTGCAGCAGTAATCCCGACACCCATTTCACCAAGTGGAATCATTACCCCACTGTTCGTTCCTTGATTGGCCACTTAATCTCCCCTCGCCGTCACAATGCGTTGTTGCCAAGTCAACTGAGACTTGTGTGCCGGCGGTGGGCCGGCACAGAGTCAGCTGGTCCACGTGGAAAGGACGGCACCGGGGGGGTCAGCGGTCAGGACGCCGCACTACGCCGAGCACATGTCCCTCTTCAGATGGACCTTAATCCACGGTGGCGGAGCTGAAGGAAGATCGGGGTTAATGGGAGAAAGCATTAAAAAAAAAGAAGCCAGCGTGTTCGTGTTGTGGGTAATACAAACATATGAAACACACCAGAGCATTTTAATTTCTCATCATATCAGCAGGGATCAAATGCGACTGTAAATTGTCTTTTAGTTTATTGCGGCGCAAAATGAATTGATTTAGTTATCTCCAAACGTGAACCAACACAGATAGAGAAGGATACGAGGCTGGTCAAGTGGAGTAATTTTCCCCGCCTCCGCTTCGGCAAATTGAATATGATTTCAGACACGTGAAGGTGACCCCTGTCAGCCCGCTGAGCCGCTCGCAGATTGTTTTCTTTGTCTAATCTCTCCCACTTCTAATCTGTCTCAATATAAACAGCTGTGACAGGCTGATCATTAATTAATATTGCCACAACAAATTAGCGACAGCGATCGCCCAGCCAAGCGCCCCTGTCTAAGATAGAAATCCACCAAGTCGGGAGAGGGAGAAGGTGTGAACAACACATTAGAGAGGAGTTGATTAACAGCTTCGGAGACCTTGCAGACAGTGTTACAGCCTCAGCATGTAGACGGTGACAGCGACGGATACACACGAAGTGACAGCTACCGCGGCACACTGTACCCGCAGGTTCAGCTGCGATCGTCGCCATAAGTGGTGCAGCGCAAATTGACTGATGAAACATCTGCATTCATCTGCGCTTTCTGAGTCAGTCTATTTAAGATTCCTCTTGCAGTTGAATATTTGATAGATTGGTATTTTAGATGGTAAAAGGATGCTCCTGGGTTTGTGTTTATCAATAATAATTACATTGTACTCACTACGGGTATTGCTGAGATCGGAGAACGTGAAGATTAAGCTGCGCAAATAGTTGTACAGGTTTGAAACAAACCTCAAGGTTTAAGCTAAATTAATTTGGAAGAAAAAACGTAGCGTAGCGTGAGTCGACCACTGAAATCGGCCGTTTTTTTTTAACATCCTGGTTCAACTTTGATCCACCGGACTTACAATAGTTGTGCGCTCATACAGAGACTATATATATGATAGTCGATGTAATTGTTTAAGTCAACGATCACCAGTAGTTGTTGCTTTATTTTTTTAACTAATCTGGTTCTTTGACCTTTTGTAAATGAGAGCGATAAGGGAATTCCTTCTGTGCATCCATAACGTATCTCATTACAATTTGTCACTTAGCGTACAATAATAATTGGAGCAAAAAAGCCACTGTTTGCTCCTGGACTGTCAGTGTGCCCTTTCAGCAGCCACTTACCTCATCATGTGGTATTTAAAGAGGAAGCAGCATGGGACAGTGGAGATTTGGGTGTGAAATTACTGAACAATGATGTCTCCCCCGTCTGAACGGGAGCAACCCTGTACACGGAAAGGTTAGAATCCTCCTCAACTGTCTAATATGTATGCAAAATATGACCTATGAGGCGGCAGGCTGTTGAATGTAATGTACCGCGTCAGCATGCAGCTTTGAGGGAAAATCCCTTCGCAGGGAGGAACAGAAATGGGGGTTGGTCGGGTCAAGTCACCTCGGATACACAGTGAAACGCCCCTGTAATCTGTTCCAAAGGAGCGAGGCGCTCCTGTCGGCTCCTCTGCTCGCCATACAGTATCCTACACCGTCTCCATTGTTCATAACAGTCCTCCATTCCTCCCTCTCCTTCCTTCTCTCTAACGCCTCCTCCCCCCCTCCACAGCCTTCTAGCCATGAGCCGGAGCGCGGCTATAATCGTTTCTGAAGAGCCTCTCACACTTCATTAAAAGCATAATCAAGTTCATTACAATTTCATAGGCGTTCAGGTACCAAATGGCTTCCGATAAATCACGACTATTGGTCCTGTGTGGCTGGCATGTGTAGGTTTATCTCCGGCTCTCAGGCAGGAGAGCGGCGAGGCGGAGGAGGAGGAGGAGGAGGAGGAGGAGAGGTCTGGATGTCTGGCCTTTAAATGACCTTCCAGCCTGGAGCAATGGACCGTTCTGTCATACACGCTGGACGCCCCAAATCAGCACGCATCACAGCTGGGAGATCAGATCGTTCACGAAGCCGACTCGCTGACGTACAGATCAACAGATGTGGCTCCATAGGACTGTTTTACTTAACACGCACGCTGCAACCATGTTATCCTCAATATCCTCCGTTATCCATCTGCTCTGCTCTTATTGGGGAGAAGACCAATATTTACACCATGAATATTAGAATTGATATTGTAGACTTAAAGGAGGAAAGGAACCGTGTCGTATTGATAGATTAAGCAGACGCATAACTGTGTGATGTTGATCATATTAGCGTTAGCTGACACTTGGCAGTGGCTGATATCACATATTTGCACCTCTCTCTTGGCATTCTGGCTCAGAGGACTGAAAGTCTCTTTAAGGTTTTTCCACCACAGGATCGTCCCCAGGGGACCAAGAATCTTTTGAAAAACTCACTTCTGCATTACAACCGGAGGTGCCAGCGACTAAATTCAGTTCCTGTACGATGAGTTTTTGGGTGACGAAAAAGTCCCGAGTATTCCCTCATCGTACGGGAAATATCAGAGCGGAATCTGTCAGGGCTTTGGAGTTCTCCGTCTCTTTTTTCCCACCTCTGCGTGTAGTATTTTAAGTACTTTCTCAAACACATTAGAGAAGAGAAAGAAAAAAACAACAGCTGCTTTTGAAATGTTATATTCAAAAGCAGCTGTCATTTTATTTTTTTTTTATGTGTTATTGCTCTAATGTGTCTAAACTTTATGGTTCTGCGGTTGCGGGCGGAAACACAAATATGAATGCAGAAAACAGACTCTTAATTTGGTTCCATGGTTCCTGGATCTGTTTGGTTGAAAAAAAGCTGTTCATTGCTTCCTGTATTTTAGATGAACATCAGTCATGCAGCAGACTCCACGAGAGAAGGTGGCCTGAGAACAAAGCAGTTTTTGTCGATATTATTTATTTTTATTCTAGTAAGTGGATTGTTAATGATTGATGTTATCGTTTTCTCTTTAGAGCCACAAATAACTTTGTGGCTCTAAAATGTTCACTACAGCCAACAATGTAGAAATGTTTTGATATGGTGAGACAGACAAAAGGGGGTGGAAGTGAAAAATCCATTATCCCATTTCCAATTACACATATTTCTTTAAATATTATAACAGCTTGCCTTCTGGTCATAAATCAGTTCATCTAGACTATCGCAATTAGTCTACAAATATGGTGTTGATGAGTCATCATCAGCCATGAGACCATTTTATAATCCTCAAAACAAAATGTCCCAAACATCGGTCCTGTTCTGCTGCTCAGACGTTGACACACATCCCTCTCCACCCACTCACATGCCTGGCTGATCACTTGGTCCCTCAGGGCCTCCCAAACCTCTGTGGATGTCCTCCCGAGGGTTTTCCCTCCCCTCGCTTCTATAGCTGAGGCAACACGGCTTGTGTTGCTGACATGCTCCGCTTGGCTGCGTGATGGAACACGAGCCAGGGTGTGTGTTTTTTAAGTTAAATTACCTATATGTACATCAGTCTGGTAACACCTGTATTGATACAAACAAGTTTCTTTTTCCATCACATCTGGAAAAACACATCCTCTGTCAGTGCATCAACCGGAGTGAAATAACTTATCGACGACACAGAAAGATGCTGAGAAACACAATGTACTTTAAGGAGGACCTGGTTACCTGGCAACTGCTCCAGCTAAAAAAAATAGTCTGGCCCAGGAGAGCCCCCTTTTTACACTTTGTGTGTTTTTTTGTACACATTTTTTGGTTTTGTAGTTTGGTCAGAGCCAGGCTAGCTGTTTGCTCTTGTTTTCCGGTCTTAACGCCAAGCTAAGCTAACTATCTGTCTGGCTGTGTACAGACGTGAGAGCGGTATCGGCCTCTCATCCAGCCCAAAATGCCAGTTAAGGTCGCAGTAAACATCTTTGCCTTATGCTGCTGCTTATTGTCTCCACTGGGTCCACGCTTTTGCATAGTGAAAACCATGAAAAAGTCTCATGTGACCATAATTAGTAGAACAATGGGAATAAACGTAATGACAGTCGTACATTTTTGTCTGGATTAAATTACCCCAAAACATCTGTTACCCTCGTTCTGCTCTCTGGGACTGTGCCGTGCCTCCCTTGGGGGGGGGAGGAAATGGGAGAGGCTGGAATAACGTGTATGTATGAGAGAGAGGGAGAGTGTGTGTTTAGGTGTGTGGCGAAAAAAAGCTGGCAGGGGGAGGGATGAGAGGCAGGCAGTGGGGGTGAGGGGAGGTGAGGATGGATGGAGTGCAGTGGCGGGAAAGAGAGGAAAAACCTCAGCGGAACAAAAGACCTTCAGGATTAATTAGGCGTCAGATTGGTTGCGGGGCACAGCGGGAGGGGGAGAGAGAGAGAGAGAGAGAGATATAGAGGCGGGGGGAGAGAGAGAGAGAGAGAGAGTTTAGCATTCTGGGAAGACCTCGTGTCCTCAGCCCTCATATTTCAACCTGCCTGCCCATGAGTATACAACAGCCAGCTAGTTAAGGCCCGCGCTGTGCCTGGAACCACTGTCCGTTGGGTTATGGATGGAGCCCCTTCTACATCTCCATGTATTGTTATGTTTTCCCACCGGGCAATGAGAGGAAACACAGAGGTCATATATGGAACGCATAATGTTTACATGATGGCTCCCCCCCCCCTGTTAGGGTTCTCCCCGCATATTCAGTAAATGCATTAAGGCTTGTGTGTGTGTGTGTGTGTGTGTGTGTGTAAAGTTGCAGGGAAATATGCGCAGTATTTCATAGTATTCATTCCGTGCAGCAGCGTTTCCCCTTGCCCGAGTTCCCTTTCGCAATAGCTGAGCCCTGCCAAATTAGATGAGTGTGAATGCACAACATAGATGCAGCTGAACTCTTACTGAACTTCTTACTTTCTCTTCTCTTATCAGCTTTTTATTTTTTTTATTTTTTTTTTGTAACAATTGCTCCCAGAATTACTGATTCGGGTCACAGGCGTCACCTCTAGATTTGAGAGGCGGACCCGGAGCTGCCTGTTAATAACGTCTCTGTTGTCATTGTCACAGAGGGGATGTTTCCGGGGCGACCTTTGTCTCCCCCCCTCCCTCCCTCCCTCTCCGATGCAGGAAGTGCTGAACCCTGCATGCAGATGGGATGACAGGCAGGGAGCGCCGCCGCCAGTCTAATATCTTCGCCCGACGCCGTCTCCTCGCAGAGCACTTAGCGGATCAAATAGGAGCCATCCTGGAAGGCGAGAGCGAATCATGCCCTTAGAGCATTTGTACCAATCATCCACGCGATCACGGAGGTGGGCTCCTTGCGTACGGCTGCGAGATATCGCAGCAGCGTGAACTTTAGAACAAAGTCACCTGGGTAGATGGGCTGATTAGCCGTTCGATTGGCTTCACAGAGCGAGTGATAAAGCTTTGACAGATTTAGTTATATGGAGGGGGGAAAAAAAAGAAGAAAATATGCGGCTCACAGCATGAATAGTTATGATATGCTTTAGTCTGAGCCTGAAAGGAAAAGTTTTTCGTTCCCGGTGACTTTTAAGCTTTTAGACTAAGAAATGTTTGACCCCGGCTCGCTGTACTTATCCGTCACATTTGGATAAAAAGATGATGAATTACTAATGTGAGGCAGAGTCGTCCTCACGGTTGTGTCAAACTTGAACTGCCGGTGCAGGACGCAACGCCTTTGAATGCATTTCTGCCGTCGCTTTAGCACCTGGTTGCGCGTCAGCAGGTACATGACAAATCCATTCCCGCTGCCCTGTTTCCTGTCTCGGCGTCCCCGGCTGAATTTTTCAGGGCCCCCGTTTTGGACTCTCCTGTGCGGGATGATGAACTAGCACTGCTCCTGCTGATGGAGAAATGAAACACCGCGGTCACCGGTCGACAAGGAGAGTTTTACATTAACGGAAGTAGATTCATCTTAAAACACGGCAGCGGTGTTTGACGTAACATGCTTTTGTGTGAGGATGCTTTTAGTGTCACTTTTCACCCTCCAGAACAGGTTCCTATGTAGTTATGAGGTATACGCAACATCGGATGTTGCGGAGAAGGTGAGAGCCATTTGCAAAATAAACTGACTTTAAAAAATAATAATGATAAAGGTTAGTCAGGTGTTAGCGTAGTGACGCTTTCCTGTGAAAACCATGTGGTGATTTTCAATGTTTCCATAGAACTGGATCAACGCTGGATTACACATAAGCATTGTTTCCTGTGATTGTAGACAACTTAAAAACAAAAAGATCGTCACAGAACGTCAATATATCGAACGGCTGTTGCAGAAAATAGCTGACCGTTAATAGTATCACAACTGGGTTTGATTTCATGAATACAATAAAGTATTTTAACTGCAACTCTAAACTAGATAAAACATGAAGAATGCATGTGACAGGACAAGAACCAACCATCTGCCAGAGGAACACGGATCATGTTGGTGTCAGTGTTCTCATCTCATGGCTTCTTCAGGTGGGTTGTTTCTAAGCGCTTGGTCTCCTGCATTGTTTTACCTGCTACGAGAAAATGTCAGTGTTCAGCATTGTGACGTGCTGCACTGCCTCATGTCAGTCTTCTCAATCGCCCACAAGCAGGTAGTTCTCATAGTGGTATGAATGAGCACACATGCCTTAGACATATATATATATATATATATATATATAGTATACTGTATATATGCACAGTGCACTCTACCCTTTCTCCCTTTTCTCCTTTCGTCAATTTCTCCCACTTGTGCTTTCTCTTCTTTTCTCTTCTCTACAACAACCCTAAAAGTCGAGCAGCTTCCTCTCGAAACCACTTTGCAGAAAGACTTTTAGAGCTCCGGCTTGTTTCGATGTGGCAGCTCCTTCACACAAACAGAGCTGACATTCAGTGCTCTCACTCGCTGCTGTTATCAAAGCGGTTAAAGAAAGATGCGTCCACAGATTGTGAGTGTGGAGAGCCGACGATCTCCCCTTTCTTAAGGCGAACCCCCTTATTTGTCTGTTTCTTTTGTCGTCTTTCGGCTCGCTCTCTCACATAGCGACGGCATGCACCGTGTGAGCACCGGTGAAGGCGAACGGCGTGGGAGATTTCCTGTGCAAATGCTTCGTAGCTTGACGAGCATTCAAGTAAAAGTACAACATGCACGCACGTACGCACACCAGAGGTATAGTGTTCTTCGCCTTTCTTTTGCTACTCGGTTTGATATTGACTCTCCTTTCAGTCTATTGTCACGCCTCTCCTGCTCTCTCCACTGGCCTTCTGCAGGGGCTTATGAAGCGTGTGTGTGTGTGTGTGTGTGTGTGTGTGTGTGCGCACTCGAAAGGTTTGGCAGAAAGGAAAGAAAAGGTGACAAAATGGAGCATGTGCATTTGTTACAGTCTATCTGGGGTTCTGCCTACTCTGCAAACGCCACGTGATGGATTTTTAGCAAATGTTAAAAGAGCAGGGGCCACAGACTGATTTCTCCGGCACGCTCAAAAGCCTCTCTCACGTGGTTGTTTGCATTCATTTCATCCGCGGGCTGTGAAGTGCATATTATATTGTGTCGAGAAGGCTGTGTGTGTGTGTGTGTGTGTGTGTGTGTACGCGGCGGTGAGAGGGATCATGCTCATGTTTAAAGCCTCTTCTGTCAGGGGATGTTTGTTAGAAGCCACATTTGTCAGTAGCAGAAATAAAAGCAGCTATAGTCTCCAAAGGGCAGGTGTAAACTTATAGCGATCTGCAGTGCAAACGTCTCTCTTGTGGGGAGAAAACCTCATATCTCCAAAATGTCAGCTGACCGGCTGCGTGTGGAGTCTGACATCCATGCATTCAGTTTGTCGTGGGGGGATTTGAGAGGTTGTCATTTGACCCCAAAGGTGAACTTTGTCACCCCACAAAGGAGCATGAAATATGGCAATCAGTGAATTGAATGTTCCACGTTAAACATCTCACTGGTTCACAACAAGGCCTAAGCCTGCATGAAGGCTCAGGGTCCAAACCAATATGGATACTTTTAAGGATATAGACGGATACAAAAGCGAACAGCATCCAAACGATACAACATTCATCATCAAAAGCTTTCACTGACTCAAAAGTGCATGCACAATGGCCAAATGAGCGATTTGTATTCTTTTTTACAACAACTCTCAAATTCTTCTTTATAGTCACTTTAAATGTATTTTCATGTGATTCTCCTCATTGCTTGCACACTATTCTTAAACATATATTATTACAGCTATTATGGTCCTGTTTTTCCTCATATATTAGTCATAGACTCTTCATTTGGGCCCCCTACATTTTATACACACCCTCCAACAAACATCATAAAATATGTGTTTTATAGTTTATTCTGATGTCAGAATATACCGCTATGCCAATAGGCTTGCTAAATGGCCAAATTTATTTTTTACGTCCAAGCCATTATGGGAAACTTAACAGATATAGCTTACCAGCCAAGGTAGCCGGTAAAAAAAATTGACCAGCCAGCCAGAATTTATCAGCCAAAATAATTAAACATCTTCTTATTTGTCCCGGTATGCCAGATGGCTAGCATCAGGATTGAAGTGAAAGCAAACCAGCAGCTTTCTCCAGCTGCGTAGTTTAACATATTTGTGTTTATTTTCCCATTCAGCTATGCTAAAAATCTATAACAGGATTGACTGGAAACAAAAAAACAGTTATAAACAGAATTTAAATCTGAACAAGAATGGATACAATCTTGAACTGTATCACATCCTGCCTCCATAAACACAAACACAATCACACACCAAAGGGCCATTAGCTCCAGACCAAGTTCGCTACCTCTCTGAACAGCCTCCATTATTTTTTACCACTTTCCCTCGTGTCATTGAGGCGCCCCAAACCAACACAACATTGACATTTCCCTGTGATCCCTTGTTGACTGTTAGGAATTCAAAAAGAGCACCCAGAGCTATGAATCAAATGTCAGCCGTGGCGCTGCGGTGGAACCGTATCAATACCTGATGATGTATGGCTGGCTGTAGGGCCTTTTGGCCGCAGCAGCACCCAACAGACATGACACAGAGTCCGGTCCACACTTAGTCACCAGCAGAGGGAAGGCCGCGGGATAAATGACTCCTTCAAAAGCAAATGGACTTCGCCACACTGCAAAACATTCAGCTGAAAAAAGTCAAACAGCCTTGTACTCAGTCATCAAAACTATTATTTTTCTTGAAACACAGAACAATAATAAGTCAGCATTGTCACAAAGTTTTTTTCCCCTCCACGGCTCAGAGCAGTGCTAGAGCGAGCTGGAGTGTGAATAAAGAAAGGGAGCGGCGTTGTGAATCAGAAGAATAAAGCACAAATAAATGCACAACTCTGCAGGAAGGTGCTGCATTTTCAACAAATGCAGCCAAAAGGCGCACGATGCATTCTGCCGCTATGTGACCCGCCTGCGACTGACACACCGATAGCAGCACACTCTGCCAAAAGGGCTCCGTGGTGTCAGACTCTGACGGACGTGACCGAGGGGCCGTATGTGACGACCTGGGAACGACAACGGGCCACATCACCCCCCCACATTGTGCCTAAAGACTCCTCGCTGATTCCCAGAAACAGACACTGCGATACACTTGTAGTAGGTCATGAGTGATTGAGTTGGATTCATTTAGAATTAGTCTATTTCTTGTTTATTTGGTAAAAAAGCTGCATATTATACCTTTTAAGATAAAGGACTTACTTATTCAAGCTATTATTTTTTTAACCATTATATGGTAAACTGTGCTCTGAGAACAGTAATGTATATTCATGTTGGCATCATTTGAGCCGGCTGTGATGTTGCATTTGTGTACAGTAGTGAGTGTGTCGTACAGGCGAAAGCCGACATTGCTCGACAAGGAGACAGAAAAGCATCTGAAAGCACCAGTGTTTCCCCCTCGTCTGCGTCTCTAATCTCCGCGCCGAGAGGAAAGCGGTGCTTGGCAACAGACGTTTCCCGGGCGCCGTTCAAAGGGTGACGGCGGGGGGGTTTGAAGCCTCGCTGATTGCCAGGGTCGAGCCCGCCAAAAAGAGCCACGGCGGTATCTTCAAGAGCAGCAGAGATGGAGGCGCGGCCGGCCGCATCTGGGCGGAGGCCCGACACAATCGGCCCACCCTTTTTGGAGGGAGCCATCGCGAGCGCTTCAGAGGAGCCGTTTGAACGGCTCGGCTCTTTCAAGACATGAAAAGCGACGCTAGATCCTTCCGTCCTCCCAAATGTTTTAAAGCAGCAGCAGCAGCAGCAGCCTCTGCTCATGTCGTCGAAAAAACGTCAAACACCGGTTTGTTGTTGTTGTTTCTGTGGCTCTGCTGGGTGACGCATCATGCCAAAATGTGACTTTTATTTTTAAAAGGTCAGTGTCTCTCTTATGATTGATCTCTGACCACGTCGCGTTCATATTATTTGTTACAATTTATGTTTAATTTCACATATATGACTTAAAGAACCCCATTAGTTTGGAGCAGGGTGCTGTATTTACTGAATATAAAACCCTGGAGTTAAACCTGCATCACTCTGCCTCATTATTCCAGTGCTAATAAAACAGGTACGGGTGCTATATATTTATTTCAGCAATAAAACACGTAAAAGTATTCAACCCAGAAATCAGTGACACAGGAAATCCCATGGTATTCACAACAGTTGACTTTTTAAGCAACAATTAGTTGCAGTTGATAAGCAGTTATTGGAGAGCTTGTCCCTTCAAAGTGGCTAATAAATCTCTTGGGCGGCTGTTCAATATCCTTACAAGTCTTTAAATTATTACCGATGTGCAGGACTTGCATACTTCACTGTGTGATATCTGTACGCAGTATATATACAACTTCTCCCCCCGACTGATACAGCAGACCACGAAGGTGTGAGTCTCTTCACACTCTCTCTCTATGCTGAATCATGTGCAGATTAATGGGAGTTATGTGGACTGCCCTCAGGGGCCTTTGGAGTGGCCTCCTCCTCCTCCTCCTCCTCCTCCATCCTCCCTTAGTCAACTACGTACTGTAGATGATAGACTTGTTAAATCCTCATCGCTGACCCTCTCATTTCCACCTCTGTCTCCATCCAGCCTGTTTTCCTCTCTAAGTGCCTGCCTGTTCGTCTCCCCCCCTCTCTCTCTCTCTCCCCCTCCCTTCCCTCTGTCTCTCTCGGGGGTAGGTCATGTTATCTTTTCGCAGGAGTCCCTCTGCTGGCCTTTGGTGCATAATGTATAAAGCCGCCGGTGTGTGTTTTACACTGTGCCTGACATTATTAAGTCGTTTCAGGCATATCGCTGCTTTTATCTCCACCATGGAGGTTAATCAGAGGGGATTTATACCGGAACGACTTAGACGTGCTCCAACCGTCGTCACCTCAAACCTTTTTTTTTTTTTTTTTTCTTCCCCTTCTCTCTCGCTCTCTGTCATTTCCTCCGCCCTGTGAATATTTTAAAGACAGATTCAGGAATAGGATGTTTGTCTATCAGTCACTTTAAACATTTGAAATGTCAAGTAAAGCAGAAATTACAGAAAATAAAGGCCAATTCCTCAGTAACGCTCGATGCGTTTATCCTCGAAATAACACAAATGTAGTGAAACTGCCTGTAGTGGCATTTACCTACAGGAAAACACAATGCAACAGAAGTGCATTTCTAATTTCCCAGTGATTTAAATAGACCAGAGGGGGGGGTTGATATTGTGAAGGTTGTTTGGGGACCTGGCAAGCACAGGTTACAACCACACCAGATATGTCCACACACACGGGGCCAGGCCCTGATAGCGCCTATGTTGTCATAACTGGTGGGGCTTGTTTGATCAGATGAAGGGAATTTAGGGCAGATAATGAGTTTTAGAGTCAGTCGCGCTTAACATCTGCGATCGGTGGTTACGACTCAGTGGCTTCAGTTCGTTTTGGCTCGAATGTTGGGGTTTCATTTCCCAAATTAATGTTTGGATTTAGGCTTAAGAGCATTAGTGGCTCTCAGCAGTTGTAACCAATCAGGGGACGTGTGAGGTTAGCTGTGACCAAAGTTTGGGTTTTTTATTTTAGTTTTATGTTTTCTATGAATTAGTGGACATTGGCAAAAACACATTTTCTTTTTTCAATGTTGCGGCATTGATGTGTCTGGTTGATTTCTGAGTTACTACTGTGTAATAGATACTGAGTTACTTCAACATGACATGACATAAGACTCTAAAGTGTGGACATTTATTATCTCACGTGGCGTTAAATAGACTCTCCTGCAACTGCATTTACAGTATTCTATCATCACTCTTGTGTTTTTAGAGTCTCTAAGTATATTAATACCAACATCAGCATGCTAGCATGCTCACAATATCAATGCTAACATGCTAATGAGTAGCTGGTGTAATATTGACCATGATCTCCATTTTTGAATAGCGCGACATGTCATTAGTTGTTTTTTTGTTGTTGTCATAAACCAATGTTTGACCTGATGGAGCCGCTATAGTGAAAGGTCACTGGATCACCGAAGTCATGACAATTCATCCTGAGGGCACATGACTTTCTGTGCCATATTTTGCTGCAATCCGTTAAGTAGAAGTTGAAATAAGTAAAAAATTCATCCTCTGGGAACTATGAATGTCATGGCTATCCATCCGATAGTTGTTGAGATCTTTCAGTTTGGGCCAAAGTGGTGGACCAACTGATGCCATTTCTATAGAGCCACTCTGCTAGCATGGCTAAAAATGTCTTTGTGTACTCCAAGCCGTCTGTGGTCTTTGTCAGTATTTAGATTTACAGCTATGATTGTTCCTTCCAGGAGAACTGGGCCATAGGGATTTATTATGGCCCCAAGTGGAGAATAGGAGAGAAATAATGATCCACTTCTATGTTTAGCATCACCACTAGGAAGTATCGCCCTTGATTTTTGGATGAGGCCATCACTCTTGTGGTCGCTCATCCTACACTATGATCCTTTCCCACATGCGCCAGGCTTGTCGTCTTGGTCTCCACCTTTTCAAGTCTAATGAGGAATCCCTGCTTGAGCTCTGCTTTGCTGTCGGAAACCTGTGGCGCAGCATCCCGTCTCCCCCGCCTCACCCCGCGACGGGGGGAAAGGAGCTTGGACGAGCTGTGGCAAAGACAGATCAATGGCACAATCGCTGTCCCTTGCTCCGTCTCTCGCTCTCGCGCTCCTTCATCTGCCTTTGTTTCTCGCTCTCTAACATCAAGCGTGTGGTTTTAAAGGGAAAGACCTCCTCTTATGATGACGACGGCTGCGTGGTGCAGCCCGGCGGCCTGATCTGACTGACAATACCCCGCCGTTCAAGCTCAATTTTGGACACACATGCACAGAAATCTGTTCCACGTGCTGCAGGGCCATCTGGCCATCACACGGGAAAAGGTTGGATATAGTTAGAGGCGAGGGGCTGGAGTGTTTCGCAGCACTCCCCAAATTTGTACACAGTTAAACTTCTATGTGTCGCACTTTGTTGTCATCTCATGACAAAACGGCATCTTTTACTGTCAATAAAAACGCAAGACAACAGAACAACCACTGACAGATGATCGGCGTGTACGAGCACCGACATATCTGTTGTTGTTGTTTGTTTTTTTTCCTCCTCTGATAAAGATCTGGAGGACAGACAGAAGGAGCAAAAGATTTAGGAGTGAGCGTGATGCTATGTGTCATATGGAGAACAAACAAGAGAAATCTGTCTCGCGGCAAGGAGTCTGGCTTTTTCTGAGAATCTAAAAAGCCCCCAGAGGCAACGCTTCCACCAAATGAATAGATATCCATTTTCAAAAAAGCCTCATGCTTGGCGGCAGACGAGGGACTGGGAGAGGGAAGGGTGGGCTGGTGGAGGGGGGGTGGTGGTGGTGGTGGTGGGGGGGGTTGGAGATATCTAGGCAGAGGGCAGACACTATTAAAACTCGGAAGAATGAATTGTTAAATACCTCTATCAAGAAATATAAGACATGGCCCCGTTTTTATGCTGCCTGGGCCGCTCTGCAGGCGGGTGATAAGGTGGTGAGGGTGGTGGGTTGAAGCGTGCGTGTGTGTGTGTGTGTTTTTTGCTGAGGGCGGGGTAAAAGCAAGCCCACGTCCACCCCCCCCCCCCACCCCCCCCCCCCCCCCCCCCCCCCCCCCACCCCCCTGCCACTCTGCACACGAGCAGTGATGTTCATGAAGGAATGACACACATGGACACACACAATCAACATGGCTGCCTCAGTTTAACACTCCCCACGTTTCATCGAATTAACTGAGGCACAATGTGTGGAGCATATGGAGAAGGTTATGGAAGACCTTAAAATGCAATCACTCTGAATCTTCAGTCATCATTTCCCTTTAGAGCAGGGAGGGGGGGGGGGGGGGGGGCTGAATTTTATGTGGCCCGCGAATCCGCCAGCAAAAAAAATAAATTAAAAGTAAAAAATTAAATTAAAATAAAAATAAAATAATGAAAAGTTAGACTTCAGAATAAAAATATCCCCATAGTCGAAATGATGAGATAGAAAGTCATAATTATGAGATCCTTAAACACAGTCATAGAAGCAGCTCTTTGGCTGGTTACTACATTTGACATATAAATGTATTGTGAGTACATTGAAGACTTTAAACGTGTCTTTACAACACATGAAATACTTTACGTGGGATTGTGCAAACGCACCCTTGAAAGGATTTTAATCATTGAACGAAGTTATTGTAATAACTTGTTTATTTGTCTTTAACAGTTTGAGTAATGTGGGTTTCTTAACCCTAAATTAAAAGGATTTAAGTTATACTAACAGAAATGTGCTTAAATATATTTTTACATTTATATAGCTGCGTGTACAATATTTTAACACTTGAATAAACAATAATCAAATGCAGAGACAGTTATTTACCAATATGTTAGGAGTAGTTACATTTACACAGTCTTACAGTTAAAACCGGCCCTTTGAGGGCGACCGTGATGCCGATGTGGCCCAGAGTGAAGATGAGTTTGAGACCCCTGCTTTCGGGCCTTCATGCTAAATAATATGTAATACAATTGAGCATTTCCTTCCAACACACACACACTCACATTCACACACATACCCATCACCCCTTCCAGCATGCACAGACTTCTAGGTCAGGCCACAGCTGAGAGAATTTCCCCGTTGACATTTTGTGTTTCTGGCACAATATTGACTTCAGAGGGAAGGCAGCAGGAGGATGGTTGGTGACATTCCACATTACCTTGGAGATGATGCTGAACTGTTTACGTGCACAAACTGTTTGGGGGGGGGGGCAGGTATGGAGGGATGGATGGACAGATAAAAGTAAAGGAATTAGAACTAAAGGCCAGCAAGGTAATCGAGATCCTTATCATTTAAAAGAATGATTGTTCTATCGATTGCTTAAACATATTCATTACTATAACCTTACAGCACACCAAAAGCTTTTTACTCGTCATATTTTTATATATACAGTGAATACTACGACTATATGTATGTATTTGAGAGAAGTCCCTCATAATGACAAACTAACAGAAGATGTCTCTGCAGCGCCCCTCAGCCCTAGTTGTTTTGTTTTTTTCAGTCCACAACTTTTACCGTTTCGTTTCGCGCTCACCACTTCCTGATAAACCTACTGTGCTTATCCAGCACAAAACGGCAGACGTGCAACGTTAGCTAGTAAGCTAGCTGGTGAAATGTAGTCTTAGCATTGGGAGCTAATTAGCAAGATCATTTCCTGAAGAACTAGTTGAGACCCAAAAACTGAGCTAAAAGCAGAGTGACAATTCAAATTCATCAGTTGGCCAGAAACTTGACTCCAAATGAGTACTCATGTCGCTTTGTGTTTGCTAGCGTTTGTTTGCTAGCAGGTTCACCAACACAGCGCTGTGTTTATAACTTGTTTCACTGCCTTTATAGCAGGTGTATTTTGCCTCGAAATATTCATGCAAATATACCAGTTGAATTTCTTTTGCAGTCCATGTGTTTTCACCACAAAGAACGTACCAGCTGTGTAGATATTAGCTGTAGCTATCTAGCTATCAACCTTCATAGCTACCATGTGCGTGCAGACCGTTCCTGTGTATTGACTGTGAGAACTCTTGTGAGACTGTTTTTTGCTCAAGATGCCTCTTTGCATTACTATGCGTTGCCTGAAATGTATTTCTCTCCACTCATTTCTTTTCATTGACTTGTCATTCCACCTCTAAAAACATATCTTAAGATTTGAAATACCCAATACCGGAATTATATTTTGGCCAAAAACAGAAATGCCCCAAATATCTGATATGTCTGAAAGCTATTTGGTAAATGCCAAAAACACCAGATGAGGAATAATTTGTGGGCTTAAACAGCAGGCTACAGTAACAGCATTTATATGTCTGCAATAACAAAAACACATCAATGAATCACATTTCAAAAAAATACAAGCAAGACTCATTTCTTTTTGCTATCCTGGGCTCTCGTTCACGTACAGATCACACGGTGGTTGAACTGATCAGAGTTCAGATAACATGTACAACTCAGAGCGTCTTCTGTATGACGACGCATGTTTAAATCACTGCAGCCCATTTTTCCTGTAACTTTAATGAGAAGAAGGACGACTATCTATTTTCAATCCATTATATTTAGCTCCTAGCTATCCGATCTGCCTAAGATGCATGAAATGACTTAAGTGTAACTGGGGGCAAAGGTCAGTGGATCCGTTTTTAAGGTTGCTCCGTACTTCAACGCCTCATCTTCATTAAGGCTGAACGGGGTATTTCTGCGATATGTATTTCATCCCTTGCAGCAGTTACCGATAAAAAAGAAGAAGAAGGAAAAAAAAGCTTGTTTTGTCCACCGTGAGGAGGCCCAGAGGAACTGAGAGCTAAATTGGTCAGAACTAATGCAGGAAAGATACCAGGTGTGGTGAGTAACACAAACAGCCACTACAGCAGTTTCTGCTCTGCGACGTATTCCGTGTGGAGCTTACATCAGTTACCTGAGACAGATTTTTGAAATTCCCAAATGTAGCCGTATGGAGCAACGTCAACCTTGATGATCATCCAAGAGGAAGACAGCCAGCCACACGCAGCCCCCCCCCCCTTCTCGCCGTGTGGCAGGTCGCACTGATGTTCTGTCTGACTGAGGAACGAGATCCTTGGCCCCGTTTTTCTGCCACATTAGGCCCACACTGAAGGTGGCACTCAACTCCCCCACTGAGGAAAGTGTGTGTGTGTGTGTGTGTGTGTGTGTGTGTGTGTGTGTGTGTGTGTGTGTGTGTGTGTGCGCAATGTTAAGAAAAACCGATGTGGAAAACTATGTGAGGAATGAAGGTACAGGCAGGTGTGTGTATTTAGATATGAGCTGATGTAGACAGAGAAAGTGGAAGGAGTGTATTTGTTGCTAAGGGAACCACAGCTGTAAATCGCAGCCTATTTTCCTTTTTGTTGTCAGCTGATGTAGATTATGTTGTTTCCCCACTCAGACTCACAGGATGAGGAAATTATAGGCTCTGACTCACTGTTGGCTTCTTAAGTCCTGCCACATCACTGCCCTCTTATCACGAACCACAACGAGCGAGAGAGAGAGAAACCTGAGGAGGAGGAGGAGGGTGAGGAGGCAGGGTGGTTAAAGGGAGGAAGAGACAGGGGGGAGGATTGAAAGGCGAGACCAGAATCTGAAGAGTCAGACATAAAAAAAGATGGGAAGAGAACGGGAGGAAACGTGAGTTAACAGAATGGGGATGGGAGGAGAGAGAACAAAGGGGGGGGGGGAAGCCGGGCCGTGTGCCAGGGTCTATTCCACCTTTGCTCTCCGGGCCTTTCTGAGCTGCCACCTTCTCTCACCTCTGTAATGTCATCAATGAAAAGGCCTTTAGGAGGGATGGAGGACTTGACACGGGGTTCAGACTGTGACCGACACCAGCTGACGCTGCCAAGCCAAGCAGGATTCTGTACGAATTAATTGGATGTCACTTTCAGGTGCAAGCGTACAAGGCAGTTTTTTTTTTTCACATTTGTGTGACTCATGCTCCTACAGAATCAGAAAATTCAACATTTGGACTGATGAATAATCTGAAAACAAGGCTGTTTTTCTCGATACCTGAAAAGTCGACGACCAGGAGGTCCGTGATTTCTTTGTCAGTGTGATTGAAGAGAGAAAATCCATTGATTTTGAAAGACTTTGGTGATAGTGTTCAATACTGCCCCAACATACACTGCATTAACTCTGCTGTAGTTGCCTTTTCTTCAGACTCACCAATTAATCAGTTATTCTGTAAATAAGTTAGAAGAAACAAATGCTGGTCTCCATTGATGTCTTGTTTTGTTCCATCAACCGTCCACAGCCCCAAAGTTATACCAAACTTGCAAATGTCGGTTATTTTAGTTTGATAAACGACTGAAACAATAAATTGATGATCAAAATCATTGCCGATTTTTGAAATACGTAATAAGTAGCATAGGGAAGACTATCCTTAAATGATGGATTCCTTAAAAATTCTCCCTCAATGAAAGACTGCTATGACGAAGTTTGTGGAGAAATTGCCACACACACCCTACATCTATCAAAATATGGCAACCAGTTATAGCCGCAGTGGACCCCTCTGAGGACTTACAGCTTACACTTTCATAAGATAACTCATTTTTACGCTTGCGATAATTTTGTCACTTGGTGAATATCTTTGTAACATTGACCTCTGAGCATCCAGGGGTCACACCAAGTCTTCTGAAGGTGTGGAGAATCCACCCACTCTCGTTCATTTTGTCCCCGTCGCTGCATCGTGAGCTGCACTGAGTCGGGGCTCGACTAACGCGCTCTTGGACGGGATTGATCGCTCAAGCGTAAAGTAAACAAACACGAGGCTAAAAAGTTCAGACGACTTCTCTTCCCCTTGTCTGTCTTCGCCAGTTGTTAAAGAGAAGTACATTCACCTCGGAGGTGACCCGTCGTGTAACTCTCAGAGCTTGATTGTGCGTCGCTGCAACTCCTTCAAAACAAAAGGGCTGAAAGTTTAGTCACTGCTGACTTTTTCGCAACACCTCGCAATCCTTTTTTTTCTGTTCCATTCCCCAAAAAAAAAGCTTCCGGCTGGCACATTTCGGAGCAACAATATGTGCGTTCATACACATGGACACACACACCGCACGACGACCGGCGGTTCCAACTGTGAGAGTTTTTCACAGCCCCGACGAGGGCTGTAATGTGCAATATGCTCACTTGTTCAGTCACCCTCTCTCTGTCTTTTTTTCGGCCCTTAATCTCTCTCCTTTCCCTCTCACTCTATGCATCCTTCACCCTGGCATCTGTTGACGTCCTTCTTGCTACCGGGGCCTCAATCTGTCAAAAAGGCCCACTCTGCTGCCACTCTGTTGCCATCTCCTGGTGATTCATTTGTGCTCTACAGGTGGCATGAAGCTCAGGGACTAAAAGTCCTTAATTGCCACTAGAGTAAAGAGCATTAAAGGTTGGGAGAGTGGTGGAAATGATCCACGTGTCTATGTTACTAACACTGTGTATTAAATGTAAATGTGGTGAGAAGTGTGGGTTTGGACCAGAGAGATCGGTAGTAAATCAGTTGATAAATCTTTAACAGTCTGCATTTTATGCTGTGAAAGACTTGGTCGAGTTAGTGGCGAATCCAATTGGTTGCTTCATGGCACAAACGCAGGTTGTTTCCAGCATGGTCGTCCACTTCATTGAAGCCAGTTGAGAACAATCAGAGAGGTTGAGCTGCTGTCAACGTTCTCTTCGATTACGTATGCATGTATAAAGAATATGAGGCCACCTATTAAACCAAAGAGTAAGCACATCGAATGGTTATGTTGATGTCAAAATATTGATGTCATGTACTACATTTGCGTGGGTTTGGTAATTTACTTTAAAATGATCAAACCGACGCAAACGTAGTTACACAACGCGGTCGGATAACGTGAGTGACAGCGATAGGAGTAACTTGACGACAGGCAGAAAAAGCAGTGTTTTCCTGCCCTCTCAGGTTGAACGTTTCACCTCTGACCACAGCCTGCACCACTGATGGGTCAAGGGTTTATAGATTTTTAGATTATAGATTCATTTTCAGTGTATATACAGCCCCTTTGATGTAAAATAGGGATTTTGGGGGCCATACAAATAAATCCGCCTTGACTTGAACAGGTGAAGGGGGAAAAAGCAGACAGAGACCATGTTAAATACTTCTAGTCTGTCGTGTGGTTCAAGCTCCATGAAATGCTGGCTTGTACATTTTCCCAATCGTGCGACTCAACAGCATCTTTCCTTGTATACTTCTATCTCTGAGATTTACATTTTTCAAAGCTCTCCATAGCAACAGAAGACATTAATTAAACAACTGGTTTCCCAGGCCGTTCTAATCTCAAGATAGCCTTTTGACTGTCAGTGGACTGAAGTACAGATAATTAACACAAACGCAACATTCCTGCATAATATATATAGATGGATAAAATATACAGATGATAAAGTTTATGCCTCTTTTGGTCGTCTTAACCTTTTTAAGTGATGAGAATGTGAAATACTAGATCCACTGTATGTGTCCCCTACAGATACACTATGTTGAGTGATAGTAGGAAACTGTCTGTTTTGTGCTGGGTGAATACCAGGGGTGTACTTTCCCTGTACGTAAGTAAAGTAAAGTAAAAAAAAAGGTTTTCCCCAAAGGCAGACTGTGTGCAGACTGGAAACACAATACACTAGAGGAAAGCATCAATTTCTCACCTCAAATAGTTCCTACAGTGATCTTTGCTCCAGAAAGTTATCCATACTTCTTTATTTTGTGTAGTAGCACAGTTTGTTTCTGTTACAACACGGCATGTGGCAAACTCTCATGGAAACGTCTCTATAATGATGTAACAGAGAATGACTCATTTCTTCACTCGCTCATTTCTTCAACAGGTAAATTGACCTTCAGGTCAACCTCCCCAAAAAATACTCCCTGCATTACCTTACCTTACATGAACCGATTAGGGAAGTAGAATATTACACAGCAAAATAAAAAACCTGTGAAGTCGAAGTTGAAATTAAGGGAGCGATTGTGTTTTTCAGGTCTTTGCCGATTCAATATTCCACTTGGTGAGGGAGAAGTACCGGTCGCTGGTGGGCGGCTGCAGTCCTGCGCACGCTCGACACAAATCCCTGGCAGGCATCGTAATGACCCGAGGTATGGCAAATTTCATTGACTTTTTATATATCACTTTGAATTATTGAAGTGGTGCAATATAGAGAGAGTGAGTGAGTGAGGGAGGTAAAAAAAAAAAAAAGGATAGGGGAGGAGAAATAAGGGGATGGAATTCTAGATTGAGAGGGAAATGATAAACTCAATGTGGGAGGAGAGAGAGAGAGAGAGAGTCTACAATCCCTTCTGTACATTGCACTCCTTGCATACCTTCCTGATGAATTATTGACTATTCAGAGTCTCTGAGGAGAATGCGACACGGTAGTGAGTGTCAGTCATCCCCACTGCATGCCGGCCTCGCTGTGCTCAGGCAGCTCTGACAGGAGTTCCAGATGCCACAGTGGAAGTCTTAACTAGATCAGCTCAAAACTTAATCTGAAACCCGACTGAGTGACGCACTTAAGGAACAGTGAGGAGGAGGAGGAGGAGGAGGAGGAGGAGGAGGAGGAGGAGGAAGCTTCCCACTGCTGTTCTCCTGCAGCGTGAAACAATGACTTATTGCCACACGTTCATCTTTCATGTGTGGTGTTTGTTGGGCGAGACATCAGGGCCTCCCACGTGCTCACACACACACACTGAACCGTACAGTACGGAGAAACCTTGACTCTCTCCACATCTCTTGTCGCACAACATGTGCACCGATGCTCACATACAGTAAAGCCCAGAATCGTCTCGCGTGAAATTTGTACAAAACAAGCTGTCATGTTTTGTTTTTTATCTGTTTATGAAGCATTGCTGAACATTTGAAGTTGACTTTTTAGCTTTGTGATCGTTCAACTCGTGTACAATGTAGCACAGTGGAGCCATCTATCACTAAAATAAATAACTTTAAACGGTACAAAAAAATTATAGTACGTCAAATGTATTCTACAACTTGTACAACTCACTCATTTATGAATGAAATAACTATAGAATTAAGAATAATTAATTCTAATTACTAATTAAGTAGTTATATTTTTTGTAAGCAAAAAATGGAAACATGCTATTGGGCTTAACCTGATTTTAGCTGTTGTTAGTTATTTTAAGTTGTTATTAGCTAGCTTAGCTGTTAGCTGTTGCTGTTAGCGGACGTTGGTGAAAGCTGGCTCATCCTGATTTTAGCTGTTGTTAGTTATTTTAAGTTGTTGGTGTTAGAACATGTTATTAGCTAGCTTAGCTGTTAGCTGTTGCTGTTAGCGGACGTTGGTGAAAGCTAGCTCATCCTGATTTTAGCTGTTAGTTATTTTAAGTTGTTGGTGTTAGAACACGTTATTAGCTAGCTTAGCTGTTAGCTGTTGCTGTTAGCGGACGTTGGTGAAAGCTGGCTCATCCTGATATTAGCTGTGTTTGATAGTTGTTTGCTTTTAGCTGGTGATGTTTGAGATGGAAGTGCATGTGTTGTTGCTTGCTAAGGCGAGGTAGCCGAGGAGGATTGTTTGGCGTGTTTTGGTGGGCTAGGCTATCGTCGATAGCAACATTCCTCGTATTAACGCGTTAGCTAACATGTTATTAGGCGAGGATGTTAGCTGGTGATGTTCTGAACAGATTTTAGTGAATGTGGCTCGCTTCAGAGGGCTGTGTTGAGCGTGTGGCTGCAGGTAAAGAAGGGGTGGTTCTGGGATGCTGCGCTGCTGAGTCAGTGTCGTAGCCGACACACTAAATCGGATCGAAACTATTTTTCTTTCTTCCCTGAAAAGACAAATAAAGGGACATAATTCATGCATGGAATAGCGTCTCATATCAGAGGTCGTTGCTAATTATTGTCTGTTTCTAAGATGCAGTGATAGTGGCTGAACAACTGAGCGGGCAATGGCGTTCAGATTATGCCCATCAAGCCAGTGGGGCTCGCTGTTGTAGTTTTTGCATCAGTAGATACAATACAGGTATATGGTCTGGTCAAGGAGCTGAATACTTGCTTTTTGCTCAGGTGAGAGAATTCTCACCTCATTCTTTGTGGGATATAATACAAAAAAGGACCATTCACACTCAAATGCTCACAGGTCTGCACATGTGGAGTCCTGACACACACACACACACACACAAGCCCATGCACACACTCACAGATGAGTGTTATCTCCTTGTGTGGCTGCAGCCTGTGTGGGTGCAGGGGGTCAGTGAGGAGGGATTGGTATCTCTGCTGTCTTTGGAGGGCTGCAGCTCATCAGTTTATACTTCAGTGAGACCGGCACTCATCCTGACCTAATCCAATCCCTCTCCTCTCCTCTGCCTCCCAGTAATTGCTTCTGTTTGTTTATTAATAGCGCCCGTTATCTTCAGAGATCCAGACGTAGGGTTGCCAAGTATTTGCAGTGGCGCGGCGGCGGCAGCGGCAGCAGCAGCAGTGCTGTGGTGGCCAGCGTCCATGCAGTCAGACACCAAACTTGACAGGAACACTGGGGAGTCCTGTTCTGTTTCTCTCTCTCTCTCCCCCACTCTCTCTCTCTCTATCTGTGTCTCATGCCTCTGCTTTTGCCTCAAGAATATTAATCAGAGTCCGTCTTTGAACCACAGACAGACAGCGAACCACCCCCACCACCCCACCCTTACTGGAGCCCCGCCGAGACAGTTGAGCCCCAACCTGAGTGAGATTAGCCTCGCCACCAGGCTGAGAGTTGCAAGGCGACACGGCAAAATAAACCGCCGGCACACATTGTCAAATAGTGTGGAAAATCTCATTTGAATCGATCTGAGATAGCGTTGGGGTGTTTGGAGATGGTAAACAGTGTTCAGATGTGCTCAGAGACATGAAAAATTGCGAACGTCCAAATGGAGAAATGCTTAAAAAGCCCCCCCGCCCCCCTCCTTCCTTCTCCTTTTTTTTCCCACTTGTTTGTTGGATGGGATGAGAGAAGCTTCTTCTGAGGCTTTTTTATTTTATTTTTTTTTATTCAGCAGGGTGATGAGACTCGGAGTGGAGAAAAATACCACAGGGACTCAAAGAAAGAGATGAGAGCAAAGGGTTTCAAACAAGTTGATTACAAATGACGACTAAGCTATGGTTCTTAGTCTGCGTATCCGTTTTCAAACAGGGATTTTTCTTCTCCACTCTTTATCTGGTTTTTCCGGCTGCCGCAAATTTTAATGTTCAATAATCACATCCGTCAACGAAACAGCTTGCTAAGAGGCAAAGAAATTAACAGAGATGTGCCCAGGGTGTGTTGAAGCAGAGAGAGAGAGAGAGAGATTTGAGAGCTTCAGCAGCATTTCACAAAGACATCCTTATATGTTCAGAGCAGTTGCCTGTTAAAGCTAATACAGATTCAACAGGGTGCAGTCTCTGCTCTTGCCAAGTTCTTCTTTTTTTCCTCAGCAAGTGTAGAACATTTCAGAGATTTTCTGTTATTCAAACGACACGCATTGGATGACATTCAGTGTAATCATGCAACATCTTGTGGTGAAAGAACACATGAAAGGATTTGTTGGAGCTCAAGTAAAGTTTAGGAAAACCGTGACCTTCAGAGCTCATTCTGCTTCAGAAGAATGTTTTGATATCTGCTTTATGGTGCTCAGAGATAATGGGGGGGGGGCTTATAAGATACCATTTTACCCTTTTTTATAATCATAGAGAATAAATGGCTTTGCTCTGTCTGTCGATTGCAGTTGCCTTGTGTAATAATAGATCACTGTAAATAAGTCATGCTCAAGCATACGTATGGATTTCTCTTTTTGACTGATTGCCATGAAGGTCTTCTTAGTAATTTGTCCTCACCTGTTTGCTGAGGCTGTATTCATAACATCTTGTAGATTTGTGCATCAGTTTATCATGAGGATCAGAATCAGAAACTTGTTTATTGCCGAGTACGTTACACATACGAGGACTTAGGCTCGGTGATTTGGTGCGTAACAGTAAGAACACAGTGCAATAGTGCTGCTTAATGTTTCTGGAGTAGTTCACAGCGGCTCGCTGATTTAGAATTGACCGAGCCTGGCAGGATCAGCTGGAGCCTTTTGTGTGGAGGTTATTTGCGCAGGTATCTCCAGTTTCTTGCAGTGTTGGAAATTATATTCAGATCCTTTTTATTAAAGTAAAGGTAAATATACAACATTATAAAAAATCTGTTACAAGTAGAAGTCCTGCATTCCAAATTGTTTTCAGCAAATGAATAAAAGAAAGCGTTCTGTATTGATGGTAAAAATGGCGGTATGGCACCCCCCGAGGTGACTTCGAGCCGTCACTGCTTCACCGCCCCTCGACATGTGTGCGTACGTCCCTGTTGGGTCGGGATTCCTGTCTATTTTTTAGTGGATCTCCACAAGTGTGGATAATTAATGTCCTTATTAGCATTCCTTTGGTACACTACTTGTTACAGTGTGTTTCATGCCATTAATACACCCTAACATTGTAATCATCATGATCAGTTTTCTCTCCTAAGATAAGGGAACCGTTTGGTGCGGCATTGCTTTAGTGTCGTATGTGACGAATTAAAGGGGCAGTCCACCATTTTTACACACTGTGAGCAATTAATGCCTTCCGTTGCTGTCCCCCGGGGGCTTTCCGATGTTTGAAAAAAAATACCCCTGATGACGTCATCAATTCAATAAAAATACACACTACCAAATTTGTTAAACTTGTGGTTACATCAGAGGCTCTGCCATCATTAATTTTGAGCGTCGCATCCTCCGCAAAATGACAAGTTTTATTAGCAGGAGGCCAGACTTCATCGCTGGAGGGGAGAATGAGGACAATTGCTTTGAGCGGGAACTCTCTGTAGAAGACTGAAAGTATGAAGTCAAATATTACTATTACTGCTCTGAACTTATTACAGTTTCTTATTTCTACTTGACGTTGTTGGTTCCTCCATTATTGCTATATCCTCAAACTCCTAAAGAAATGATCCGTCTTGCACTTAGAGGCGTTTTACCACAGAATGTATAAATTCTAATGTGTCACACTTCAGTGTTGAAGCAGTTAAATCAAGATTTCCGCATACAGCCGGTGTTACTACAGCCACCTCGGCCGGTAGTGGGATGCAGCCTGGCGGCGAGAGTCCATCTTGCCAACATGCAGACAGAACAAGTGGAGAACCAGTGTGGTGTGGTGGAAGTAATGAAACGTGCAGAAACACTGAAGTAACACATTTGCTGTCGCCGTCTTGATAAATATGATGACACTGGTGGAAAAAAAAGAAACTGGTTCAGCAAAAATATTTACATTTTTACCCTTGGTCTTTACTTCTCAGAGCAGAAACCAACGTATTGTTGTAAAGTATTGTTGCTGCTTTGTTAAAGGAGACACTGGGTCTTATTTACGTGACTCAGTGGCACGCGGCACAAAAAGGCAGTCAGTGCACACAGTGCAGGTGTGCAGGTGTGCAGGGCATAGTTATGTGACGCAGTTGGAAGCAGGGGAAGATTATATTTGTGTTGACATCAGCCATGACCGACGAAATGACCCTCCCGTCCTTTATTTATTTTTTTAAAAGCAGCATGTCTTTGCCGCAGCACTCGAGCGTGGATGGAGCGGTGTGGACTGGATCTGCCACAAAAGCACCTCTCAAGAAGGAAACCAGAATCCCCGCGGCTTAATAAGTTAAACTCGCCAACTTAGCCTCAAATAAGGCTGGTAATATCTTGAACATGATTTTTTTTTTTTTCTGTGTGTCAATCACTTGAATTTGAGTGCAATTTGCTCACACTTTTGACTTTGGTCGGCCGGCAATGCCTGAACAAATTCCCTTTTGATAATTGACAGGGAAATTGCACTCCTTTGCTTGATTGTTACCACACCTCCTAACTTACTCCCTCCACTTAGGTGCAGCCGAGGTTCAGGGGCAGCCATCAGACTTCTGTGTTAAATAAATGCCCGCGAGCACCTCTGCTCCACGTGCTGTCACAAAGACTGCGTTTGTCTGCTTAGTTGCCATAGTGAGGCGCCGCGTGTGTGCTTTTCGTCTCCCTGCTAAAGGCCGTCGACAGTATTGTGCGCCGAACAGTATAGTGCAGTTGCCATAGTGAGTATAGTTCCAGGTCTTCGCCTGTGATGTACATGCTTTTTGACAGTGCTGTTATCGCGGGGTGTGACATCTTTGAATCACCAGTAACAGATGTATTTGTGTGTGAAGAGTGCCTCAGGCCTTTGACTCCACTCTACCTCGTTCCTTTTGACCCTCTCTTTTTGTGTTTCTGTGATGCAGCTGATTATTCCTGGTTTAAAAACAGCACACTGCCTGTGGGGCTCTCTATCTCCTCTATGTGTGTCTCTCTTTCTACCTCTCTCTCTCTCGCTCTCTCTCTTCCATTCATCTCCCCCCCCCCTCTCCTCTCTCCTGCAAACTGAAGGCAACCTCGGTGCCAATTTCATGGCAGGGTAGTGAGCAGCGCAGCAGAAATTATCCACTGCAAAATTGATCTAAACAATCGCAAAGTGGAACGGCAAGGGAGAGCAGGAGAATGAAATTGGTTGAGTCTGTTACCTTTTAGGACTTGCTTTATCACCGAGAAGGAATTTGGGGGTGCATTGCTGACAGCGAATGCCAATAGTTGAACTCATGATATAGAGATTTTTCTGGCGCCGCGCCGTCATGAATATTGTATGTTTTCTGTGCAGCAGCACAGTAGGTTTAACTTTAATAATTTACTACTCCTCCGTGAGTGATATGACAACAAAAGCTACTGAAAGATGTTTCACGTTTAGTCTTTAAGTGTTGATAGAAATCATTTTCTCGCTGTCGACACGTTTGATTAATCACTGCACACGTCGGCGTGAGCGCGGGATGATGTGTTTCTGAAGCTGTGTACGGAGAATATACATCATTCTGTTAATGACCTGTTTGCACCCCAACAAAGGTGTGATGCTAGTAAAGTGAATGTGAATAAATGTATGATTAATGACTCACTACAGGGAGCAGTGAACACCAACCATTGTTATTTACAACAGCAGCGTTTACTTCTTCTTCTGCCCTAAATTGTTGCTTTGAAGCCTGTTTTAAACATTTTATTTATAAAAGGGATCCAAGTCCTGGAAACAAATCTGGCAGCAGGACTCTTATGATTTCTATTACTGGCGGTCTCTATTGTTGGTCCACTCTTACTCAGAATGAAGGCTACCGATCCAACATAGTGACAAAATCATTTTTTAAAGCCGCTAAAAGCAATGTTTTTTGTGGAGCCCTGTAGCCTCTTTCAGCTTGTTGTTTTGGTTTTTCAGGCCCGCAGCTCTGCTGCTCTGGTTCACTCTCAACGCTCTCAACAGGAGCGTAGTTACAAAGCTAGCAGCTAGCTGATGAACATAGCGGAGACGGATATTTCCCTCAGGAGTTGGTGGAAACCAAAAGCAGAGCTAAAGGTAGAGTCAATATTGGACTTACATTCACCAAGTGTCCAAAACACGACTCCATATGAAGGATGATGTGGCTCTGTATCTACAAATATATATGTATATGTTTCAGGTTTATAAATTGACATGATAACAAAACGTTTGATTAATTTTGTGTGTCAACGACTTGAAACATGGAGAAGTTTGGCAAATCTGTCCACTATTCTTTAAAAAAAAAGAATATTTATTTAAGTCTACTGGCAAAAATAGGATACAAACATGAAATGAACTCTACAATAATGTTTACTTTGATTCTGTTACACACGCTCCAAATGGTGCGGTACATTAATTTGAGATTTTAAAAGTATCAAAGATAAATAATTTAAAGTTCTCCGCTGTAGTTGGCAGAGTAAAAGTTGAACTTATTCCACCTTACCTTAGACTTTCCTTTCTTCTCTATGCTCTTTTTTTTTGCCCACACACACACACACACACCCCACACACATCTCCCCCTCCTTTAACTTTTGCCTCCTTTGCCCTCCTTCCTATTCCTCATCATTGGAGGTGTCAGGACTCCACCGCCGCAGTGCCATCTGGGCCGAGGCTGATAAAAGCCTGTGTGCCGGGGCCGGCGGTGCCCGCAGGTCTGCCAGAAGCCAGCGAAGCCTGACTTTGAGAAGGCGATGGGAGAGATTTGTGGCAGCCAAGGAAGGAATGGCATGCCTTTTAACGCGCTGATCCAGCCTCTACCCCCTCTGCACCACCTCTGTCTATCTGTCAGTCAGTGGGGCTCTCACATGGCCCTGCACCGGCCTGGATCCTCACTGAGAAAAGTGTCTTTTCCTCAAAGGAAAAACCAACACATCACAGGACGACTTTGTGATCTGTGATCTCTCTCATGGCTTGTACTTCATGTCTGGCGTTGAGAATGTCGCTTCAGTGACCTCTTTTAGAAGCTTCTATCGCGATGGAACCAAGCGTCAGGCACAAACACCAATGCTCAGTCAAAAGATTAATATTTTACTGCTTTCAGGTGAGGTCGAATAAACCAACTTAAAGTGGAAGTTTCCATAAAAGCAAAAGAGAAAACACCTATTCTATATGTATAGGTGTTTTTTCCCAGCAGGGAGGCCCATGGAGTGACCAACCTGCCTCCAGTTCCACTCAGACAGAAGAAGCATGGGGGCTGATAGCCTCCTTTAATGTGGAGAGCAAGCCTGGCTCTCTGCTGGGCTTTCTATGCCTTTTGATTGGCTCACTTCAATTAATGTTATGGATGCCTCTATCTGCATCCCATAATACCATCCACAGAGGACTCACCAGGTTTGCCTCCTCAGAGGATGAGTCGGTGTCTCGTCCTCCAAAGCGTGTTTGTAAAATACACCGAGGCAGTAGAATAACCGCTCATTTGGCTTCTACTCTTCCCTTCGCTCTGTCAAAAAAAGATAGATCTAATCTCAGCCCAAATTCTCCACATGTTTATACTTGTAAAATATTCTGCTTCACTCCATATTTGTTGGTGTTTAGCCTTTGTAAAAAACTATTTATCTGCAGTCAACAAACTGGCGGGGTGACGACGGGTCGGCCTGACTATGGAGACGATCGGCCGGCTGCAGTGCCGGCCCGGTCTATAGGTGGAGGGTGTCTCCCCTGCTTCACTCCGTGGATCCAGCTAATCCGGGCTGCTGTGGTGTGATAGGAGCTTCTGAAGAGACACTTACCCAATGCTACTCAGAGAACTGTGGTTGTGGAAATAACCCAAAGTTATCTGTCAGAATGACCTTTTTACCTCGTTCTCTTCTGATGTCTTTTTCTCTTTTCGTTTTCGTTTCACTGTCTGATCAAGTTGGAGACTAACTTCAGTCTGAGCTCTATTTTTACACCCATTGCTGTTAATGCATTGTATTCTCTTTACTCTATTTTAGTTTGGCTTATATTTTCTCATCAATTCCTACATATGCTACTTTACTCTGAAAATACTTGCCATGACATGAAGATGTTTTATGCAAAGTAGTGTGCAAAATACCCGGTGGCAACCCACCCACCTAGTGCTCCAGTATTATCCTGAAATCCTGCACAGACTCCATACGCAATATACAAGATTTTATGGATGCAAGGCAACTCGGCTGTAAACACTTTGCAAAAATATCACTGCGGCTAATGTCGTCGATAATAAGGCCTCTCACACAACTAAGAAGAGGAGAGTGGATCTCCTGCTTTAATCCAGCTTCTTACGAAAGGCACCGGATCCAGTTTGTCCAAAGGGGGACTAATTAAGTCCTCAAACAGACGTGGTGACAGCCTGGCTTCATGCAACCTGTTGCAGCTCTGGCTGGCTGTGTCATCGTGTTTTAATGCTTTTCAGTTTGAATAATAAGTGCTGAGCATTAGTAAGCGTTTAAAAGACATATTAGTGACAGTTGCAAGTGACAAAATATTTGTCTCTTGATTTTAGAGACTTCTATTGAGGATTTTCAGGGGGTCTAAAGTGTCAAATCAAACACTCCAAGAACCCCCCGACACTGGTGTTATCACATTTTGGCACGATTATAATGTAATGTATATTCCCTTCTTCCTTAGGCCAAGTCGACCATGTCTAAAAAGTGTTCAAATGTGCTCAGGGGCAGAGTGTGGAGGCCCTCAGAGCATGACCTTAGTGATGGAAAATGCATCCCTCCTCCCAGATTTCATACTTTATTCTGGAAAAGTCCTTGTGGTGCCTGTAGCTATACTTTATAGAATACTTGAGTTAGGACGCCTCCGTCCCGAACAGAAATACGGGATGGATGAAAAATGTCTCGGGCTTTTACTGGTTAGTGTGGAAAGTCTGTTTTCATCCGTTGTGAGTGTGAGTGTGTCCTTTTCTTAATGATGAACAAAATGCCTCTCTCAGACAGGAAGGTGAGGAAGGTGCACGTGTTATGTGAGATTACTGTCAATTACTGCAGTCAACGGGAACATCTGACGAGCAAACTAAGGTGAACATTTGTCTGTCTGTAATCGTTCAACAGGTCTGGACCTGAGGCACGCCCAGGTGGTGGCGTTATCCACGGGCACCAAGTGCATCAACGGGGAGTACCTGAGCGACCAGGGCCAGGTGGTCAATGACTGTCACGCCGAAGTCACGGCCCGCAGAGCGCTTCTACGCTTCCTCTACTCTCAACTTGAACTCTTCTTGAGGTAATAGATCTATTGTTCAGGCTGCATCTTAAAGACACACAACCACCATATTTTAATAATAAACCAAAGTGAGGCTCCAACTGACAATAACTTTCATTCTGAATCATTATCAACACAAAGTAGTTCAGTTTACAATCACAGGCTTTACTTCCGTTATTTAAACAAGTAATTGATTATAAAAATAGTTTCCCATTTACTTTGTACCGATTTGATTTATTTACTCGTTTCAGCTTGAAAACAAAGTTCATGTTGATCCGCCTTGTCTGTATCTGTGCAGCTGCTACAGGTTATATCATGATTATGTAGGTTATGATGAATTCAACCAGCGGTGGAAAAAGTATTCAGATCATTTGCTTTAGTGAAAGTAGCAATACGACAATACACAAAGAAATGTTGTATTATCAGCAGAATGTACTTAAAGCAAAACTATGCCACTTTAGATTATTCCTTTTATACATTACAAGTTGAAATCATTGGTAATAATAAAACACCCCCCATGCTCAGATCAATACACTCGGGGGTTACGCTGTTTGCTGCAGTAGCTTAAAGACCAACTGAGGTTAAATGGCCTTTCTTTGGTCTGCTACAGCTTACATATCTGCTCTGTGAACCCCTAAAACACTATATATCAATGATGAATTTAAAAACACATCTTTGTCTACAAGAAGTGATGGCTGAATGTGATCTTAGTTGGACTTGAAAGGGGATGCATGTAGGCTAATCTTAGCAAATTGTGGATCGATATTGCAGATTTACAGACATTACTGGGTCAGTTAAATCACCTTTAGACTCCTCTCTACTTGTGACAATGTAATGCAATGTTTTAGCATTAATCGTTCAGGAATTACCATCAAGTGTGAACCTTTTTAATGCTGCTCAAAACCATAAACAGCAATTAAAATTCCAGTATATGACACATACAGTATCTAAGCATTGATTTGATCGGCCCAAACCCGACATCCGCTGTCAGCATCGGTGCGTCCGGCTTCGTACGCTTTAGTTTCCAAAGGTGCCTCCCAAGTATTTCAACATGCAGTTCATTACATTATGCATTACACTGTGCTTAACAGCGTTAAATATCGTATTTGTTGTGACCTTCTGCTTCAGTGCGGCGCCAAAGAAAGCTCTCTCCTCTATAATAAGCTCCATGGAAACAGCACCGCTTTGTCTCACCAGAGATTTTTCAATAACCAACGAGCTCTACGGCGGCTGTTCTCTCCATGTAACGAAGCGTGCTATCACACACTCAACTGGTTCAGCTCAGGGTCTCAACGGCCTATTTGTTTTTAGCACTTTTTTTTTATATATATATGTACCTACATTGTGTGCTCTGGTGCACACAAGCTCACCAAGATTTGAACCAGTATCGAGAGAGACGGCCTTGATGAGTTTCGACTCCTGAATTCCTCCCGTACATGAGCATGTATTATGTTTTTGAGTTCCCGAAGGAACTCGATGGCAAAGGCTGATTCATCAGATTAGTGGCTCCAAGTCTAGAGCCTTGAATGTCATATTTGCATACACAGCACTGACTTTTTTTTTTTTAGTCGTAGCACAATGCTGGGTGGCGGGTACAGAGACTTTTGCAGCTGAGTAACACGGCTAATGGGGAAGATAACTCATAATGAAATGACCAAACAAAATGCCACAACTGCCATATTTACGCTCGGTGAAAGGACATCGGAGACGGAGGAGAGGTTATATAAAGAGTGCAGCCGTGCTTTGCATTGTGATGCATAGTTTAGGTGTGTGTGTGTGTGTGTGTGTGTGATGAAATCCTTATTCCCGCTCACAGCAGAAACAATGACCCAGATTGTAAAGTTAGATTATGTGTGTCCTTGTCGGCCATAATGCAGGTATTCAGCTTATTGTTAATGGATGGAAAATTACTTTTCTAAACTTCTGGATAAGCTGTATTAAAAAACAATCCCTAATGTTTATATAGTTTTCAGACGTC
Source organism: Pholis gunnellus (assembly GCF_910591455.1). NCBI lineage: Eukaryota > Metazoa > Chordata > Actinopteri > Perciformes > Pholidae > Pholis > Pholis gunnellus. The sequence goes on from NC_136547.1 coordinate 18,419,936, forward strand.
AGCTGTAACGTTTTCTTGAATGTTAGTTTGATATTCAGCCATTTATTTTAACTCCGGCAGTTCTTTTGATGACCTTCATGGTGACACTCATCACGTCTCCGATACAAAGCACGCGTAGACGTGCAGGTTCAACTCGCGCTCCCTCTTTCCCCTGAGACGTGTGGACAAGCCTGAGTAATATCCAGGAGTCTGGTGTGACAGCAGGAGAATGGACTGTGGTCAGAGAGCGGGCCGGTGTCCATCTCTCTCTCTCTCTCTCTCTTCATCCCCGCCACACTTCATCATTGGAAACAAAAAGTGGAAATCTATTTGCTGTGATGAATGGCGCTGCCTTTTCTCATCAGTCTCCGTGTTTTGTTTTGGTTTTTGGTTCCTTTTCTCTTTCCAGTAAAAGGCCGGAGGACTGGGAGGAGTCGATATTTGTGCGGCACAAGGAGTGCGGCTACAGGTTGAGAGACAACGTCCATTTCCACATGTACATCAGCACCTCGCCGTGTGGGGACGGGAGGCTCAACTCGCCCTACGAAATCTCCACCGACTGTAAGACGCCAGTTTCTTTTCTCAAAACATAGGTTGGCAATGCCCAAAATAACACTCACCATGCATTTCTCTGTAGCGTAATCACTGCCACATTATCTCTACTATCACTCATCAGTCAGTCCCTCAGCTTTATAAAGAGATCTTTTTCCTCTGGCAGATTATTCTGAAAGCCACTGCCCTGCTTTTCTTTTTCTTCCTCTCAGACACGCTCAAGAAGCTGGCATCCTTTTCATGTCACATCCCGTCTTTTGGCCCCTTTCAGCCAACGCTGTGCTGACTAGATGACATTTTATTGCTTACACACTGTAAATAAATTGCATATTCATTTAGATGGTTTGCCCAGCACGTTTTTTTTTCTGGTGGCCTACGAGTTCAGAAATGTAATCTGGACTTCCGTTTCCATCAGTGGAATGTATATATCCCCCCCCCCCCCCACCCCCCCCCCCCCACCCCCCCACCCCCCCCCCCCCCCACCCTTTCATCACAGACTGAAGCTGCTATTCAGCTCTATGAATATACACTACAGTTTGGGTGCATGGTGAGATTTTCATGAAACCAGTGAGGAGGGAAACGCTGATGCTGTCACCGGAGAAGCCTTTGAACTTGACGTTTGTGGTCATTAAACCTCTTAAATGTTCTGCAGTGCGCTCTCAGAGATTAGAAAATTACTAAGTACCTTTTCCTGACTGTTCTTAAACATTTCTGAGCTGGAAGTCGAGGCTTAATTTTTAGCTGCTGTCACATCAGCCGAAGCAACAGCCGTGCAGGAAGAGAGAGAAGGAAGGAGAGTTTAAGCCTCGAGAAGTAAGAGGTTATTAAAACAAAAAACGTGATTATTTATGTACACTTTCTCACCCTATGGGAGATATCCATATTATAATTTGTACTGAAAGCAAGAAATACAATATCTATAAAATATATTTGAATGTTTCCTTCTTCCTGAACGTGTGGAGTTTCTTCTTCTGATACGATGCAGACTCGTATACTTTAATTAACAATATTACTGCTCGTAGAGGTCAATGCTGCCTTAAAGTGGTTTACACAGATCAAGGCACTGTGCTCTGAGTAGCGTGGTTTTCTAATATAAAGTGTCCCGAGTTCATCACGGCTGCATCAAAGCTGCTTTATCCAGTAAAATGGTTCCTTCTCCTTCCTTCCAAACCGCAGGCTGCTCCGTACATCCAGCAACAATCCAGTCAAACGCTCACTTCATTAACAATTAGGCAGTCAACGGTCCCAAGATAATACATTTAATTCCCCAAATGAAGCTGTTAACCTCATTTAAACTTTTGCTTTGAAAGGAATTGCAATGTTTGTCCTTTTCGCTGGAAAACTGTACCCGTCATCTTATTCAAATATAGAACAGTAGTGTCTTATTGTTTATCAGCTCAGCGTAATATTTGATGAACGTTTATTTCTTTTTCTAATTACATGGAGCTAGTTACACCAATAATTAGTCCCGGAGAACATCCCTAATTATACGGAGAATGTAACACTTAAGCGCTAATGTGTACTATATAATGGATTATTTTCTAAAATATATAAAAAAGCAATGCTGGACAAATGTTGACTGTTTCCACTTGAGTTCATCTGGTGTCTTTGTGGCCCCGGTGCATTTTGGGGTAAATTTGATTAGAAGTCTACAAAATGAATCTTTGCCGCGTATTGATGTGATTAGATGTGGAACTGCTTTGTGTTATTTAGAAATAACAGACTTCATTAATAGCTAATTAGATTGGGTTCCCAGCGTAGCCGTGTAATAAGAAATGACATAATGTAGACTGATGAAGCTCAGAGCTGAGGCTGTGTGTGTTGTGTTGTGCAGTACACAGCAGCAGACACCTCATGAGAAAGCACCGCGGCCACCTGCGGACCAAAATCGAGTCGGGCGAGGGGACGGTGCCGGTGCGAGGTCGGGGGCCCGTCCAGACGTGGGACGGCGTCTTACAGGGCGAGCAGCTCATCACCATGTCGTGCACCGACAAGATCACCAGGTCAGTGCGCTCAGACGTTACCTCCGGGTTTACAACGTGCATTTTTTTGTCATCTTTTTGTCATTCTTTATGATCTAAATCAAAACTCGCCCTTTATATTCTGCCTCATTTCACGTGTTTTGTATTTTTTTTGTCTGTCAAGTGGGTCAAAACTAAATTGGGCAGCAGCACCTGTCTGTACTGCTGTCATACTGAACAGCATACAAACTGATTTATACTCTTGGCGAGTTTAAACTGGAAATTAGTTTTTCTTGTCAGATAAAATGCTGTCCTTCCCGTCTTTTGTTGCGATTACGCAACAAATCTTTTCTGGACGACATAAAAGTTGCTACTTTGCTCCGTATTTGCAATTTTGACTCAATTTGTCTTAATGCAAAGAAAACCGTCAGAGGAGCTCAACAACACTGGAGCCAAACTCATTCAATATATTTGTTCTCGTTTGAGCATTTGATCAGTTATCAGTGCAGAGATTGTGTTGATTTCATTGTAAAAGTCACAAACCATGTGATCAACACATCCTCTCGCCCAGGAGGGTCTCCGTTCTGCGTGAGAAAAGAAATGTAAAAGGATTGATTGAGGGGTTATCTTTATTAGGAGATTAGCTTCCTTACGAGACGGAGTGATCCCTGTTTAAATAAAGCGTTTTATACCTGCTTCATGAGGTAGAGCTTTGTCTGTGATATTTACCGTAGCGCGTCTGTGTATGTAGGTGCATGTTTGTGTATGAAATCCTTTGTAGTCTGGGTGGTGAGTATTGATTTCCCATGAGTAACTTGAACAGGTAATCCCGTTCTAATGAATTAGTGTATTACGTACCGCGTCATTGTTTTAATCTCCGATATTAGTCGCACAACTCTTAACCCACTGTGGGGATATTTATTCATTTATTCATTTAGGCTTCACCAGGTACATGATGAAGACGTAGTCGTTAAGTTATTAAATTCTAACGAACATTCCTTTATCTTTTTATCTAAAGCGATCGTCTAACGAGTACATAGGCCGTGTCCAGTAACCACACGGATATGGAGTAGCCAGCTTCCCACCTTCCCAGAGTAAAACAATGTGGCCGTTAAAGTCCAAATTTGCCATCTGGCACATTGTACACTGATCTGTATTATTGCATATTTTAATGAGCGTGCCCACCTGATCGTTAACATGCGGTGAAATACTGACACTAGAATTAGGCTTCTTATGGCTGTTGGCTCACACAGTCTGTAGATTTTGGGTGGTATCTTTTCTCGCCCTTTTGTCTTAACTGTTGATACGCTCCACACCTAAATACTCACATCACTGGTCCCGTTGCTCTGAAACAGCAGCGCCAATCACAGTGAAACAGGATAACGGCAACTTAGCGAGGAAGGCTTTACCTTTACTTTTGCTCAAAAAATAAAGTTGGAAAAGAGGCTATGATGAGCCCTGGTAACCTGGTAACTCCTTCATAAAAAAAAGCCTCATTTATAGTTATTACCGACCAGTCTGATGTGCGGAGAGGTCTGCATGGAAATACTGGAGCAGCTGGTGTTTTTTTTGGGAGATTTAATGAAGGGAAACACGGTGAACGGCACAGCGCTCTGACGCGGCACTTCTCAGGCTGAGGATTTATCAACATATCCGTCCCAAAGCTCGTCTAACGTTTGATATGCTGGTCAGTTATAGTTGACTAATGTGTTGCCACCGATCAAAGGTTACGTAACCCCTGGTAGCCAGCTGTTTGGCCCGGCAGCCGAAAATTAAGTACTTCTTATTTTTACCCAGGGCACATGGGGCCTTGGTACGTGTCTAATTGTAAAGGACACGGTTTCTATACGGGACTTTCACAATAATATGCTTCAGGTTTGCTAGCAGGTTGGTTTAGAAATATTTTCATTATTCCAGTGCAGTGTGAGTGTAACCGAGAGAGAGAGAGAGAGAGAGAGAGAGAGAGAGAGAAAACAAAGCCGCAATGGAGCCTGTTTATGTTCTTAGATTGTTAATGTGTCGTCCGCATGTTGGCAAGCCTGCACAGGACAGACGGCAACGCTAAATCAGGACAGCTCTCCCGCCTCCGTTTTCACACTGTCCTCGTGTGAGGAGTAAAGGCATCAATGTGTGTACACACCGGAGCATCTTTACAGGGAGAGGGAGACAGCCACACACACACACACACACACACACACAGTTTGCAGACCACGTTTGGATTTAACAACTGCGACACCTCGCTCTAAAAACTACGGCCCCCTCGATCTCTACCATTGTCGCCGTCTTAGTTTAGCGTGTTGCCAATTCACATTACACACAAAACAAAGCTGAGGCTGCTGCTTTTTAATAAACCCAAACACTGGAACATGTTGACCTGATGACAGTGCGTCCATGGAACCATTAATTATTTAAACATTTCAATCTGGACCAAACTGGTGGACTGCCAACCATCCCGACAGACCAACGTTGCATCCTTAGAGCCAGCATAGCTAGAAAAAAAAAAAATGTACTCAGCACACAATGAAGGTACTCAACAACAGTAAGTCTTTACTCACAGCCTTGATGTTGTATTTTGTAACATAACTGAAATCGATTTTTAATATAGTCTCAGTTTCTCTGCCAGGACTGCGCCTCGACAGGAACTGAACCCATGAATTTAGCTTAGCAAGCAGCGCACTGTGCCAACTGAGGCATGCAGGACTACAGCTGAGCCACTGTTGTGTGTGAGTGTGTATGTGTGTGTGTGTGTGTGTGTGTGTGAAAGGACCGGCACCAACACACACACACACACACACACACACAGAGGGAGAGGGAGAGGTGAACCCTTCTCCTGTGGAGCCGCTGTTAATTCGACCAATTTGATTCAGTTGGCCAGGGCTGAAGATGGTGTGATTAAATCTACCCAGGTCACCAACAGGGGTGAAAGCAATTACTTTACAAAAAAATAGAGTGACGGGGGGGACGGGGGGGGGGGAGAAAGAAGGGAAGGGACATCCTGCTCTTCTTCCCTTACACACACCCCCCCCCCCCCCCCACCCCCTCCATCCTGCCAGGCCGGACGGCAGACGCGCTCTCTTTGCTCCGCAGCCTCCTCTTTCCTTTTCTTTGGGGGGGGGTTTATATCGCTGTAAATGATGGGTGGCCGTCGTTAAAGTGAGTAGGTCACCAAGGGCCAGTTTATCAAGGTCAGGGTGGAGGGTGGAACTGAGAGGAGCTTAGGACGGAAGACTCAACACACACACACACACACACACACTCTGCTGCAGTCTTATAGTGATCCCCTGGATACTCTTCTTGTCCTCTGTCACACTCATTTTGCAGCCTCCCATTACTTTTTTATTTCCACACTTCCTTCAGTCCCTGCACATAATTATAGTTAGTTCAGCCTTGACCATAAGGGATTTTAGGATCTTTGCTCTTATCGTAAACATTTTTTTGATAATGGGCGACGTCTCACCCCATCGTTGATTCACCATTGTGTTTTCTTAAGCCGGGCCCTACGAAGGCGCCTTTGCTAATATTTGATTTGAAGTTCACAGCTGGATTTAATTGAGGGGCCTAAATGGCTTTCATATAACGATGATGTTCTCCATTCCACTGCAGTTTTATGCAGATGAACATTACTTTAATGGTCTGCGTTTACCGGGGGAGGGAAGAAAGGATAGATGTGGAGAGACGGAGAGAGAGAGAAGAGGTCTCTCCCCACTCCTCTCTTTAAATGCACACACCCAAGCCAGATGGCTGTCTTTTCTTGCATGAGATTAGAAGATGTTTCTGATTCACGGTGTCGCTTTCTGGGTAAATTAATATTTCAGGCTAAACTATTTCTATTTCGGTGGAGCACTGGGTTTGCGTGTTTTTTGAAACAAAGCTCCTCCTCTCTGTTTGAGAGGGAAGGACAGATCTCGCCGACAGATTTGCAGGTAAAGCGGCGGCGGGAGGTTCCGTTATTCCCACAAAAGCCGTTGATTGACTGCTCGGGACGCGAAGGGAACGCCGCAATGAGTGATTATTAAGTCGGCGAGAAAACAAGGAGCCGCTGTAATTGCATCCGTGATAAAGAGACATTGATTAACAAAAAGAACAATGATCTTAAAATTAGTGGCAGAATGTGGAGCCTTTGATTGTGGCTCACATAAGTTCATTAGTCCAGTGAACAGCTCAGGCACACAGCAGGCTTTCTCTCTCTCTCTCTCTCTCTCTCTCTCTCTCTCTCTCCATGAAGGGCAGGAATGATAATAAACAAGGTAATTATCATTTTCCATCCATAAATTAGCATCTGCTGGTTAAATACTGTAGAGTGGGCTTCAGCAGTAGGTGGCACATGACCAGCTGGCTACAGTATCGGGCGTCGGTGCGCCTGGCAGGATTAGCCCTGCAGTGATTTTGTGTCACACGTGGATCCCCCTAAACAAATCCGGAGGTGATTGCCCCTCGCGTCGAGCAATCGACGGAAGCTTGCCTGCAGCCCCGTGCAGTGCATTAACCTCGGTGGCACTGATGAATGCACGCATGGTAATGTGTTGTTCCATGTGGCGAATGCTGATGGACTGACCTTTGGCTGTGTTGTTGTAGGTGGCGGTGATGGTTTTGTGTCGCTGAACCAGGGAAAGTGGGAGAGGGAGGACGAGTGGGTCCGTCAGATTGTGTGTGTGTGTGTGTGTGTGTGTGTTGTCGGTCCAGCAGCTGTTATTCATCACGTCCCACATCAAGATAATGATCAAATTGTCTCTACCTGTCATTGAAGCTCTCACATGTCTCTCTCTCTCTCTCTCTACCCATCTCTCCTCCTTTCCTGCCCTGATTCTATCTCTCTTCCCCCCCAACTGTTGCCTTCTCTCCTTCTTTCCTTTATTATTTCCTCGACACCCTCCTCTCTCTCACCCTTCCTTTCTCATCCACGTTTCAAACCATCACACCGCTCTCTCTCTCTCTCTCTCTCTCTCTCTCTCTCCCTGACTTCCTCTGTCTTTGCTCCCTCCCCCCTCAGATGGAACATCCTGGGCCTGCAGGGGGCGTTGCTGAGCCACTTTGTGGAGCCGGTGTACCTGCATAGCGTGACCGTCGGCAGCTTGCGCCACACGGGCTACCTGGGCCGAGTCCTGAACCAGCGGCAGGAGCGCCTCGGCCCGCTGCCCGCCACGCACAGACGCAACCAGCCCCTGCTCAGCGGTACGACCACAGCACAGACCGTCAGACCCGTCTCAGTGTGATTTAGACAAGTTACATTTAGAAATACATCTTTTTAATATAGATGGTGCTGGAGGTTTTTGGTCTCAGTTTCGGAGCGGTTTCTGAGCCGTCAAGATGGTGAAATTGTGCAAAGTTTGCGTGTAAAAATTCACAAATTTTTTTTTAACTTTTTAAAAGACCTGACTTGACTTGAGCATATCTACCGATCACCGTAATTCCTTTGAAGTGACGTTATTTCTGCCTCAGGTTACCCATGTGACCCTGCTGCAGTAGGTCTGGTTGGTCTCAAAAGTGATGCAGCATTTGATTTGAGGAGTGAGTACAGTAGATCTGAATACGAGATGCAATTTCATATCTGAAGTCAAATTATATATGCTGTGTTGAACCAAAAAACAACTATTTTCCCCTTAAAATGAAATGTTTTGGGGGCAGCAGAAACAAGCTGTGAACAAGCATTGATAAACGAACATTAGCGTTCATTAGGACTCATGTCTGTGTCCACCTGATGAATGTAAGTCCAATATTCACTTCACTGTTGTCCCTGTGTTGCCCTCTACCAGGTTAGATGAAAAACAGTATTTAAACACACTTCGCAGGTTAAATTATGATTTTTTTTCGTCTCTCAAGTGGTCGAGTAAAAGTTTATTATTTTCCTAGTTTTTCATATACTCTACTACTAAATGACAGACTTTCTATCGTCTATCCTGCATTTAAACAGTAAAATAACAGCATTATTGTATTTTCAGATGGGGATATAATAATTTATATAATCAATCACAACACATCGACCCCCCCGACACACATACACACACACACACACATACACACACGCACGCGTGCGCGCTTGACAAGCTCATGTACCTTTGCTTCGCTACAGTTGCATTGTGCCAGCCAGACAAGCAACAGCTATGAAGTTGTCTGGCACGTCTGCCTCCAGGGCTCCACTGAGACCCGAGGCGTTCGTTTGTAGCGAAGATGAATGCTGGATGAGGATCTGAATGACACCCAACTTGTAGCAACTGCATCAGCCATCACTTCAGATCTAGGCCAGCCGGAGTGGCTGAGCGACAGACACACACAAAGATGTAGGGCACATTGTGTTTCTAGGGATCTCTAATGAGAACATATGTCTGTGTGTGTATATATACATTCTGGTTTTGCTCTCTTAGGGCGGAGCCTCTCCTATCAATTTAATGTAATTTGTTTTTTAAATGAATATCTTTGATGGGCCACAAACACGTAAATCTATCATGCAGTAGCTTCTTCTTGTGTTAGCCAACGCAATGGACCCGTGCAGCAACCTTCACGAGGCTATATGACGTACACGAGAACACGAGAGCACATGTATTAAGCAGCACTGAGCTCATTAGTTAAATGGAGGTGCAAAATAAGAGAAAGTGAAGTAACATGATGCCTTGTGTTGCCTTTCCTCCTGTCCGATACATTCTCCATACCTGCCGTACTTTTATCAGCTTTCAAGTGTGCTTCTTGAAGGGCACAGGAGCTCTTTGCATTGCGGGGCTGCGCTCCGGGTAATAGGGCGCCATGAGGATGAATATTTTGTGAGGCCTATCCTCATCAAGATTGATAAATGTACTGAATTGTCCTCTGGTGATGATAGTCGGGACAAATTTATCATTGAGTCTTCCGACCGCGGCCTCGGCGAGCATTTCTCATGATTTTGTTCAATAGCTTTCTGAATGGAGTCATTTGAGTTGTCTGGAATGGAGTTTTTGGTTTTGGATATTATGGGCTGCAGTTAATATTTGGAGAATTGTGCTCAGGTAAAGATCCATTTGTTCATCGATCATACTTACTTATAATATTACGTTATTCCTTCTAACTATAATAAGCCATGCAGTAAGTACTAGTTTATTAAATGATTATACGGCTTATTTTCATCCAAGAATGATGCTGCAGAACGGCCTTTACATTTCTTCTTGAGCGTCGTCTTCACTCAAAGCGGAGGTGGCGTCCTCCTGATAACGCCCCGCCCTCCCCTCTAACACGCCTCAGTGTCTGTACGCACATCGCAAACTGCACCTGCAGTACCTCGAGTTGCTACAGTCTATTGAAGGGTAGAAGGGCGAAGGAAAGGGGGGGGAGAGGAGGAACGATGGACAGACCGTGGAGGATGGCCCTACACCAAATCAATGTAATCACAGCACCTTATCAGACAGCCATTCAATCTGAAGGGAGCTCGGACAGAGCGAGGGAGACATGCTGAGGGGAAGAGAGGGAGACAGCAAGGCAGGATGGGAATAAAGAAAGAGAAGGACTTCGGTTGCATTCAGATGTCTGTGCGCGTACCTTACCCCCCCCCCCCCCCCCCCCACCTCATCTCCTCCTCCGTCCTTTCATTGGCTCTGATGAGCTCCCCGGCTATTGTGTGTCCAGGGTTATTTAAAAGAAACACCCCCCGGAGGAAATTCCCGCGGATCGCAGGGCCTCGGTCTTATCACACTCAGACAAAGCAGCTACACCTGAAGCCCGAGGGCCGAACACATCGACGGGCTGACTCGTCCTTCACTCTCGTCCTGCTGTTTCGCTTCCACCGCAGCGTGAACGGAAACCGTGGCAGGACAACAGCCGACACAGGAAGCGTGAATACAGGTCGTCCTCCGGCATGTTTGGCTGTTTATTGAGGAGTTTCCTAGCTACACGCTGCTTTCTTCACATTTCACAACTTCAAATTGTAATATCTTATTATACTACTCGTTACTGAAGGAACTCAAAACGTGTGGCGTATTGCAAAGTAATGCATTACCGCCCAAATACTTTCAGTTATGGGTAGGTTAGTGATAATGAAGGCGAATAGAGATCACTCTTAATAAAGTGTTTTAAGAGATTTGAAGCGGCGTGTCCAGCGGCGTTCTCAGCCCGACGGAGCGGACGTCTGAAGTCACAGTTTGCGGCTTTGAGGAAGGACGATGGACCCAAATTGATGCTTATTTTGTTCTGCACAACTATCGTGAAGTTAACAAAGAAACTGTAAACGAACAAAAAGCTTAAATGCTCTCCAGTAAGACGGGGACGAAACCAAGAAAACGAGTGAGAGACGTGTGCTGACCACATTTATTGACATGTAATCTGGTAAACTTTGATTTGTAAATGTTCATTTTAAAGTAAAGACCTGCAACCATGTAACTAAGTTAGAAACATATAACCTGTCAATATTTATCTGAGTATAAAGGGGATTATAGAGGAAGAACTTAAGTATCAAGCACAACCTTTTATTATTAAAGAGTACTATAATACTCTAACCAATCTACTTCCTGTTTACATCGGCACCCGGTGCTGAATCGCCCGTGTGGACGTAGATTGCTTTCATTTAAAACAGAAACACATTAGTGTGTATGTAGCCTCAGTCACATCTCACGCCTCGCTCATGAATGAATTGCTGCCCCGTACACTAACATTGAAGAAGGCCATCTTTTCACACACTACTCCTCTGCTGCTCCACCCCCACGAGGAACCCTTTTAGAAAACCCTGCAGCACTAAAGTGATGTACACATAAACACACAGGCGGTGCTGTGTTGTGGCTCTACAGAAGCCTCACATGTAAAGCTACCGTACAGTTATGAATCCCATAACCAAAGGCTCTAATTCTGCCTCCTTCATGTCTGTCAAACACTTCTCAGAAGAGAAATTGATCAAGTCTTCATTGAGGGGAAAAAATCAAATTGGCTATTACAGAAACAAGAGGAGTCAAGTCCATTGAAGGGATGAAATGAGCCATGAATGGAGCGGGAGAAAGGGAAAAGGCAGGATGGATAGAGGGGGGGGGGGTCTTTTGTTCAAAGAGGTGCGTCTCCACCAGAGAGAAGGGTAATAAGAGACTTGGAGGATTGTTACTGTGGCAGGCAATTCATTCCAACTCCAAGGAGCTGCAGAGAAGAAGAAGCTGAGATTGGTTGAATGGAAGCGTGCAGACAGGAAAATGAGTGCGGCGAGGAGGGAGATGATCTGCAGGCATGTATTGTGGTATTGTACATCAGGTATTGTACTATAACAAGCCGTCTGTCAGACGGTGAGATCAGAGGCGACTGTTGTTCACCCGTCGCACAGAATCTGTCTGCTGATTTTTCTGCGAAGGTACCTTTCAAATATAACGATATAATAAATATCTGGGTTGGAAGTCAAGACAGCGATTCCTTTCTGAAGACAGCTTTACAGATTTAGAGTGGATATGGTGTTCAAGCAGATGTTAACTCAGGTATTATCTACCTAACCTACCCTGGCAAACAGATGAGCAATATGCACTCGACGTTTCTTTTCATTGATATTATTAAATCGAAATTTGCTGGCCGAGAGTTAGATGAAAAGATCCCACTCTCTTGCTAAATATGGACGTACATCCAGCCACCGGTTAGCACATAAACATGGTGATCTGTTTTGCATCGTCCCTGTAAAAATGTTAAAAAATGTGCCTCTTTATTACTGCAGGCCTGTTTTCTCACTCCATCTCCAAGTAGTATGCGTTTATCAGCATCCTCTGCTGCCTCGGGCCGTACAGTCCAGTGTTTTTTTAAAACTTCAAACACTGACTCACAACTTCTTCATTTTCCTTATTACGAATATAACTACAAAAATAAACTAAACGGGCTGATATGAAGCATCCACGGTGGCCCCTAAAGGACATTTTTTTTCCGTTTCTCACCCTGTTGTCAGCTCCATTTCCACCACATGCTCCGCACCTCCGCCAACACCTGTGTGCTTTCGATGCAGACAGATTCTCCACGTGCAACCCGATGTGACAGTCACCTCCACTTTCCCTCTTACCTCCGTCTCTCTTTCTCCTTCCTCGACTGAGCGCTTTGTGTGCTTTGCTAGCGGGGCTAATTATTTCAGAGAGAGAGAGGGCGGGACGGAGAGACAGTACACTGTGGGAGGCTTCGTCTTTCTGACTGGAGATGATGTTTATGGCGTACATAGGTACATAGCTGGTAGCACTCAGAACGCCGTTAACTGCTGGGACCCAAGAGCCGACAAGCATTCACACAAAGGCAGGAACATGTTTCTTATATGCTCAAGAGCCCCCCCCCCCCCCCCCCTTCTCTCTGAGGGTGAAAGCTTGGTATAAGCGGCCGTGACGTTTCAGGCCCAGGTTGACTTGGCTTTTTGCAGTGCGGCAAATCTTGATGTCTGCCCTCAGCCTCAGGGAGAGACTGAGGGAAGGGTGATGGAAGGTTAAACGAAACAACAAAGTGGAGGTTTGACAGAAGAGAAATTGCTAATTTCCACACTTGTTTTACTCATATGTGCGTTACATTTTGAAACACTTTTAAGAAGTGTTTTCTTTTTACCGATTTTAATGTAATTTGGAGCAGCTATTGGTGAATACCTCGCACGTCACGGAGATTAAACCCACCTAAAGACGGTCCCTCCCCCCCCCCTGTGCTGTCGTCTCTGTAGGACTGAGCACTGACCAGCAGCCGGGGAAGGCCTCGTGCGTGAGTGTCAACTGGACGCTGGGCGACGCACAGCTGGAGGTGGTCAACACGGCAACGGGACGGAGACGGGACTCCGGGACACCCTCCCGGCTCTGCAAACACGCCCTCTTCACCCGCTGGAACAGACTTTACCGCAAGGTGAGGGTAACGTCGGGGGCAGCGTGGGTTTAGCTAAACGTATCAATGGGGGGGAGAGAGAATATGTGAGGGGCACGCTTCCTTCTCGATCAGGGGGCTTAATTATATTCTAGGGCTCTTGTGAAATACACGGACAATGTGATGGATATTTAAAGCCATCTGCCAGACCACACTTACAAGATTTCTCACAAACAAAAGTTGTTGGATTTGTTTTTGGATCCTGTTCTTTCTATATTTGATGTACATTGAGGACATCGTAACAAGAAATGAGGATTTCCAGACCAGTGGCTCCTCTCCCTCTGTAGGCTTTTTTTTTTCTCAGCAGACATTTTGACTTTTGCGTTGTGGTAGATAACGTTCAGGTGTGACATTAACGATCTGCTCTTTGCCGTTCAAGGATACCGGCATGCACACAGTACAAAGAGCACTGGCACAACCCAACGGAATACAGCCATTATTAAATATTATTAATTACACCGTGCTTTGCTTGTTATGACTTGTTGAAATATCTGCTGTGAAAATGTCCTACTAATTTAAATGTTAATTAAAAACCACCTTCCACAGTGTATCTTTTACTCGCTGGGAAGGAAAAAAATATATATTATGATGTACTAGTTAATTAATCTGAGTCGGAACAATAGTCACATTTTCATGTGAATAAATGTCTGTGTCACCACTCTGCTCCACTTGCTCTTTCATGTAAATGCTCCTCTGCTGGAAAGCAAGAGGCATTACTCAGCTGTCGTCGGAAAAACAACGTGCAACCCTTTGCCATCAGGAACCAACAGGCAAAGCACATACACACAGTAATGCAGAGACGGTAGCTGCAGGTATGCATGCCAAACAAAAGAGCACAGACGGCACGTATTAACACCAGAGTCACAGCGCTGCTCTGCGGCTGCAGGTGAGCGTGGAATCTCCTCTCCGCCGTGGATGAATTGTGTCGGCCGCGGCAACATCTGCTCTCTGATGCGGCTGATCAAAAACTGGCATCTCGGATCTTTAGCGTCAGCACACAGACCCGCCGCACTTTCATTTCCATCCCGAAACTTTTATGTAACAGACAGTGCCTGCATCGCCAAATGGCGGCCGTTAAAGCATAATGACTATGAAACCATAATTATTTGGAGAAGCACTCGAGGAGGCCCCCACCCTAAGTGCTCCCCGCGCGCAGTATATAAGGGCCACGGAAGAGCAGTCGCACTAATCTCCAAAAGAAACTTTTGCTCTCTCTCTCTCTCTCTCTCTCCCCCCCCCCCCCCCACACACACTTGTCTCTCCGCAGATCTTCATTGTTCCCCCTCGCGACAATAGGAATGCACAAAAAGCACAGAGAATGTTCAATTGCTTGTGAAATTTAAATGGGGAGATTACACAGCTGTTGAAGCCCCCCCCACCCCCCCCCCCACCACCACCTCCCAACCCCACCCAAATGCATTTGTGCCGGCTCATTCGTTTTGTTTTGCTCGCTCTTCTTCTTCTCTCTCTCCTCTCTGTGAAACCTTTAGCCTCTCTGCCCCGACTTCACACCCCTCTATTTGTTTTCCCTTTCTATCTTGATGTCTGTCTCTGTGTGGTTTTTATCTGACTCCCAATTGCTCTCTCTCTCTCCCCCCCCCCCTCTCTCTCTCTCTCTCCTCTTCTCTTCCTCCCTTTGCTCGATTGCCCTCTTCAGTCGGGGATCCACGTGTTCAGCTCGGCGGACTGCCAGCTCATGTACTGCGACGCCAAGATGGCGGCGCGTCCTTACCAGACAGTGAAGCAGCAGTGGTTCAGATCTCTGCAGGAAACGGGCCTCGGGACCTGGGTCAAGAAACCGCCAGAGCAGGAACAGTTCCTGCTGTCGGTCTGAGGAAGAGAGAGAGAGAGAGAGAGAGAGAGTGTGTGTGTGTGTGTGTGTGTGTGTGTTTGTTTAACCTTTATTTTTTTAGGGTAAGATGACTCCATGCTCTTTACCAACATCCTGCTTCATACCTGGAAGTTTACCAGTGTAACCTCTAAAGTCAAGGCTATCATCACCACTGTGTGTGTGTGTGTGTGTGTGTGTGTGTGTGTGTGTGTGTGTGTGTGTGTGTGTGTGTGTGTGTGTGTGTGTGTGTGTGTGTGTGTGTGTGTGTGTGTGTGTGTGTGTGTGTCATCCTGGATGTGCCGCCCATCCACCCGACAGAAACACGACAAAGAGGAAGGTCAGCAGGACGGGCTGAAAGGAAAAACGGACATAAAAAGATGGACCCCTTTCTTTTTTCTTGCCCTTCTTCAAACGCACAAACACACACACGTTTTAAGCAAACACACACCTAAATGCCCCCTCTTCGGCTGTCAAGGAAGGGTGGGGTAACCTTGAGCAGAATGAAAGGCAGCCGCTATCTTGTCATCAGCTATTTCCGGGGCCCCAAGGCTCCCGCTGAGGAGCCGAGCCATGGGGGAGAGAGAGAGAGAGAGAGAGAGAGAAAGGGAGAGAGAAGCGCGAGAGAGGTCCACGTCCAATTACCGGCCCTGTCAGGGTGACGGGTGATAGAGGAAGAGGAAGAGGAAGAGTGAGAAAAAAGAGAGGGACACACCATTGCATTCAAGCCCGCCTCACCTTCCGTCTCTCTCATCTCTATCTTTGTCCTCCATCTCTGACTCACCCTTTGACTCCTGACTTCCTCCTCCTTTTGTCTCCATCTCTCCCTCCTCGCCCCTTTTACATTTTCTTCAGTCCTCCACCTATTTCCCCTCACGTCCTCTTTGTCACTCTCTCTTCTTCGCTTGCATCCCCCCCCCCCCCCCCCTCCCCCCTTCCACCCTGCGCGGTGGAGGTTAACACGACACGACTACAGGTTAATACACCCTCTCCCCCCCCCCCACCTCAACCCAATGCGTGGAGAGAAGAAGAACTGAGGTGCATAAACGCAGCCATTACTGCTTGCCTAAGTACAGGTGGAGGTGATGATGGAGGAAGGGGAGTGTTTTTCTCTCCCCCCCGCCCCTCCCTTTCATACGAATTAGATTTCCTTTCTCTTTCTGTCTCGTGACCCTGGCTGACCTCAGGTTTCAGCCCGCCGGAGCCGCTTTCCGTACATCTGAATGGAAGCTTGTTGTGTCACCAATAATAGTGACTTTAAGTCGTGACTCATTAGCGGGGCCTTGTTGACCCGATCGACTCGCGCTTTCTCTCGGCGGTCATGACCGACCCTGAACAAGACAGTCACGGCGAAGAAACGTTTTGTAAACCCGCCGCCCCCCCCGACTGCGGTTTGGTCGACTTTATTTTGAAACAGCTGTTTTGTTGCGTATGAATTAAAGATTAAAAATCAGCGAGGTAAATACAGACGTCCCTGATCACTACCATGTACATGTGCACCTAACACATTTTTCTATGTCTCGACATATTTCATGATGTAAACTTCAACATTTTTTTTTTTAAATGCAGCCAAGTGTTGATATTCATTGTGGTCATGACGGTGTGTTTCCTGTCATTGCTGTGTTATCTTTAATTTTTAGAGGAGGGATCCACACCAGCCGCCAGCTCAGTCAGCAGTAAAAAATCCAAGTAATGAGAGTGACATCTAGTGGTGGCGTTCGGGTGTTTGTTTCCCCCGTCTTGCTCTTACTGAGCCCCCCCTGTTGTGGCTGATGCAGCGCTCCAGTGAGGATACGGTGCCAAACCAAATTGTTGACTTGCACACAAGAGAGAGCTTGACCCACGTGTGACCTGCGTCTTGACTTCTCGTTCACTAGGCCAATGTTTTGTGTTGACAAAGACCGAGCAACCCGCCAACTGTGACTCAAATGTTGCCAAATCCTGACTGAAGTATGACACGACCTTTTTTCTCAATGAAGCCCCTCCCACTTTAAACCAGTGAGATAAAATACAGACGTTTCACAAATATAGAAAACTCTCAAACTGTTCTTTCCGTGAGGCCTCGTAGTCGGACGCTGATGGAGGAAACGGGGCCTTTGGACGTCACGATGTTATTGGTTTAATGAATTGGTTCTAGCTCATGTAGGCACACGCCATACTTTGTTTCACAGGATGAAAAGGTTAATGGGGTTTTCATATATCAAAAAGGCATTATTCATTTCGCCTAAAGGCTTTAGAGGCATCATGACGAGGTTAACGCTTACTGTCTGTGTGTTAGAGGCGTCGCCAGATGAACCTTTTTCGGGCGCCCTGTTGATCTCCGCCCCCCGATTTCAGGAACTCATATTATCTGATACGCTGTTTACACTTTAAGATCGGATTTAGTGAAAATCTTGACTGTGTGTATCCGAACAGAGATTTTGTGTACGTTTTTCACCAACACGTGTTGCAGATTTTCATTGTTTGAGTTGCTCATCGTCAGCCCAACACTCCATGACTTCAGAGGTAACCGCATTCCTCATCGCTTCGCACCACGTTTCATAATTAGCCCTAAAAACAAACGCTTATTTTGAGAGACAATAAATATAAGGCATGTCTGAATGGCAATACTGTATCTAATAGTGTACATATGTATAAAAGATGTTGACAAAGATGTGAAAGAGATCCTAAAATGTCTAATTATCATGTAAATTAAAGTATATGAAGAATTGCTGCTAAGGTCTGTAAATTGCACTTCAGTAACAAAAAGTGAATGTTTGTACTGTATATGTGAATAAAACCACAAAATCTTGTAATTTTACCTTTTTTTTGATCGTTTTTTTTTGTTTAGTCCGATTTTGATGTCAGAAAATCTGTCAAAACAAATACACAAAAATTCAAATAACGAGCACTGATATCGGGGCCATGTCCACAGCCGGCACTGGCCCTCAGGAGCATCCAGATAAAATATGAGAGAGGCCTCCCTCCCTCCTCCCTCCTCCCTCCTCCCGTGTCTCCCAGGGGAAATCCGTGGGGAAATGGTTATCTCTATTTGGCTCGGTGGCAGGTGTCACACAGACCGGCCACCAAATTAGCCTGGAGGAAGAATGAAGCGAGGAAGAAGGCGAGAGGAGAGGAGGGGATCGAGGTATGCCTCCTCAGCAGCAGCCACCCTTCCCCCCTAAGGCCACGGAGTCGACTGTGTGCTCGACAATAAACATCATAATTGACAATTTGCTCCGGTGGCTGGTCACGGCCAGCCGGCTATAATCTAATGGACGGAGGACAGAGAGGTAAAACTCCACCGAATATTCTCTCTCTCCCGGTGTCATGCCGTGTCTCTGTGAAATCTCAGAGCCGTAACACACCGAGTATGACACCGTTTCAACATGGCGCCGTCTGCTGTGTTCCAGACAAAGTCGGAGGTCAGAGTTTGTGCAGAGAAGATAACTTTCAGAGATTGTTTACCGCAACCAGCTGCCTAATAACGTTGGCAACATATGACATCAATTTACACGCAGAACACGTTTACTACATGATGGTATGTAGTACTTTTGATTAAATGCAGACAAATATACTATATGTTGTATTTTAGTTGATGGTTTACCTTCACAACGTGTGCTTCCGTTGTGTGACGTCAGATGAAGTAAGAACCCTAAACCCTCAGGGACGTACTGACTTGTACGTGTACACACTACATTATTACTTTTTATTACTTTTTCCACATACTATATAAAAAAGGTTATGACCTTCTTTCTGACATACTGTACTGTGACTTTTTTCTACATTCCATACTTGTTATTTCAGCATACTACACCATTACTTCTTCTAATAGCTTTACTATGACTTTTTGATTTTTACATACTATACTATTCATTTTGATGACCTTTTATTTGCCGTACAGTATTATTCCTTTTTTTGACATACCATACTTTCAGTTTTTATGATGTTATTACTTTTTACTTTTATGAATTCACATTCAATTATTTTGGATGGACTCCATCCTGAAGGAAGACAATCGATGTTGATGAAGGGAGTTGCTGCGGAGTTATAAACAGCATAGTATAGGATGTCGAAAAAAGTCATGAAAAAGTCAGTGTACCATGTCGAAAAGTCATAACTTTACTTAAGTTACTTTATTTTTAAAGTTGCTTTTTTAGTTACTTTACTTTTAAAGTTACTTTTTTAGTTACTTTACTTTTTTAGTTACTTTTAAAGTTACTTTACTTTTAAAGTTACTTTTTTAGTTACTTTACTTTTTTAGTTACTTTTAAAGTTACTTTACTTTAAAAGTTACTTTTTTAGTTACTTTACTTTTAAAGTTACTTTTTTAGTTACTTTACTTTTTTAGTTACTTTCAAAGTTACTTTACTTTTAAAGTTACTTTTTTAGTTACTTTACTTTTTTAGTTACTTTTTTAGTTACTTTACTTTTAAAGTTACTTTTTTAGTTACTTTACCTTTAAAGTTACTTTTTTAGTTACTTTACTTTTAAAGTTACTTTTTTAGTTACTTTACTTTTAAAGTTACTTTTTTAGTTACTTTACTTTTTTAGTTACTTTTAAAGTTACTTTACTTTTAAAGTTACTTTTTTAGTTACTTTACTTTTTTAGTTACTTTTAAAGTTACTTTACTTTTAAAGTTACTTTTTTAGTTACTTTACTTTTAAAGTTACTTTTTTAGTTACTTTACTTTTAAAGTTATTTTACTCTTAAAGTTACTTTTTTAGTTACTTTACTTTTTTAGTTACTTTTTTAGTTACTTTACTTTTAAAGTTACTTTTTTAGTTACTTTACTTTTTTAGTTACTTTTAAAGTTACTTTACTTTTTTAGTTACTTTTTTAGTTACTTTACTTTTTTAGTTACTTTTAAAGTTACTTTACTTTTAAAGTTACTTTTTTAGTTACTTTACTTTTAAAGTTATTTTACTTTTAAAGTTACTTTTTTAGTTACTTTACTTTTTTAGTTACTTTTAAAGTTACTTTATTTTTAAAGTTACTTTTTTAGTTACTTTACTTTTTTAGTTACTTTTAAAGTTACTTTACTTTTTTAGTTACTTTTTTAGTTACTTTACTTTTAAAGTTACTTTTTTAGTTACTTTACTTTTAAAGTTATTTTACTTTTAAAGTTACTTTTTTAGTTACTTTATTTTTATTTGAAAAACTCTTATTCCGTATCCCTGTAGTGTTGATTCAGAGTAAGCACTGCATTAATTACAACACCTTGCACATTTGGAAAACCAAAACTACACATATCTTTAATTTCAACCAACATATAAACAGTACAGTACACTACCTTACAGGTTTGGCGAATAGAAGTCTGTGTTCAGTGCATAATGTGCATGGCATGGGAGAAGATACATTCATCACCAGGTTGACCACAGCTGGCCGCTTCACTCCTCTGTGTCGGAGCTGTCTGCTGCGTCGGTGTTGTGGGTCAGCATGTAGTTGTCGATGGAGGGGCAGTTGTGGATGGAGTAACGCAGACGCTCAGCGAGGATGACCTGGCTCGTGTAAGGGGGCAGGCGAAACAGGAAGAAGCAGGTCTGTGCAGTAGGGAGGCCGTTGACGGGCTGTAGGACATGATAGGGGGAAAAAGTTTAGTAGTTTGTACTATTGATATGTTTGCCCTCGTCAACAGGCTCGTTATTTCCGTTAGCGATGACCTCACCCTATCAACCTTGATGATTTGGAACTTCTACGTGATATCAGCTGGGTTGGAAGGCAACCTGGACCGGCCAGAGACGAAATGGAGGAAAAGCACTCGCTCCTCATTGGTGAACTCCTCCAGGCTACCTAATGTTCATCAGGCCTTATCCCGCCTTTCTGTCCTGCTGTAAAACTGTCACCTTACTCTCCTGATATCAAAGCCTTTTTGTACTACTGCACCTGACCTGCATATAGTTTGATTTATTTATAGGTACTGAAGTTGTAAAAGTTCCTTTTAAAAGAAAATGCCTTTTGTAAATAGTAATTACTGCAATTTAAATATTTTCCTTTATTGTTTTTATATTATGCATATAAGAACATGAAAGTGTATTTTATTACAGACGTATTGTTTTTACCTTGTTTTCATCGGTCAGTTTATGTATTGGATGCTTCTGGACTTCCGTGTGTTCAGTGAATTATGTGCAAATGCAGTAAAGAAAAGAATTTAATGATGAAACCCAATTGTGTTTTTTCAGTTTGTTCTACTGGGGTTAAAGTCGAAAAACAGTCAAAAAAGTCATTCAATCAGGAGAGACTTCATTAGAATTTCACAATAATTTATTACACATTGTACAAATGTGAATAGTGCAACGTCTTTGGCGATTGGACTCCATCCTGAAGGAAGACAATCGATGTTGATGAAGGGAGTTGCTGCGGAGTTATAAACAGCATAGTATAGGATGTTGAAAAAAGTCATGAAAAAGTCAGTGTACCATGTCGAAAAGTCATAACTTTACTTAAGTTACTTTATTTTTAAAGTTGCTTTTTTAGTTACTTTACTTTTAAAGTTACTTTTTTAGTTACTTTACTTTTTTAGTTACTTTTAAAGTTACTTTACTTTTAAAGTTACTTTTTTAGTTACTTTACTCTTAAAGTTACTTTTTTAGTTACTTTACTTTTTTAGTTACTTTACTTTTAAAGTTACTTTTTTAGTTACTTTACTTTTAAAGTTACTTTTTTAGTTACTTTACTTTTTTAGTTACTTTTAAAGTTACTTTACTTTTTTAGTTACTTTTTTAGTTACTTTACTTTTAAAGTTACTTTTTTAGTTACTTTACTTTTAAAGTTACTTTTTTAGTTACTTTACTTTTAAAGTTATTTTACTCTTAAAGTTACTTTTTTAGTTACTTTACTTTTTTAGTTACTTTTTTAGTTACTTTACTTTTAAAGTTACTTTTTTAGTTACTTTACTTTTTTAGTTACTTTTAAAGTTACTTTACTTTTTTAGTTACTTTTTTAGTTACTTTACTTTTTTAGTTACTTTTAAAGTTACTTTACTTTTAAAGTTACTTTTTTAGTTACTTTACTTTTAAAGTTATTTTACTTTTAAAGTTACTTTTTTAGTTACTTTACTTTTTTAGTTACTTTTAAAGTTACTTTATTTTTAAAGTTACTTTTTTAGTTACTTTACTTTTTTAGTTACTTTTAAAGTTACTTTACTTTTTTAGTTACTTTTTTAGTTACTTTACTTTTAAAGTTACTTTTTTAGTTACTTTACTTTTAAAGTTATTTTACTTTTAAAGTTACTTTTTTAGTTACTTTATTTTTATTTGAAAAACTCTTATTCCGTATCCCTGTAGTGTTGATTCAGAGTAAGCACTGCATTAATTACAACACCTTGCACATTTGGAAAACCAAAACTACACATATCTTTAATTTCAACCAACATATAAACAGTACAGTACACTACCTTACAGGTTTGGCGAATAGAAGTCTGTGTTCAGTGCATAATGTGCATGGCATGGGAGAAGATACATTCATCACCAGGTTGACCACAGCTGGCCGCTTCACTCCTCTGTGTCGGAGCTGTCTGCTGCGTCGGTGTTGTGGGTCAGCATGTAGTTGTCGATGGAGGGGCAGTTGTGGATGGAGTAACGCAGACGCTCAGCGAGGATGACCTGGCTCGTGTAAGGGGGCAGGCGAAACAGGAAGAAGCAGGTCTGTGCAGTAGGGAGGCCGTTGACGGGCTGTAGGACATGATAGGGGGAAAAAGTTTAGTAGTTTGTACTATTGATATGTTTGCCCTCGTCAACAGGCTCGTTATTTCCGTTAGCGATGACCTCACCCTATCAACCTTGATGATTTGGAACTTCTACGTGATATCAGCTGGGTTGGAAGGCAACCTGGACCGGCCAGAGACGAAATGGAGGAAAAGCACTCGCTCCTCATTGGTGAACTCCTCCAGGCTACCTAATGTTCATCAGGCCTTATCCCGCCTTTCTGTCCTGCTGTAAAACTGTCACCTTACTCTCCTGATATCAAAGCCTTTTTGTACTACTGCACCTGACCTGCATATAGTTTGATTTATTTATAGGTACTGAAGTTGTAAAAGTTCCTTTTAAAAGAAAATGCCTTTTGTAAATAGTAATTACTGCAATTTAAATATTTTCCTTTATTGTTTTTATATTATGCATATAAGAACATGAAAGTGTATTTTATTACAGACGTATTGTTTTTACCTTGTTTTCATCGGTCAGTTTATGTATTGGATGCTTCTGGACTTCCGTGTGTTCAGTGAATTATGTGCAAATGCAGTAAAGAAAAGAATTTAATGATGAAACCCAATTGTGTTTTTTCAGTTTGTTCTACTGGGGTTAAAGTCGAAAAACAGTCAAAAAAGTCATTCAATCAGGAGAGACTTCATTAGAATTTCACAATAATTTATTACACATTGTACAAATGTGAATAGTGCAACGTCTTTGGCGATTGGACTCCATCCTGAAGGAAGACAATCGATGTTGATGAAGGGAGTTGCTGCGGAGTTATAAACAGCATAGTATAGGATGTTGAAAAAAGTCATGAAAAAGTCAGTGTACCATGTCGAAAAGTCATAACTTTACTTAAGTTACTTTATTTTTAAAGTTGCTTTTTTAGTTACTTTACTTTTAAAGTTACTTTTTTAGTTACTTTACTTTTTTAGTTACTTTTAAAGTTACTTTACTTTTAAAGTTACTTTTTTAGTTACTTTACTCTTAAAGTTACTTTTTTAGTTACTTTACTTTTTTAGTTACTTTACTTTTAAAGTTACTTTTTTAGTTACTTTACTTTTAAAGTTACTTTTTTAGTTACTTTACTTTTTTAGTTACTTTTAAAGTTACTTTACTTTTTTAGTTACTTTTTTAGTTACTTTACTTTTAAAGTTACTTTTTTAGTTACTTTACTTTTAAAGTTACTTTTTTAGTTACTTTACTTTTAAAGTTATTTTACTTTTAAAGTTACTTTTTTAGTTACTTTATTTTTATTTGAAAAACTTTTATTCCGTATCCCTGTAGTGTTGATTCAGAGTAAGCACTGCATTAATTACAACACCTTGCACATTTGGAAAACCAAAACTACACATATCTTTAATTTCAACCAACATATAAACAGTACAGTACACTACCTTACAGGTTTGGCGACTAGAAGTCTGTGTTCAGTGCATAATGTGCATGGCATGGGAGATGCCCTCGTCAACAGGCTCGTTATTTCCGTTAGCGATGACCTCACCCTATCAACCTTGATGATTTGGAACTTCTGCGTGATATCAGCTGGGTTGGAAGGCAACCTGGACCGACCAGAGACGAAACGGAGGAAAAGCACTCGCTCCTCATTGGTGAACTCCTCCAGGCTACCTAATGTTCATCAGGCCTTATCCCGCCTTTCTGTCCTGCTGTAAAACTGTCACCTTACTCTCCTGATATCAAAGCCTTTTTGTACTACTGCACCTGACCTGCATATAGTTTGATTTATTTATAGGTACTGAAGTTGTAAAAGTTCCTTTTAAAAGAAAATGCCTTTTGTAAATAGTAATTACTGCAATTTAAATATTTTCCTTTATTGTTTTTATATTATGCATATAAGAACATGAAAGTGTATTTTATTACAGACGTATTGTTTTTACCTTGTTTTCATCGGTCAGTTTATGTATTGGATGCTTCTGGACTTCCGTGTGTTCAGTGAATTATGTGCAAATGCAGTAAAGAAAAGAATTTAATGATGAAAAACAGTCAAAAAAGTCATTCAATCAGGAGAGACTTCATTAGAATTTCACAATCATTTATTACACATTGTACAAATGTGAATAGTGCAACGTCTTTGGCGATTGGACTCCATCCTGAAGGAAGACAATCGATGTTGATGAAGGGAGTTGCTGCGGAGTTATAAACAGCATAGTATAGGATGTCGAAAAAAGTCATGAAAAAGTCAGTGTACCATGTCGAAAAGTCATAACTTTACTTAAGTTACTTTATTTTTAAAGTTGCTTTTTTAGTTACTTTACTTTTAAAGTTACTTTTTTAGTTACTTTACTTTTTTAGTTACTTTTAAAGTTACTTTACTTTAAGTTACTTTTTTAGTTACTTTACTTTAAGTTACTTTTTTAGTTACTTTACTCTTAAAGTTACTTTTTTAGTTACTTTACTCTTAAAGTTACTTTTTTAGTTACTTTACTCTTAAAGTTACTTTTTTAGTTACTTTACTTTTAAAGTTACTTTTTTAGTTACTTTACTTTTAAAGTTACTTTTTTAGTTACTTTACTTTTAAAGTTACTTTTTTAGTTACTTTACTTTTAAAGTTACTTTTTTAGTTACTTTACTTTTAAAGTTACTTTTTTTTAGTTACTTTACTTTTAAAGTTACTTTTTTAGTTACTTTACTTTTAAAGTTACTTTTTTAGTTACTTTACTTTTAAAGTTACTTTTTTAGTTACTTTACTTTTAAAGTTACTTTTTTAGTTACTTTACTTTTAAAGTTACTTTTTTAGTTACTTTACTTTTAAAGTTACTTTACTTTTAAAGTTACTTTTTTAGTTACTTTACTTTTAAAGTTACTTTTTTAGTTACTTTACTTTTAAAGTTACTTTTTTAGTTACTTTACTTTTAAAGTTACTTTTTTAGTTACTTTACTTTTAAAGTTACTTTTTTAGTTACATTACTTTTTTAGTTACTTTTAAAGTTACTTTACTTTTAAAGTTACTTTTTTAGTTACTTTACTTTTTTAGTTACTTTTTTAGTTACTTTACTTTTAAAGTTACTTTTTTAGTTACTTTACTTTTAAAGTTACTTTTTTAGTTACTTTACTTTTAAAGTTACTTTTTTAGTTACTTTATTTTTATTTGAAAAACTCTTATTCCGTATCCCTGTAGTGTTGATTCAGAGTAAGCACTGCATTAATTACAACACCTTGCACATTTGGAAAACCAAAACTACACAGTTAGTCAAAAGCTTTACGTTTGATGGAATGGCGATGCCGTGGCATGGCGGCCATTTTAAGTGATTCGCTGTTAAACAAGCTGATGTAACTCCACTGGACTTGCTCAAATCTGTTCCAAACTTGCCATACTTGATAATAGTCATGGCCTGAGGATGTCTATGAGCAAATTTCCACTTAAAATCATAGTGCCACCTACTGACAACAGGAAGACAGCGTTATGTGACACACTGAATTGGATTTACACGATGTGGTCTATACTTGATATAGAGCAACATAATGCATGTTTGCGCGTGTTCTCTAGCGCCACATAGTGGATACAGGAACTGGTGAAATATTTGCACTACATAATTTCCAGTGTCACACAGTCCAATCATTAAAAATAAGTCTAACTTGTGGGCTCGCTGTCTGATGGTCGCAGATATTTATGGCCGCTTCTGCCGGCATCCCGCCAGTACCTCCGACGTGCGGGAGGATACGAGGGCCCGTACATCGCTGCTTGCAGCTTTAATTCTACTTAAAGCACATTTTACTGCTCACACTTCTGAACTTTCACTCAAGCCAAGCGTTGAATGCAGCTCTTTTAAAGTGTATTATTATCACTTTGTGCTAAGGAAAAGGTCAGAATACTCATTCCATCACTGCAGTACAAGGTTCAACAAGACAGCAGTGGGTAAGAAAGTGAGTAATTACACCTGAGCTCTAATATCTTCATGTATACAATGACAGCTTTTTAGAGCTTTACATACATTGGAAAGTGGAGTCTCTCCAAATAATAGAAAGCAGATATGTGACAAATACATCTCACATGCTTACCGTATGCAACGGTGTAGCCACCGTGTTCCCTTCGGCCTGAAGACTATTCAGCTACAAATCTCCACACAAATGAAACATATGAAATGTCAGAGCAGCCATGAGTACAAATATTCATACACCTTATGGTTCCCCTTTCATTACACTAGACTTCATTATTCCAACCTACCAGATTTACATCCAGATGAATGTAATTTCAAAATGAGATATAGATATATCTCTTATTGAGCTGAATAAAAGGCTGAGAGGGGGTTTTGTTAAAGAAGAGGAAAAAGAGAGACTGGGAAAGGAAATCACACATTTTAATGGAAAGTGTCAGAGAGCACGTAGATGCAAAGTAGATCACATAACGAACTTTGAGGAATAGGATTCGCTACAACGAGGCGAAGCCGATCCACGTTTTACCCGCGCCTACAATCTGACACGCGATAACTTAATGCATCAATCCAAAATTATTTTTCCTTCAGGTTGGAATTCATATGTGGGGCGAAAACAGGACTTGCCTTTCTACCTGCAGATTAAAATGACATCGATATCAGTGGCCGCGAGATTGAGTTCCCTAAAATGAAACAGGAATACAAATGCTGTCCGCACAGTGCAGTGCAACACAATTAGTTATTCTACAAGCATTGATGCTGAGGTGGATAAGGCTAATGCACCATTTTCAAAAAGGCATTTCAATATCTATACGTTATTACATGTTTACCTTCACGCGGCCTCAAAAATCCACCCCGACCCTATTGTTGGTAGAAACAGCAGTAAAATGTGAAGTCTGAAGCCAACTTTGGGGTAAGTTATGCATCACTACGTACACTGAGCTACACCTACACCAGTCACACGAGCACATTAAATCTTGTCACGGGGTTTACAGCGCTGGAATAAGTTAAAACGTCTGAAGATCACAAACTACAGCATGACTTCCTGTTTAGGGATATTGCACGAGTGTAACAATAAAAGGATTTCGGTTCAAGCCCAATTCCAGTTCTACTAGTTCTTAAACTGAGATTCAGTTTGTATTACACGACAGACGGGCTTCACTCCGAGCACCAGAAACACAAAGGAGCTGGGTTATTGCTTCTGAATTTGGATAAAGAGTGTATTTCACAGACTTAAAAGCGCCATCGACAACAAAACGTCAGAGAGGTCACACAAGACTACAGGTTCAATGCAGAGTGTATACACTATAAATTCATATTGACAGGCTGTTACTGAAGCACAGACATGAACCTCAAAGCTCACATGGTGGACGACACATTACAGCAAAACAGGGCTGAAGATGGGTCTGTGTGTTACTGACACTGAAGAAATACGAGCGCTTAATATGGCTAAAAGCAGGGACTCCTAAACCTGCAACATATTATAGGGAATACTCGATGATGATGATGTTGAACACATCCCATTCACAGACCTCATTATTGCTATGCTCTTGATACTTTGCAGTCTGACAGAAGAGACAGAAGAGAGCAACACTTTACAAATTAAATCCTACTGTAAACATGGAACAAGGCAGAGTTACAGACACATTTGACAAAGTGGAATTCTGGAGGCTGGCTGTGAATTGAAAGCAACGCAGGTAAAAGGCAAGGACTCAAATAGACATGACAGCAGTGACTGAAACATTTGAATACAACTGAATGCTGTGCAGGTAATGTGGCAGGCCCGACATTATACGTTTTGTTCCACGATAAGAATATTTCAAGTCGGACTAAAAGGATAAAAACATTTCACAGAACCTCACTTTCTCTGCTAAACTGCACCTTTAAAAAGGTAGATCACTGTAAGACACTTAATCCATGAAGTGGCAACAAACCTGCACCTCGGGTCACTTAATCCGGCCACAACATAATATATACACACACCTTCTTCATATCATATTCTACTAACTCTCCTGGCCTCGTCACGGTTCTCTCACATCTAGTCAAGTAACATCTGCAAACCGAGATTATCTACATGCAAAGAGCGACCGCTCAGCAGCAACTAAACGACAGTGATGTGAACAGCAGCCTGTGACTGTGGAGTCAAATATATACTTTTACACTTTGAAAACAAAAAGACCGATAACGAGAGAGTCAGCAATGTCACGATTCACAACGCATGCTAAATAGGTGAAAGGGTCAAATACAGGAGGGCAGCTCTTTGGCCTCACACACACTTGGGACTTTAAAATGCTGGAACCATGTCAGTCATTATTCATCATATACATTTTGAGTCTTGTGACGTACACGACGACTAAAGTGCTTCACTGTGTAAAACACTTTTAAACATGCAAGCGTGTGCGAGGCCAGAGGTTTACAGTGTTTGTGTGTACCGCCTCCTGCTTTTCCGTGTGTTTTTTGTTGTGAGCGAGCGCGTGTGTGTGTGTGTGGGTCGGTGGCATCACTTCTCCTGCAGCAGGGCGGGGATGTTGATGTTCCAGCCGATGGCCTGTCGGTCGAAGCCGCAGGTGAACAGATTGCACGACTGGTTCTCTTCATTCCACGCCGTACAACACACCATCCGCCTGTGACCCTGCACACACACACAGACACAGACGTCTAAAATGTAGGTTTTACCGACGCTGATTGATCGAACACACATCTCTGTTCCCTTCCTTACCATTCTGTTGCTGCGTGGGAGTCTGGCCAGCCTCACTCCGCTCATGTCAAACAGTCGGACTTGTCGATTGTCGTGAGGCAGAGCGATGATCCTCTGGTTGGCAGAGACGCTTATCCTGAAAGGTCAGATCAAGTTCCACTTTGACTCGAGGTCACATTTGTCTTAATACTTCCAGATAAACTCTTCACCTGCACAACCTCAGTCTCCACTGTTATTCTGCACGATGTCAGCGTTTGAGTAATCGGGTATTTTACTAGATTTAAAACATATATTAAGCACAAATTCACTTTCTAGTTAACACTGACATCAGTATGCAGAACAGCTGATGCTGGTGTCTAACTGATCATGAACCCTAAAGGTGAGGAGCAGCCTGGCCATTTGATATTGAGCATCTACCAATAACTAAAGCAATTAAGATATTGAGCTTTAAAGTTTGTTTTCTAACCCTAAAGTCCTTTAAGTAGTAGTTCTGGAGCTTGTGGTCACGTCACATGATCATACGTCAAAAGGAAGTGTGGCCTCCTCTTCGTTCGCCTACCTGTTCACAGCTGAGTCGGTGCGGATGGTCGCGATAGGCGACCTCATGTTCTTCAAATCCCACACCTTGACGGTGCGGTCGTCGCTCCCTGAAACCACGTTGTCGCCCACCGTGAACACGGCCGACGTCACCGTGCTGCGAAAAGATGGGACACACACAAAAAGAAGTCTGTTGTTACACGAAGAACGTAATACTCTCTGGTAGCAAAGGGGCTCCACTTCTTCCAACTCAGGAAAGTGAATATTATTATATTATTATTATTCATAGTGTGGTCCCCCTTCTCCCACAGACACACGTGATGAGCGTTGACGCTACTCGATCCTTTGAGGACGCGTCAGGTACAAACATCAGAAAGTGAAACACTGCGTGGTGTTTGATTTAAAGTGTGAGGTATCACCTTCCACTTCCCACTGGAAAAGAAGGATCACACTGGTGCTGCCTCCTGTCACAAAGGTGTAGCTGTCGGAGAAACCTGATGGGTTAAATAACGACTCGAACGCCTTCAAACCATCGAACGCGTTGGAGCTGTTAAGATGGCGTGAAAGATGGTTTCCGCTTTGCACTCTAATCTCTACTGTAATGCAAACTATATTTAAACTCTAAGAAGATGTTTAGTCTGGTATCATGATATTGATATAACATCGACAACGGCAGCAGGAAATCTTGATTTTTA
This sequence comes from Pholis gunnellus, assembly GCF_910591455.1. NCBI lineage: Eukaryota > Metazoa > Chordata > Actinopteri > Perciformes > Pholidae > Pholis > Pholis gunnellus. The sequence goes on from NC_136547.1 coordinate 18,450,550, forward strand.
GTTGAAGTCGGTTGTGGTAAGAGGTGCAAAAGACTTGAAACTTTATACGATAAGGAGTCAGTTTAAAACGTTAACAATACGCTACTCTTGTACTCTTTAAGTCTAACGCAGCCCAACTCAAGCCTACCAGGAGAGAACTGATCAAACCGATTAATGATGCCAAATAAACAACATCATCATATTTGGGCACGATGGAGGCGGAACCGTTCTCTGTATGCAGATAGCGTCACCCTCCTCCAACGCCCTTTACCCAGCCGGCCGTGATGCGCTGCTCCACACGGCAGCACTACGCTCAGGCCCAGCCATTCATTTAATAGACCTTTAATATTTCCAATCAATTACTGTACGTCAGTCGCTCCGGTGAGGATTTTCCTTTCTTCTTTCCTCTCTGATTCATGATTAAGATTAGCGTTGAGCAGTGTCCCTTCACACACACACACACACACACGCATTGTCAAGAGCTCCACATCTAGTTTTTCTTTCTAAAACTGGCTCACCTCTTAATTTAAATTGACACGGCATTAGGGGCTAATTAGGGGACTAAACTTTGTCCTATTAGAGGGTCGGGGCTCAAGGAAACTGCCGTATCGTTACCGGCACCTTCTGACATTGCAGGGTACAGCCCACCTGGGAATACGAGCGCTGGAGTGAGAGACGGAGGAGGGAGAGGGGGAGAGACAGGAGGTGTGCTAGGTGGGAGTGTAATCAGACAAGGTAATTGATTAAAAGCTTGATTAAGGTTAAAGGGTTTTTTAGAATGGGTGGTGAGGCGGGAGGGCATTATTCAGTGTCGCTTAATGGCATCTCTGCAGTGTGTCCGACAGCCAAGGTCAAGACCGCCCGCGATCCGAGAGTTAGGAAGGAAGAGAGAGAGCGAGAGAGAGAGAGAGAGAGAGAGAGAGAGAGAGAGAGACATTCAGAGGGGATCATGGGATCTTTCTACAGTTGAATGAATCCCTAACCATGAAGAGCAGAGCTCCCTGAGCCCCATCGAGGTGGCGCACAGGAGGTCAGATTTGTATTTAATGCCGGGAGTTTTAATACTATTCAGTTGGCTCTAAGGGTCTGACTTTATGTATGTATGAGACAATAAACTGCCGAAACATCATTTCTCTCTCATAAAAGGCCTTTTGTAGGATAAATACAGCGCTATTCTGCACAGGATGATGGGATAATTGCAGTGCTCTAAAATTCTACGGGTTTCAGAAAGTGTACTAATAAATTGACTTTGACGAATATCCAACAAGGGACAAATAGCGCATCTCATAAACACTGGTAAACAACGAAGAAAACAAAAAGAGATTGCAAACATTAGCGCTGCAGGACAGTTCTTTAAGCCACATTCCCCGCCTGCTTGTTATTTCTTCACCTATCAGATGTGAATCTGCGAGGCTTTGATCCTTATCCGCCGTCCCAGTGTGAGTGCTTTTAATGACTGATGTTTGAATTCATGAAAATCTAAAAGGAATATTACAATATACGTATTTGTAAGAAGATGAGCGTGTAAGCCGAATGACTAAAAAAGGTAAAAATGTAAATGAAACAATTCAGGTACAGACGACTAAGAGGTTTCAGAGCACGCTGTTAAGTGCTGGTGTACTCCTCCAGAGACGGGACGTCAGATCTGCATACAGACCGCGCACACACACACACACACACACACACACACACACACACACACACACACACACACACACACACACACACACACACACACACACACACACACACACACACACACACACACACACACACACACACACGCCCCCAAAAGCCGCCGATGTCGGGAGAGACAAACGTGACATGGCATTCCGTTTGCAGGGCGAGACCGCTGTCACTTCTCGTTTCGCCAGCTCACGGGCAGTTTGTCATTACTCTGCAATTACGGCGGGGTGGTGGTGGGACAGAGGGTGTGTGTGTGTGTGTGCTGCACTTTTAGCTGCCGCGGTTCACTGACAGGAAGCGTTAGCTGTTACAAAGCCAGGGAAGACCGTGGAAACAAGAGGCCGTCTCTCCCTCCAGCGCTCAAACCTCTGCTACCTATTAAAGCGCTCACACCGGCCGCTCCGCTGCTGCTTCCCTCAGACCAACGGGGAGGTTGTGCCGCTCATGTTGGAGATTATGGAAAATTAGCGAGAGAGCGATGGCAGGGAGACAGCAACCTGCTATGGTTTCTAGGCTCTGGTTAGGAAAAATACGGATTTTTGCTGGTTTAACTAAAAACTGTTTTGAAGGTGCCACCGTGGTACATTGATTAATAATGAAAATAGTCATTAGCTGCAGCCAGGAAATCATAAACATGTCCAGTGTCCAACAGCATAACTGCTCATACATTATATGAGGAGCTGTTTTTACATTATGGTTATGGCAGCATCACTGCCTTTGGAAGAAGATCAACATGATGAGACCACAGCTGCAACGATTAGTCGACGTCGTCATTTATTTAACAACTGATTAATCACGGTAGTTTATTGTATTTTCAAGCTAACGATGTCGCACATTTAATGTTCCCAAGGTGTCAAATGAGGGAATTTACTGCTTTAGAATATCTTGGAGTGGTTGGATTGACACAACACATTAGACGGCCTCATCTATGGCTGAATTATACAGCATTACGACGGCACTTATTTTCATATTCTGTAGAGCAACAGATAAATTGTAAATAATCCTTAGTTGCATCGCTAGATGTAGAATCTCTCAATGAACAATAAGCCAGTTCAGGTTAGTTACTCGTTAGTGTCACTGCAGCTATGTTTTTGTTCCGTCTTCCTAAAAACACTTGTTATCCGTTTTCTAGGCTCGACAGCAGTCTGTGGAGGTTCGCTGCTTTAAATGCATCACCGAAGGGCGAGCGAGAAAGTTCTTACTTTAAAGACCATCGATGGCCATTCACAAAGAGAAGAAGAATGGAGGCGGGGAACGGGGAGGGGGGGGGGCTGCTGTTAACTGTGAAACACTGGTGCTTAATCTCATTATTCCAATTGTCTATCGGAGAGAATTAGAGCGAGATCTGCAGGAATTATACATGTTGGGGTCGTACATAATGAGCTCTTTGTAATCCCCCCACTTGCAATCAAAAGGCTGCAAGAGAGTGCGCGCACACACACACACACACACACACACACACACACACACACACACACACACACACACACACACACACCTTCTTACGCCTTTTAAAGAGCGCTGCGCTGTCGTTGAAAGCCACAGACAAGCCTGACAGTCATCATTTTGAAACGAGCGTCTGCAATTGAGTGTTAACAGCGAGCGAAGTGCCAAATTATACAGAAGTGGCGGATTAATGCAGAAACGGACAGATAAATGAACAGGAGAGCGAGGGAGAGAGAGAGCGGTAGGAAGAGAAAGAGAAGCAAACCGCCGGAGTGGGGAGAAGTGCTCGGTAATGAATGAGAGGCAAGTGGAGGATTTGGCTTAGAGCAATCGGGTTTTGTAAATTAATGTGGCAGAGAAAAGGAAAAGGGAGGAAAAAGCTGAAAGTTCTGGAGGGATTCACAGACCAGAGAGATGTTACAGCACCACCCGGTGGGCAACAGAGAGACCGCAGCAACTCAAACTGTTGAAACTTTTCAGTTTCGATTAAAAGAGCGCGTTCATAAGAGAGACAAGACTCACTCAGTGTGGCCCTGAAAGACGTTGACAGAGTGTATGGACGGGTCTCTGAAGTCCCACAGTCTGAAGGTCGTGTCTCTGGATGAAGTGACCACCAGCCGCTGGGTGGGATGGGTACAGCAGTGGGTCAGCTCCTGGTCGTGTCCTGCAGACACATACGAGTACGCACACTGAACTCTGTGGGGTTTGTACATCTTTAAAATGAGACACACGGTCGCTACAGTAAGACAGCAACAAGAGCGCGAGAGTCAGAGGTCCACCTCGTGACGCATTTCCTTTTTAAAGTGTTGAAAAATAATGATGTTTAAAGTAGCAGAAGAGACACAATCTGCTCATTAAAATTCTCTAACCAAGTCCTGCAGCAGTCTGCTTGGACGCGAGTCAATTGTGTAGTCACATGAAGTAGAGGAAACAGTGGCTTCTTCCTGTTTAGTCTGGGAACCAAGAAAACAACTGCTCCATATAAGGAACAGGCAAACATTTCATCCGCCATTTAAGCTCAGCTACTCGTTACCTCTTCATGACCAATATATTAAAAACACACAAATTACAAAATATACGTCTGCTGTGCAATGAACAATACATAAATATGTAAAATATGAAAAAACTAAACTCCAAATGTATCTGTACCACAAGATGAAGATAAGAGACACCATATTGTGCTAAATATATATATATATATATATATATATATATATATATAAATATATATATATAAACTGTGATATCATTTGTCAGTTTACATACCAGTGAGTGCATGAACCAGTTCAGACGTCTCCACCTCGTACAGGTTGGCAGCGCGATCCCAGGAAGCGGTCACCACCTGTCGGCCTCCCACCAGCCAATCGGCTGCGATCACTACACCCTGGTGGCTCTTCATGGTTGCCGTAGCGAGCCGGACGGTGGGGACCTCGCAAGGGCCCTCGCCGTCCACCTCACCTTCTTCCCTGTCTGACGAGTCCTGGTCGTCATCACACGGAGCCTATGGGCGAAAAACACAGTAGTTCAGTCAATAAAACTGTGACAGCTAAGAGTTAGTTTTGGTGTTCACGGGACCAATTTGTGAATTAATTTAATATTCATTTAGAATATACACCTCTCAGAACTCCATTAAATTCCAGGAGGTTTCCGTAGAAGCTCAGAGAAGAGAGCAACGCAAAGCTACTCACACTGACATCTGGTGGTGGCTGGGGGGCAGGAAGCTGCACCATGTAGCGCCAGATGTGAGCCGTCTGGTCCCCAGAGGCTGTGGAAACATCAGCACACATCAGCAAAACACACCGCACACATTCAGATCTACAGGAACGAAACGGCTGGAGACGACAGCGGCAGGGAGAAGACGGTCAAACAGTCATTAAGAGAAATCTAGCTAATTCAACAAAAACCAAAAAAATGACATACCTGTGAGGGCCATCTGCTCTGTGGGGTGGAACTTGATGGAGTTGACTGTAAGGCGAGAGAACAATGGGGAGACATGTACATCTGTTACATCACTTATTACAATTAGAGAACAAGCCAAGTGCCAAATGTGGACACACTTGTTTTATTTAACAGTTACATGCGGCATATGTTTTAGATAATCCCATCATGCACATTGAAATGTCTGCACGGTTGAGGACAAATACAGGGATTTAAGATTTTTACTGATTATTACCTGATCCTGCATGGCCGGCATACCTCAGCAGACATTTCCCCGTCTCTATACTCCAAAGTAAAGCCGAGTGATCTGTGAAGGACAACATGAAACCATTGGCTCTTTAGTAGTAGTTAGGTAATGATTTGACATAGTAATGTATTTACATGGCGGGCTCCTTAAATTAGATTCAGTTCAGGTGTTAACTATGCAACACTTTTAGTTTTGACTATTTTTCCTTGTTGGAAGCCACTCTATGGCATGTAGGCTGTGCATAGAACCACGATGCAATGATTGACGTATTCAAATAGTCGGTAAAGTGACTCGGTATACCTGCGGAGGCGGTGCCCAGGACCACTGGCTGAGTTCGGGTGATGCTGAGATCCCAGATCCCGTCCCGGTGGCCCACGTACTCCTTGAGCAGCTGACACAACGCTCGAGAGCCTGCGGTGGCTTTAAAACTGGACACAATCTGAAGTGGGGAGGGAGGAGACGCGGCCATGATGGACAAATAAAGAGATGGATGAGCATTCCTCCTGGTGCTGAACCAAAGTCCAACCCATTCAGAGCAGGTTGACTTCAGAGGATCAGATCAAAAAACTGTCATAATGACGCAAGTTTACAATTAAGTGAGAAGTAATAAAAAGCAAGAGAGACATCGGTTATAAATCAGTCGAATCGTCTTTGTTTTCCATGGTAACTATGTCAGATAGAAGAAAGATTTTCCTGCATAATGATGTGTCCGCTCTAGATTTAAAACAAACAGAGAGATGGTTTACCACAGACTAATGAATGGCAATTATAGCTGCATATTAAGTGTGCAGTTATATGGCTCTGTTCATTTTGAATGCATTTCAGCATTATCATTATTAATAGTCAGCCTGCAAGCACTGTTTTCATATTAGAGAGGTTGTTTCTGGAACTGCCGAAAGGTTTATAGTTTCAAATTTCACCAAACTGTGTCATTTGAGTATGAATATTAAGACTGCTCTGTGTCAGTGTGAGGAAGATAGATCATCACTCTGCACTGTTACTGCACCTCTAAAACACACTGAGTGGTCTGGTTACACATGGCCTTTAATAAAACAACATAAAAGGGTCAATAATAGCAGTTTCAATTGTCACAGAGCGGTCACAATGTGCACGGTGCATGCAGCTGCAAGCAGACAGCTGACCACAGCAACGAGCTGACATCACTGGTAGTCATTAGATGCAGCAGCGAAGCATCTGGTCCCCTTTGTGCGAGACCGTGTTAATGTATCGTCTCATCGTGTGCGGCGTGTTTGCATTCACGTTACAGTACAATACAAATTTGTTTCCTGTCATTGAAACACAACAAACAAATGATAAACCAAGGATACAGTTAATGCACATCATTAGTTTCAAGTATGGTCAGTCTGAACAAAAATGAGTTTCCGGTCATGTTTCTTAGCCGGCTGATGGGTTAGCTGTATATTATAGAGCAGCTAGTTCTGTTAGGCTAAGTCCTCCCTTGATCCTGTGTATCCTCTTTTTGACTACCTGACACTTCAAAAATACAGTGTTCTCTTGTGAGAAACTGTGAGAAACTAGTTTGTCTTATTTTACAAATGCAGCCGTTCACCCAAACGCCTCCTGACAGGGAGCAGAGAAGAGACGAGGAGTCAAGGTCAGACTGTAGTTTAAAAACAGACAGCAGCCGTCCCCTCACAACGCCTAGTGACAAAACAAGAGCATTCAGGAAGTTACCCATGAATCTCCTCCCCACAACTCCCATGTGGCCACACTGAAGTTGCAAGGTCCACCTATATTACCACGGGAAGAGTACAAGCGCTGCATCAGCAAGAGGTTAAAAAGGAAGAAGTCAAAGGGAGATGTCACATTGTGATAAATACTTGAAATCAAGTTAACTTCAGGCCAAAAATCTTGAAATAAGCACTTCAAAAACAGCAACTTATCATGACCTCAGAGGAAGAGAAAAAGACCTTCTCCTCTCTCTCTCTTGGTAATAAAGGGGCTTTAGATTTTGTCTGTTACCATTCACCCCCACAGCTCAAACAATTACACAGATGACAGACCTTATGGGCTCTTTAGAATAATAGCTGGCGGCAGGTACCTTGCTGGTAGAGGCTTTGTAGGTCGTCTTCAGCTTCTGTGACAGTTGACTGGTGCTGTGGCTGGCTGTGTGATGAAAAGACAAAAGCACAATGACTGAAAGTCTCCACCGAGTGACAAACTCACTGGTTGGTTTCACTGCAGCACTTAACGGCCTAATAAAGTGTCAAAGCTGTTAATCACGCGCGCCGTACCGGAGGCTTGTTTCATAAAAACAAGATCGCCTGTTTAACCAGACTTACATCTGCTAACCAGGCTTATCTTCAGGAAATGATGTTCAATAAAGGAGGTTTAATATGTCTGACCTAATTTCAGGTATGCTTAATGTCTTATAATCAATCTGCCAGACTGAAACTGTTCTCCCTGAAGCGTCCTCTTTACACATTTTGACGCGATGTCCAATCTGAGGTCATATTTTTTTGTATAGTATTCCAGTCGACATGATTAAAATGAAGCTAGTTGTTGGTGCTTAAAATCGGTTGAAAACTGTTTATCCTTCTTGTATTTTTTTTATATTTTTAATACAAGAAGGATCCGTCAGCCTGCAGGTTATTAAACTGTGTCCAACTCTGTATGGAGGCTTTTCTACATTGCAACTTGAGCCACCATGGAATGAGATATCTGCTTTCACTTTAAAACCCACACAATCAATTTCAGCAATATTTTTTTCCATTTAAATTTCCAAAGACGCAGAGGCATCCGTTACCTCTATTGAGGCCTGCAACACATTGTGAAGGGAATACAGTACCTTTTGTTTTCAAAGCTCCCTTGGTGGGGTCTCCTCCCTCAATAGTCTGTCCATCTCCGGTCAGACGCTCGTTCAGAGAGTCAATTTCCCGGCGCACTGCAATGTTAGCACACGGTTAGTCAATCAGGATCAATACCGTTTAAGGTACATGTGCCCAAGAATTCTCAATGCATTTGCACCGACTCCTTCGATCCGTTACTCACGTTCAACGTTTTCAATGTAGAGATTTTCAAACTCGCGCTCAATCTGGCCAAAAAGGTCCAGAAGGTTGTTCCGTAAGGAGGGGGGCAGCTTGGAGTCCTGGACAGACCACAAAGAAACGACAACGCTCTAATAAACCTGATGGTGAGCTGACAAAAGGCCTACAAATCAGGGATCACAGTGAGCGCAGGGAGCAGGAGTCACACCTTGAATAACCTCCAGACCCGACTCCAGTGTGGTCTTCTCTTTTACATGTAATGTCACGTATACAGTATGTTGTGCAAAGACCATTTCAATATATGTTCACAAATGTTTAAACCAAACCAAGAAATGCTCCAGACCGACACAAATACACTTTTACAATAACAAACAAGTATATATATATATATATCTTGTATATGTCATATATTATCACTATTCTCAGAGAAGTTTGAGTGACTCACAAAATACACTTAAACAAATCAAAAGCAACCCAAATAAATCTCAAACACAGCCTGCATGTTTACCTGATCTAATCAACCACTAATTCAGTTTGTGTAAAAGCTCAGCTACACAACTACGTACTAACTACACAACAGAGCACTCAGACTCATTTCAACCGACTTACCTCCATGGTGAGCTCCTAGAAGAACCCAGTAACCAGGTGACCACCAGTCTAAAGCAGACGAGCATGCAAAGAGACATAAGAAGCTGCCATGAAAACAAAAGGACTCAAAAGGCTGCGTTTGACAGCTTGCCTCGAGAGCCGCTGCTTTCTCTAGCCGTCTGAAAGACGAGGAAACCAAACACTCGAGTGTCACTCTTTCTTCTGGCACGCGTTCAAAACCAACAGTTTGTCACAGTGGCGTTAACCGCCTGACCATTCTGTCTGCGCCCCATGACAACACAAGAACAAAAAAAAAGGTCAATTAGCAAACAACAAGCAGTCTTTATGAATACAAAGCTGCTTAGTTGTGGCCCTAAAACCGGCACCTTCCCCTGGCAAATAATGACAGCATTGAAAGTTGGGAGTAAATTGCATTCTTTGTGTTATATATGGGTTTACAAAGCTGTGTGTGTGTGTGTAACCTGTGCAGTGGGGGGGGGGGGGGGGGGGGGGGGGGGGTAGACTAGGTACATAAACAGAGCCAGCATGTCTTGGCAATAGACAAAAAGGCCTGGTGAAAAGACTAATCAGGCCCGGACAAGCGGCCCAAATTAAAACTTGATGAGACGACTGAGCTCTAGTTTTAGCGGCTGATAATTCAAGGACATCGTCAAGCAGAGAAAGTAAACGCTGAAGGACTTCTACGGCCAAAACTAGGGCTGGGCACTACTGAAAAAAAAAAAATAAAGCATTGCATTATTTCAGACTGAATACTTTGATCCAAAATGTGGATCATGAAAAAGGCAAAGACAATAGTTTGTCTTTCATTTAACCAGTTTGACAGTCGCTCACAAACAAATTGCGCAGCTTATCGCAGAGATGCCTCTAAAGAGGGTCATTCAACAGCAAACAGTTAACTACCAGGATGTTCTCTTCTTGATCAAACAAGCGGATTTTATTATCTCAGTAGTGAAGTAGCTTGACGGTTTGGCACAACTAGATTGCATCAGGAAATGACTGCTCATGTAAAGGCTTACAGTCCTCCCTTTCTGGGGGGAAATAAATCGATCGTAGCTCTAATTTAAAGACCCTGTTGGTTGGGAGATAGTTAATCGCTAACGTGATGGGCTTAAGTCACAGTAGATCCCTTTGTTTCAACAAGAAGCAATCAGTAACCAACATCCACAGCAGGCAGTTCAGAAAGGTTTAGAGAATGTAAAATCTAGGCGGCATTAACACCAAAGTAAACAAATGCCAAAGTAAAATCATGTAGCTCCCTAAAAAGCCCTGACTTCTCCCCCCAGGGGTAGAAACTACATCTCACAATTCCATAAAAGCAATGCTGCTCAACCGGCTGGTACTGTACTCTCAAGACTGACGGAAAAAAAAACATCCTCAACCCCCAAACAAAATAACATTCAAAAATCGAACTGATGGAAAATGACTTCCTGGTCTGTATTTTTGAGCAGATCCACCAGAGTTTTGAAGGCGATGTCTACAGATCATGTTGTTACATGTCGTATACGCTTGTATGTTTGCCAAAGTGCTGGTCTGCAGCTGTCAGCTGTGCATGTGAGAACAAGAAGAAGAAGAAAAAAAAAAGCACGGACGTCTGTGCATATCCCTCACCTGTCCCTCCAGCATGTCTCCTCTTTGGAAGCCCGGAGGCCTGTCCTCTATGCTGTTGGTGCGCCGGATAGACAAACTGTGAGCCTTGCGCTTCTGCTTGGGGTGACGGGCAGCCGAAGCCGAGCCGCTGCTGCTGCCACCCTCCACAGGCATCCCTCCTACCGCGCGGGTGGCCCTGCCCCCTGCTCACCTCTTAACCTGAGAAGCAGGTAAACAAAGGGCCAGGGCTCGCTCGTTGGCTGGTGGGTGGGTGGAATAGGTCGGTCTGTTATCACCACCTTTTCTGCGGGTAAAAAAAGGGAAGAGAAGTTCAGGTTCACAGCCATTGCAGGAACTGCTCAAAAGGGAAGGGTATCCTCCCCTGCATTGATCCAAACGACTACAAATAGATATTCAGAGTTATATTGCTTGTTGGTGCAGCGTTGGGCCGTTACCTGCTGCTCTGAAACAACATCATCCCAAAACCAATTTTTTTTAAAAATGCCAGTAATTGAATGCTGAATTGCTTTGCAGCAAAACGTATAACGTTACTTTGTAGAACCTGACGAGACATTTTGTTTAAAAGCAACATTTTTCAATACAATTCTCCTTTCAAGGTACTTCCTCTTACTGAAGAAGGCTATGGTATAAAAAAAGAAGCAGTTAGCAACCCACGAAACCTGACAGACCTACAGTCATCTTCTATACTAAATGTACATTTGCCAACAGGCTTTCTGACATTATATTCAACATATTAATGAAGTTCAGCGTCACGGACGACACGTTTGGGGAATTGTGCAGGCTTCGTGTTATCGCTATGCATCGCAGAAGCTAGCTTAGCTTTATACATGTAAAAGGAAAGACTTATTCAACGTTATACCAAATACCCGAAGTAAAATGAACAATTCTGCTATCAAGATTAATATTCGGCTTGTGACCCACGACACAATAACAAACACACTCACCTCTGTCACTGCCTCACTGACGTTAGCCAGCACGGAAGTCTAGAAACGAGATGAACTACACGCTACGAGCTAGCTGTCACCACCACATTCATTGCGACATCTAACAACAGCTAACGTCTGTGCACCAGCAGCAGCTAAACCTCAGCACGGGCTATAAGATAGCATGAGATGTAGCAATAAACCTGTCACATGTGAACATGTAGTCGACTTTTGACAGTGGACGTAATGACACGTAACACTTTGACAAATTTTGATTTTTTTTTTTTTTATCCAGATTTTGACACATCACGTATTTTATTGGCGCACCGACTTCCGTATCACGTGGGTAATGTTTGCACTCTGTGAGCCAATGGGCTGTCACGTTGTTGCCGAGGCAGCCAATGAAAACCCGTGACCTCAGAAGCAGAGGGAGTGAAGCTAGGTGGTTCGACCACAGCTCTGAAATATCGTCGTAAACAAACGCAAAATACGATAAAAGACGAGATTCACCCCCTTGAAAAAGGATAATAGTTTTGTAAGTAATTTAGCATGTTACCGCTTTTTCTGTAGGTTGTGCATGTAGCAGACAATGCTTACTTCTGTTCAGCTGTCAGAGGCCTGGTGGTGCAGTGGTCTGATGGCGTGTTGACTGTCGGTGTGAACACAGTAACACGAAGCGGATTCAGCGGGAACGGGATCTAATGTACCACTGTACGCTCTCATGTTAATGCATCAGTGCTGGATCATAATTTAATGATATATTAAACAGTAGTATCACACTCACTGCTTTGAGTAATTCATTTATAGTACATTAAGTAGGCTAATAATACAAAAGTAAAACAGCTAATTTTATTGGAAATCCATTTATGGCTTCAACAATTTGTCAATGATTGTATTTAGTCAATTAATTAATAAATCATTAAATTGACAAGTTGTATAATTGATTAGCTGCATCAAGCAAAGATCTACTTGTATGACACGTGGTAGACAGACATTTCTTTTTTATGACATCGTTGGAAGAACAGAAGCTTTTCTGAAAACCTGTGTTTTATAGATCAGTCATGAAGGTACTGCTTAGTTACAGTCATAAACTGTACAGTAAAGCACGTGTGTAAGGGTTGAATGAGTTATATAATTCAGTCTATGTATACAACCTTGAAAAACTTAAATTGTATGGGCAGAGGTATCTTCCGATCCTGACTCGCTGGACTCCTGTCCAGTTTTTACCTCCGCCCACACCGTCAGACCTTGTGATTGGTTTTCTGTGTCGGTCAGGCGATGGTGCGGGCTGTGTGGGCGGTGCTCCGGCTGGTGTCTTGCGAGGGAGCCGCTGTGCTGAAATCAAACAAACCTCGCGCTGGTGGAATTGCTGGACTACGGCACCGGTGTACCCACGAGCCCATCACTTCCGGCTACAGAGCTCTATCAAGGTAAGCTAGGGGGTCTTAATGCTTGAAGTCGTGGTTTGAGTTTAAAGAAGGCAAAGCCAGCGATAAGTCTGTTGACCTGAAGCAGAGGAATGGCGTCTGTCCGTGCTATTGATAGCCGAGCTCCAACGACTCATGTCTCTTCCAGTTAAATGTCGTTGTCTCATAAGTCATAAATACTAACGTTACTTTAAAAAAAAAGTACTTAATGTGGCCTTGCGTGTTGGTTGAATTGCACGGTTTTTAAAACAGCAACTCAAAGTCTGAGTAAATGCTCTTTAATTCAGTATGCACATTTTGTAAACTGTGAGGCCAAGTCCGAAGATAAAGGTAACTACTTTATCAAAACTATTACTCCAATAAGAATTTAGATCGTTCATTCTTGTCCTGCATTAAGACAATATACCAGCTTCTCAAAAGGAACTGTTTGCTCTTTTTGTATTTTATATTATTGTAATTGTTTATTGTTTTTATTGTAATTTACACTTTGTGTCAGACAAAACCAGCAAATTGAAGACCTCCCTTTAGGTACTAGGAACTTAAAATGGGCACATTGCTTTTTTTTAATACATTTTTATTGTATTGTTCATTGTAACGCGTTGATAAGACGGATTATTCAATAATTTAAATGTGTATAACTTGTTTAAAAACAGTAAGACATATGTCCAGTGTAGACACACCATAAAATATATTTTACTTTTGAGCGTTAGTTTGTAAAATGTACTTCCTATTTGAGTATGAAAGTTCATTTTTTTAACTTGAAAAAACACAAGTTTCTCGTTTTTCTAGTGCTTTAAACCGCGTCTCGTTATCTTCCTCAGCAGGTGGACTTTGTTTTCCATCCACTAGAATAAGCTAATAGCAGTAGAATTTTCTTTCTTCAGAATTTCCTATTAAAAGTGTCGACTCCTGTTTTGATGTGAATATGCACTAAATCATCAGCTGTTGTCCCCGCAGCGAGGCGAGACACCTACAGTCTGCAGTCAGAATGCCCGAGATATCGACAGATAACCTGGACGAGAAGCAGGTCCGGCTGCTGTCGGAGATGTGCATCGTCATCGACGAGAACGACGCAAACATCGGAGCGGACACAAAGAAAAACTGCCACCTAAACTCAAACATCGACAAAGGTACCCTTATGTCCTGTTAAACTGCACACACACACACACACATCCATCTCGCTTCCAGTGCACATTGCTTTATTTCCGCTTTGTCGTTATGGTAAATTGTGTGTTTGCTTTTCCCAGGTTTGTTACACAGAGCTTTCAGCGTGTTCATTTTCAACAGCGAGGAGAAGCTGCTCTTACAACAGAGGTCTGACGCCAAAATCACATTTCCAGGTCAGTGACAAATCCTTCCACCACCCAGTTTAACCATTATCCAAGAACAGTCCTGTGGTCCACACTACACGTAGCATAACTAGAGAACTAAACACTAACGGTAGGCACCGGCAATGTGTTTAACCATCCCGTGTCTGTGTGCACAGGCTGTTTCACAAACACGTGCTGCAGTCACCCTTTACACACAGACAGTGAGCTGGAGGAGAAGGAAGCAATCGGAGTGAGGAGAGCTGCTCAGAGGAGACTCGAAGCTGAACTGGGTATCCCCATGGAGCAGGTATACTGTGTGTGTGTGTACGTGTGTGTTGACGTCCTGGCTTCTGCATTTAATGGAAGAAGATTATTAAGGATTGTGGTGGTTCTTTCTCCTCAGGTGACACCAGATGAAATGACATACCTGACAAGGATCCACTACAAGGCCCAGTCAGACGGTGTGTGGGGAGAACACGAGATTGACTACATCCTCTTCATGCAGAAGGTTTGTGCTTCAGTGTGTGTTTGTGCAGTAGTTTGTATGCCTGCTTTATGTCCATCAGCTTTACATTATGGACAATAACATCTTTTTCTCTCTGAAGAACGTGGAGTTGAGCCCAGACCCCAATGAGATCAAAAGCCACTGCTACGTGAGCAAGGAGGAGCTGAAGGAGATGATGGAGAAGGCCAAGCGCAAAGAACTGGAGATCACGCCCTGGTTCAGCCTCATCGCAGAGACCTTCCTCTTCGAGTGGTGGGACGATCTGCAGAACCTTAAGAAGTTCATGGATCACAAAAATATCCACCGCATGTAGCCAAAAAGCCAGGATCGGGCTCTACCTTCAGTCATGTCAAAACCTGTGTGTTGTAGTAGTTCTTGCTTCACATGCAAGCATAGCCAGCTGAGCTGCTAGAAAACACCAGACGCGCTGAAATTTAAGTATCACCTGCTACTTTTCCCCCAGGAAATAGTACGCGTAGGACTGTTTACGTCCTGCTAAACAGGGCGATGTGGTTCATAGTGGATTAGTAGCTCTTGAGTTGCATTCGTCTACACAAGTTGATGCACGTAGGGCTGGTAGGGCGACTCTTAGTGTGAAGTATTTAGATCACAAATAGATTATGAATCAGTTCTGGTAAGCTGCACACTGGATTTACAGAGTGAACTGCAGTAAAGACACTTCACATCTTACTCTACTAGGAGGCAAAATGCAACCTCGTTATCGACAACTTAATGAAGAGAATAGCCTATTTTTTTATATAAAAACTTAAAAGTGCCTGAGTACAGGTCATTAGGTTGGGGTGTATAGTGTCTCCAAGTAGTGATGTCACAACAACCAATGTCACCTCTGTGTAATTATATCAGTGAACAAGCTGCTTTTGCACTCTTTTTACACAATAAAGTGTTTGATTGTGGTCGGACGGCTGTATTTACATGTGTATACAAGAACACCTTGATATCAATGTGATAATATTATGAGATCAGGTGTATACGTACTAAAGGTGTACCCATTAGGCCACTGCATTTACACTTTTCTGCAACTTCACATTGTCAAAACACAATCGCACACATCGTCTCGTATGTATGTTCATATGCTGCAATGACCACAAGGAATAGTACACAAAGGGCTGTTTAATTGCTGAAAGTCGTTAAAGAAATGTTAAATTAAACTTGTGTTGAATAAGAGATGCTTTAATAGGAACCGTGATGTACTTTATATTGACACAAAGGCACATTTCTATTACAGCACTAAAGCCGATACATCAGGTGCACGTTTTATAGCTTTCATCCATAAAAACTATCCGTGCACAGATCTCAGTAAGCAGTACTGTATCTCATCTCTGTGGTGACAGCGTGTAATACTGAACTGAATACATAGTCATATATATATGGAATTGATAGTCCAGGAACTATCCAACAGCAAATTAACCAAAAGTAACTGGCACAATGGTAGACCACAGTAAATGTACACACATACACAAGTCATGAGACTGGCACAATACCACCGGATCAATGAGAGCACGTTCTAGTCGTCATCATATTTCATACTGAAGGTATAAAGCGCTCTGTGTCTACACAGGTTCATAACCTACACACACAGTTTGGCACTGCATTGAGTAATGAGTAAATCGTTAGAGTGCATAGAGAAGCATGTGCGTCCATTAAAAAAAAAGCTATTAGCTTAGCTATTTGTACATAATTATGCTACGAGCAGTGCTGCAGCCTTTCCACTGAGGATGTAAACATCTTATATGTGGTGGGGGGGGGGGGGGGGTCCACTACCCTATGATATATATACCGAGTCACACCAGTTCCCCATAATTAAAAGATCCTCTTTGTTATCTTAATGCCTAACAGCCGTTTACAAAACTATTGTAACTGCACACTCCGAATTAAAAAGCCTGCAGCAGACGAGTGTACACACAGTGCATTGTTTCTGTGATTACTTCAGAAACAATGAATGCTTACATGTGTATTTTTAATACTTTCTTTAAAAAAAATAGAACTTTTTAAAAAGTGCAATTCCCTGCCCATCAATGGCGGAATGATTATGTTTGTTTGCTATTTCTAATATATGCAGTAGCACTGAATAACAGCTAAAATGAACACACATTAATGCTAATATCTAACAAAAGCTCTTTTGACACTTAAAAATACACAGGTTGGTCATGAGTGTGGATGTATTGTGTGTTTGTTTTGACTAAGCTGCATGCTGGTATTTCCTTAAGGTGGTGAAATAAAAGGTTAGAGAAAGGTAAGTGTAGGAAGGACTTTTGTCTAATTGTGAGATGATCTGCGTTATATGAGCAGCAGGTGAGACGGGTCTGTGTCTGGGTTCTTCCTCGTGTTATCAGACGCTACCTGCAGGCTTTGGGGCTGCACTGGATTTGGGTGGACTCAGCTTCGTGGCATTGCAAAAGTCCACCAGCTGACCTGGTACTTCTGCCAACACGCTCTTTGCCAGTGCTTCTCGAGGAGCCTGAAGTGCAAAAGGAAGAGAAAAGAAACGTTAAAAAAAAGAAAAGATTATTTAAATGATATGGGTTCATGAACGAGAAGTAGAACGTCATGCAGATGAAGACAGCCAAAGGGAAAGTTCCAACCACCTTTGCTTTTCACTATATTTCGAGAGTTATTTTGTCACAATGCCACTTTTTGTGGCAACCTCCAGAGGAGTTGCTTGTACTTGTTGCATTTATAGATGGAGTGAGCAGCAACAGCAATAATATTGTTTGGTCATTTCCTCTCAGTTTCGTCTCGCTTCAACCCTAATCTCTTTGGAAAAGAGCTGAAGATGCAAGTGTTGAAGCCAGATTGTTGACTCTGGTGACTATAGTACGATGTACTATGGAGCAATGGATTCATCTGCACAACGTGCTATTGAGCAGAGGAATTTTCCCTTTAATGTGAACAAGAATATGTTTCTGAGATCGGTCACCACGCTTCATATCCTCACACAGAATGTATTGTACCATCTCTCTCACTCAGCACTGGACGGATCTTTAGCAAAACAAAGTAGGAAAAGAATGAAAACATGAGGATAGCAATCACGACATGCGATGACTCGTGCAGGGAGGCGGTTATTCATATCAGCTAAGCACAAGCGAGGGTGGTGGTCAATTTTTATGAATAAGAAATATTTGGGGTACCCCTATGAAGCATTTGGATCTTTGGGAGGCTTCAGTTTGAATATACTGAAGAAGGAGGTCACTTGCTGAGGTAACTCGGCCAATACGCTTTGGGCAAGAGCCTGGCTGGGCGCCTGAAAAGAGATAAATACACAATGCACAGACGTAAGCTAAGCGAGGGCTAAGCTGATGGGCTGGGTTGCCTGGGTTTGGGCATGTACACTGGTTTTAGATCGGGACACTATATATATATATATATATATATATATATATATATATATATATATATGTTATGTTTGGATTTGAAA
This sequence comes from Pholis gunnellus, assembly GCF_910591455.1. Taxonomy (NCBI): domain Eukaryota; kingdom Metazoa; phylum Chordata; class Actinopteri; order Perciformes; family Pholidae; genus Pholis; species Pholis gunnellus. The sequence continues at coordinate 18,468,672 of NC_136547.1, forward strand.
TTTTGAAGCCAGTTAAACCAAAAAATGACGCAGTGAAATGCTCAGAAAAAAGGTTTGAAAGGCATGCAGTTCTGTAAAGAAATGAATTGGCTTATTAAAAGACATTTTATGAAATTAAAGCAAACCCTATTCACAAACACATTGCTTCTATAAAAGCAAATCGGTGCTATAAAAAGGTGATTTTTTTCATTCTGACTTACATTTTGGAACTGCCGGTATGGCACGAACTGGACGATGTCTCGCATGGCAGTCTCGCCGGTCTGAGAGCGCAGACGTCCGTCGTCCCCGTCCAGGAACTCCATGGCGGTGAAGTCGGCCCCGCCCACTCCGATGATGATGATGGACATGGGCAGGCGAGAGGCGTTGACGATGGAGCTGCGCGTCTCATCCATGTCGGTGATCACTCCGTCAGTGATGATCAGCAGAACGTAGTATTGCTTCGGGGGAGACGGCAACAACAGAGGTAGTAGATCAATTATTAAATGGCCTCTCTTGACAGGATAAAGGTGGACTAGACTTCCACATATATTCAGCTATTGACAGGCATACAACTCAAGGTAATGCCTCTCTGTGACATTAAATCCAGAAACCATGGGCCTGGCATCTGGAAATAGCTTGAACAGGCAAACACTGTGGTGTTATCTAAAAACTCCTGTTGCTCTGGATCAAGCCATCTCTGAATCCTCTTGCACTATTTTCAAATGTATGCACAAAGAATTCAACGAGTTCCTGTCCAATGTGGCACATCGGAAGGTTTTCTGCAAGTGTTAAAGAATTGTGCCAGTGGGGGGTGCAAGGGTAAAAATGACTATTGGACTTTATACTCAGGATGGTTTCAGCCAAAATACTAATAATGATGAACTGGAAGGACATTCTTTGCAAATCATTCATGGTTTTGTGTTACTTCATTTGCCAAATATGGAGTCTCTGTGCATGCAGACCTGTGAGCTTCAACAATATTTATCAATAATACATACTCTAGTAATAAATAAATGTTCTTCTCTCATTTCAAGTAAAATAAGGGCTGCATTTAAGAATAAAACAAATAACAGAAAGCTTTTGAACAATGTGAAATTCAGTGAAATGAATTGAACTGAATTGTCCTACAGCTTTAAATTCAGTTCATTCAGGTGTGAAGTGATATTATATCTTTATCTGTGGTTATTAAACCACTTGTTTCAGCTCCATTCCTCTCTGGTAACGTCATTGTTGAGCGGTGAATAAACGTGTTAGGATTCTGATCATATTGGGCTCTTAGGTTTATTTTATGTGCCTTCATGTCGGATGTGATTTACCTGCATGTAAATGGTTGGTGTGTGTTTCCTGCACCGCTGAACGAGTGCCGTAAAGGCTAGAAAAGCTGCGCCGGTTAAAATAGAAGTGCTCCATATAAATTGAATAGTTCTCAATTATCTATCGGTTTTAGGTCCAGGGTCCGGACTGCGGTCCGCCTATTAGTGACCCCCTGATGTGAACGGGCAATTGCTCACCGATGCAGTGGTCTGCTGGAGGGCTTGCTTAGCAAAGCAGGCTACATGGTTGATGATGGGGGAGAAGTTGGTGGGACCGTAGAGTTTGACCTGAGGCAGACACACCCTGTAGGCCTCCACCACACCTTCAATGCCTAACACACACACACACACACACACACACACACACACACACACACACACACACACACACACACACACACACACACACACACACACACACACACACACAGTAGGGATCATGCTTGTGTCAACACACTACACATTATCTACTATTGTATATGTATATAACTGTCTAAATGTACATTCTGTGCAATGATTTGTATACATACCTGTACAAAATGGATTTGCTGGGTTGAAGTTGAGAGGAAACTCATGGGAAACCTAAAAGAAACACAATACCATCAGATTTCAGTTCCTGTGTCAAAACTACTAAATTACTTTTCAATCTGATTCAAACAGCAGTCGTATCTTTTTTGTGCGTTTTGTAGTTTACCTGCCATGTGGGAGGGATTTGTGCTCCAAAGCCAAAGGCGGGAAACATCTTGTCACTACACAGGAGGGAAAGAAACATCACTAGTACATTAGTGATTATTATGTCAATTAAATGCAAACCATTATGGCCATAAAGAAATGCTAGCTACGTTTACATACAAATGATGGGGAACTTTGGTGACGTGGTGTTTTTTCACATGAAGTTTAGACTGCGTTTCCTGTGTCATACATACGTGTCATAGTCCTGGATGACGTTGCCCACAGACCAGATAGCAGAGAGGTACTCGTTGACCCCCTGAGGACTAATGTAGTGCAGAGACTGAGGAGACCTGGGGTCCCCGTTGGAGCCTGTGAAGTCAATAGCCACCTGCAAAAAGCATTCAGGGAGCCGGCAGACATGCAGAGCTTATTAGTGGTCCAAAAATACAAATTAATAAAAAATAAAAAAAAGAGGCATTTATAGAGAAACCGAGACTTACAGTGAAGTTGATTTGACAGCCTCCCATAATATAATCTAGGAAGGTATACTCCTTCACCACCTAAAAGATAAAATATACGTATTATAAAAGAGTATTAGAGAGCATGCAATCTAATCACACAAGAGAACAATGCAACAGTCTATACCTGGCACATCTTCACGCTCACAACGCCGGAGTTCTTGTAGCCTTTCTTCTTCTGTTTCTTTTTACTGTTGACGCAATCAAACTCTGCCTGAGGACAAAACACGAAAGCATGGGTGTGAATGCGAGAGACGCCCTTAAAAGTCAAAGTTGTTTGAAATTGACATTTTACTTGGAACTACACTAGTCGGTGCTCTTAGCGAGACTAATTCACAAGAACTTTCCCCAAAACCCAAACTAATTACAATAACACCAAATATAAGTACAATAAGCAGCTTCAAGATGCTTGAGAATGTTGAAATAATGTTTGAAATATTGGTTGTTGCACATCCAAACAAACAATGTACACACACACATACCGGAGATGTTCGTGACGCTTGCTGGAAGCGTGTCATTGTGGTCTCAAAGGCGCCAATAAGATCGTGGGAGCCATCGCTGTCATAGTCATAACACTCAACCTGGAAAAAGGTAAAGAAGATATGATCCAAACTATCTGGACAGCAGTGATACATGGTGTTATTTTATGTGTGAACATAGCCTATTGGTTTCGTTACAAAAACAAAAAACTGGAGATGTAGAAAACAGAAGAAACAAGAACATGCAAAAGTGAGATTCAGAACGTAACTCTTTGTAGCACGAGCGTACTAGACAGACAGTCAGATGACTAAAAGAGGAATGTGTGGTTTCAGACAAATCCGTTTCATGAGAGGATCGTGTTGGATGAAGGAAACTTGGAGGGCCTGCGACTTTACTCAGGCATCGTCATGTACGATGCCCCCCCCCCCCCCTCTCTACTCCATTCACAAACTTCACCCGTTAAGTGATGGCAGGATGAAAAAAGACAAACACTGTAACACACTGGGTAACTCACTTGTACTGTATGCTTGAACACAGCTTCCTTCCTGACATGTGCGCTTCAGAAGTTCAAAAAATATATATATCATCACGCTAGTACTAAATACACTCCAACAATGCTTTGAGATATCTGAGAGAGACTATTCAACACCTTCCAGACGGGTCGTATTATGTCATGACAGTGAGAACACAGACTTCCACTTAACCAAAAGGATCACGGTTATAAAGTGTATTTCGGGTACCTTTATAGGTTTCTCCAGGTCTCCTCCGCAGAGAGACTGCAGGGGGATGCGAAAGGGTTTCCATGTTGGATTCAAGTTGTTGTTCACCACCTGAAGACAGAATTTATGAAAATCATACCGGTTGCAGACTACTCCATCCAGAGCTAACTTGTATGGAACCGATGCAGATTCTTAAAAGGCAACTGAAATCATATTTAGTTGTTGTTTTTGCAGTGGGAAATGTCCAGATGTTTTTAAACCTATTGTTAATCTACTTTAACATTAAAAAGGGGGGGGGGGGGTTAATCAGCTTCATCAGTGCACTTTTCCCCGGTCGATGTGTATTTGGCATGCGGCAGGAAAGGAATAAAAAGGTTAATATGACAACTCTTGTTGAAGATTTGTAACTTTCTTTCCACAGCTCTCTGTTCATTCGTACCTCGGTCCTGTGAGCGAGTTGCCATCCAGTGGCTGTCTGCTTGTAGAATTCCAGGTACGGGTCGGACTTCCCAAAGAAATCCTGTGAACGAAAGAAGCAATGAAACACAATAAGTATAATGTGCCTGAATATTGAAAAATGAATACTTCTAAAAGTATCACTCATACCTTGTTATCTAGTTTCCTTGCTTCAACTTCAAAGTTCGCCACCCGGTTATCTTTTATTTCTTCTGCACTGATCTGTGAAGAGAAGAGCAGATAAACATCAGAGGACAAAGGAAACAACACGGCCACCTTTCTCTCTGGCTCTCTGCGTCACTCACTGTGATGGTCCCTTTTCCTGCAGGAGACTTGTTCTTCAAGACGAGTGGCCGGGTCAGTTTCTTACTGGACACAACCTAAAAAGCAGATACAAGAGCAAGTTAACGAAAGAAGAAGCAGAAGCAAAAGCAAAAGCGGTGGATGAGAGCAACACAGCAGCCTCTGAACCACGAGGCAAGCATGCAAAACAACCAGGCAAAGTGAACATCTGGGGTCAGATTACACTGAGAGCCGAAACAGCAACTGTCTATCAGGGATGTTAGTTCTTGATGTGTAACAGTTGTGTTATTACAGCACACAATGTGTCACACACACAAAAATGTACAAACTTTGTTCGGTGAAACTTAAAAGTAAGGAATTGAAACATTCAACCCAACATGAAGCCAAACACTTACCTGGCCCAAGGTGCACTCCAGTTGCCCCAGGAAGTCGTCATCACTCACGTCAACAGTTTTGTTGTCGATGTCATAAATCCCAAACTTCAGTTTCTGCACTATTTCAAAGTAGTAGTCGATGACAAATTTCTTTGCAAACTTTGGGCAGAGGCAATTCTGGACTTTCTCTGTGCGGTCCACCTGTTGTGAAAGGGCGGATTGCTTTATGCTTCGCTACGTGCACACATTTAAACAGTAGAATGTATTGGCCCACATGCACTGATGAAACAGGAAATGGACATGATGTGACTGCTGCTTTACACAACACTGACTTTTCTATTTGGGGTTAACGATTAACACTGCGCTGAGATTTTCTCTTGCAGGTAGAGACATAACAGTGACATAACTGCCACACCTACGTATAATTTAAAACATCCCCCATTATCTGTTTCTCAGAGCAGGGGAAGATGCTGAAGAATATATTTTTTTTGCCTTTCAAAATAAATGTAAAACACCGACTGATTCTAATGTGTTTGATGTTCAAAATTAAATCAAGCAGAATTAAGCAGCAGGGTTATGATTAGGGCAACAGTTCACTAATATAAACTATAAATCTGTGAGCTCCCGGATGTTGAATGAATTTAGATCCAGACATCCTACTGACCTCGTACCACTGGGATTCAGAGTTGCTCGTTTGAAGCACACACAGAGGGTCGGACTTGGAGCCGATGTCTTTATCCAGGAGATTCTCACAGGACACCGTCAGTTCCACCTTGGTCACACACTGGGTCGCCATGTCTGTCCACAGACTGTCTGTTAAGAGCTGGAGAAGGACACGCAGAGAGGGGCGTTACTGTGTGAGAACGTCACATGTTATTCAAATGAATTTCTTTAGGTTTGTGTAGCTAAGCCAAGATTTAACAGCTTTTTATATGAGGTTCAACTTGCACTGACGTTACCACTAGAAGGGAACTTCCACTAATAAAATATGTTGTTTTGGGGGCGGTAACTTCACGCGAGCTGGGCAACACGGTGACAAGGAGTGACGTTGTGATACCGTACGTTACGCCAAAAATATCAATTGTAGAGTTTTGACGCTTCAAAATGTTGACCCTAAACCGCGGTGCCTCGCTCAGACACGGGTGTGGTGAACCAGCAACCGTCTCATGGGAAATGTAACACGATACTTCAGCATTAAGGAGGTCCAGCCGGAGGGAAAAAGCAGACGGGCTGACGTTACGATGAGTGAAAGTACAACGACGAACGCTAGCGAGCTAACCAGGCTGGTTATTGATAACTTATTAAATTGATAAATAGCTGGTTTGGCTCGTTAACTTCCACCCAAATAGTAGTTGGTGATTTAAATTCAAACTTACCGTTAAAAGTGTTTGGACTCACAATAAGACAATACTTTGTTGGGCGGTTCTAGTTGCTCGACATGAACGTGACAGCTTAGCAGGATGGTTTCGCCCTCTCGAATGTAAAAGTGACGCAATGACGTGATGTCTGGGCTCTCCTCCTCGAGCTCTCACGTCAACACGACGACGTTACGCCCACAAAGAACGAGACGTCGTAACGTCTGCCACAACAACGATCCAGCTTCAAATAGTCACGGCGCGAATTTACCACCTGACTGTTTTTTAACTTTTATCTTTGATTTCTTCACCAGTAGTCGTAGTAAACTATTATATCCGCCATGACGCTCTTATAATTAGAGTTGATGTGTTACAATAATGAACTCTCATGCTCTAATGGTCACTGAGCGAGTTGCATCGCTGTCAGGTTTGAAAGTTTTATTTTGAAATGAATGAAGATTCAGTAGTGCACATAACCGGAAGTCTTACTGTAAGACTTCCGGTTAATATTGTTCTGCAGTTACACAATGTGGCCACCAGAGGGGTTGCAGGGTTGTTTATAGGATCGGTCCAGGACTTTATTTCGTTATTAAACAAGGTACACATTGTATTAGCATCAGTATGAACATGACTGTACGTACATGATTGTACAATCATGACAACCGTCAGCTAAAAGTAAAGTCAAAGCTAATATTTTACCAACACTTTCGGTTGACACTTTCAGTCAATTGGAGGTGAGGCCTCTTACATACACTGTGTAGCTGCATCGTGACTAGTATCACTCAATAAATGTTGTGTGTGTGTGTTTAAGAACTGACAAGGCAGTGTGTTCATTGTCTTTAGATGCGCGTCCTAGGACAAAGTCCAGTGTTACAACACTTTGGTTGTGTTACAAAATGTGTCATGAATATGAATCACTACTTTGTTAAAATACATACTAGTACTTCTTTAATGTCATGACAGGAAGGCAGCGGTAAACAAAACACACAAATCACTTTTAAATGATCTAATATCTTTATTTAAAAAATACTGAAATAGAAGCTGGCGATTTTGTAGGTTGACTTACATTTTGTTTTGTTTCTTGCATTGCATATATTTACATAAAATATCAATAAAAACAAAGTCAATAAAGTATATTAAGGCAATGCCACAGTGATCAGTGCATATTAAATATACATGTACACTTATTGAAATGTATTAGGCCATTTTCCTAACAGTCAGTAAAGTGATACGTTTTACGATCGCTTAAGACGGAGTGAACTTCTAATGTACATCGGTACAAACATGCATTACAGCTGCATGCATGAAGGTTACTGATGTAATCACTTCTAAGGGTTCTCATTGTTAACACTCAAACAATATGTTAAAACCAAATATGGAACAGAATTTTTTTTAAACTGACTGACATACAAAACAGCAGCAAGTGTACAAAATAATTGTTTTGGTAGCGTAAAACCTACAAAAGTTAAGAATTTAGGCAAAGTTATTCAACCATTATGTAAACATTACTGAATTGTATTTGATATAAAGTATATATATTTTGATCTGTCCAAAAAAATCCATGATTTCAAAGGAAACGTATGCTTCATTTCCCAAGGAAACAACCAACATACAAGTCGTCATTATGTAATATGTCGATGCTGGAGGAAATATAAGCATAAACACGGAGAACACATTAAGTACTCTAGCCCTTTCATGTACACGTTCAGACAGACTGATGAGATGGCTGAACCAAGGACCTTAAATCAAGTCGCATTAGTTGAAATCAATGCAGATCAATCAAACAATTAACAATCCCGGCACTTGAGTCACATAGAGTCACATAGAAGTGTCACAATAAATGTTTAAGTTAAGTACATGTTAGTAAATTTTAGAAAATGTACACAATATCTGTGTACTATGGCTTTATACTATTGTCGCATAGTATTTACAAGTCGTAGCATGACTGTCAGACTGGATGCTGCATGCTCATGTGGTGTCCTGAGGGGAGAAGTTGGTCACTGGGGGGGGGGGGGGGTGCTGATGCTGAGAGGTTAGGGAGAGGCGCGTCACCGTGGGGGGGCTTCAGACTCATGGTGTTGAAGAAGCTTGTCACCTGACCCGGGACCTCTGCCAAGACGCTCTGAGCGAGCAGTTCTTGAGGACCCTAAAGAGAAGCAGCAGAGGAGAGAAACAAATAAGAGAAGCGGTGAGCGGCGGAGATGAGCTGCAGGCGTCGGTGTGTTGCACTGATTGGATGAATATTCAAGTATGATCAGGATATGAATGTTTCCTAGAGGGCAGTTCCACGAGTGAGGAGCTCGGGTATTGGTATGTATTCTGTATGCAATAGTTGGACATTATGGGAAATATGTTTTAATACTTTCAGCCAGAGAGGTAGATGAGAAGATGAATACTGCTCTCTAACATCTGAACACTTAACTATATGGCCGGTTAATTTAGCTTCACATAACACAGGAAATAGGTGGGAAATGCTTATATGCTGTGTTTATGTTATATCTTGTTTAATCTGCACAAAATCAATGTGTAAAAACACCTATGGCAGTAGAGACTACAGGAAGTTAAAAGAAACAGGGTGGTAAATTAAGTGAACTAGGTTGTATAATTACGCTCGTAATGAAATGCATGCAGCTTCGGATCAAATGTGGGTAAGAAGGAGAGGATTGGGGGGCTGGGAGTGCTCCTACATTTCTAGGAAGGACTGGGATCGACGGGGGGCTTCAGGTGAAATAAATTGAAGAAGGAGGCCACTTGGTCAGGCAACTCTGCCAGTACACTTTGGGCAAGGGCTGCACTGCCTGCCTGCAATAAGATGTATAACACATTCAAATGTATGCATTACTTAATGATTTTTTTAAAGAAGCTTATGTGGTGCCTGCCTACAAAGACGTCGCTTCATGATGTAGCTTACATTTTGGAACTGCCTGTACGGCACGAACTGCACGATGTCCCTCATGGCAGCCTCGCCCGCAGCAGAGCGTAGATTCCCATCGTCTCCGTCCAGGAACTCCATGGCGCTGAAGTCGGCCCCGCCCACTCCGACGATGATGATGGACATGGGCAGGCGAGAGGCGTTGACGATGGCGCTGCGCGTCTGATCCATGTCGGTGATCACTCCGTCAGTGATGATCAGCAGAACAAAGTATTGCTGTGAAACGTCGACATGAGAGGGAACAAACACGAGAAACAGAACGGTTGGTATTTTGTGGAAAAGAGGAAGCGATCGAGATTACGTTGTCTCCGTTTAGTAGCTACTTCAAAACCACAGCGACAAACATTTGCACACAACAGACACAATTATAATATTACTTCCAGCAACTCACAGAGGCAGTTTGCTGCTGCATGGCTTGCATTCCAAACTGGGCTACGTGGTTGATGATCGGGGAAAAGTTTGTGGGGCCGTAAAGCTTCACCTGGGGCAGACACTGCTGGTAGGCCTGGACCACACCCTCTATCCCTAAAAATTACACACACAAAGAACAAATGATGCCAATCTTAAGTGATATTGTGATAAACCAAATCTGTGAACAGCTAATGTCCCGTTCGGTCTCATTGAACACACAGCCGTGTGAGTTTGCGTTAGCCTCGGCCTATCATCACCTGCACAAAACGGATCTGCTGGGTTGAAGTTGATGGGAAACTCGTGGCTGACCTGCGAACACAAACAGGTTTTACATGCATCAGAGAATGTATTGACAACATATCCAACGCCCAAGTATGTTTGAACTGAAACAAACAATCACCTGCCACGAAGGAGGGATCTGGGCTCCAAACCCAAACGCAGGGAACATCTTGTCGCTAAAGGAAGTGAAAGAAAACAGGTGTTGTTGTCGTAGTAAGTTTAGATATACAAAGGATTAGACTAGAGCCCTTAAGAAGGCCTCGTGTCATTCAGACGTGGGAACCTTTTACATTCATGCTCCTCACAGCTTCATTCAGACATGACGGGACGTTTACGGTAACAGCTGTGTGCTCTGAATGCTCGTCCCTGCATCTCATATTAATTTTCACATGGATTGTATCATTTAACTTTATGAGAGAGCAAATTCTGTTGATTGTTGAATAGTTCTTGTAGACTGATCTGGTCTGATTTTGTGCCTGAGAGATGATGATTTCAGCGATCTTAGGAGACGGTATAAAACGTGCTTTTTGCTCCATCTCTACATGTTAAACCTTGTGCTGCTGCAGTCTTTAGAATTAACCTGACGACTTCAGTGAATCCACAAAAAAACTCACATTCACTGTTGGTGTTTTGACTAAATTTGCTATAGGAAGAAAAACATGACTTATGGTGTATTGTTACCAACGTAAAACTTTATGTATAACAATCCATGTACCTGTCATAGTCCTGGATGACATTCCCCACTGTCCAGATAGCAGCCAGGTACTCATTGTAGCCTCCGGGGTTGATATAGTGGAGGGACTGGGGAGAGGTGGGGTTCCCGTTAGAGCCTGTGAAGTCAATGGCAATCTGCCCCGGGGGATGGATTAAAAACAAGAGGTAATCAAATAGGATAATGCTTTCACAACATCATAATAAATGCTTCCTGAAAACATTAAATCCTCAATATACAATGTCATTAAAAAAACAAACAAACATAAGATGTAAATATCAGGGATATTTCTTTCAGCGTTTCCTGAAAGATTCTTAAAAAGATGCAGCACTCACGGTGAAGTTAATCTGACAGCCGCCCATTATGTAATCCAGAAACGTATAATCCTTCACTATCTGAAAAGAAATATTGTTGACAGAAATTATAGAACTGTTGCAAAAACCGTATGTAACAACATGCATGCTGAGGCACTGCACTGTCGTGGTGTTTGAATGTTATTACATAATATTGTGCACGTCTGAATACGATGTTTTTGATGCACAGGTAGCGTCTACTGTCATCTCAACATCTCTAAGTCACGCAACTGACTTCATGCAGAGTATGCATGTGCTGAACATGAACTATTAATTCAGAAAGAAAAAGAATATTCAAACCACAGTACCTTGCACTGCTTTACAACGATAACACCAGAGTTTTTGTATCCTTTCTTCTTCTGTTTCTTCTTGCTATTGATGCATTCAAACTCAGCCTGAGAGGAGCACACACACACACACAAGTGAAAATGTGGGCGAGAAGCCTTTTTCTGTTTGTTTGTGGTTCAGGAAAATGCAAACACTAACAACCATGTACACACAGAGGGGGAGAGACAGCTCACCGCATATGTTTGTGATGCCTGCTGTATTTGGGAGAGCGTGGTCTCATATGAGCCGATAAAGTCGTGAGATCCACTGTTGTTGTAGTCGTAACACTCTACCTAGGAAACACAGACAGTCAGGAGGAACAAGACAAATCCAGTTCATTCTCTTGAGGGGGAAAGAATTAATAATAGATTAGCATCACTGTGTGAAAATCAAAGCAGATGAGTCAAGAAAAAGCATGCTTTGGGGGTGAAGCCTCGAATGCGAGACGACACATTACATTGAAGAAATGTAACAGAAACACACACACACACACACACACACACACACGCAAGCCTGCTAATTGGCTAAAAAAAAAGAAAGGGGCACGGTCCCACTACCTCCTTTAGAGCAAGTCACACAGAGTACCTGCTCAGAATCTGCACCCTGCAGCTTCTGAGCACCTTCAGTGTTAAAGGAAACATGTCTACACACAGCATGGAGCAACCAGTACAGCTGATGCTACAGTCTACGAGATGATTAGCTAACAACGGTAATGGATAACTAAAGGAATCCATCTTAACAGAAAGCGTCGACGTTTTGGGGATTTTTCTCTTTGGTCAACTTACCTGTTGGAAACATAATGTTAATGTAACATTAAATACTGAATGGAGCCATGTTTATTGTGATCAACCGCACATTAGCTCACAGTGTTCTATCAAACATAAGCTTCATATATCATATGTAAACAGGGACATCAGAACCCGTTGGTGTGTTGTATTTTGGTATTTGTTAACTGAGAAAAACTACCAGACCTATCTGGATATCTTGACTTATGATTTAGCTTTACAAATACTTCCAGTTCCATTTTTAATGAATGCTAGTTACCTGTTAAATGATGCTCTCATCATTTAACAGGTAAGTTGACCAATGAGCCAAACTCCTGAAATCGTTGACGTACTCCTTTAAGACAGGCGTAGATGTGTTAAGGACTTGTGCCCGTCCCGTCAAAGACACGGCATCCTTCACGTGAAGAGCACTCGCGATGGAGACAGTGAACTCACTTGCACCGTAGACTGGAAAGCATCCCTTCCTGACAAGTGTGCTTTTTACAGGGTTAAAGGATTGGAAACAAAAAACAACACACATAAACTAATGCTAACACACATTTTCCTTATTTGTGCCAAGATCATCAGACCCGTAGGTGTGCACAAGAGGCAATCAATAAAACATGGGCAGGCTCCTCATCATGGCCTTGATGCAATCATGAAAAGGCTTCAGGGATCAAACATGTGTGCTTTTTGTTGTTGATGTTTAGCTGGGCAGAAATAACATCATCCATATTCATGTATGAGACAAGGCGTAAAATGCATTTGGTCTATTCTTTGAGATTATCCCTGTATCAGTTCTGCTGGATCTCACAGGCCCTTTGCTTCTGCACGGAAGAGAAAACAACTTTGGAAAATTCTATTTCATTCAGTAAAGCTAATCCGTCACTGAGCGAGTTCCAGTCACCATTTCATTTACACATTAGGTAACACTACTTAAGCCAGGATGAGACAGGAAGGATTGTAAAATGTCCCCCCCGATAGAAACCCTGCATATTACGACACGTAGCGTGAAAGAACACAAACGGTAAAAAGGCCAACATTGTGCCATCAGTCACCATGTCTTACAGTCAACGTGTGTGTGTGTAAGTGTGTGTGTGTACCTTTATAGATTTCTCCACGTCACCTCCGCAGAGCGACTGCAGCGGGATTCTGAATGGTCTCCATATTGGGTTTAGGTTGTTTTTCACCACCTGCACAGATCAAACAGCATTTGGACAGTTGACATGCATTCACCGCTTACACTTCAAACTGTCAATACAAAGTCATGACTCCACTTGCCCACACACTGTCCAAGGATCCTTGGACCACATGAGGACACAATGGTTAGATTCGTACCTCTGTCCTGTGAGCGAGCTGCCATCCAGTCTCTGTCTGCTTATAGAATTCCAGGAACGGGTCGGACTTGCCAAAGAAATCCTGGAAATAAGTAAGAAAACAACAGGAAGTCAGTTAAATCAACGCTGAGTATGTTCACTGAGCCTTCATTTTAATCCAGTGGACGGAGAGATATTAATGCATGTATATTGTGCATATTTATCTTTAAAAAAAAGAAAACAGCCATAGTCAGAGCGGGGAAAACTGTCAATAAGTTAACAAGAACGTTTTCTTTAGTTAATCGTTTGCCAGACTTGCATTTCCTTAATGGATGATGAAGTGGTGGAATCGGACAGTGTGTTAAAGCTACATTTTAAATGTATTTGTTCGGATGGGAACAAAAACACGTCGGCCAGAAACTGAGTCCCTTTCAAACTACATCCTCCAGCTGCACCACAATCCTGTTCACTCAGAATTATTAATATATAATCTCCAGTATTATGGGAATTATGTTCCCTCAGTGCAACCAATCACATCACAAGATGATAGAGAGAATGATTCATTAATCCTACGTATCTGAGCTACAATATCTTATTTCTAAAAAACAACAATACAAATGTGCAGTAGCAATTAATACCTTTTTATCCAGTTTTCTTCCCGCAACTTCAAATTCCACCACCCTGTTGTCTGTTCTTTCTTCAGCACAGATCTACAGAACATGAAACAGCTTTGTGTCAAAAATATCCAAAAAGTGCAAATACGAGTACGCAAAGGAACACATCGAACGTCTCGTAATGTGTCACCGTCAACCTGAACGACAGAGGACTCACAGAGATGGTTCCTTTCCCTGCAGGTGACTTGTTCTTCATGACAAGCGGTCTTGTGAGTTTCCTTGAGGACACAACCTGGACAGAAAAAAAAAAATCAAAAGAGTTATCTTATCTACCCAGACCACGGCCACGACACCACTTTATGCTCAACCTAAGTGAAAAGAAAGAAGCATGACGACTAAGCATGTGTGATGATGACTTTTTGTGCTAAACAAAAGTGCGCTAACCTGTCCCAAGGTACACTCCAGTTCTCCCAGGAAGTCAGCATCTTGCAGACTGCCGTTTTCGCTGTCAATGTCGTACACTTCGAACTTCAGTTTCTGCACCATCTCAAAGTAGTAGTCAATGACAAAAGTCTTGGAAAACTTGGGATTAAGGCAGTTCTGGATTTTCTCCGTCCGGCCAATCTGACACAGATACACGTTTCAGAGTCAACGTCTATTTCTGCACATAGTCACGACACTCTTTTGACTCACAGCAGGTGTTGTGACATTTCAAAAGTGACAGCAAATGCAGATGTGGTATCAATATAAAATGAGATTAGATTCTTACCTCACACCAGTGAGGCCCTGAGCTGTTCATGAGAAGCACACACAGAGGGTCAGACTTTGAGAACGCATCCATGTCCAGCAGATTGTCACAGGAGATGCTCAGTGCCACCTTGGTCACACATTCGGGGGCCTTTGGCCCCGGGGGTCCGGCTGCTGCCATCACAGCCTGGAGGACACACACGAACTGACGAACACAAACACAAGTTACACACACTTTATACACCACACCCATCATCATTCAAAGTTAAGACTGAGCGACGGCTTTCTACTGAGAGCAGCAGCCATCTGTACTTTGTAAAACATATGCCCCATCGCCGTCTGTTTAGCGGACGTTAATACTGTTTACTTGTCAAATTTAACTAACTTTGTCTCAATGTAGTTTTACAGTTGACACGCCCAACATACGTGGAGCCTATGAAGAGGACCCAGTAAACACACTAAGCTTTTATACATGCGTTTATTAACAGTTAATAGAAATGTATCGCGAGTAGAGCGCATTATGATTCGTTAGGCACATGATGCATTTATAGCCCCTTTAGTTGTAATAAAACGTAGCTGCTGGAATGCGTCTATAATTCGCCACATAGTGGTGAGTCACAGTAAAACATCCGCCGTTGCATCATGTGGTCGAATCCATTATAAAGAGAATTGACTTACGTTGACGTAACTTAGTTAACTTAAAGTTAATGGAAAAAAACTAATTGACCGAGCTGTGGCTAAACGTTGCCGTTGACGTTACTAACGTTGGCTAACGATGGAGGAAGTCCGTCAGACACTTCACTCACGTTTGCTGTTAAAATCGATGAAATATAACGGGTGTTAACTAGCGTTACTAACGTATCCTAACGTTGACTTAGCAATGGTTAACGAACGAGTTGACGCCTTTTTTGTTTCAGCTAAAGATCTCATGATACTAATAAGTTTATCATGGTACCGTAGCAGTCCTGTAGCTTTAAGTGGCGGTTTAAGTAGTAACGTTATTACATAAAACCTTAAATTTACTTTTACGACAAAAGAAAACAGCATATTGTCAAAAGGAGTGTTCACTTTATACGTCCTACCTTGTGAGCTAGCTAGCTGTGGTGTTAGCTGTCAGTAGCAGACAGACATAGGGGAGCTCGCGCTGTGTGGGCGGGGCCCACTGCGCTCGTCCCCAGCCTGAGGGGCACCCATCAGTCTGCTGCAGAGGAAAGCGATGCACCCACCGTTTTGTCAGCTTAGACAAAATATAGTAAAGCTGGTAAACCACTTGGCTACATATAATACATCATTAGGTTGGTCAACAACACCAACAAACAAAGTGGAAATTTGATTAAATATTAAAGCTGTGGAAAGACTTCCTATATAGATATACTTTGAGAAAGTCATGCAGAAAACCCAAAAGCCTACATTTGCCAGTCAGACAAAACTGGAGCATCAACAGCATAAAGACGCCTCAAACACCCCACTATAAGAGGACTGTGGTTCAGTGTGGTGGACAGGACACAGCGTCCAGATTCAATCAAATCAAGAGTTGTTTTTGATTATCTTTAGTGCTTTCTTCTTTCCAGCCATCCAACTTGAACCCCCAACAGTTTTGATAAAAGAATCCAAAAGACTACACTAAAGTATAAAGTAATGAACAGCTTGAAGAAAGTCATGATTCACAAATGCAGCGTTTCTTAACCCTTTTCTGAACTGTGACTAGTTTACCAAGCAGTTATTAGTCCTCTCCAATGACCCGCACTCATATCAAGTGACACCAAGGAAACTCTGTGTTAATGACTAACATGGATACATTAATTAATTATTAGTATGCATGTTATTTCTTACTGACAGTTGCATACATTGTGAAATGTATTTTAGCTGGAAAGTTAGATAAACCTAAATATAGATCACTGTACTGTGATGTGACGCATGTCTACCAGTTGTGGTAAAATGTTTCCCTCATCAGAATAATGCCACAGTGCCGGAAGAGGCAACATCTTTGTGGAAACAGTTCAGTGTCTTTGTTGTGAACATAAATCTGAAAACACTGATGCAGGTGAAAAAAAAAAGAGATAGATTTGGCTACAAACTATTTTCACAGCAGGGGGCAGCAGATGTTTATCTAATTGATCTCCAATGTCACAATAGCTGAAACTGAGATTACACTTTTTATGTTTACACACATTCCTTCAAAATCCACAATATCAGACAAAAAGCTCAAACTTAGTACTAAATTAAACAGACAGAAAACACCCTACACACTATATTTCTCAGATGGTCTGGCGAGTAAGACACAAAACGTGTCTCTAAGAATTGCAGCATAGAGAGGTTGTGTAAAGTAACAGCGGAGAAGAGCTAATACAGGGGGAAAGAAAGAAAAACAATGACATGAAATCAACAAAGCGATACCACCATGTCAAGTGTTACATTTGCAGGGTTACATGCACTTTACAAGCAGTCGTGTCTCTTGGACACAGCAAATCTTCTTCTATGAGCTTTAAAATCAAGTCAAATCATATATGCTTGTCTTTGTTACCCACATCCATTTAATGGCATTCATTTGTGCCATTCTGTACAGGAAATGCAGAAAGAGGGCACAGGAGATGCAGATAAGTAGGGAGGATGTGGTATTTGGGTTACTTTAACCCAACTGTCTATGACGGCTCAGGAGCACTCAGTATATTCGGGGGCTTCAGCTTGTAAGAATTGAAGAAGGAGGCCACTTGATCAGGCAGCTCCGCCAGGACGCTCTGGGCAAGGGCCACGCTGTTCCCCTGCAACGGCAATGTTACAAGAATAAAGGGTAATTAGCAGGAAGGAGCAGTAGGAGCTGCCCGTCAAGAACAAACGTAATACAAAACTGAATTGTGTAACGTGTGATATTAAATATATGACATTTACTTCTAAATCAGTAAACACCCGTTATACAAAGTGATAATTAAGTGGATTAAAAAATATTCTCCAATTAAGAAATTAAAGGTGCAATGTAGAGGATTGGGAGCATTTCTATGTGTCTCTCAACATGGCTACAGCTGAGCCGGCAGCTTGCAGCTAACAGTGCTAAATGTAGCTGACAGAGCTAACCGCGTTTGCCTGAGGAGGGATGAGCACAGTGCAGAGAAACTTCATTCTCTGCTCCGGTAGACATTACTCCACGATATCTTTACATTGATAATAGTTGTTTGCTGCTATATTAATGCTCTGAATCATATATATTGCACCTATAAAAATCCCTTATGTGTACATACACTAACTCTGTTATGGCAGCATTAAGGTATCGGCTGCTGCTTACTTGAAAGTCTCTGAAGGGCACAAACTGGACGATGTCTCTTGAGGCGACGTCGCCCCTGGGCGAACGCAGCAATTGGTTATCACTGTCTAGGAACTCCATTTCGCTGAAGTCCGCCCCTCCCACACCCACTATAATGATAGACATGGGCAGACGAGAGGCCTCCACAATAGCAGTGCATGTCTGGTCCATGTCTGTGATCACTCCATCTGTGATGATGAGCAGCACAAAGTATTGCTGCAGATGGACAGAGTGAAAAAAAAAAATGACAATGCCAGATATGCAGTTTACAATTATTAAGTATCAGAATATTATTTGTTTCTTGGTTTGTTTAATTAACTTTTTTTAATCACCGATGAGCGATCAGAAGTTCTCTCTGACAAAGACAAACATTGAATCCTATGATGTGAGATTTACGTAACCAACTGTGCAAGTTTATTTACCTTTTTATGAACCAGATTTGACTAAATAAATCAAATATTCTTCTCACGGAGAATGTTTTTGAAATAACGAGGTATCAAAAAGTGAAATATGTTATTACAATATATGCAAGATGAACAAAAAAAAACGTTTGTGGTAATAAAGGGAACAAAAGCAGTAAAACAACAGGTATTACATATTAATTAATTAAGATATTGTTTTTCTATCAGCTGGTCTTGCCCTCAAAACTGAATGTAAAACCTGTTTGATTTAGGAGTGTCCTCAGATTTCTCTCTTTTCTTCTGGGAAAAGAATGCGTCTACTTACTGAGGCCGCGTTCTGCCGGAGAGCTTGTCTGGCGAAGCAGGCGACGTGGTTGATAACCGGAGAGAAGTTGGTGGGGCCCCAGAGCTTCAACCGGGGTAGACACTGCTGGTAGGCCGCCACCACACCCTCTATGCCTGCAACACACACACACACACACACACACACACAAATTGGCCGCACTAATGCTGCCTTACTGAACAACTTATACAAACCAAACACTTCACATCTTGTGGCAAAGTTTGACTTACCCGCGCAGAATGGATTTGCTGGATTGAAATTGATAGGAAACTCGTGGGAAACCTGTAAGCATGAATTAAAGATAAATAAATAAATAAAGAAATAAAGAAATAAGAGCTTTACAATACAGTCCATGACAATTTTGCACCAACTTCTGAATTTTAAAATGGAACGAGTCAGAAAACGCATTATTCCTTTGCCCCTTAATGTTTATCTTGTTAGAAACAAGTAGTTTCTAACTCTTACCAGCTTTATAAAAACAAAGTCATCCTCCTGACTGAGTATCAGACCAGTTTGTGACGTCACAATTAAATCCAACATCTTGTTATTAAAGGGTTCACAACCAAAATTGGTTCATGCAGGAAAGTTTGTTAGCGGGTGAACGAAATGACGCCCTGTTGAAAATGAACAAGGTGCCTGCTGCTGATGACGATGAGGATCTTTAAGGCCTTCTAGAATGTTTTCACACCTGCCAGGAGGGAGGGAGCTGGGCTCCAAAACCAAAGACGGGAAACATCTTGTTACTACAAAAAAAAGGACAGAAGAAATACAGGTATAGGTAGAACATTAAGGACACTACACAAGGCACATCAGTCAGTAGAGTAAAGCTGTAAAACTAAGTCCTGTGAAGCGTGGTCATTGTGATCAATCAAACTTAATCCGATAAAAGTTTTCAAATCAGAAGTCTGAAAACAACCAGTTACATCTGCATCTGACTGGCTGAACTCTTGCTTGGATCTGCTTCAACATTCTTATTCTGCAATAGAGGATTGAAGTGGTAGTTTTATGTAGGATGTAGGATGAAGCCGAGTTTGTGTTTACCTGTCATAGTCCTGGATGACATTACCCACCGCCCAGATGGCTGTCTGGTACTCGTTGTAGCCTTCAGGGTTGATATAGTGGAGGGACTGGGGAGAGCTGGGATCCCCGTTAGAGCCTGTGAAGTCAATGGCAATCTGGCCGGAAATCCAAGAGAGGATAAGAATCAAGATATGAGGATCTGCTCAATGGCCAAATGCAAATGAGAGTATATAAATATATAAATATATAATATATATAGTTTCTGCAAGTGTCAGAGAGGCACGCTACCTGGAAGTAATTACAAAGAAATAGAAAGAATTCATTTTACGAATAAGGCAGTCAGTCAGTATGTGTGGTCTGCTGATTACAAATTGTGAAGATAAATAAAAGTAACAACATCTTGAGTCTGACATTTCCAAACTCACGGTGAAGTTGATTTGACAACCGCCCATGATATAATCCAGGAAGGTGTACTCCTTCACCACCTGAAGGAAGGTAAACAATACTGTGAACTGGTGTGCAGCAGTGCACAATGTACAGTGATGCAATGAAGACTGCAGAAATAAATATATTGAAATCAATTAAGAATAATTTAAATTGTCTTCAATTCCCTTTTTTTTCTAAATCATTACCTGGCAGTTCTTGATGTAAATGATTCCAGAGTTTTTATAGTTTCTCTTCTTTAGCTTTTTTGAGTTGATGCACTCAAATTCAGCCTGCAAGGGAAATCAGGAGTCAACAACAAGGCTTCTATTAATAGAGCTGAAATCTAACACACACACACACACACACACACACACACACACACACACACACACACACACACACACACACACACACACACACACACACACACACACACACACACAAAAGTCTCACAGGAGAAAAGTGTGTTCCCATTTGCATCTCAGCCAGTGTGGTTTTAAAGCTCCCGATAAGCTCATGGGCGCCGCTGACATGGTTGTCATAACAGTCAACCTGAAGATTAAAAAAACAGAGATTTTCTGTAAAAGGTGACAAAATAAAAGCCCATAAAAAAGTTCTAAAGAGAGGCTAACTAAGCATCAAGACAGGATGAATAAATGAAGGTTGATGTGATTTTCTGAAGTCGTTACTAACATGTCTTATTTGAGACTACAACATGTAGATGTGATATAAACATTATTAAAACATAAAGTATTCACTATTGGTGGTCAGCGAGGAAGCTTCATCTTATGTTCAATGTACATTTGGTCCAAAACCAATCAAACCGTACAATAAATGACAAACGGTCACACCTCACATGCTCAAATAGTCAATCACAAGTCACTCCTAGTTATCACTGTAAACACAGTAAAGGCAGTGGGAGTAACTCAATTGAGTAAAAAGAACGTAGCAAAAAATGCACACCTTCAGGTGAGGACACGCATCGCTTATCCAGCTGGAGGTGCAGCATGTTTTAAGTTTGGGAGCATTGGCAAAATGAAAAGAAAATGCAGTTACAAAATGAATCATTAGTATGTTAGAGTCAGATAAGAGTAGCATGGTCAATCAAGCTGATCTAAAAACAATACAAGGGAAAAACTAATTCTACTGTTAGAGGAGGAGGTTGTGTTATTGGGCTGCATTTATTACGTGAGACAAATTAACTGAAATGAAAAATGTAATTACCTTTATAGGTCTCTCCACATCTCCTCCACAGAGAGACCGCAACGAGACGCGGAAGGGTCTCCATGTTGGGTTTAAGTTGTTGTTTACCACCTACATGAACGGGGTCACGATGAGCCACAGGTCAGTGATGACTCTGAGCCAGCAGAGGGAAGGAGCTGCTGGTGAACATGTTTACCTCTGTCCTGTGAGCCAGCTGCCAGCCAGTTTCCGTTTGCTTGTAGAATTCCAGGAAAGGGTCGGACCACCACAAGAACTATACATCCATATTCAAATAATAATAAACGGTACTTCAGGGCAGTTGACATAATAAAGATGTCAGACTTAATGATTCAAAATGACCTGTGTTACCTTTTTGTCCAGCCTGCGGGCTGACACCTCAAAGTCTGCCACTCTGTTGTCTGTAATCTCTTCAGCACATATCTATTTAGAAAAAAAGAAATAAACAAAAGAAATCAAAACTCTTAAAGGTTTGGGGACTTTTAGTACTTTGGACAGTGATGGATGACTCTTTTAGACCTAGCTGTGTCCCCCTTAATCATATTATACCAAAGAGAGAGAAGCAGTTCATCAAAAACATCACTATAAGTATCGCCAGACGCAAGTATGCAATAATATAATTCCAGAAAGATGGCTAATAGCCGAACATAACATATACACCCCAGTATTTGTTGGTGCAATGCAGCCCTTCTGTCCAGCGTGTCAGTGTCAGCAAAGAGAGGGCCTCATACGGCACGGCTCGCCATATGTTTTTACAAATGAGAAAAAGAGTCCACTCACTGTGATGGTCCCATGACCTGCAGGCCTCTTGTCCTTCAGCAATAACGGTCGAGTCAGCTGCCTGCTCGAAACAATCTGGACACAGAATACTGGCAGCGTCACAGAACGGTGAAAAGGTGGCGGATCGCCCCAAAAGGTCTTCTTTTAAAAACTGCACAAGGCGAAGCTCACCTGGCCCAGGGTACATTCAAGCTCCCCCAGAAAATCATCATCACCCAGGTCATAGGTGTCATTGTCAATATCATACACGCCAAACTTCAGCCTCTGCACCGTCTCGAAATAGTAATCGATCACAAACTTCTTGGCGAACTTTGGATTCAGGCAGTTCAGGATCATCTCTGTGCGTCCAAACTGATTCACAAAGAAAAACAAACTAAATCCGAAGCCAAATACATACATTGAAATATAAAACAGTGATCATCAACAACCACTGTGGCAACGATGCATTCAGGTACGTCTTTGTTAGATGTAAAGGTTTGTATAATTGCTCATCCAAACAAGTCATATCCATAACATGTGACATTTAACCCCCCCGTGTCCTCATACAGACCTCATACCAGTGGGAGCCTGAAGTGTTGATGTATAAGGCACACAGAGGGTCAGACTTAGAGAAGATGTCCATGTCCATGAGGTTCTCGCAGGAGATGGTCAGCTCCACCTTGGTGGCACAATGGGTGGCCCCCGGCACTGGGGCCCCACCTGAGGCCATGGCTGCTGGTTGTACTAAGATGATATCCACAGATAATTAGAATGATTAAGTACAATTACTCAAGGTACTTGTATTTTATTTAAATATCTTAATTTTCTGTTAATTTATACTTCTACTCTACTACATTTAGGAGGAAAATATTGTTTTTTTGACAGGACCCACTCAGCAAAATGACTGGAAAAAAACGCGTCAGCTTCCGTTAGTCAAACTGTACCTTTAAGCAGTTATCACAGAATAACGTACGTTACCTTTAACATAAATATAGACAACAATAAAAAAAAAATGCGTAGCGTAAATTCTTGTAAAATCGTGTAAAATCTTGCTCTTAGCGTCAATTAATGAGGACATGCGTGCAGTGACCGTTAGTGGGTGTGGCGTTTCCTGGTGCACCAAAACTAATGCTAAGTCTCCACCTAAGTTACGCATAGTGTTTCCTCATATCAGTTGAAAGCTTACGTTGATTTATTTACCTGTTTAGATGTTAAAAAATAACCACTTTTGCCTGTCTCTGGTGAACAAACATGAATACGTGTTTATCTGACAAGAACAGCTGGGCAGCCCGAGGGTGGAGGGGCGGAGCCGACTCTCAGCAGTGCTCCGCTAACTAGTTTAGTAGCTAACATAGCTAACTTCTTCTGTTCCGTTAAATCGTCCGACACGCAACAACGTTATGTTTGCCTGGTATATTTGTGCTAAAATTAAATCTAACCATAGAGTGTAAAAAAGATCAAAACATTGTAGTGAAACTGTCCGATTCAATCCCCGCAGTAAAATTATGACGGAACTCTCTGGAGTTTTGGTTGTTTCTTGTCGACTACATATCTAGGGGACCGACTCCTCGGGGGTGCATTCAAGAAATACCGTTCGTAGCAATAATTTAATGCAAATCATTTTAAATACTGTGAAAGCTAACATATGAGACATTTCTGTTACACGTATGATGACCTGTGTAGATGTCCATCTAGATATCTAAGCGTTCATTGTGTTCTTTTTTTGCCCTCAAACTAATTTTTAGTATTTTGGGGTTGACATTAAATGTATTTATTTGTTAAATACACAAAAATATCAGTGTGGCGATATGCAATGTAGCATACTGAGGTTGTGCTAAACAACCAACGTTAGTGTGGAACAAAGTGTGTGTGTTCAAATATAACTACATAAGTAACACTTTTAAGGGAATTATATAATAAAATATAATCTATGCGTTAGTGTTAGAGACAACCCTCCCCAAGTATTGGCCTTTTGCAACGTTTTCTGATTGGGCTCTTGAATGTTTCCCGTTTGTATTTGCCGGACCAGCCTCTAAGTTTGCGATGGCTATTCATTTTTGTGGTCATTGAGCGTCTGGGCTTTGACACAATGGCTGGAATTGTGCTGAGACGATGTTGGAGCAGAACTTTGCTGGCAGCACCTTCTGCAAATGGTGTCAGGATCAGGGGGACAAACCGGAACTACTGGACAACTTTAAGAAGGACAGCCGCTGCTCTGACTGTAAATATATAACTATGCCTTTTTTTATTCGTACTCATCAGACAGTGTTGTTATCTTGCATTTCAATCGCTCACTTTAACATACTTATAGATACCCAAATGTATGCGTTGGAAGAACAATTGTGCCATTGTAAAAACGATTGCTTATGTGGCTATGTAGGTAAAAGGGCAGTAGGGCAATTCCCTGTCAGAGAGCTGATTACACTGCAGCTCTGTGTCCGGATATACGTGTGACAGGTGTAGTACGATGATGAGGAAGACTGTGTATAGTTAAACATAATTTAATAAAAGTTTAACAAAAAATAGTCCAACTCAGACTGCACAATGCATAGTGGCCTTGTGCAATAACCTGATATTGACACACTGCTTCTCTGGTAGTGGCAGCGGGTCACCTTGGGTCAACTGAGGCTGATCATTGTGAATGATAACCATCAGCTTTAATCACCTTTTAACTCTAAAGTAGTCCCTTGCATTGGTTCCTCTGTAGTGTTCTTTATGTCACTCACTTGTTCTTGTGCACACAGAGTGGAAGAGGCGCATTCCTCCTGGGGCTCCCCACGCTATCCTGTCTGGCTTTCGAAGCTTATCACAGAGTGCAGAGTTCAGCCGTGGTCTACGCTTTAGAGAAAGGTAGTTGGCAAACCTGCTAGATGTGAGATAACAAATATGTTTTTACCATGTTTTTCTTGTCAGGAATTAGGTGTAGAATACCACAGTCCTGTCACAATCCTAACCAAACTGTCATTAATAAACACATACTTGAGTTCTTTTAATAAGAGCGTGGAGGGAAAAAGAGAGCCAGTTGAAGTTTAGTCTATAGTGAATTAGGACGTGAGACCATTTTCGGGCTGAATTTGCTGTTGTGTTGTGTGTCCGTGCAGAGGAGGTTTTGGAGCAGGCTGACTACCTGTACAGCTGTGCAGAGACGGAGAAGCTGTACCAGCTGCTGCTGCAGTACAAGGACAGGTAAGGAGACAGTTCAGTCTCTCACCTTTCCTCTATTTATCCTGTTCCCACTAGAAGATCTTGAAATGTACTCTGTTTTGGTGGATTGTATTATTTATTTGATATTTTATTATCCCACCATATAGTTGTTTTTTATGGAAAGTTGAGTGCATTTCCCTCTCTGCCTCAGTGTCGCTGCTCCAAAGTTATTTGCTCCAAAGTTATTTGTTTTCCTCACATTATGAGCTGAGGTTGTCATTTTGTTTCCATCCGTCCAGTGATGATGCAGAGTTCCTGTGGAGGCTGGCGCGGGCGTCTCGTGACCTGTCCGTCCAGCCCAACACGGAGGCCGAACGGAAGAAGCAGCTGACGTTCGAGGGTTTCGAATATGCAAAGAAGGCCCTGGAGAAGGACGACAAGTGTTTCGCGGCACACAAAGTAAGACTCTGGTTGTCACTGAGAAGGCGCTACTGGTTCGCCTCCATCAGATCCGGCTTATCAGAGACAAATAAGTAACCTTGTGTCACAAACCGGGCCGAACGGCCATGACAAGAAAGGGAGATGCAGTTTAACAAATGATTTATTAACTTTAAAGTAACATAAAAGACAAACATAAACTAACAGTGACATGTGAAGTCAGTACTTTCAGCAGTGTGAGTGAGTGTGTGCGTGGAAAGTGTATGTGCAAACATAAATGAATGATCATAAACCTCCTGCATGTAACGCTCATAACCCGCAATTAAAAAAAAGAACAACAGCCGCCTCCTAAGCACAAGACACGACACACAAATCCAAGCAAGACATGTTTTCTAACACAATAGGACATCCGTGGTCATGCCGCGTTTGTCTTTTAGAGCTTTTGACATTTAGGTCTGATTCGACCAATCTCTCAACTTTCTTCCTCTCCTAACTCAGTGGTACGCAGTGTGTCTCAGCGACGTCGGGGAATACGAGGGAGTCAAGGTGAAAATTGGAAATTCCTACATCATCAGGAAACATCTAGAGGTGAGAGGACATTTGAGTCAATGCCATATTACCGCTGTGTCACATTTACAATGTGAAGTAAGGGAAAGATGTTGCTTTTTTACCCCTAGAGAGCTGTTGAACTCAATCCCAAAGATGCCACTTCCTTCCATATTTTGGGTTACTGGTGAGTCAACCACATGTCGTGACATTTTGATTTAGGCCCACAGAATGAAAACAAAGGAATGCTCTTAATGTGGTATAGAGAACCTTTAAAGATGCAAATATTTACCATTAATAAAAATGAATAATATTTTAGCTGTTTGAGCATAAACTGCATTTGGCAATGTTGTTGCAGTTCTCTTTGTTCGCCACTAGAGGTTAACAGTGTACAAAATAAAATGTGACAGACTGCAAGATGTCACTATTGTGCACAATAATTCTACACTATGTTATGAGAGCTTTGAGGAGGCTTTATCATTCAGGGTAATCTGTTTGCATTCTCTCTCTTAGGTGCTTTGCATTTGCTGAGCTGCCTTGGTACCAACGCAAGGTGGCGGCTGTCATTTTTTCTTCACCACCCAAGGCCACATACGAGGAGGTGAGGACGGCTCCGTCTATAAGCGCCCTTTCTTTGTTTTGTTGCTAACTGCACAATGGCTGCCTATTAACAGCTAGTTTGTCACTTTGTGGGGTTTTTGGTTTTGAGAGATGAACAAGTCTTGTTTTTCTTTAGGCTTTGGAATTCTTCCTGAAAGCTGAAGAAGGTAAAATACTAATAAAGTCACAGAGGTCATTTACTGAAAGAACTGCTTTCATCTCTAGTTGGCTGCAGCTCAGATTTCTCAGATCGGCAAAAGCCCACAGTGCTTGTGAATGATTTCTTTAAAAGGCTTGAAATGCGTTCAACTAACGTGAACTTCTGTGTGCCAGTCGATCCGAACTTCTACAGTAAAAATCTGCTAATGCTCGGGAAGACCTACATGGGCATGAAAGACAACGAGAAGGCGCTGCTCTTTCTAACCAAAGCAAAAGAGTACCCGGCCCACACACAGGAAGACAAAGAGGTGAGCGCACTTCCCTTTGATTGTGCTTTTTCACAACCCTTTTTGGCCCAGACGTGAGTTTGAACTGTGAGGAAGATGAAACACCTCCAGGAATCTTGATGCACGACTCATGTCGCACACTTACAGTATGTTTGTTCCTTTGGCAGGTCCATAGAGAAGCAGTTGACCTCCTGAAGAACCTCAGATGAACCTGTAATTACCACGATGCTTCTTTGGACACCGTTAATAATTTCCGAACAAATGTTTATCTTTTGAACCGATTCTGTAATTATTAATAGAGAAGAACCAGCTTTTAGTTAAATTAAAACTATAAGCTGCAACGTTTGATGTTGTAGTGGGATCTACATGCTCTCTGCCATCGAGGTGAAGGGTGAGCACGTGCTATTAGCCGGGGTGAAGGTTTAAAAAAATACGTTGTCAGTCACTTTTAAAAATTCAGATTTGCACTTTAAAAAATGGACAAAGCGCAGTCAAGAGAAATGTGGGACAGTGACGCATGCAACAGCTGTGCTTTGTGGTAAACGTTGCATATTGTAAATTGCTTTTTTAGAACTGGTTAGTGTTTAAATCAAGAAATGTAACAACTTTCATCAGCAAACCGTTTCTGTATATCAACTATTCAAATGTCAGCTCTATTCAAGTACAAGCTTTTACTGTGTTTTCTTTTTATTAATAATAAAATTAAATCTTGGCCACATCTGAACGACGGTCGCTGCTTCTTCACAAGCACAGGGTGAACCGAGCCGCTTTAATGAGACCATATGAAATACTTCAACGCAATTCCTTTGCCTCCAATTAAAGAAGAGTATGTTGGTATGAATAAATTCAAACCAGCTGTAAAGATGGTCAGATATATTTATTAAATGTTTTTTTTTTTCACAGGCAAGATCCAATCAAGAGGATAAACCGAGAGCACATTGTGTTGTTTTTCTCTAAGAGCAGAATAAGAATTGTGTTGTGAATCCTGAGCAGAAGGCCTCTCATCCCCCGATAATCACAACAGAAAGAAAGCAAACGTGCTCGTGGAGGAGGAGGGGGGGGGGGTTTAATCCACTTATTTATTTGTATCTCATAAATCCATCTCTTCCTTTTTAAAATGGGGTGAACGCAGATTACAAATGAATCTTCTATACACAGCGTCTCCAGTAAAGGGGCGTTCTGTACGGTGTAGTTGGTGTTTACAGTGTCTCTACACGCGATATGTTAGTGTGGATGCGCTTCAGGTGGCCTAGAACCCCGCGGTCAGCACAGAGGTGAGTTCCGGACTGAAATGATGAAGAGGAGCGTGAATCAGCTTTGAGAAGAACACACCCGCGTTTACCGGCTGCGACGAAGGCAACCCCGAAACATCCCGTCTGTTTCTGATCAGAACGAAAAGGCATCACAGATCTCCCATCAATTGAGCGGTGGCTGTGTGATTTAATTATAATATTTAAGTACTTTATTTACTTTCATTATCTTTATACAATGAATATTCACATACACAGTTGATTTTTCTTTGATTACAGGTTTCTGTTCAAAAGGAAGCACAAAGTTATGCAGTGTTGACTCTTTAAAAGCTCCTTTTGCTACAGTAAATGGGTTTTTTTCTTCATACTGCCGTCCCGCCACAGGGACAGCTGGATACATGTTATTATATACATGACCGATCGCTCGAGTAATCACAAGCTTCCTCCTAGAAAAAGTCTGAAGCAGCTTGCTGCCGTTTGCAGTGGTCTGAAAAAAAACAACAAAACAACAACACAATGCTAGAGGAAACGGAGGAGAACGGCCGGGCCACGTTTAGACCACCGACCTAAAGAATAAGCACCAGATGTGATGTCCCCTGAAGCATTAAAAGGAAAGGACACGGGGAAGGTGAGGGGTGCAAAAATCAAAAAACGCACAACATGTAGCACTGCAATGCTGCGTCAAGACCCCCGAGCTCCTGCTGCTGAGGAGTCGCCCCGTGGAAGGGTTCCACACATTTTGGTCTGTGGCACGTCAGTGTGTCATTAACTCAATTCTTATTTGTATGTGGAAGGTTAGTTTTGATTTTTTTTGTTTTTCTTCTGCATCTCGACTGATTTACAGACTCGCGCGTCGTTATTAAACTAAGGCTCTCGTACCTCAGCACTACACCTGAGAGTGAGATTGAACGTGGGCCGAGTACACTGAACTCGGGGAGAGAGGCCTCACCGCTATGGCTTGAAGGTTATTTTGTTTCTGTTGACTGCACAGCCAAATAGCAGATACACACACTGCATGTGACACAATTGTTGTTTTCTAACGATACATCACAGGTGGATGACCCGGTTAATGCTTAGACCCATCAACCCCTAAATGTGTTTTAATGCTTATTGTGTTGGCCAGTTTCCACTCCACTGACTCCATGCAATATTTATATATAGATGTTGCTTTCAAGACATGACATTTGATACGTTGGGGGTTTTTTTTTTTAGTCCAGTGCCCATCTCCTTTATGACCACTCACCCAAAAAGAAAATACAAACAAACATGGAACTTTGAAGGACATTTACTGCCATTTTGCAACAATGCTGGGATCTGTACGCCTCCGAGGCTTCTGTTGTAATTATCATGGTTGGTAATAAGTGAGAAGCAGCTGCTTTCAGTACATTTACAAATGAACTTTCACGTGAACG
Organism: Pholis gunnellus; assembly: GCF_910591455.1. Lineage (NCBI taxonomy): Eukaryota > Metazoa > Chordata > Actinopteri > Perciformes > Pholidae > Pholis > Pholis gunnellus. The sequence continues at coordinate 18,498,600 of NC_136547.1, forward strand.
GGGATGTCTTTTTGACCTTATTATTTATATATATATATATATATATATATATATATATATATATATAACTGAGGGATTTAAATAAATGTGATCTTTATGTTATCAAATAAGCATCATCACGCCTGTTGTTCTGTAAACCACGGCGGCTTCATCGTAAACTTCACGGCCCGAGCTTGAAATTCAGAAAGGCAAAAGAGAATCAGCTGAGGACACAGAGTCTGTACTTTGTGTCTTATGTTGTGGCTACAAACTTTAAATGAAAACTGCGAGTGCGTCATCCTGTGAGCTGCAGTCATAGCGGCCTGGAACATGTCCAGTGTCCCCGGCTTAAACATCTGAACTATGAACCTCAGGCCCAACTGCCACCAACACAAACAATTCACACATTTCGTCTTTTTCTTGATTCCCCTTTTTGATCTCGTAGCCTTTCTCCGCGGACTTCGTGACTTCGTTTTCCTAACTCGCGCCGTTATTCACGGGGAGGATCCGACGATGCTTCTTACTCGGGGCTGTCCAGAGGTACGAGAGGGTTATTCCTCTGCTTCGGATCATCCTTTATGATGATAATGGTGAGACAGCTCATTAAGAGACAGAGCGTCGTCGTGTGTGTTTAGTATAGGTGGGGGGGTCGAGGGTGGTCACAGCAGTCTTCTCATCTTCAGAGGCAGCCATGCAAGCACGCAAAAATTGCAACAATTACTATGAGTCCAACGGGGGGGAATAAAAAAAATTCAGGCACCAGACCCCAAAACTACTCTTGCCATTTAGTAGCTCTATAGAACTAGAGCCTTAAAAGAAGATCGCGCTTTTAACTATAAAATCCTTTCAAAAACACTTTCAGTCTCTTTTAAAAAGCCAGTCAGCAGTGGGGAGGACATTAAAAAAATATCCATGAGTTCTGTTTTAAACAGAGGAGCAAAAATGCTGAAATGCTTGCATATTTCATGATGGGGCATCATATAATATTTAAGGGCTGGGGAAACAGGATTGCGGCAAAAAACGATGCTGCAAATTAAGATTTGGTTTAAAATGACAAAATAGCTTATATACATTGGTGGTTATCTTGTGCAATTCTTTTTTTGTTGTTGTTTGTTTAACTTGGCTGAATAAACAGCGATGTGGGGAGGGAGAGAAAAACAAAGAGGAGTCCTTCGTCTATTCTTGGCCAAATCCTTCGGTTTCCTCGATGGCAAAGAGCAGCTTCTCTTTCAGCTGTTCGAAACTCTTGTAAGGAGGCAAGTCCAGGCGGTTGAAACTGAAACAAAACAAGGACGAAAGATCAGTGTAAAGGCTTGGATACTTAATAAAACATGAATTAGTTATAAAACAGTGTTCCTATACACAATGTTTTTTGCTTGTAATGTGATAGAAACTATGAAATAAAACGTAACAAAGCAGCATCTCTATCTGTTTCAAATCCCAAACAATCCCAGTTAACTTAATACCTGCGAGTGATGTACGGAACAACATCTAATCACACTATTTGAGGGAGGAATGAATCCCAGGAATCAGAGGAAGAGCACTCCACTCACCACGTGTGGCTCCGAGGAAGCCATGTGTCCTTCCCCACCTTCTCAATGCAGAACTTCTGGGGCCCGTTACTTCCTGCAATACAAAAGATAAAGGAGTGAGGACATTGTGTATCCATAGCTCTGGGTTTCTGAATGGTTATTTCGTAAACGTGTTGCTCTTTGTGTCTCTCTCTGTCACTGACCCATGAGTTCAGCAAAGCCGCCCAGAGGAAGCCTGCAGGTTCCAGTGACAAACTGCATGAGCCGCAGTCGCACTTCGTTGTCCACTTCTTTCACCAGCTGCAAGGGACGAAGTTACAACACACAACACACACACACTCGTCAATGACCACACACTACGGACTCGACAGGCTGCTAACCATCGGATGATGCGACACATTTGAATGAATCATTGAAAAGGAGTAACGTGAACTCCAGAGAAATGTCATCTGTAAGGTTTGCCGTGCTGTGTCAGTAACACCACAGATGTCAGCTCGCACGGCAGCCGATTCCTCACGAGAATCACAGGATCACATATCGCCCGAAAATCCTTCTCGTCAGGCGTGTGTGTGTGTGTGTGTGTGTGTGAGACTGTACCTGCCAGAACCAGATGATTTGTTTGCTGTTTCTTGTATAGTGGCGGTACACCGTGTTCCTCTGCCAGTCCTGAAGGTCTACCTCCTGCATCCCACAGAGCATCACCTGCATCGAACACACACACAAGTAAATAAATGACCAATAGAACTATTAATTCATTCATTATTAGAAGTCGAGAGAATTCTCACACAAAAGAATGATTTTCTACACACATCCACATTATTCCATCGTATTTAAGTAATGATTAAAGCTCTGAGGAGTCGGGTAGGCGATCGGAAACACACACTAGAAACATGACACCACAGGTCACGAACAGCACCCAACCGGACGGAGCTTGTTGCGGCACTGCGGGCGTCAGACTACGCTGCTCACCTCGAGCTCCTTCTCATCAAAGTACTGGAGCCACTGAAGTGGGACCACCTCGTTGAAGCCGTCCAGGAACGCTTTGGTCTGACCTTCCACCCCGCGGGAGAACCTCCACTCTGCCATCAGACTACAAGCACGGCACAAATGTACTTTGTAAGTTCATAAATATCTCTCTCTCTATATATATAGAAAGATACAGTTAGCATTATGATGAAACAGTAGTTATACTGAACCTGATATACTCCTCCTTGTTCTCCTCAGTGACCAGAACGTTGGTGCCATCAAGTTTCAGGTCGTGAGAAGTGATCTTCCCCAGGATCTCCATGTCCACTGAGAAGTACATCTCCAGACCACACTCTTCAATGTTGTTGTCCCTGAGGACAGATGAGATCGCGTTGCTGCCACAGCATAACCGAGGGTGACCCAAACTACCATCTCAACCTTTCCACCCCTAAAAGCATAAAGTCTGGCTGTCTTATTAAAGTCAGAGTCTCCATCTTTGTTCCTAACTGTCCTTGCGTCTTGTGACGTCGTCACACTGCTTCCTCCCTTTGTAGCATCTCGTGTCTTCTCCCTCTGTGGGAATAGTTATTCTTTAAATGCTGTGTGTGTGTGTGTGTGTGTAGTCTCTTTCCGTTTCTCGGTGGTACGGACGTCTTTGTGGTTGAGGTCCCAACGTTATCTTGATCAACGGTCCTCACTCCAAACACTTAATCTTTACTGAGCGATACATGTTATGTTCTTTCTTTCTTGGTCCGCACCAAAGAAAATTATAGATTGTAGTTCATCACACATAGCTCAGGAAGAATTAACTTTGATACGTATTAGTTGAAACTGCGACCTTGAGCCCTGTGTTGATTCATTTAAGAATGCACAAAGTTACTCTTTTATTGAAAACTCCACTGGGAGTAAAGTGCTGTGATATCAAAGGGTAACTAAGCTATTTTCAACCTTGACCCTATTTCCCCATTTTTTGTGTCAAAGTGACCGATGGGGAGTAATCGGGAGCCGCGACAGAAGGACACTTCTCCTTGATTGAGCAAGATTTTTACCAATGTCAGAATTTATAATAATCTGTCATGGCAAAAAAAAACTTTTACGATGCCCGCTTGCCCCAAAGGATTACATTGCAGCCCGTTTAGCGGCAGCCGTTCATGGGGCTCTCCCTCAATACTGGACCAATATTAGAACTTGTTGTTCCTCTTTCAGAGCTTAAATTTTCCCGTCATGCTCTCTACCGTCAAAGAGAATACACGTCTAAAATCTGAAGGCTGTGCCGACCAAAAGACACAAATTACCTTATCCATATCAGCGAGTTGTAGAACTCTGGGTCGATGGACTCCAGGTCTTTGAGTATCAGCTTCTTGTTCAGCATGCGTTTGTAGAAAGGCAGAGAGAAGCCTGTGTCGATAAACTTGCCGTGGAAAAGCGCCTGTAGCAAGAGATAAATAAAAAAGAGATTTATTCAATCACGTTAACATTATAAATTCATGTTTGACATGGTTACGTCGGTTGCGTAGGTGTTGGCGTGATCGGGATGGTTTTGCGGGGGGGGGGCAGCATGTGGACTTGCCATTGCAATGAAGCGGCCTATGAAGCAGAAGTAGGAGAGGTGGTCCGGGTTGATAGCAGAGGCCGGGTTGATCTGCAGACAGTAGTTGCTCTTGCCGGCATACTCGAACAGACAGTACATGGGGTTCAGCACTTCATGGGACAACAAGAAGAACCATTCTCTGCAAAAATCACGAGAGGAGAGACGGAGACAAGAGAGTGTAGGTGGAGGAATGAGTAAGAATAGAAATGGGAAGCGAAATTAAGTAAGGAAATTAGAGAAGAAAGAAGGGGGGAGGGGGGACAACAGTTTTACATGATTAATTACTGCTTACATTTCAGAAGAAGCTTGTTTCAGTTGACATTATACTCTATTGTCTATATTACCGGGCTAAGCCACCGTAGTCTAGACCCTCCTCGCCTCTGAAGATAACGTAGAGTCTCCTCCTCAAGTCGTATGGCTTCAGGGCCATAATCTAAATAAAACAGAGAAAACACACACATCAGCAAATGACAAAGGACAGTCGGCATACATTTATTGACTGTAGAGCTGAAATAAACCATGTATGTAAGCTGTGATGCATCGCATTACTGTATGTGCTGAATAACATTGGTTTAAACTGGAACCGGACCGCGGTAGAACATTTTTCTTACTTGCTGGAAAGAGTCTTCAAACAACGTCTGTCTGGAGACGGTGATCTTCACATGGCTAGGGAGAGCATTGGACTGAGCAAACAAGGGGAAAACATGAATGCATCCGGGACGGAAAAAATAAGATAAAGACGAGTAACTGAAAGCGAAATATAGAGTTATGGAGTAAGAAACACTTACCTGGCACAAGTAGCGGAAATGGGCGAGCTTCCATCGAAAGCTGCGCTCATAGGCGATCTGAGGGCCTTTGGTGCTGAGAAGAACAAAGAAACAATACATGTGAAATATGCTCTAGTAGGGTACCAACAACTTATTATTTAGAAATAGTTTCTGGCTTTTCGGAGTCAATTCATCAAATTCCCTGAACGTCCCTGCGTGAAACAGAACCGTTGAAATTAAATACCAGTGAGAACCATTCTTTTTCTGAATCTTCTTTGAATTTCATGAGCTTTATGCGATTTTAAAGCAAAAAAAGCTGGTCCTTGTAAAGTGTTCTCAATGCACAAGTTCCCATAGCTGCGGCTCTTCTGATTACTGGCTTTCTATAACATAAGTCCCATCGGCTGCGAGATCACATAAAGTTTTTTAAAACGTGTTCTTACACGGAGGACTTTCCGGTGCGGGGATCGCTGAAAGTGGTGGTTCGGGTGTTGTGGTCCACAAAGTAGCGAACTCCTTCCCTTGTGTACCGGATCTCCCAACCTTCAGGGAGAGGATCTTCATTCTGTAACCTGCACACACACACACACACACACACACACACACACACACACACACACACACACACACACACACACACACACACACACACACACACACACACACACACACACACACACACACACACACACACACACAGTAACACTTTGTCAATAGTTCCTTAAAAGTGAATGCGGGCGTAAAACAATGCAATGGATTGATGAACAAGTTTGATATTTTAATGGTACTTCAGTATATGATGTATTGCCTTAAATATAAGACAATATTTTGGGGGGTCATTTCATATTTTGAGAATTTTCATAATGGGCCAACTTTTATAAGCTTTACAACATGTAAAGACCGAACTGCAACATCTTACGCACGATCAGACAGCGTTTCTTAAGCAACCACTGAATGAGTGCTAACGCTAGCTTAACACAAACCAAGAACTGTACGCTGCCTAATAGTTAATAGTATCGGTCAAATGAATTAACACTACTGACTCAAAATCTCAAGTGCCGCACTAATTTGCTTTCAGGCCTGCGGTTTCATTTTTGACGTCAGGCACTTCTCCACGGGAGGCACTCAGCAATGCAAACGAATGCACCAAATGCTGCTGACCTTGCAAGACAAGATGTAGCAGCTTCCAAACAAATTCAAGGTTAATGGTGCTATAATAACTTATCGTGGTAAAAAGAAATGAGTTCCATTTGCTTTAATGAAGATATGTTGTTCTTCTCCTGTAGATCATAACTTGTTGTATGTTGTGCTAGAAAAATACGACAATCGTTTGTTTTTTAAGAATGAGTTCCAAGCGGCTGACCACATCGGGACCTGTCGCTGGAGACGAGTCACCAGCAGAATGCCTCCAGCGATGCAACTCGGTGTGACCGGCCATTTAGACTATTGATTTAGGTCAAACGGTCAAATTGTTGCGCAGTGAAATTCACAGTTTATTGGATATTGATTTGGATATGCTTCTCATGAATGTTTTACCTCTGGAGAAACCAAAAGAACAATAGGAACTGTGAAAGGATTGTGGATTGTGCAAACAATCTGGAGCCCAACAGAGTTATGCGTATAGTGATGGATGTTGTGGATTAAATGTTACCGTGCGTCATGGTGGGTCACACGGTATTCTTGACATTCTGTTCAGATGTAATAACTATCATCACTCTTCTTGGCTTAATAGAAATTCATGGTATTAGTAAGATATATATATATAAAAATATCATAGAACTGGTCAACACTGGTCTAAGAAAACAAGGCCAGTAAAATCGCCGGTAAACCTCAGAGAGAACGATGCAATAACATGGCGGTGCGGGACAGAAAAAGCCCATCACCTTCCACATAAAGAATGATGATCGTTAAAAGAGCTCACCCTTGGGTTCGGGGGTCTTCCCACTGCGTCGTCTTGGTGTTATGGTTGACAAAGTACACTCGGTCATTGGAGTCCACACGTCTCTCTAAAGTTGATAAAAAACGCAGACGGGAATCAGTATCGGAATGGACAGAATGGACACTGGGCCCCAAACTGTGGCAACACATGTCAGATGAACAGCGAGCCGTGTTTGTGCTTTCGTATTAACACTCATTTTGGCATGGAAATAATACCGATACATTTCGGTGTTTTTCTTGTCAGCAAGAAGTGCAGATGTGATGTAGAACAGTACATACTGATGTGTGCAGTATTGAGAAGGAAAGAATGTGACCTCACCCCATCCAGGAGGGAGCGGGCCGAGAGGATCGTTCTCAGCCGACATCATGGACGCCTGAAGACGAGGGATGCACACATAGACTTCCATTTAAAAAACAAGAGGAACACACACATTTGGCAAAAAATATTCCTAATATGTATAAAAAAAATTTTTTAAAAAGACCCCACGATGAGAGTTGGGGAAATGAGAGAAATTCCAAATAGAAACAAGTTTTGCTGTGTTGCTGGCAAGAAGGCCTCTGTGCTTGGTTACTGCTCTATACTTCCCAGCTGTCTATTGATTTGTGCTGTAAGCTTATCATCATCAGTGAAGATGACATCACTGCTGAGATCAAAGACTTAAGAGAGGGACTCTCCCCAAGATAAACCTGATTAGGGCCGAGGCTGGGTGGGGTGGTTCTCCCCTTTAGGCTGCATGAGTTGCTGTGTACTGATGAATGGGAAAAAATGAATTTTCTTTGATTTACTCTACAATTCTCTTTACAATGAGGCCAATCATTTTCTAAGAACTCTGTAGTGTTTTGGATATCTGAGCTCTTTTCACCACCTTCAATGCAGTCACTGGTTTCCATTCATTTCACGATGGTATGAAAATCAACTGGTAGTGAGTTGGGCATAACAATAAGCTTCATTTCTGCTTTCACTGCTGTCAAAGTTGTAATGCAGTCTTAAGTAGGTAAAGGCAAAGTCTGCACTGCGTCATGGACAGAAATGAACAGAAAACCAATTACTGACATCTGAATAAAAACATTGAAAAGTTGAAAACACTCGTCAGTAACTATATCAAATATATGTGATTTGTCATTAAAGATATTCAAACATCTGGTCCTTTTAAATCGGCGCCTTTAAATGCTCTAAAAAGACAACGGAGCCATTTCAGAGCTCTCGATCAGTCTGGTCGCAGGAGATTTTATTTGGGTTGCAAAATAAATGTGCAGAATTTCCACCATAGTCTATTATTATATATATATATATATATATATATATATATATATATATATCTGCAACGCTCTTGCTACAGATGAGAGAAAAAAAACAAGAGCCAGTTAAGATGTTCAGCAAGGTTCATTTACACACAAACGTGCTCTTCTCACAGTTTATAGATAAGGCCTGTTGGGCCGCGATGGGTTGTCGTATTTAAAAAGTGGGTCGCCAGATAAAAGAGTCTGGGAACACTGCTATAGATAATAGCAAGAGTACAATACGTCCAATATCTGAACCAGTCTCGACTTCAAACAAAAGGCAAAGAGGTTTCTGACATCACAGATCAACAGAAGCTAAATCATCTTCAAAGAATTCCACAGTACAACCAAAACTAAAAAGTTAGAATGTTGACAAACTGAATTAGTAGGCAGGAAAATGCAACGAAAACCTTTTGTAAGTGGGTTAGGAGAACAGGAGGGCGGAGGACGGGTGGAGGTGGGACTGGACTTACAGAGTAGAGGTATCGCTGGTTAAACTGGTGCATAGCTCCCTGCAGCTGGCTGCGCTGGCTCTGCCACTGCTCAAAGTTGCGGACCGATTCCATAGTGGGACGCTGCCATGTGGTGGTGCGGGTGTTGTGGTCCACGTAATAGATCCTGCCCCGGTCATCCACTCTACGCTCCCAACTGGCAGAGTGACAGAGATACGGTACAAGTTAATGAATGAGCCAGCCTGGAACAAAGTACACTTCCCCATATTCTTAGAAAGATATATATATATATGCACAAATTAACCCGATGGAGTTACAGATTCCATGTCGGAGACGCGGTGAAGACGGATAGCAAGCAGGAGAGAGACACTCACCCTGGTGGTAGCGGCTGTGGTCTTTCCCAGGTGGTAGTTCTGGTGTTGTGGTCTACATAATACGTTCTGCCATGCGGGTCTTTACGCTGTTCCCACCTGAAAAGACAATGAACAACAATTTGCAGGGTGAAAACAAAATGAGGCTGTAAAACAAGACAGCGATGGATATAAAAAGAGATGTTGCTACATTATGAAATATGAGTGTGTGCGTGTTTTAAGTGTTTGTTTGTTTTTTTACCCCGGCGGCAGAGGGTCTGAGGCTCCAGAGTTGGGGGCCTGCTGCCTGGGCTTGGCCCCATCTGTGGTTGCAGTTGCACTGCTACTACCGCTACCGCCGCCGCCGCCTCCTCCTGAAGCATTCGCTTCTTCTATTGCTGGGGGGGAGGAGGACGATGATGAGGAGGTTGTGATGGTCTGGCCCCCCTGTGCTGGGAGGGCAGACGTGGAGGAAGCAGCAGCAGCAGCAGCAGCAGCAGCGCCATCAATAGGCTTAGCAGGAGAAGAGGAGGCTGGAGCCTGTGTGGAGGTCGGCAGGGTTGGAGGTGTGCTATCTGGTGCTGTGTCGGGGTCTGGCAGGGCGGCGTCTTGATTGCAGTCTTCATGGTCTTCTGCAGGGGGCAGCACGTCACCTGTTGTAGCGAGTGATGACCCAAGCGAGGCATCACAGGACTCCCCATTGACTGCAGGCAAGTCAGGGAAAGACAATGGTGGCGTTTAAATGCATGGACTAAATACTTCATCCATCCTTGGAACCTGTATACGTGCATCAACTTATATCTACTGGCTGATCAGCAAGTGTCTTTTATTTATCTCTGTACATACATTAAGGTAAAGCTATTTGTTGTCATTACCGCAAGAACAATTCTGAAGTCAACCAAACTAAAGCTCAAGCTCACCCGTCCTGCTCTCTGTGTCACCGTCTGAGGGTTGGTGGACTGGGGTGGAGTTGGGTGTGGCGTCTCCGTTGATGACGTGGCCGAGGGCGGGGCTGCCGGAGCTGGAAGGCTCCGGTTCATCCACACCATTGGAGACCGAACAGGAACTTGACCTCGGGCCCAAGTCTGTACCATTCACTGTGCTTTAAGCGAAAACACACAAGGAGTTCAAAATAGGTTGATCAAATCTGAATCTGGGTACACACACACACACACACACACACACACACACACACAATTAATTAATCCTTAGAAATTATATACCTATTTAGCACATACAATAAAATATGTTATTCAATAATTCACTTCTATTTAAGACTAAAGAATCATTACAGTTCCCCTCATTTGCAATCATGACGAGAAATACGCAGCGTTTAAAAAAATCAAAACAGAAGAGGACAATACTCGGTGAAAACAATTGCACACTAAGTGGTAAAGTGATTTATGGATGAAAAGATACAGGTGTTAATCACGCCTCTGTGCCAGAGAGGACAGACCGCCTGTGATACAGAATGATCAACCGAGTCGAGTGTGAAAGTGGAAGCAGCAGCATGTCTGTAGATTAGGGCATGTGAGCTAAGTGTGTGCGGGTGCCAGTGAAGCTGCTGGGCCTGATAACTTCCCTGGTTGTGTTTAATGATGTCATCACTGACATTTTCCAACACATCACAGTCTCAAGAGAGTGTTCCCACCTGCTTCAAGACAACCACCATCGTCCCTGTACCAAAGGATTCTGCAGGGTCCAGTCTCAATGACTACCAGCCTGTGGCTCTCATCCACATTCTGATGAAGTGGTTTGACAACACACATATAAAACAACATCCCAGCCAGCCTGGTTTGTCTCCACTGGCCTCCACCATCTTGAAAATAACAACACCCACATCAGAACGTGGTTGGTTGATTTCAGCTCAGCCTTCAACACCATCTCCCCCATGGAACTGATTGGTAAACTGAGCATTATGGGCTTGAGTACCTCACTCTGTAGCTGGCTATTAAGACTTCCTCACAAACCCCGGGCAGTTCAGATCTGCAGCCACACCCCCTGCACTCTAGTGGTGAACATTAGAGCCCCCCCCAGGGCATGCAGATGAAACCTACCGTCATGGGCCAGATTACAAACAACGATTAGACATCATATAGAGTGAAAATCAACAATCTTGCCGAGTGGTGCTCTGAGAGCGAACTACTGCTCAACGTCAGTAAAACCAAGGAGCTGATTGTTGATTTTAGAAAAAAAGAAGAGGCTCAGACATACACCCAGTCTACATCGATGGAGCTGAGGTGGAGCAAGTGAACAGTTTTAAGGTCTTCGGAATCAACGTCACAAACAACAACCTGACACGGGCATCACACATCCTGACTGGTAACATTACAAACTGGCAAGGGATGCAGCACAGGAAAGGAGGGCTCTACATCAGGGGATTAGAACAACTCAACATCATTGGTACCCATCTACCGAACATCAGTGATATTGGTGACTAGAGGTGCCTGTGAAGAGCCCAAAAGGCTTTTAAAAAAGACAATACCCACCCCAGCCACAGCCTGTTCACCCTGCTGCCGTCTGGCAAGCGTTACAGAAGTATCAGCTGCCGAACCACCAGAAAAGCTTATTTCCTCAGGCTGTGAGACTGTGAAATTCATCCTCCACACAAAATACATTTTTTTTTGCTTTTTGCGTGTTTTCTTACGAAGCAGAATGGGACTGCATATAAAACTTTGTCACCCTCGTAACTTTAAAAGGCTTGAGACACAGTCCCAAAGGCTTGAGACATTGGGACTATTGTCTTGTCAGGGCAAGGACAGGACATAATAGGAGTGTACAGTGATGTAACAGGGACACAGCTGAAGAGGCCTTTTTATGAGCTGGAGTTCAGACGGTGCCACAGACGTGCCCACAATAAGACCAATATAAAATCTGCCATATGACTCAAGTCCAGGCTTTGTCTCGGGCAAGAGGTGGGTTCGTAACCGGCGATAAGGAAAACGGCAGACCAGCAAGCTAGCAAACCGAGAAGAAAAAGTCAGAACGGGTCATAAGTATGGACAACTCCGATGAATGTCGATTGTACTTCTCAGCATATCCGCACATCATAAAAGCCCTTACTATACACAATAAGACACATAGCACAGAAAGTGATGCCAACTCATTTCCCACCATATCTGCCACATTAAATATCATTTTCACTATAGAGCCCGGCAGAGGCTGACAACCCTTCCAGCAAAGAGTTATCTGTTCATTTGCATCTATTAAATATAATATAATATTTTCATCAATATACTGATGTTTCAATATATTTAGGTTAACTACGTCAAAGACTCTCTGTTTTAGTGTTACGATCTGATGCACAGAGAAAAATTAGGTCCAAAGACAAAACGGACGAGCAATTACTGAAACTATTTCAGTTGGAACACACGCAGTTAAAACCAAATACAACATTGTACTGATGTATCCAGCATGAGGGCCAGGTCGGAATCAAATGTTTTGACCGGCTATGAGCAAAAAATAATTAAAAAGGAGGAAGGAAGGTTGAGAGGAGAAGAGAGGCGACGGAGTGAAGGCTGCCAGTTGACAAGCCGAGCGTAACAGTGACTTACGACCATAAAAGGACAGCGAGTAAAGAGACAAGAAGGGCAGAGGGGTCCCCCGGGATTCGTCTCCCAGTTAAATAGATTACTTAGCTCCGCTTTTATAAGCTGCAAGTCACATTTAGGGGGAAGAAGCAGGGAGGCAAAGGCCGAGTTCAGGGTGAAACTGCACCAAATCAACACTAAACAATGCATGGAGAAATTCACACCTTCCCTGGTATTTACTAGAGCTAATTTGTTAAAAAGTGAATATGCGTACATGTTATTTTAATTGTTTTAATTGCTTTCATGAACACACGTTTTAAGATTTCATTACTTCGGTAACAATGACGAGGGAAAATGTCTCGTCGCCACAAATCTATCTGGCTAAGTACTCGTATATTTGGGGTACTTCCAAGGGAGGGGAAACACTACCAAGTGTGAAATATACCGCTGCTGGTGTCTTGCAGTCCTCTCAGGAACTGCAATGCAGAGAGGAGCCAGGCAGCCACAACCTACTAAACCCCCCCCACCAACCTCCCGTCTGTTGTAGTGGCTTTTCCAAAAAAAAAAAAAAAAAAACATTTAACCTGACTGAAGGGCACTTTTGCTGTGTGACAAATAATAAAAGACTTAAGAGCGGGCAGCACTCGCACTTGAAGCAGGAGAAGGGCAAAGTCAAGGTTGAGGAAAAGCAAGACAGACGAGACACAGACCAAATACGCCTGCATGTGTTCGCACATTGTGGGGAAACCATGCTAGCACATAACTCTTTGCAGCCTGTTAGCATTCCTTGGTTTCAAGGAGTTGTTTCTAAACCAAGCCAACAACCATATAAGGACAAGTGAAGTAGACAGAATCTTCCTCATGGCGCAAAAATGCTGGTTCCTTTCGTTAACTTACCTGTTAGCAGCCCTTGAGGAAGAAGATGATGAGTCTCCATTCTCATGGATGGCATCGCCATTCTGTTGGACTTCTAGTGTGGATTGGGGGAAAACAATTTTAGCGTACAGATATTATGTGCAAGCGTGTATTTACTACATTTCTTAAAAGAAGAATCGGTAAGCGCTGGATTGTACAAGGATTAGGTGATAGTGTACCAGTATTTTCCTGGCATATTTCTCCCCCCTTTGCTTCATTGTTAATCGTCATTCACCAGTACACACGATAGTTCAAATTGGCAACCCCCTGTGTCACCCACCCCCTAACGTATATATACTCAGCTCACTGGTGCCATTTGCTGCATTGCCGTTGGTGAGCGGTGCCAGTTCTTCCTGGACGGAGAGAGTCAGGCCATCTAGGAAGACAGTCAGCTCCCCTGCGGGAACCAGAGCTCCCTTGTGCTCCACGCTCAGTTTCAGCACCTCCTTCACATTCTCCACTGTAGAGGCAAAACAGGGACCGTGTGGGAGGAGGCATTACAATAAGAGTCTCATCAAGAAGAGCATGAAGCAAACCAATTTCAGAATGAATAGTACTTCATGCGTCTACTGTTCTCTGGAACTGTAGTAACTGTGCCATCAGCTGTGTTTGTTAAATAAGGAACACACCCCACCCCGGACCTCGTATTATAATATGGTTCTGTATTTTAACAAATCATACATTTCCTGTCATGCCTCGCCAAGGCTTGAATGAGGTCCAGCGTGGCTTTGCCCATCAGAGCGTCTGCCTTCAGGGTGTTGTGACTCCATACTTTGAAATCCACCTGTGTGTACGGTGTTACATTCCTAAAAAAAAAAGGGTCAGGAAGACACAAACAAACAAACGCATAACACAAGTAATTATTATTACATTTAACATAAAGCACGCAGATTTACATCATTGCAAGAAGGACAGTCAAATGATATGCGATTAGCGCCAGTCGTATCTTTAAGTTACAGGGTGGATTCACTGAGCACAAACAAAGGCTATGTTTGGAACCAGTTAAAACATTTTAATGTGGAGAGGAAAGAGGCAGACATGGTGATATATGTCCATTTAACACATAAAATCCCCATTCACAACCTCAGCATCTACTTTCAGTATCGGCTCCTCCTCAGAAAAGAGAAACAACAAATTATTATTTAGACGCTTCTCATTCTGATCATCCTCAAAATCCTCGCTGCAGGCTTAGCGACTGATGTACTCGGCTCACATAAACGCGGCTTCGCTTGAGTTTTCGGTGCTTACACAAAATGAACGCCACACAACAGCACAGTCATTGTATTCACAGTTGAGCACATCAGCCTAAAGAGAAATATCTAGGATCACAGCCAGGACGCCATATGCAGGATTCATAACCCACGGACAGCACCGCTCTTGTCTTCTTCGCAATAATTACCCAATCAGGAAAATTAGTATTTGCGATGACATGTCTCTGGCATTTAGCAGGGCTGTTCTGAAGCCAGAGCTGTACACATCTCAAATGAGACAAAAGCCCCTGTGTGTTGTCGTACAGCATTTGTTTCCATTGTCCTTGTTCGAATAATTATCAGATGAACCAACGACCGCATGTTTGTTACGTAAGGTATACACTGTCAGACACATGGACCTCAAAGTTGTGCCCCAAAGCCAAGGGCAGAACTGTTGCTCGATCTTTCTCTCACGACTGCTTTTGATACGAGCATGTTGAAGGGACTCCCCTCATTAGAAGACCGACGTCTATTCTCATCTCAGAAATCTTCAAAGTCTGTCTGCCATTTCATCTTCTCTATATAATAAAGTTAATGAGTTGTCCCCTGACTTTATGAAGCACACATGCTAAGATGTACACATAGTACACAGACTGTCAGAGACACATAGGAGGCAAACTTACAGGGTGAGCCTCTCATCCCATTTAGGACTGGAGGAGCTGTGAGACTTTGTCGTGCGCCGCGACTCCCCCTCCGCTGTCACCTCCACATAAATGGCCGTCCCAAACAGGCTTTTCTTCCTCTTGATTTTGGCACAGGAAACTGGTGAGTACATGAACGGATTGATGAGGAGTTGTGTTTTTTTCTCCCCCTTTAACATTTCACATTTTTCAGCATAAAGTTGACACTGTTATTCAGAGTGAGCTCTTTGAGGGACGGGGTCCAGACCCCCGAGGCCACCCTGCCACGCCCCGTACATTATGGCCTCGTGTGCGTCGACTCACCAATGGCATGGAGCTGTGATGTTCCTCTGTGGTTATGGCTAGACTCGGCTCTAGAAGAGGCCGTGGCCATGTCATACACCACAGTGGGGAACCTTTAAAAAGAGGCAAATAAAGCAAACATCAAACACACAAGACACATAGCCAGTAAAAGCACAAATAAGAAACAGGTGAGCTTGTCATTTTTCCCATGTTATAATTCTGCATGTACATAATGCTGGAAACCCAATTCATACTCACAATTGGTGTGCGCTGCTATACCCTCTGGTTCAGCCCACTCTGTGTCCCATGGTTCCTCTGAAACAGAAAAGAGCTCATTTTTAGGACAAGGCTGAGCACAGCGGGTGTAAACTGCAGCAGTTCAAAGTGTGACCTCTGATTAAGACACCAACTGAGTACTTTGTATACGTCTCGTAACATAGAGCATAACTGTTGTGTTCCCCGGCATAGAGGAATAATTGGGTCAGTCTGTGAAAAGCCCCGGTTGCTTTGCTTTTTTCACTGTCACACTACAATAATAAAAGTCTTTAGATCTGGTGGTACATGCTAGCACAAATGCAACTTGCACTCAAAACAACTGACCATCATTCACATCTACAACTGTACGATTCTTGTTTCAGCAGTGGTCAACCACAACACGACTCCTCCGCTCACAGCAATAAACCGACTTCTTCCACATTTGCTGTGATTACGTTCTACTGTGTAACTAACTACTGTCTTTTGTAAAAGTAAACTACACTTGTGAGCAGAAGTTTCAGTCACTATGCACCATGTGTTGTCACATGTACTTCAATCTGTAAAGGTGGTGGCAGTTTTACGTGATGATTTGAAGTTTACTTCACAGTAAAAGTCTCTGATCTGGATGAGATCAAACAGGAAATGGACGCCGTCATATTAACACATTGCAAGAAACACAAGGCTCCGGATCAACTTTTCCACAGGAAGCACTGGTGCCACTAACTTTTTCAGTTGATCACACCAGCGCATGATTTCACTTTTGTTTTTGAACAGCATAACATTGATCAATGACCTTGCATGCTGATGAATAGACGTCTTCATTTGCATTCCGTGCCTGTACTTTCATCATCAGAAGTTCTACGTGCGTTGCTAAATACATGTGCATAACGTGCTGTGCATCGCTACGTACATGCGTGTGGCGTTAAAGTGTCCGGAATTAATTATAACCTACGTCTTAGGGCCCTACTACGTCACCGCTACGTCATTTTCTCTAGAGTGTCTGAATTGTCATTCAAATTTGTGGATTGAATTTAAGATAACTTACTTTACTTTCCCACAATGCAATGTAATAAATGAATACCTCATGCTGACTGCAATATTAAAACTACACCACAATGCAATGCAAATGTCTGTCACCTAGTGACAGTAGTAGTATGCTAGAGGAAGGAAAACAATGTATTATTAGTGTCTGACTTCACGTCATGTATTTAAAGCGTGTAATAGTGTGCAAATTTCATAATTGTAGAAGATATCTTATTGAGCATCACAAGGGTAACAATGTCACATCAATTGGGGTAATACATACGCGTTGTCCCCTGTAGTGCTAAGCAAATTAAAGCTAAAAACAAATGAATCATCAGATCATCAACAAAGTCCCCCTAAATGTTGACTGTCATCCATGTTAACAATGACAGTATGGATAGAATGATTAAACTACATTATACTATACTTTTATCATTATCATACAGCAAAATCTTGCTTTAACATTAGTATCAAACTACATAATGCATGTTATGATTCATAAAATGTGCAATTAGTAAATTAAGCCTTCTATATCATTATAATTGATCTCAAGACGGATTCAAATCAACCCTGAATGTGTCTTTCTTGTGGAATTGTCGAACTCCCTTTTGTCAGCAGTGACGCAACATTATCCTGATCACCACGTTCAGGCATGCTACACTTCTCCACGGCAACCAGGAGAACAAATCAAGACAACAAGATGAAGACAACATGCCCATTATAGGTCCACGCTCCAGACGTCACCACGTCCACTGCTTCCTGATCTTGTACCACGGTTCTAATTAGGACCAAGCGCTTTTCGATATGAGTAAATCATCACAGCATCAGGTTGTCACATAGGCTGTGACAATTTGGAGCAGGCAGATTTTAAGCAGCTTAGGAGGGACTTAATTAAAAAAGTCAAGGTCAGTCCGTGCCTGAATGAACTGATCGATGTGCAGGCTACAGGGCAGATAGAGACGAAAAGAATCAGCAGCACGGTGCCAAGTAAAGATAGGTCTGCTATCTTACTACTGTCAGAGGTTTATACCAAGTGAGTTCACTGGTGATCTGCAGGTTAATCAGCAAGTCCAGCGCTCATCCGCCATCAAGGGTTTGAGAGCAAGGTGGATAAAACATGACAGTTAACTATAGTGTTTGTAGCGATTTGATAACAGCTATTAAATAAAACAAGTTGTGTTGTGGTAAATATAAATTGACTTTCTGACCCACTTACTTAGGTTCTCTAATTTCACACAGAAAACAATCTACACACAAACATGGACCCTCAGGCCCACATCTCTCACAAAGTTGCCTGCACTGGAATATATCTGTGTAGACCATGATGTCAGGGGGGATGTTTGCTTACATGAACAGGACTGAAGTCCCCCTTCAAGCACACTCAGCTCAACAAACTGGCCATAACCTCAGTAACAGAAAACAATACTAAGCCATAACACAGTCTAGTCTTGTTCAGTTGTCCTATTTAGCTCAAAATGAAAACAAACATTATCCATAAAGTACATTTATAATTTATTTTTCAATAACAGGAGGCAGGAGAAGCTGAATTTACACTTTTGATCAGTCCAATTAGACAACATAGGGTTTCACTGTGGTAGTTTACTGACCACCGGGCAGCCCAAATTGGTAATATTGCATTGTCTATCTTAAGTAATGAGACAGCTATTGCGCTTGCAATTTCCCTACATGCAGTAAACGCTGTTTAAACGCTAAGTGAATAGAAATCTTTAACCTAGTTCTGCTTTATCTCAACATCAATCGGGAGCTGACACACTAGCTTCATACAGTGACGGCAGTCTACAACTCCTACTTGCCCCACAGCTGCTTTTTTGCTTTTCAAAGGTCAGTGTGTGTGTGTGTGTGTGTGTGTGTGAGTGAGTGAGTGAGGGAGTGAACACAAACAAGTATATTCCAGAGCCAGCAAAAGCTGATTCTTAAGTGACAGCTTTCTGTGAGTAATTCCCTCCTATTGTATAATTATACAGTATGTGACAACCTGAGCTGTCAAACTACTGTTCATAGTCGAACGACAGCGGGACACTCACTAACGGTTCTGAAATACAATAGTCAAGACTGTAATGAAAACCTTCATCAGCCACTGAAACAAATAAAAGTCATGCTTGACCATTTCTCTCAGGGAATGGAAGACCATTGGGCCTAAATGTCAGTGATAGGGATCCCCATCAGGTATTAGCTGGGCCCAAGTTCATATCCTATGGCATATTGTGCACAAAATTCTGTGTCTTTGCCAATCATGGACTGTTTTGAGTGCGTTACTTGTGCACCACTGATATGTTTAAACAGTGTTGTATTAAACAGCAGTGTGCCTTATGGCCGGCCTAGGTTTAAGTCAGGTATTGTGCATAATCAAAGAAACACCTGCTAGACAACAAATGGTAACGCATTTAAAAGTTAAGCGGTAACCATTGTTGTTTTCCTTTTAGATAAAGTTCAGTAAACAATACTGTGGACATTGGATAATAAATCAGCAGATTGCTATCACTTTCAAACTACATTTAAACCATTAAGTTAAGCTAACAAAGCCTTGATGTTTCAAACACTGATCATCACACACAAACTCTGATATGGTTAACCAACGTTGGCTAACTTCTGATAATCTACTAACATGCTAACGCTAAATGAGAGTGATTTAACAGATACCTAATGGTCTTTGGACAGTAATCTATTACATCGGAGACAATGTTTGGTGATCTTATATTTGCCCCAGACATTTCCCATAGCGGCAACAGTATCTGTCAGATAAGGATGGCTAACGACGTGTAGCCATGTCGTAGCCACTAGCAGTAGTCTGCAACGAAAGCTAAAGTCAGCTAGCCAGCTATCAATAAGCTAACCAGCTAGCCACTGAAAAAGATCCCTGTTTTAGTGTTATTTGTTTGCGTTACAAGCTTACCGATAGCTGACTATCCCTCTAATTAACGTTGCGATATCTAATAGGCTTGCCAGGTGGATATATCCGCACATAATCTAAATATTCAGTGTTTGTTTAATCTTTAGCTGTACAACCTACAGTAAAGCAGACACTGCTACTTTAGCATGCTAACGTTACAAACTTAGCCAAGTTAGCTATTATCCAATTGCTGCCCGCTAGCTGGCTTACTAACGAATTTAGCGTTACTTAGCCGCTTTGCTAGTTGTCCGCCATCATTGAGCTAACGTTGGTCTAATACTTTGGTTGGATGTGGAAGACAGACTTTAAAATAATTCATTTTTGACATTACAATAAATTCATTCGTAGTGGGTTACAGTTACACAAGCAGCTGGCTTTTACCTCGTCCGTTGTTCCGCTCCTTTCCTACTCTCTGCGTCTATGCGGTTCTTACGTTACGGTTGTCGGTAAAATGCCCAACCGTATAGGCCCCAGTCTGCTACGGTTGTCTTGCCATCTCTGTGCAGAAGCCTGCTGAGCAGCAAAACACACGGTCGACAGGCGCGCCACCCCAAATATTGCTGTGTAATAACACGGGACACGAGAGTTGGCCCTCTGAGTCAACACTGTGGATATATGTATAATGTTGTTACTGTCATAGACAGTTAGACCAGACCGTATGTTACATTACTTTACCTTCTAAAAGCGTAATTTAAATATTCATATATGTCTTGTTTTTTACAGTACACAAACCAAGACAAGATTACTTGTCAAATTGAAGGCGAGCACATCATTCCTATATGTTATATGTATTCCAAATTATTTTTTTTAATATATATTTTTCATTTTTCATTCAATTCTTATACTGCGCACATTTTTACTGTGTTACTTACTTCTGCAGCAATGCTGCTCACCTTATCCTGTCGTACTTGTATATTTGTATGTATACACAGTAAACGTCATATACCAAACTGTGTGTCAGGAACTGTGTGTCAGGAACCAATACAAGTCAAAGGAATCACAGGATGATAAATTAAAGAAAACAAACGTTTCTATTACCCAAAAAAACGTTTTTTTGCACTTCTGGCCGCTGCTGGTGTAATTTGTAGGCTGAGGCATAGCTGCTCTTTTTGGGTACTCCAGAGGACGCTGTCGTGGTCTGCCATACTGTATGTCATGTTCATGATTCTAATCACATTCCACTGAGTGTAAATGCATCCAGGAATTTCTTTCACTATTTATATAGAAATATAGATTCATTGTCTGTCAATCAAAGGACATGGGTATGCAGCATTAGCATGGGTAACAACTGGAAATCAAACCCAACACAATAATAGTTATACTATTTGTTTCAGCTGAGCTGAGTGTGCTATTCATTTACTTTCAAGGCAGCAAACAGTAGACTATTTCATAAATTCCTGTTTTCCTATGGAATATTGGTCTTTGACAAAACAAAATGTCCATTCTCCATATCAACCCACTTTTCATCTAACCTCTACGACTCTTGACAGATATAGTTTGACTTCCTATATTCTAGCTCAAATCCATTTGAAATTGATTTTTCAAGCAGTGTCTTACAACATCAGAACAAGCAAGGTTTGTACAGGCGGAGCAGGCTGAAGAGTGAGTTTTAACTGTTGAGTGAATAATATAGATCAATAATGGTATTAAATCTGAGTAGATAGAGTATTATTGTTTTGTGTAGTAGGGCAGTAAAAATCGCTGGTGCAAAACCAAAGTGATGAAATCTGTCTTGTGTCAGATTCCAACGTGTGGATTTTTTTTTTACACTTCAATTATTAACTCTGCTCTAATATTCTTATATTACAAACACTGACAAGATGGCAGACATTATGACATATGATTGCAGGTGTTATTGACAATATTGCTAATTGCTGTATTCCATGGGGGAGTGATAGTGTTCAGGGCTCGGGTATTGAGCATGCTGGGTCACTGGCCATTGTTAATGTTATTAGGTAAGCATGTGTTTTTCCCAAGAAAGGCCATCCTGGACTTGAATCAATCACATGCATCTTTAAATTAGTGCTATGAACAGCTCAGCCCCTCCATACATTAGTTATGGAGGGGCTAGTGGTTCGTTAATATTACACTTAATACAATACATCAATTTGATCACATTTGAGACATAATGGGCCCTAAAGAATGCAGCCAGGTCTTACAAATCTTTTATTAGAATCAGAACCGTTTATTGCTTAAGTACGTTACACATACAAGGAATTTGACTTGGTGAATGGTGCATAACAATAAACAAAGAACACAGTGCAATAATCGAGACATCATTTAAAAATAGAAAACATATTAAAATGTACAATAAAATATGGTACACAATCAAACAGATAGCAGTACTTTAAAACAAGTACATTGTAAAATCATATTTACAATTGTGTGTCTGTTGCTGGTCCGTGTGTGTGTTACAAGGTTACAAGGTTCACTTATTTGTCATTTTACAACACAGGGTTGATCAATGAAATATAACTTGCACAACGCCCATATTAATGCTGAAGCCACACCAATCCGTCCGTTGATCTCACGCTCCATTTTACCTTCATGCTCCATTTGACCCTCACTCATGAAGACCCATACTTGAACTCCTTCACTTGGGGCAACAACTCACTCCCAACCCAGAGGGAGTATTTTTCCAGCAGAGAACCATGGCCTTAGACTTGGAGGCGCTGACTCCGATCCCAACCGCCTCCCACCCGACTGCAAAGTGCCCCAGTGCATGCTGAAGGTCACGGACTGAAGAAGCCAATAGGACCACATCATCTGCAAAAAGCGGAGAAGCTATTCTGAGGTCCCCAAACCAAACACTCTCCTCCTGGATTTGAGGTTCGACAATCTGTCAGAGTCCTTTCCAGCAACCTGGAATGGACGTACCATTGTGGGTTTGAAACTATTTATTCCCGGCCAATGCACTTAAGGGGACCGACTGATTCTAACGTCTTCCAGGCTATTGCCTAACAGAGTGGATGAGAAGTAACCATCAAATACACTATTTACTTGATAAAAAGTGTGTGTGCATACAGACCAGCAGAGGGCGCCAAAGTACATTCGTAAACACTCTGAACGCTCAACCTTAAGATTTGTTCAAAAACTCATATTTACAACTAGCATGTTTCAGATGCAAAAATTATTTATAAGCAAGAATGTAAAAGGTATAAACTCAACTCCAACTCATTTAGTAATGAAGATCATGCCAACTCATCTCACTACAGATGGTGGACATATAAACATGACCACCTCTACAATTTAATGCAATCCAACACAACAACCACGCAGTAAAGACTTTGTGGAAGTTATATTGTTCCGTTTGTCTTTTAGTACAACAGGTTAAGCTAACAAGCCAGGTACAAGGAGAGTTAAAAGAGGAGATGTCATATCATTAGGGTACAACACATACGCAGTCAAATCTGTACCATGAATATATTGAGTGTAGGCCCAAAAATAATTTTAAATGTAAGCCAATGTTAATCATGTGTGTGAGCCTCATAAGCCTGGTCTCACACACACCAACTGTGTGTATGTGTGACATGTGCATGTACATGATGTAACTAAGAGGCCAGAGTGCACAAAAAAGCATAGAAAAAGAGCTGGTTTATCAAAAAATAAAATTTCAGAGGGAGGCTCACCCCGGATGCCCCGGAGGTACGGCTTAAACCTGCAATGTTTATGTTAAACTTACTTGTATCACTCTGCTGGTCGGAAACCTTGGCATGTAACTTCTGCGTTGGCTTCATTTTGCAGCCCCGGAGATTGACGCTTGGCGTGAGTAGAGCCGGTCATTGTTTGGGGAGTTCACAATATGGGAGAGGGCCGGTTGGAGACATTTTATCGTGCGTCAAATGTTGCAAAACTAGAAGAAAACGAACATCCGAGGGGGAAGAAGAGGGGTCATTTATACAAGACTCTTGTGGAGAGACCTTTTGGGGAGACAAAGGGATGAGGGAACTACTGTCGGGAGGGTCTGACGCCGAAATGGTGAGACAAATTCAAGGAATTGCTAAGAGGGCAAATTACGAACCAGCCACGTCATTGCAGTGCAAGCCATGTCATGTCCCGCCTGGTTCTTTAGAAATCGTCAAGGTCATATAAGAAAAACGGCTTCGTACTGTATTTGTGAGCCTTGGTCCTTGCCACACTGCAGAATAGGAGGCAGCAAGCATTTTTGCTGGACAATGAGGGAGGATATTAACATGCATGCTCATGTAAACGAAATGCGGAGAAGCTCGGATAACGACACACACGGAGGGAGAGCAACTTTATTCTCGCCTCAGGTAGACCTTTCTCCACCATATCTAAGTTGTTTGCTGCTGTATTATAGCTCTGAATATCGTATATAACATGGTTCATTACAGATAGAGAACGGAGGAGAGGATGAAAGAGCGGCTGTCATCATGACTGCTAAAATGTTTGCAACAATGTGCATTTACTTTGTACCACAAAGATGTATTATTTCAGCAGTTGCAGAGAAACAATCAACTTGGTTTTACCTCTGAGGTCGTAGCTTTTTAGCATACGACATCAAAAAAAAGATTCTACATTAATTCAGTATTACTGACATCATGCCATTGAGTACAGGAAAACACAAAACTCTTATTGGTGCGGTTCTCCTATCGTGTTAACTTACACAGAAACTACTATACCTAATTGATGGCAGCACTGCATCTCGTTTTCTCCACTGGAAGGGAACTCCACAAGCGCGTTTCTGTCATGCTGAACTGCTAATTTGTGGCTGCCGGCAACATTGCCTTTGACGTATTTAAAAGCTATTTTAAAACAGAAATTAGCCCGTATATTCTCAATGACGGATGTCGTGGATGCTATTACTCAAACCATCCATTGGTGCCTATACCATTAGGCTGCTGTCATGTACCATTATCTCCTGTTTTACATTACTTTGGGGTTTGTACCTGTGCTCATAACTTAGCACGTGCTAAGGCTGCAGTGATTATACCCAAAGATAAAGAAAAACAGTTAAAAATGGATTGATTCAATAGCAGATTGCTGTAAAATGTGTGTTCGTATAGAATTTATTTAATCAGATAAAGCGCTTGAATGCAATTCACACATTATGAACATAATCATGTTAATAAAGCAAAACAGTTTAAAACATATACAGTAGATGTGGTCACATAACACTGGTGAAATGCAACTACAATGTCAGCAACATTAAAAAAGAAACAATAATGATAATACTGATTATATACAGTTAGTATTGTTCATACATAACAATGAATGGATTTGAGGAGAATGTAAGCTTAAGTATATTGTGGATAACTTTTCTAAGCAGCTGCCTTTCACGAGAGGTATACAAGTTTGATAAACTCCATAAAATGTGCACCATCTGACTTAAGATGCTGACTTTGTGAGACGATGCTTATCGTCCCACCCATGTGATGCACCAGTCTGTCTGTCGAGGTGGTTCATTAAACTGTTATAACACAATCGTGGCAGCGTGGGTGATGCTATCTGTACTTGGCGTTCTTTATCTTCTCTGCTAGCATTACGAGGTTGACCGGCGGCAGAAGCAGATTGCGTTGAAGAAGCGGCAGTGGCATGTGGTGCCTGATTCACAGCAGCCAAACTGGGGCATACAGCTTTGTGTCAGCTGAGAGCACTTCACAGGTTTGGGTGCCACTTTAGAAGGAGGGGGAGCGCCATTTGGATGAACAGGGACCACTTTGGACTTCTGGAAGGTGGAGAGAATGGAAAGAGGGAAGCACAGTGGATGAATATGGGAGCATCAACATCCAGTAATATTCCCTATATAACCTTCTCCTTTGATGTCAAAAAAGTGCTGGTTTTTGTTTATTGAGAGGTAAAAACTCTAAGCTTTCTGAATGGCTCAGAGCTGAAACACCAACACATTTATTAAAGGGCGCTCTACTTATTGTGAAGCCATTTTTGCCTTTGTGCATATTAACAACTGTGTCTCAAATCTGTGAAACCAAGAATGAATGCTATTTGACATGGTGATGTATCAGATAAGTGCAAAATGGAGCTTAACCTTTTGACTTATTTTGAAATGAATTTTCCAACCGAGGTTAAACATTTTCTTAGCCTCATCAAAATATTAGACCAGATCATTAAATGCTTTCTGTAAACTAGAAGTGTCAATGCTCAATGTGACTGGAATATAAGCCACGAAGATCTTACCGATGTATGAATCCTTTGTCTTTCATACTGTCCTCTCCTTGCAAACAGTGGTCTCTGTCTGCCTTTGATCAAAGACCCTGTTGAAAGAACGACAAGACTGTGATGAGGAAATAATGCTGCAGAACATCTCCGCCTCAGATTGCTTTACGTTCATTGTAAGATCACCATCAGCCCCAGTTTGTCCCTCTCGCGTGTTACCATCACTGTACATTTGAGTCACACAGCTAAGCATCAGGGTTATATATTTATATATTTACACACGTCGTCTCTCAACTCCAACTACAGCCTTGTATCTTAAGTTGCTAAGCGGGGCACTAACGAGCAACGCATGGAAAAGGTGGTCTTGGCCCGAATATACACCTGAACCCCAGAAATATAGCCACTCGACCCCAGACATTACTGAGACTAAATGTGCCCATCAAGAAAGGTGACAGTAGGTTGGGGACAGAGGTGCCTGTAGACCTTGCTGTCTTGTCAGGCTTCACTATTAAATCCTAATTAACTGCATCGTCACATGTTAATGTATTCGTGCCAGTGAAAAGATTACACTACCATATTAAAACCAGAATCGCCTGTGAGAGATTCTTGAAAAATGGCCACATCAGGGCTTGACACTAACTTGTTTCCCCAAGGAGCGCATTTCCTGTCCTTTCAGAGGCTCAATTAAAATTGATCAAATAGTGTTTTTTCTTAATGAACGGATACGAGGAGACCTTTACAAGAAAACTGATTTAATATATTTGAATATAAAAAGTACACTAGGTTTTTAATTATTTCTGTATTTATTTAATAATTATGTCAATATTTATACTTTAAAGATAGGGTTGGTAATCTTGAGAAACTAGCAAGAGGACGCTAGATTTTTTTAATTATCCAACCAAAAAACCCAGCCCAGTGCTGCCACACTAGCTCCACAAGTCGCTACATCTAGCAAGAAAGTTGCCAATTCAGCAACACCGCCCGTCCCTTCAGGCCTCCCTCCGAAGCCACTCCCCAAAAATAAACTGAATAAGGTTCAAGTTTGATTTGATGTCATTTTACTGCACAGGGTTGCACAACGACATGCAGTTGTAGTCTCTTTATACAAGAAAAGAAACTAAATAAAGCAAAATTTGTGGTGCATTTCTGTAGTGCTTTTATTTTCCTCTTTTGAATCAGGAGGAATGTTAACAGAACAGCAACAGGAACACTGGTACATTCTGGGCAGACAATATGGCCTGCATCTTAACATTTAAAGCTCTACATTAAACAATTAATATATCATTCTTTTTGAAAAATGTACATAAAAATCTCCATCAACTAGGTTTGAGCACCAAACATCATTGCTGAAAAACGTACACAGCATACACGCTATATGTAGGCCTGTAAGTGTGTGTGGTGGGTATTGTTGAGGTGTTTTAGAGTCTTTCCAGGTTTCCCACTGAATCCAGACAGACCCCTGGAAAGAGTTTAATCCACTGAGTACTGTTACTGCCGGAATACAGTAACAACTAATTGGTGTGTGATTTGGGAGCTCTTGCTTATAAAATAGAGCTGGCAACAAGAGTTTTCTTTAAAATGTGGACGTTTGGAGCACGAGAGAGAGAGATTTACTGCGCAATTGTCTGGTTTATCAGTGAAGTGTTTGGAAGCCCTAAACAGACGTGAGAAAGGTTTTTTATTATCGTGATCTCGAGAAAACAAGCTTTGTTATCTGGAGATAACGAAGCACTTAAACCTCTTAGTTCTTAAAATGTTTTGAAGAATCTGTCGACGGCAAATGTCTTCAAACAGCCCGGGCGAGCTGAGAGTAATAGACTTGATGAAGTCAGCAGAATGATACTTGTGTGACAGATTTTCAAAATAAGGCGTTCACAAAGATAAATAAAAAAAATAGAATGCTACAGATTTTTTAGGGAAATGGAGTTTAGATCCTGTTGTGTCTGTCTGACATTGTGGTTGTTTCCATTTCAACCACTTTAATATGATTATTTTCGGCGCTACTGTGTGTAGTCTGACTGTAATCCTACAAGCATACAGCGTATTCTTTCAGTCAATGCTAAAAGTTAAATCTGGACCATAGGCTACAAAACTGTCTCATTAAAAAGACATATCACTTGGATGCTGTCACTGTAAACATTTTATTTAGTGTATGTTATGCTGTAGGCTATGTAGGCTATTATTTTATGACCTTTTGTTTGTATAGTGTTGAGTTGACTTTTTCAGAATCAAAGTCCGAATCATCAGCTTTATTGGCAAGATATGTGTGTAGCCTACACACACAAGTCATGTTGACTCCATTACTGTCAATGTACAATAACCTAAACAAAGGACAAGAGTAACAAAGCATAGATGGATCCCAGCCGTCAACATGTTCATATTTGTTCCATCCATGCTGTTAATCTGATTTTGGCATTTCGTATTTGCAATCTTCCGCTCTGTATTGCAACTGCTGCACAGCTAGTTTCCCTTGGGATACATGCAGTTTGGTCTTATCTTATCTTTTGGTCAGTTTCATATCTGTCACAACATGACATCATAAAGATGAGCCCGAACACCACCCAAGTCCAACCCCACCATACAGACTTATATTTACATAATGTACAGGCTTTCACATTTTGGTTCAATTCAACATCACTTCTGACGACGAAGTACGAAAGTAATTTCGTATTTCAGACTGAAATCCATCGGTTTGAACTCTAATAAAAAGCCATTTTAGTAGTAGGCCTAAGACATTATAATAATGCTAAATAGCAATTGCCACAATTAAAAATAGACTGTGTATACATTTTGCAGTTCATAATTTATCATATTGTGTAGTAGCTTATATTTTATATTTTTATATTAAAATATGTATACAGTGTTTTTATGTAAACTGTAGGATTGTCTATATAAAAATATACACACACTGAATTGTAAATGAATATAGTTTAGTGTAGCTTAGTCTCTATTATTGAGTGTATAAATCTCTGCGTTCATCATCTGACTAAAATAGTGCAGTTGTTAGTTATTAGTGAGCGATATATAAACTGTGGAAACGGCCTGGCCAGTAAAACAGCGCAACCCACGCACTCACCTGTGCCGGGGGGCTGAGGCTTCTGCGGAGCTTTGGCCTTGCTGCCTGACTTGCGGGTGTACCGTCCAGCACTGACTACGGTCAAATGCAGAATGCAGAAGCAGAAGCACACGACAGCCAACTTCATCCCGAATGAAACCATCTGTCTCTCCTCGGATGCAGCGATGGACCACAAAAAAGGGAAAAGAACCGCGTGTTGCGTTGCCAGCTGCCGCTTGTTGCCTACATCCAACTTGTTGCCCGTGTCGATGTTTGTCTCTGCGTCTCACTCACTCGCGGACTTCAACTTATTATAAAGGCAGGTTCTAACAGTGCACGCCCCCCTTGTCTTCATGCCTCTAAGCAGTATAAACAACCGTGACCTAAATGATTTTATCTTCGATTTAACACGTATTAATGAGGAAAGATTCTTTAAAAAAAATGGTATTTCGTGCATATCATGAAATATGTTTATACTCTTGAATTGTCACAAAAAGCTCTCCCAGGGATAATAGCTTGAATATTATAAACACCAATATAATGTCGGTGGTGTTCTCTGGCCTTTCTCATAGAAACTAATGCACTTTGGACCGTTTGTCATACACACACCCCATGTGAAATTATTATTATATTGTTCTATCAAAGGATTTTCATTGTATTCATGATGCCCATGCTGCATTTCATACACTATCGGGTTCAGTACAGGACACAGTAGAGCTCTGTTTTACTTAAGTATAGTTAAGTAAATAATATCCAATGTCCATGCTGATAAAGCAAATCAGATTTCAAGGGCAGCTTGTCTTTACATTGTGCTTCTGCAGGGATTCTGAGCCAATACTTCATCAGAACACACTGCTGCTTTGTTTCAGGGCTTTCTCACTTACTCCTTGTGTTCCCTCTGTCAATACAAAGAGGAAGTAAGACAGCTGTAACTGCACCCAGTGCCAAAGAAATGACTAATTTATTAATAATAAATTAATAAACTGATGTATATTTAGATTGTGCACTGGAATATAAAGTAAGGACTGCTTACTCTAAACACATTTCACTGACAATATTTCTGACAAATATTTTTAAAATGTGTTTGAAATACAAAACAGTATTTTGTAATTAACGTTTGACTTGATAGAAATGGTTTTGTATTTTTTTATCATAATATTTGAGTGTTCTGGATTATAAAAAATATTGATAATAATTGACCTGAAACTGTTGGCGTGATGAAGTTACATATATGCAAACGGACACATTGGCAGTTGGAAAATGTCTAAATTTAAGGGGTTGTGTATAATTGTAGTTGCTAACGATCTATTGAAGATAAGATAAGGCTTCATTGATCCTCAGAGGAGAAATCGGGTTGTTGCAGCAGGACAGAATAAGTACAGATAAATAAGTAAAAAATCTCCCCAATGAAACTGATCGGGAAACTATAGCACTCTGGGCTTCTGCAACTGGTTCTTTGACTTCTTCACAAACAGACCCCGGGCAGTTTGTATTGGCAGCCACACCTCCACCACTAGTGTTGAACATCGGAGCCCCCAGAGCTGTGGGCTCATGGGGGCCCACATGAGCCCAGTGTACGCTCGCAACGCAACAACATTTTAAACATTAATTTGGAACATCAAGTCGCAAGTTAAGACAAGTCACAAGTTTTTAACTCATAAATCGAGTATGAAGTCAATTATTTTCTGTCAAGTTGCAATTCATCAAAAAAGCGACTTGAGTCCACATCTCTGTCCCCTTTTGCCTCGATCTTCTTCCTGTAGTTGTTCTTGTCCTATTTCAGTTTCCTCTTCATCTCCTTTTGGACAGTCAAGCTAGAATACAATTCCTGGAATCATTATACGAATAAGGATTCCTCTCATTTAGTTTCTACAATCAGGTGGAAGTGGGCCTCAAGTTAAAAAAAGGTTAGTGTAGTGTGGGATGCACTATTATTTTAACATCTTGTAGTGTGTGCATGTTTGAGATTAGAGATAAGAAAATCTTGACGTTTCAATGTGTGTGTGATGCAGTTGATTAGTTGGATGCCGGACACGTCCGAGAGGACTTTGGGTCCAGAACTTTTACGTTTTATCCAGAGTGAGCAGATTATTTGTAAATCAAGCTGTCCTCGGCCTTTCCCTTTGACAGAAAATCAAACATGAAAGAAACGATTGAGTGTCAGAGTGACATGAAGAAAAATGAAAAAGGTTGTCGTCAAAATAAAACACATCAGAATGCAAAAAATATCAAAAACGGTTTTATTTTTCCGTGGAACCTTTTTCAGTGCCGAATTTTTATTTTTGATGCCAAAACTTGTCTCTGTCACTAGTAGTGTCAGATGTGTAATGTGTCTTGTCAAGCAGTGAAAAGCCATGTCCCTCATGTTCATAAGATGATTTCATGCTCCCTTGGAAATGTATTTTTGAAATACATTTCCAAGGGAGCATGAAATCATTTTGGTCATGTGATTATTTATTTTATTTATTTCGATACACTGCGTGATTGCTATATTTGGGAGTTTGATTTCATACGCTTTGTGGATTATCTCTGAGAACATGTATAATATGCATAGAAGATGCATTTTCTAAAAGCACATTAGTAGGAAATACAATTTCAGTCTTGTGTCTGATTTGGGATGTGATAAGAGATGCTGGAGTGGCATCTGGCTTCCATATGATTCTCACAACCACACAAAAATCTTTTGACTTCTTAATCTGATGGATTTCAACATATTTGCTGGTCCACCAGCCGTCTGGGTTTCTGAAAGACTGTCATCACCTTGATAACCTCAGGAATTTCAGAAAACCAGGAATTTCTTCAAGCAGAAAAATAATGTAATACATTTTCACTCTAAACACTAACCTAAGACATTCTAACAAAAAATATGAATGATGCATCAATGATGGCTTTGTTCGATTTAGCTGTGCCAGCACCCCGTGAATGTGAGCCAGCTGTGCAATACAGGGGCCTTCGTACCAGATTACCTGAATGTAAAGCAGATATTTCTAATATTGTCAATTGAACCTGGGTTCGACAAGACAAACTACATGCTTGAAAAAGGTGTGTACATTATGAGAAAGGTCATGCAGCAAACCTTCTCCTAAAAAGTCATGTTCTGAATTTATTAATATATTTTTATCATAACAAACGTTTTATCACAAAATATTGTTATATATTTTAGGAGGTGCTATGGAGTCCTACAACATAGCTACAAATCAAAAACAGCACAGCTCTTGCTTTTATGTGCCCACTCCAATTACATTTGATGTTTCATAGCTTCCAGCAAAAACTGAAAAATACAGACACACTTACTTGACAGTCGAGCCAAATTTGATCCAGATGTTTATTTCCTACTATGAGAATCCTAAAAAATTACAAAAACATGACAGCAGGTCGGTCAACAGACGAGCATCCACACAAGCACAATACGGCACATACACAAATACATTTGTTTTATTTGCCTGGTTTGAGTTTAATTCTTAATTTATTTGGTATTTCTTGGTCTGTTTTATCTTCTTGGTTATATTTATAGTAGATTGTTCCTATTTATGGGTTTATGCAATTTAGTATTTTTTCCCCTTGAATATTAAATTATTACATTAGCTTTTTTTAAGCCTATAAGACTTTTTAAATCTAAGTCTTAATTATACTGAATATATTTGCCAATAATTGTTTACTTTAAATAAACTGCTGTCTGCACCTCCTTCCTCTTTCCCTGTTGTTCCCTGAATGAGCTCGTGCTAATATGAAAATACTAACTTGTAACTGTGTGTCTATTCTGCATAAGCTGACCTCCTCCTCCTCTGCCCTTTCTCCAGCTTCCTTCTCTACTTCTCTACTGTCCCCTCGACGGAGTCTGAGCATGAAGACCCTGTTTTTATGTTATTATTTGTCAGCAAATCACACCTTTACAGCCATCATGTGACTGTGTAGTTACCATATTACTTCTGCTGATTGCATTTACACTCCAAAAATCCCCAAAGTGGTGTTCTTTGGGAAGATTATTATCTTGCTGAACAAAACTTGAAAATGATCCTAAACTTTTGTTTGCCACAGAGCTTATTTTCTTCCCTTTCTAGATCTAAGACGATGTGTTTGCTCTTCTCCCATCTCGCTTTCCGTAAGAGTTTGCTTGACAGATGGTTCATCCAATCATCTGCCACGTATTATCTGAAAGTGCCTGCCCCTTTTCCCAAAAAGTTTCCAATGATGGTTTCTCGGATGGTTCCCTGTAACAGACCATCTGGCGGGTCAGGCCACCCATTTTCTGCAATAATCCAAAATCCAATGGAAAGATCCCACTGGCTTTTTGTAAAGGGAACCAGGGCGATGCTAACTTTCGAGTTGGCCAACAAACATACTATATCCCTGCAGCACTCTGTTACTGTTGATACAATCTGCCAGCTACAATTATTTTAGCAGGCAGAATGTTGCCAGCTAGAAATGAGAAGCCTGCTTTGTCTGGAATCAAAGACCCCTTATTGTAATAGTGATGAATGAGTGATAAATCTGCCACTGTTATTGTAAACTGCATACCAGTATGTTGCCCTGTCTGAATGGAAAGCTTGACAAGCGTAGCACCAGTAACTACAGCGAGCGGGGCTGAGTGTATTTAACGCCTTTAACACTTCAGGCGTGTATTCATGGAGGGAAAGTGGTGGACAAGGAGAGTAGATGAACACTGATGATTTTTGATGCCATTTCCCCAGAAGTTCTTTAAATGTCGGTTGGACATAATTCCCTGAACAGAATCTCCTCCTGGAGCTGTGCACCCTAAGTCACCATGGAGATATACAACACCATCATAAGATCCAAAAATCCAAAGTCATTTTGCTAATGCATTCATCTCACTCTGTGTGACAAGTGCCAGGAATCCCTGCTGAGGACCAAAGTCACGGCCAGTGCAAACCAGCCTTTCAGTATTTTTGGAAACAATTCAGTGCCAAAGGCTAGTCTTATGATTAGCACTGTCAACCGTCTCTGTTCGGTCAAAACATCTCTCGTCTGATTACACACAACGGTGCCGGACTTACAAGGCTGATTTTTATCAACCGTCAGGAGGGTCGTAGCCAGAAGGGTGAACTATGAGAAGTTGTGGTTAGTGATAATATTCTCGGATACGGCATGATAATAAAACTGATATCCGCTGTAGTCACTTGATTAGTATTTGTTCCAAGCTGACAAATTAACAAGCTGGTAAACAACTTGCGATGTGCCCCAAAGTTCAACCTCGTTAATGTGAGCTGAACTCAGCGGCCGAGCGCAGCTCAAACTGTAAAAGTGTTCAATAAAGATGTTATGTTTCATATTTGCAGGGCGGGGGTTATACTTAGAAATCCGGCTGTTTTGTCTTCATGGGACTCCTGCTATATTCTCCATTGTTATGCTTTGTCTTGCATATTTTCCTCTCATTCACCCATTCCAACCTGGATCGCTGTTGCAGTTTTAAACACCTTGTTAAGAGAAGGCAAAAAAAAAATTAATAAAAGAGGCAAAAAAAACAATATATGTGTTAAGGGAGTGACTACATAACAAAAGAATATACAAAATGTGAGTATTCACAACAAATATGCAACAATAAATAAATAATACAAAATGATAATTACATTGGTAGATGGGCGTATTGGAGGTTGTCTGTGTTAGGGAAGTTGAGGCTATATGTAGTCAAATAAATAATAATGATAGTATTATTATTATTATAACACTAATAACAATAATGTCCTTAATAATAACAATGGCAAAAAATGAACACATGAAAACACACATAAATATAACTATTAGGGAACAAACTAATTAGAGATGACCAGGTGGAGTTCTGCTGCAGTGTTTATGACAGCGGTGGATAGATTTCCACAGAGATGTAACCGATAAATACGTTTTTCCAGTGTGCAGACGTTGGTGTTCCTTGATTTCCAGTTCATGAGGACGGTTTTCTTGCCGATATTTAGGGCCACAAGGAATATTGTACTGTACTGTTCAGGTTGATTGTTGATATTTTCGATAGAGCCGGTGCAATTTATTAAAGGCGGTTATAGATCTGGGTGAATTAAGGATGAAGTGACTTGTTCTATCCTGTGAGCTATAGTGTCTTATTGATGGGACAGTAACTTGATGGCAAGGTTGGGTCTTTGATAGTTTTGAGGGGGATTGAAATTGTGTCTGTGTTCATGTTCTATGGAAGTCTTCAGCTTTATTTCCCTAATAATTTAGTTGAAGAGCGGAGCTAGAATGGACTAGAAAGGAGTGTTCATAGAACTAAGTAGGGAAGCCATCAGGCCCGGTGCTTTGTTATTTGGCATGTGATTGAGGGCAGTGAAGAGTTTTGTCCTTGTTATTGGTGAATATTGTTATTTCACTAAGTTGTGGTGGATCAATGCTGTTAAAATATGAGTTGATGTCCTCTTGATTTTGGTGTTTTTCTGAGTATAATTTGGCAAAAATACTTGGACATTTTACTTATTTTTTTAATTTTTGGGCTTCCCTGCTGACTGCTTAATGACGGATATTGTTTTTTTCTCCATTTTGTTTAATTTGATTTTCCAAGTATTCGGCAGATTTATTGCAATGGAGGAAATTTGCTTGTCGAAGTCTGTGAAACTAAAGGAAGACATCAAAGACTATGTAGAACTTCATGATTCAGGGAAAGTGTCAACAGTAATTGTGTGGGACATAAGGAAAGTTGTAATAAGAGGGAAAATAATTTCCATCACTGCATATGGGGAAACCTAGGGGCAAAGAATGGCAGATCTGCAGGGTAAATTAGCTATAATTTGTTGACAGTAATAAAACAAATCTAATTTAAAACTGGAAATGGAAAAAAAACCTACAGAGATTGACTAAATATATACACAGGAAAACCAGAAAAGGTTTCTTTTACAGAACAATAATGAAGTCAGAGGTAAATCAGCTAAATGTGTCGCGCACAAGTTATGCAAACGGTCGGAAAATTACATTTATAAAACAAAGAACCCTAAAACTTTGAACTTTGAAACATTTTACCAGGAGCTATATTCTCAACCCCAGGCCTCCAACAAGACCCATATCAACACTTTAAGGTCTTAAATGAAAAACGAGTACAAGTAGTTTCTACCAAAGAATCGGACTCGGCTATCTCTGAATTAAAGGCTGGAAAGTCCCAAAGGCTCAGACAGTGTTACCACAGAATGATACAAATCTTTAGTCACAGATATCTCCATTATAACCCATCAACCCGTTAAACTCAACTTACCTCCTGGAGGGAGGCAATTATCTCTGTTATTCCCAAAGAGGACAAAGAAAAACAAGAATGTGGGAATTATAAACCCGTCAGGGTTCTCAATCATCCAGCAACACTTCAACACTTTATTGTGTAGACCGAGGCATTCAGGCTTATTCAGGGTCGTCAATAAATGTTTTGACCTCTTTTGGGAAAATATACCAGTCAAATTATTCCTATCAAATCTTGAGTTACAACAAACACAGCAAGTCTGACCCTTTTTCACAAAAACTCTTCACACTTATGATAAACATATGACCAGTTCATTTAACACTTGGACATGATGCAGCTGTACTGAGCACCAACTGGGCACCCAAAAATATTACGCAGTAATAGCTGCTGCAGAACGCTGAATATCGGTATCGGTGCAACCCTACAGTTGATGTTTACCTCATCGCGGTGGCAGGAGAGGGGAACGGTTGGCAGTTCTTGGTTCTGGGATCTTCATTCCAGGGATCTAGAGGCCTCATCTGGATCGGCCAGCAATCAACTTCAAATCGACTCAAAAGACCCGACATGCAGTCATCGACATGGCCAGAAATGTTCATTAATCGTTTGCCTTTTCCATTCATCAGGATTTGTGAATTCCTTTCACTTCAACATATACGTTATAAACACATCAAAACATTCTAAATGACCTTTGCAGAACACTACTTGAGGAAAGGGAAACTGTTCTCTATCTTATCGCATCATTGCATTTACTTTTTAACTGTTCATGATGTTACGATCTCGTGTAACATATAATCAGACAGTAAGCATACAGTCCCCTCTCTAGGGAAACTAAAGTTGTATTTTTAAAGCTTAAAAGATACTATGTTGGCAAAGAAAGAGGATATTTCTGTGATAAGAATTTATTACATTTTGAAAGCATCACACTTTTAAAATGGGCCTTAGAGTAACTGTAAACCCACATCATCTCATCACTTATGAGACCTGACAGTTTATTTCACCCAAGCACAGACTACTGATCTGATTTCATGAAAGCAGACTTTAAATGTGAAGAAGCATACGCGTGTATTCAATAGATCATTCCACGTTTCACTGTGGGTGAATTAAATATTTCTTTCTGATAAACATCTCTGCTGTGACATTGTTTTGTGTCCACAGCATTCATTTTGGACCAGACTTCTCAGTGAATTACCCCCTTTTAAATCCAGGACATTAATCGTGACACCAAAGGTTGTTCATTTAAGTCTTTCATAGTGCAACTATAGGTGTATATATGCAACTAAAACTTCATATTAATTCATGTATCATTACAAAAAAAAGTCTATTCCAAGCAACAACATACACATAAGGGTCATTTAAAAGATTGTTTCCATCAGAGGAACAAAGTGGAATTGTTTCATGTTCTGCACAAATCTATAAAGCTCTTCAAACATCAAAAGAAAAGTTAGGTGAAAAATGTTCAAGGCACTTAGAATTACGCGTGAAGGGAATTTACAGAACACGTTAACAAAACTCATATACATAAATCAAATATTGACACATTAGATCCAGTTGGAAATCCAAGACAGATTCAGTGGTTGAAAAGGCACGTTTCTGTCTCGAACAAACGCAGTAAAAAGCATATCCTAGCAAACATTATGGGTTGCCATTCATCCATAAAGTGCATCACATGACCTTTTTTTCCCAGGTCGAGTGTGAGACGATTCAATCGAGCTGTGGTTGTTATACACGTCATTAACTCATCATCAAAGAGTGAAAACACACTACAAACTGTGAAACCACTGCACTTCAAGTGTTTTATATGGCTTTTGGGCCTGGCGACACTCTGACTAGTGCTGATGCCCGTGTCGGCCTTTTCTAATACCCGCACCCACCGACCCGCTATAAGAGCCAATCTGCACCGCCTGACCGGCAAATTACGTGTTTTATCAACCACCCGACCCGAAAGCGTAGCGCCGACTTCACGCATTATAGTCGCACAATTGTCAAGACTCTGGTCTGACTCGAGAGCAGCTGCTTGCAGTGTGTCTGTGTGTGTGTGTTTGAGAGAGTTTTTAACCCTAGATGTAAAAGTTTAGTTCATCCAGACTACAAAATGTTCTCGCCTACTCTTACAGGAATCTAGCATTGCAGATAGTTTTGGTTTTATGTGCAGAGGTCACAGTTCCTCATGATGTTACCCTCAGATGGCCCGGTCAAGAGGGACTAAGCTCGGGTAGATGGTGGTTACAGTACTTTGGGCACCATAAACTAAAATTCCATTGACCCAAATTGGATGAAGTTAGAGGCAGATGCCTTAGAAGTGGATATATTAAAAGCTGCTGAAAACAGAACTCAATGCATATCTATCGTCTCCACACGGCTTTCAACGTGGAGCCGGCTGAGCCTGCGGCTAGCAGCTAACGGTGCTATAAGCACGAACAGCGCAGACGACGGCACCAGTGCTGAGAGCGCCAACAGTGTTTACCTAAAAGGGGAACGATCTGGGTCGGGGCGGCAAAAGTAAGTTAATACGAAAAGTAAACTTGAAAGTAGAACATTTTACACTTCCTAGGACAGCTTGCATGCGAGAGACACCACCGTGAGTAATGGTGACTTGTTCACTTCCGGTATTTCCCGATTTTTGTTTACATCTTTACGTTACAAATAGCTGTTTGCTGCTATGTTAATGCTCTGAATCTTTAGCAGATACGACCAAAAACTATCTGCATGGCCACACACTCGTAGGGCGAAGTAGAACATGTTGTGTATTTCGTTGAATGGGTGAACTGATCCCTCGTTGATACCCCATGTTACAAGGTTGACCTTGAGGAAACTGATGCCAGTCCAGGCTCAGTCTCCTCTATTAACAGGCAAGGTGCCAGAAGAGGTTTAGTGTTGTAAATATTTATGGACTTTCCTTAAATTGGCATAAAGCAAACTGATGCATGTGTCAGGGGAATGACATGATAAGAGTACATTACATTCCTCTAAAAGCAACAATAGACCACATTTCCTTGGCTCTCTCTCTCTCTCTCAATAGAATACATTACAGATTAGATGTATGGTCTCTCACAGGACTTTAGTTCACCACAAAACTTCCATGGCACTAAAACACGGGGGAGCCGAGGCCTTTAGACGCAAACTGAAAGTGAAAACCCCCAAAAAGTATCTAGAGGTCAAGTCTATAGCCTCAATGGGAGTCAATGGCAGTACAAAGCAATGACATGGAAGTACATAAAGTGATCAATCCTCTGCGATACCCACCTGGTTACTGGTGCATATCCTGAGACATCTAATCGATCCAGACTTTTATTTATTTCTATAGTCGCATGGGGGTGTCGTTTCTCTGGTTTGAGAGGAGGGCCGCAAGACAGACACTGATGAGATGATGGTTCGGGTTTTCTGTAGATTGTCATGACTGTGAATGTCTTTTAAGTGATCTTTTTTTATTTCTTTTGGTCAAGAAGCCAAACTTTGGCTTTGTGACCGCAGGATCAGGTTGATTCAGACTGGCGACCGCTGTATGAGGTTCAAAAGTAAACAGGAAGGATTGAAAAATACCCCACACGGTTTAAGACAAATCAACTTAGTCTGAGGTTTGAATACGTGTAGCCATGTAATTAAAGATATAGTTCGTATCTTGCACATGTTGAATGAAGTCGTCAGGATGTCGTCTGCAGGAGCCAGCTCAAATATCCCATGACCCATCGTATAGGGGGAAATGTAAGTGAAACAGGCTGTTGCAGTATGAAGCTGTTCCCTTTTTAACATTTACACAGATCTTGAGATAACTGCTGCTTCAGATCCACCTCCAAGACTTAAAAGGCGAAACAGCGGTAACAAAGTGGAAAGTGAAAGGATGAAATGGGAGTTGTGGTGGGAGGAAGGAATGATAAGGTGAACGAGAGGCCAGAAAATCAAACGAGAGGGTATGGAATAGCACTCAAATATAAGGAAGGAGGGGAGGAGGAAATGGGAGGGAAAGGGAGGAGAGGGGGGACCAGTGTTCGTTGTTATTGTTCCAGCTTCTGGTGGTGAAGCTGAGTGACCTCAATGACCGGAGGAGAGGCGCTGAGTGGCGGACCGCACCAACAGGCGGAGGATCGCAAAGGTCGGACCTCACATCTGCCACTAGAGATAAGGAGGTCACAGCAGAGGAAACAAATTCAGCAATCGACCTATTCCACTCAAATGCAACGTGAACACCTCAAGACAACATGAAGCCAGACAGACAAGAGAGGATCAAAGAGGAAATGTACAGTGGAGGAGAGATGCTAATATAGCCCAACTTAGGAGCCATCGTTGTGGAGGGAGACACATACTGTAGGGATATGTTATTAATGCCACGACAACAGCAAGTTACAGGTCCACTGAAAACACAGCAGGAAGACAGGTTTGTACCTCGGATCCTCTTCCATCTCACACTGCATGACATATAACACGGAGATGTCTGTGTACAGAACTCCACA
Source organism: Pholis gunnellus (assembly GCF_910591455.1). Classification (NCBI taxonomy): domain Eukaryota; kingdom Metazoa; phylum Chordata; class Actinopteri; order Perciformes; family Pholidae; genus Pholis; species Pholis gunnellus. The sequence goes on from NC_136547.1 coordinate 18,539,090, forward strand.
CCATTTGTGACTTAGCCAACTAGCCATTTGTTGAATACATTACTACCTGACAGCTCAAACAGATGGTAAGAGTCCGTTTTACGCAGGCTGATTGAAAAGGCAGAATGAGAAGGATTTGTTTGGTTTGTGGACGAGCAGGTAGAAGCCAACCCCAGATTCACTCTCGTTCTGGAACGAGCTTTATCCGCTTGTCTTGCTTATTTCCGGAGCCTTTTTTTTTAATAGCTCAGAAACATCCCCAACAGAGCAAAAATAAGAAAATCCAGACAGTGTGCAGGGTTCTCTGTAGAGACACACTTGTAATGGGTCATAAGTGATGATTGAGAGGGATTATGTTTGGATGAGACCATATGGTTTTTTCTCACCCGACTCATTCTGCCTTCAATTAAGGGATTTCCCCTGCATGTCATGAAACCAGATGGAGGAGAGAGGAAGGAGCAAGACCTGAAATCCAACAACCTGCCCCACATAGTGAGCATACATCACCACCGTGTGAAAGAGAGGCGCTGACAGCGTGTGTTAAAGAAATACGATGCTGGGGAGCAGTGTGGGACAGCCAAAGAGAGTTCACAGAGCACAGAACACGGCAGTACAGTGGACACACGCCACGGTTGGGAACAAATCATTTTCAGGACAGTTAAATTCAAAAAGGGGGAGAAAAACTTCCCTTTACTTGAGTGTCTATTTGTGGCCTGAACCTCCAAGTTTTGGAGCAAAAAAACATCTTTCTTTCAAGGTTCGTGTCCACAAGGCCACCGTAGTTTAAAGGGACATTTTGGCACATTAAATGTGGACGTCAAATCAGTGTTGATAGTAAATGTAATCAATTGAAGCAATACATTCCTCCATGAGTGTTATATTGACTCAGAGAGCTGAGTTTGCAGTTTAAACCCCCCCCCCCCCACCACTGTCTGCATCCAGCGGCGTCATTTGATTTGACAGAACGTAGTTGGATGCATAGTTGACTGAAATATGAGCGCTGAGGATGTTCTGGACGAGGACACATTTTACAATGTTTTTGATGAATCACATATTCAAGACAAGAGTTCACGGCTGAAGAGATGCAGCAGACAAGAGTCAGGCGACTGCGGCTGCAGCAGAGATCATATGGCGGGAACCTCCAGAACCTCCAGAACCTCCAGAACCTGAGCTGCTGAGAGCAATGCATCCTGGTACATGTAGGCACTACCGGTACGGCTCTCTTAAGCAGGAGAAATCAGCTTTCTCTGTCAATACAGTGCACACTGAGGAATGAATTGCTTTAATTGACTACATTTACCATGAGCACTGGTTGGGATTTCCACATTTTAAAAAGGTGTCAGGTGCCAAAATTTCCCTTCAAGAGAAGTTGTGTGAGAGAAGAGAAGATCTTTACCTGAATTAAGTGCACTGAAAGTGAAATGACCCCAACCTTGATAAACACCCAATCACATAAAAGATAGGTTCATATTTGTTTACAATGGAAATCTTAATACAATGCTCACATGACATATATATATATATGGCCAGTGTGACAACAAGAGCAACAATTAACTGCACATATGGCACACGAGCATGGTATTAAGACAAGGTGTGAAAATAATAGAAACCTATTCTTTTGCATCCTGATACCTCCATTCAAGTTAACAGTGGGATGCAGGTTACTGAGAAGAAGAAGAATGTGACACGACAGTATATGTCCCGAGCTGGTATACGGTATAAAGTACCTCACATGTTATGGGACTCTTTTTTTTCAGATTGGGGCAGCACTGCTGTGAAACGTGAAGGTCGAAAAAACACAAGAAGGGAAGGGGAACATTTTTGTGAGGTGTGATTATGATGAAAAATAATAATAATGGTATATATATATATATAATAAACATATTTTCACTTTCAAAATCAATGATATCTTTGCAGACGTACATGCCAACGAATCATTTCTTTAAAGAACAGATCAGAGACTGATGTGTTGATACAGCCATGTGCAAAGGTTTGTCATTTGGGCCCAAAATGATTAAAGGACAGTTAAACATTAAAAAGCCAGTTACACAAGCCAGTCCAATATCCAGCAAACTGGATCAATTACTGGAACTGATCACTGGTCGATACTAAGCCATTGGATATGCCCTCAATGGGCAATAAAAAAAATATAAAGTAACCTTTATAATGGGTCTGTATGTCCGTAGTAATTGGGATTATTTTCTGGTAAGGACTAATAAATCAATGCAGTGCAAAAAAAAAGGAAGTTTATAGTTAGTGATGAATCAAAAGAATTGTGATTGGATTCGTGTTTATTTTTAAGATGAGAGGCGGAACCTTTGACGGGTAAATTTGAACGTTTAACAGGAGTATTCTCAGATCACATCATTTTGAGATAAAGTGCTTGAACATCACACAGTTAGGAGGCTTATCAATTACACCAGCAAGGCCCAGGACTCATAACACGACCAGTATTACTGAACATAACCTGATATTATGCGAGAGTCAAAGTCTTGCATTTGCATGTATCTAAGCGTATGTGTAGCAATAAAAGAATGTTTTATCAGGACTTTTACTTATTCTTTCCATTGTGGTATCGCTACTTTTGCTAAAGAAATTAGAATACTTTTCCAACGATAGGTGGAAGCAGAGCACAGGGTTTAAATGCATCCGTCTTCTTGTGCCTATTTGATTAGGTAGTAGAGAAACGTGCACACTGCTTAGGACCGGCCAATCAAGTTCACCACGGTAGATCGTCAATAAGCCATGGTTTAACTGAAGCCATGGTTTTTCACCTGCTCCCTTTTACCGTGTTCATTTGGTGTTGGTGCAAATTCAACACATCCTCCATCTGTTTCACATGAAGTGCTTCCTGTGGTTAACGGGGCCGTAATCCCTTTACTTCCCTGAAAGGTGTTTCCGGGAAACATCTTCAGGATTAGTGGAGTTTCATTAGCAGCAGCTTAGCTGCCAACAAAAACGGTCACGTGAGGAAAACACAAGCGAAACGGGAGACGTGGCCTTTAGAGACGCGTGTATTTGTATAAGCAAAGGTCCCAATGCACGGACGCTCAATAGGGGGATGGATGCAGCATTCAACGTTGACAAGTTAACTGTGCCCTCGACTCCTGAGCCACTTGCTGAAGCATTAGAACATATATTTTGGGGAACATCTCTCGGCATCATTTGCTCCGTGTAGTAGAACCAACCGTAGAATGGGACGGTGGGATTCACTTGACAATGGGGCCGTGTGAGTTGTGTTTGGTCTCCACATTTGTGGAGTTTTCTGGCGCTGCACTCATGAATCTCATTCACTACTGCGTGTGGTGTGTGTGTGTGTGTGTGTGTGTGTGTGTGTGTGTCCATTACCCAGTGTCGTCAAGCACATCCTGATCAGCCTCTGCAGCGGACGACTCCACATCTGCACTGCTCTCGCTGCCCTGAGCCGACAGATCGCACAGAGACTCGGGGCTCACACACTCGCCACTGGAACGGACATAAACACACAGAACCAGGTGGTTTTTATTGACTTAGTTATTATGTATAATGCTATTTTAGAACGTGCGTGTGGACCTCAATGACCACCTCCCTCTGCCTAAGAAGCAGCACATGGTGTGAACCACATGTGCGCCGCTTCTATGTCATTTTTTGTCTTTTGTAGTTTGTACTTTGTTACAACCCTGATTCCCGTTTCTTGTGTGTGTGTGTGTGTGTGTGTGTGTGTGTCTACTATGCCTACTGACTTGACATGCTTCTGCAGTAGCAGGAGGGCTTGCTCCCTCTCCTGCAACCTCCTCTTCAGGGAGGTGATTTCCTTCTGCTTCTCGAGCAGCTCCTTCTGGAGACGATAGTTGCTCTCCTCCAGAGTCTCACAGAACGCCTGGAGGGAGGCGGTGACGGAGAAAAGATGAACAGAAAATATTTGCCGGCAGTAGGAACAAGGATTGGCGGGCAAATAAAACACAATAAAGACAATAAAAAAAAGTGTATTTCTTTCTGTCTTCTGATCTGCAGTTGGGTGTTTCTTTTCATATCTAATCTAAAATAAAAAAACGTGGTCAAGTAAATATCTAAGAGTCTAAAGAAAAACTAAGTGTGAACTTTAGAGTAGTCTTGGTTTCTATACATCCTGCTACGGAGAAAACATGGTCGCTTCTCAAAGCTCCTGTATCAATGATCAATACTCTTTAAAAAGGCCTTGAAGTGACACGGATAACACATACAGTACACGAGCTAACGTGATGGCACGTGCGTATGCACACTTACTCTGCTCTCCTCCAGACTATCAAAAGGCCCAGGTGGGTCATCCAGACACAGAAACTCTCTCACTGCCAGGCTGTCGAGGAGAACAAATGAGGTGACATGAATGTGTGTGTGTGTGGTTGTTGTTGTTAATGAATACAATTAAGAAAATGTAAAAAAAAATTAAGATCAGATGACCACATCGTTTACACAAAAAGGCAAGAATAAAAGACGCTCTGCATAATCACGTCACATACCAGTTGGCGATGTCCTTGTGTGCCACCAGGTTTTGCAAAAAAGCCTGCAGTCCCAACTGTCTGTCTTCCAGGAAGTCGCTGTCATAGTTGTCTTTGAACCACCGCTTGGGAGGAAGCGAGAGGCGGAAGCCGGGGAACATCTCCTTCAGCTAGAAGACACACAAACGCACACTAATCACATGGTCTCTCTCAATGAGTTAGTTACAGTGAAAGAATACTTTACAGTTGGGGACAAGCAAAGAGAAATGGTACATGCTGCTGCTCCCTGAAGCACTCGCTGAGATCAACTAATGAAGTCTGCTGTCCTCCAATCTGTTTCCCTCATCAAATAACCACCTTTTAAAAAAGGTATCACGACTACACATGCAATACACTTACAAGGAAGTTCATCGTTTTTTGTTAAACCAGCCGCACTGTGCGGATGCATAGATCTGTGAAAATAAAAAGCTAAGAGCAGCAAATGAAATCAGCTTGCCAGATATTTAGCTGGTACCCTTTAGCACTGAGCTCCAGGGGCCCCTCGGTGTGTTCTCTATTGAATGCACGAGTGTAGAGACGGTGCTCAACAGCAAATAAGCTGTTCAGTGTGGAGGAAGAGAAATCGCATCATTACACCAAAATGTTACAAAAACCAGGAAGTAACCGGTCCACCGACCAGTCAAAATGCAGTTTACATCCATATCTGTGCAAAATCTCATCACTTTATAATTTTATCCTATTAGACATTTTTGTGAAATTGCCATAATTAGCATATTCACTCTTGAGTTATGGCCAAAAACATGTTCTGCCAGGTCACAGGGACGTTGACGATCGACCACCAAAATCTAACCGGCGCAACGCCTCTGGCCACGGCTGTCGCGGAGGCGTTTCAACTGTGTCAAACATGCGTCAACAACTCTGGAGAACCCTGAGGTAAATTACACTGGCATTCTCTGCTCGAGAACCGTTCCCACAGTCTGGGGGAGCAGAGAAAGAAAGACATTCATTCCCTCTACTGATAACCCTCGCATCAACCTCCTGCCACATTCTGAGATACGACCCCGACGGGAGGAACTGTTGCTTACGCGCCAAACCACACAGCTTCTGAAAGTACTGCTCAGTGTGTGTGTGTGTGTGTCTGTGCAATGTTTGACATGAAAACTTGTCAGAATACCGTTACAAATGAACCCCTTCAGAAATGACCAATTGCTGCCTTTAATAAGAACTAGGGCTGACCTCTTCTGCTCCGTGTCCTGTGCAGACTGCCTCAACTGGAGCCTTCAAAGTGAATCACGTCTATTTCCATCTCTTGCCTTTACACCAAATGTAAACCTTGCTCGTGATTTACTAAATCCTCAAAACAGATGTAGGCGGAATAGTGGAAGGCGGAATTCTTTCATTGCATGTGGTCAACTTTGGGCGATACCGTGTTGAGAAGAGGCCCTGATGTCAGTTTGATCGGCAGGAGGTGGCTTCAGTGTCTTTGTACACATTGTTTGTCTTCACTTGGCAGCCCGAGCCTCATGTGCTCAAAACGTACAGTAAATAATGTTGAGTGAGGTTCCACACCACGAAAACCAGCAACGGTTGATTCCGGCCACACGGTGTGAAGACCGCTCCGCATGCTGAAAAACCGGATCAATCATGTGTTCCATGCCTCGTTTATCTTCATTACGTGTGATTACGTGTGCATTGATGGATGCACCCGATGCTGAAACATTTCCTGCTATTTGAACGTGTGAACAATGCGAGGCCTCAAAAATGACAGTAGGTGGACGATAGAAGAGCATTTATCGTGGACATTACAGCCGACTTTTGCAGGGAAAAGTCACAAGATCGATAAAAGTCTCCTTACCTCTTGCTCCTAACTAGGGTGATCCCAGTTCCTGTGTGTCCATTCTTCTTGCCTGGGGTTACTGAATTACTGCATTTCAGTTATAGATTTAATCTGTATTTTACAACCCTATAAAAATAAGTTTTGCTTGTTTGTTGCAGATATTTAGCGTCATCCTTTTTTTTCTGTTGCGGGCTCCTTTTTTTCATACAGTATTATCACATGGCATCACATCCCCGTCTGCTGGCAATACCCCCCCCCCCCCTTTATAATCTGTGACAAAACGATCCATCCCGAAACCACGAGAGACCTGTTCCCTAGTTGGCTCGGGCCTGTTGGCCATTTGGGAACAGAAGGCTTCTTTGTGTAAGTTTAATCACTTCCACATTGCACTCAAAAACAAAAGAAGGCACGCTGAAAGCAATTCTTTGATGTCATAAACAGCGTCCGCAAGCAGATGATCACTAAACGAAGCTTCAGATAGAGATCTGGGACTGCCCGTACTTTGCACACAAAACGTGCGCATGTACATAGAACACACCTTGTCGTTGAGTCTGGAGAAGTCTGTGTACCTTCTAAAAACAACCCAGCTCTCATCGGGAGTCTTCCTGACCAGGACCTTGAATACCTGCAGCAGAGATAAGACAACACACGTGAACTTAAAGCCACATTCTATGAAGTAATTGTTGACATTTGACCTTTACCTATAGCATTTCAAATGTAATCAGAGCACTTAGCTGGAGAGTTGTGCCACAGATAGACAAGTTCAAAAAGGGTGTCGTGACAAGCCCATTTTCTGCTTTCGTACCGTGAACTTGGCCCTCTCCTCCATGACCTCGTACCCCAGCACAGTGGGGGTGATGGGCCTCTCCTCATCTTGCTGGCTCCCAGCAGGGTCCGAAATGGAGCGTGGACAGCGGGAGTACTCGATGGAGGGCTCCAGAGTCCCGTTCACCCTGGCCAGTGTCACGGGGCTGAAGAGGGGCGGCGGCGTCCTGCTCCGACCGCCTATGTCCATGCCGCGGGATTGCCGCCGGGAACCTACTCCTCCGCATCCTCTTCCGTGGTCCTCCCCGGCCAAGATGCTGGAGACGCTGCCTAGCGACGAGGCTCGCTGCGGCCGCCTGAGCTTGCCGCTACCTGCCGACAAGGCTCTGTCCATCGGCACGGGGACAGGCACAAAGGGTGACGCCATCTTCCTGAGCTTTGTCCTCCTGCCCCGCCACCGCAGTAGTCAACCAGGCTCTTCACACGGACCTGGCTTCGCTTCAGTGGAAGCTGTGCAATAATGAAGTGAAGCAGTGGGGGGGGCTGACAACGACTCTGAGTACCCTGCATCAAGAAAAAGAAGAGAATAATCCTTATTCGTTTTATTCATCATGATCAAAATGGACTATAAGCCTCCCTAAAAATGGGATCCTTAGATTTTCCCTAAATTTCCACAAATGTAGCCAAAACTGTCAGCAAACATGATCCTTAAATAAGGGCGCCAGACTGTGAGGGCAGATGAATTATTGACATGAGCCACACATCATTCATAATTCATGGATTTGTGCATTTTATTTGTAAAATGCATGACGGGAAAAGGCCTGTGAAGATCTGTGGATCATTATAATAGTGAGTCAGATCCTCTTGTCCACTTATTCTCACAGCAGCCCGACTGATCCTAGCCGATGCTGCAAAAAGCCGCGATGAGATAAAAGTAAAGAGGAACCTGCAGATATTGATTTCAGCTCAGCCTGAGAGAGACTGTTGGCTACCTGTCAAACCTGTTTGGATTAATCCAGCATCAGTGGAGCTTAGGAGGGACCAGCCCTGTTCCTCTGTGTGATTATCTTAATTATACGTTAGTAATACACATTGCAATGGTGGATAGGATGTTAAAATACATATGTAAATGTCAATTTGAGGCCAGAGGACAAAATAAAAAAACAAACAAATGGAAACATTACAGAAGAAAAGCACAAAGGATGAATTGGTTAAGTTAACAGAATGACACTGGTGATATTTAGGCTGCTTACTCCTGACTATCGTTATTGTGGTGCGTTTAGGAATCATGTAGGACGAGCTGGGACTAGAGCCAGCATGACTACAAATATCCTGCTTTAACCAACGTCACACTTCTATGTCACGTTTCTTAAGTCAAAGCGGCCAATGATGTAGCTAGCGTTTGGTAGGGCAACGTTAGCACGCGAGCTAGCCCGACAGCGGTAGATGACGTCCTTTTACTGAAGAGTACGACCTCGATTAACACAATGTGGCAATGAACAAATACCGAATAGGAAGTAACCACCACGCAAAACAGCTGCAGCAGCTGCAGCTGTCGTTAGCTAGTTAAGAGTTGCTTACTATTCACATCGGTAAACAAAGTAGGGTTACTACAAAATAAAGGGCTGCTTATAATATTAGCTGCATGCCGAATGGAGTAGCAATTCCTAATAGTGGGTCAAAAGTTGTCTTCAATTTTCAACAAGGTATTGCGACAATAATACACAAGGTAACTCTAAATCGACAACAGCCAGCGGAAGACCCTGTGATTCAAGGCTATCACGTTACCCTCAAGTTAGCTCGTGAGCTAGTTACGGGCAGCCGGTGTGGACAAAGATGACCGCATGATGACAACGAGGTTCGCTTACCAGGAAGCCAGTATCCGTCCCCTTCAGAAAATCATTTTTTTAAACGTATAAAGCCCGATGTCTGGTTGTTCTGTCGCTGTTATTCCACTGCACTATCTCCTCCCCTGTCCTGTTCATGTTACCTCGGTTGAATTCGGTACCACAACAGTTGCAGTGCGCCAAGATAACCAGGTGGGGGCGCTGCAGCATAAATAATATTGAAATGATGTCAGTATCTGTCTGTTCTGTGAAGTAGCCTGATGATTCCTTGCTGGATAAAGTCCTAGTCGGACCCAAAATGCGACAAATCCCAACGGTTCATCCCTACAATTTATACTGTTTTTTTCATAAAATCAAATACATTCAACTCACTCAGATCATAACAATATTTCCTTCCTAAAATGCAAACAATACAACCACAAAGGTGTGCGTGCGCATATAAAAAAAAATCAAGCAGCCTTATATTTTGTGAGCCACAGGTGAATAGTACCAACATTATATGAGAAATATACACATTTGAAAATGTCTTCAAATATCTGAGAAGAAACTGCACCTGAATTAATAACCCAGAGATCTTTGTCATTGATGCCAAATAATGTCCCACTGTAGTCAGCATCTCAAGTTGACTTTACCTTTCCAGCCTTTAACAAAGAACAATGTTAACTCTATTCTGTGATGCCACAACATCAGCACCTGCAATGAGAGCAGGACTTATGAGAAGGAGATTTCTTCATTTCTTTAATTTCAAACATTCACATGTACTCAAGGATGAACTTTGACAATTTCACACAAATGTGTCACAGTATAAAATGATGACGTGATGACATTTCGACAGACAGGGATGTAAACTGCAACATGACTGGTCGGTGGAAGCAAACAACCGCGAGGTGGTATTTCTAGTATGGTGTGTGTGTCTGTGGTTAGCAGACTCTCACAAAGCACACCCATTGGCATGAGACATGGGCCAAAATCATAATATGGGTGTGTCTTTTACTGATGGGTGTGATTTCTAGATACTTTCTCAAGCTGCAGCCAGCAGCTTGAGCTTGGGTGTGTCAAATAAAATAACACTAATCAAACAGAACACGTCTTTCTTTCACTGAATCGTTCCCGATCACTTGTTGCCTTGAAGAAGAGTCTCTGTCAGTAAGTACAGGATGTGCCTTGTTGTCATTTGATTTTGATGACAAAAGATTACCCTGTTTTAGTAACAGTTCATGACTTTTTACCTAGTTTCCAAAGCTAACAGTAGTCGAGCGGTGATGAGCAATATCTGTGTGATTTTTACTGGGTTTGGTGACATTTCACTTTTGTTTAAGAATCTGAATCGATTTAGAATAATCAGTGAGTGAAAAGATTATGGGAAAGGAAGAATGAGGATTTGTCTACACGTGTCTGGAGAAGGGAGAGTATTGTTGGAGGATGCTTTTAGTTCTAAACTAAAACTATTACAAAAGTATTTAAAGGAATCCAGAAGCTGCTTATGTTGTACAACTGCAAACGATTTCAGCCAAGAGGCCGAAGACTTGAAATTCATGAAAACCATAATATGGATTCAGTAGCGTCTGTGAAACACCACGCATGTCGTCCCTGAGAATCCACGTAAAAAGCGTAAGAATGCAGACTAAGAACTATTCTTGTGGCTGGAAAAAGTTTTTCAGATAAAAGATATGCTACGGTTTATAGTGCAATGACTAATGCTCCTGCTCTGTAACAGACACAATGACGACATCCACCTCATCCAAGACATCCAAGGCCAACACCACCTTCTCTCTGGCCTTGTTCAAAAAGCTGAGTGATGAGGACAAGACAGCGAATATCTTCTACTCCCCTTTCAGCATCTCTTCAGCCCTGGCTATGGTGATGCTGGGGACCGCGGGCAACACAGCCACGCAGATGTCAGAGGTACACACACACACACACACACACACACACACACACACACACACACACACACACACACACACAATGAACAGTAACAAGTTTCAGTTGTCACGTTAACACACCCATCTGGAAGTGTTTGTACAGACATGCATTCAAAAGTCATTGCAAGTCAGTGGATCTGGTTCATCACGCTGTTGGAATTTCGCAACTACATTATTAAAGGAGAAAGGCGTGGGTTCAGGTTTACCTTTGTAATGGGCACAAGTTCTCTTCATAATGTATTCTTAATGAAAGAAGAGGCATCTTCCAAGAAATATTAAAAACATCCGTAAATGATTCAGACCCATAAATGTATAAGAGGTGAGAGGGTTTGGGCCAGATTTTGCGATGGAAAATGTTGACCTCATTGTCTTGCAGAGTGGGTGTGGCAGGAGAAAGTGTTTGGACATGCATATATTACTCATTCTGTCTCCCAGCGTCAGCAGGGATCTGTTCTATTCTGCCTCGGATTACAGGGAGAGGAGTAGTTCCTCTGTGTTGTAAGACCACAAAAATGATCAGCACAGTGAAGCGACAAAGCCTGTAACTTTTTCCTACTTTCAGACTTTCACAAACAAAACAGAGACGTGTGATATTGTAACTTTAAGTTCATTTTGCTGTTATTAGAGAGCTGCAGGGATGACACAATTCTTTTAGGCCAATCCGGAAGTTAGCGTCTCAACGGTTCCCTCACAATAAGCCGACGGGAGTTTTCCTTTGTGTTTTAGCATATTGCAGAAAAAAAAGCTCGTGGCAAACGAATGTTTGTGATACTTACATGTTTGGTTCAGCAAGATAATCTTCACAAATGAACAACAACTACATGATTTTTGAGGCATGACCACAATCACCAGATGTAAAAAGCTAACGTCAGGCTCCAAACAAACTACGCCACGGTCACATGACTTCACATCACCACCACTAAGATAAAAGAGGACGAGTGTTCTAGTGATGACGTTTAGTGGTCTAATTTAGCCACTTGTTAGGAACAACTTTTTTTCGAGATAAAAGCTTCAAAATTCTCGAGACGGGTATTCACTGACTTATTATATCTCATAGAACAAAACATTAAAATCTCTTCAGCTTGTGTTGACAGCAGGCCTTATTTCAGGCATTTAACCAAAAACATATTTAAAAAAACCTATTGTCTTCTAAACGAGAGACCCGACAATCTCAGGTTTAAACTTCTAAACATATGTTCTCATACTTTGGGAACATTTCTGAATGACTATAACTTTTACAGCGTGGAATTGCGACTCTTACGACTGAGGGAATTAGACAACTTGAAGACTGGAGTGACTCCAGAATAAAAAATGTGTATTAAGACTGCGGGACGTCGGGATGTCGATGGAGTAACAATTCAGTCAGATGTGAAGTTGACGATGTGGGCAGTTGAGGATGAACATGCGATGGAATTTCACTGGGAAGGGATTCTGACTCTGTTGTTAGCAGAAGAGCATAATCAGTTAATGTGTGTGTACATGCATGCCTTTGTTTGCATGTGTGACTCAGCATGAGGCTGTACAGCAGTTTATTTTCTCTGGCCAGTCGCCAGAGTCTTCAGATGCAGATAGTTCACCTATGCATCAATCTACCCTGCCCCACACACACACACACACACACACACATACACAAACATACACACTATCACCTTTACAGTGATCTTACTAATGAGAGAAACTACCATTTGCACCTCCAGGTCCTTTGCTTCACTGAGGCAGAGCAACCAAAGCCGGCGGAAGAAGAGCAGATGCAAACGCAGTCGCCGAAGCAGTCGCAGATGCAGTCGCAGATGCAGATGCGGATGCAGTTGCGGACGCAGATACAGCACACCAGCAGACTGCCTCAGTATCTGGTCAAGGTGGTAACAAAGCCAAAATTAAAGGCATAATTAATGATTAGGCTTAGTGGTGTCATCGGGTGAGGAAAACTGAGATTTTGGTATTCACACTTTCACAATTTCCCACTGCTTTGCTCGTGCTGCATCTTTTAAAACATAATTTGGAAATATGAAGTGTACAGTGAAGCTTTAAAAAGCAAAGCAAGCTGAGTTATGAACAGATGGCAAATTTGGTGTCTTGACAAAACAACAAAAGCACTCCATCCTAAAATGTCTTTGGTCCACTTTAAATAAGACGGTGTAAAACAACATACTAGTGAGCAAATGGGTGTGTAACTGTGAAAAAAAACCGTCCCCATGGATTACTTATTATTTCACAATAATGTTCATGATGTGATGGCTTTTCTTTGGTCTGTTTTTTCCATATTCTTTCCAAAAGGTGCTGTGGGTCTCATAAAGAGAAATTAAACTTCTGAAAATTTCCGGGTCGTGGGAGGTTTTGCTGAAAGTCATTCTAATTACAGTAAATGATGAGAACAATAACACCAAAATCATCCATTATATATTCCCTTCACTGGGAAGCATTCCATGCTGGCACATGGAAGCAATTGCCAATACAGTAGCATTGCCTACAGCATGGATTCATGACATGTATTAAAGGTGCTAAAAGTTGTATTTCCTGCCTTGGTATCGTTTAAACACCCAACACGATGTTTGCAAAGCTGTAGTATGGAGCACCAGGGTTAATGATGATGTTGGTGTCTATTCTCATTATTTAAGAGGTAAGCTGACCACGAGGTCGATGGTCCATATTAGCATAATACACAGTTGTCTTGCATCTATCACTGGCTCAGTGTATCTTTGTAACACGCAGGTCTTCTCTGGCTGTTCGCAGTGCCTGAAACCCGAGGATGGTAAAGACGATGTCCATGCTAGTTTTTCCCAACTGCTGAGTGAGCTCAACAAGAAGGACGCTCCATATGCCCTCAGCCTTGCCAACAGGCTGTATGGGGAGCAGTCCTACCAGTTTGTCAAGGTGTGTGTATGTGAGCCTGTTTTGCTCAGCATGAGCTAATTAATTGGTAATAAAGTGAACTGCAACTCTGTAAATGTGCACCCTAATTTCTCGTTAGCTGGATTTTTGCTTCTCGAGGTTCAACACATCCAATTGCTAACTGTATGAGACAATGGACCCTTTGCTAAGCCCCGCCCCCTCTGCTATTCCGTCAAGCTGTCAGAGCTGCCATAGAGCCCACACTGTCACTAACTGCACTCACTGAGTAAATATCAACAATTATTTTGGAGAAAAAAAGCTATCTCAGAGGGAATGAGAATAATTGTGGTGCGAGTGTTCAAATGTGCTGTTTTTGCTTCCAGGATTTCTTATCAGAAACCAGAAAGCACTACAACGCTGAGCTGGAGTCTGTGGACTTCAAAAGCAACGCAGAGGACGCCAGGGTCAACATCAACAGCTGGGTGGAGAAGGAGACGCAAGGTAGATCTCACACACACTCATCAGTACATTACATAGACTGGGAACCCTTTCAAGAGTACATGATACTGTAGGTGTACACCCGGGTTCTTTGATCCATCTTTACTTTACGTTGTGTCCTTCTATGGGTTATGTAATATTTATTTTCTTTTTAATTAAAAAGAAAAATCTACCTGATTTTATATTTGAGCCTTCTGTTCCTTTTTTAGTGCATCTCTTCTTCTTCTTCTTCTTCTTCTTCAAGTAGTGTTCGTACTTCTAGAAGTTGTGGTGGAAGATGAAATACAATGTTCCTGAGCTCTGGATAAAAACATTACTAGTCTGTGTCTCTGTCTTAATGATGTCTTTTCTCAACACTGACCACCAGAAAAAATCAAGGACTTGCTGAAGAAGGATATAGTGGACAGCGCGACCAGGCTGGTCTTGGTCAATGCCATCTACTTCAAAGGCAACTGGGACAAAAAGTTCGAGGAGGATTCTACCGTTGATGCTCAGTTTAAAATCAACAAGGTAACGCTGCACAAAGTCTGAAGAAAAGGAATTAGCGTGTCTTGCAAAATTTCTTGAGATTACAAAATGTTAAGACATCAGGCTTCCATTGTAATAATTAAAGTGTCTATTTAGAACTATGATATCAGAAGTATCATAAACTGGACCTTTTGATGTGATGATAACGAGGGATGGGTACCAACACCCGCTGTTAAAAGGGCCCCGGTGCTAAATTCTAAAAGACCAGAGTATTGATAAGCTCCCACCTTATTAGTTCTTTATCGGTACTTTTCAACGTTTTGGAAAAAGAACCAATTAGAGTATCGATAAAGAACCGAACCATGAAGAGTATCACTAAGAGTTGTATCGATAAAATCCTAATGACACCCATTCCTAATGATTACTCCACAAGAAAAGGTCTTCTTCTGTTTGCTGCTTTCTTTAGAATGACACAAAGTCGGTGAAGATGATGCGCCAGAAAAGTAAATTCCCTCTCTCCTCCATTCCTGAGGCCAACTGCCAGGTAATGTCCGTGTTTTTCAACAGTGTGGTTTCTCCCATGTCTGTTTGTCTGCTATGCAATCTGATATGTTGGTGATTTGAGAACCGATCTCAAGAAAATACTGTGAACAGATTTACCACAATTGGTTCCATTTTAACTAATAACTAATCAGATTATCTTCAAATGAAATGAAAAGAAAAACATAATGTGTTTGGACAGATCCTAGAGATGCCCTATGAAGGGGAGGAGCTAAGCATGCTCATCTTCCTGCCCGATGAGATAGAGGACGACACAACAGGCTTGGAGAAGGTGGGACACATATACACACACAAAAAACAATATTAAACAGACCGATTAATAATTTATATTGCACCCACACTAGCTGGAGAGGGAGCTGACCTATGAGAAATTTGCGGAGTGGACTCGTTCAGACATGATGGGTCAAACTGAGGTTGAGGTGAAGCTGCCTCGCTTCAAGATGGAGGAGACGTATAACTTGAAAGATGTTCTGACCAGCATGGGCATGGTGGACGCTTTTGATGTCACAAAGAGTGACTTTTCCGGTGAGAAACACACCATGAATGTATAAGCTGCATAATTATTCTAAGAGCACAGCATATCAGAACAGACAAAGCAATGGACTCTCTCCTGTAACAGGCATGTCCCCAGCAAACGACCTGGTGCTGTCACATGTCGTCCACAAGGCTTTCGTGGAGGTCAACGAGGAGGGGACGGAGGCTGCTGCTGCCACTGCTGCTATCCTGACGGAACGCTCTATATTGATTCCTGCCACATTCATCGCAGACCACCCCTTCCTCTTCTTCATCCGACACAACCCCACCAAGTCCGTTCTCTTTGCGGGCCGATACTGCTCCCCCGAGTGAGAACTACTGTACGCCCTGCAGACATGTAAAGGAACCTGACCCCATTCTACGTGAGAACGAGAGCCACAGATGAAAAAGAAAAAAATACATATTTTTGATCATTTGCATCTTTGTCTTTGTGGTCGTATCCTGTCTCTTTGTTATTCTGGGTCTCGTTTTTTGTTCATTTCGCAACTCTTTGGATGTTTAGTGTCTCTTTTTGATAGTTTTGTGTCACTTTTTGGTCCTTTTATGTCCATTTGTGAGTTCTCAACAAATATTCTAGCAGAAACTTCAAACGGCTCTGTGCCCAGTAGCCTTCTTCACTAATCCGTCCATGCCTGTAGAGCACAGTGATTCAGCGAGGGGAGGGATATATCTATTGAAGCTACTATATGATGCTTATAGGTGTTGCTGGAAGAAATGGAGAATCACTGCTCTAGAATGTGTCTGTAAATTCTCATCATTGTTCCTGTCCAATATTTTCAAGACCTGGATTTAGCTAGAGAGCCTTTGAAAAGAAACTGCGGTATGGTACTAGATCAAATAAAAGTTCATATTTGAGTCTGTGTTTGTCCACCTTCTGTTTGTCATCCTGCACAAATACTTTCTATCTGTGATCCACGTCCTTCTCACTGCACCTTTTACATTCCATTACATCCTCTCATCCATTCATCTGTCAAGAAATGGAAAGTTTTGCAGTTGTTTTCACAAGTCTGTTCTCTGCAGGTGTGTAGCACCTCTAGTTCTAAGCAATGATAGCAATAGAGACACTAACAGCTCACTAGGTTCGGGGAGCGGTATGCCTTGAATAACTCACGAGAGGAGTTGGTATTGAGCTGAACTGCTGACAGTTTTATTGCCTTACAGCAATAACAAAACTTGTACAACACTGCACTTTGTATACAGAACATTTAAATAAAAATAGAGCTTGTTAGAGTATCAAATAAAATAGAAAACAAAAACAAAGAATAAGTCCCATTTGAGTGGAAATCTTCAAAGAATGCTCCTTTAAATGAAGGAGTTTTTGATTCAAAGAGTTCAGTTCCTTGTCTTTGTGTGTGTACGAGTCATCGTATACATCGTGTAGTGTGTACGTGTTCTTATCTGGTGTCTCAATGATCAAATGAAGCTTGTCAGACATCTTCTGTGGGCAGATTCTTATATCCATCTGGTCAATGGATTGGATGATATACCGGTACAATAGCGTTATGAGGGACACTATGACATTTAGTTTTCACTAGCATTAACTGATTACAAACTACAACACTCTATAGGGACTGATATTATTGTTTAGAAATACTAGAGAGATATATTAATGCAAAGAATAGAGAGATGTCGATAGCTATTTCTTGTATTTTTAGAATTCGCTCGTACATTCTGTAACCTGCACTTACAATTTCACTCCGTGCATCATTTACTTTGAGCTAAACTCCTTAGCTATAACTCTGGCTGTCGTTGACGAGAGACGTTACTTGGCAGAGTGAGAAAGCCAGCGCAGCAGCCTCCCCAAGGTCCTAGTGCCCGGGTTTTATATCGTTAAGTATGATGATAGGCTATTGGATTGTAATTTGAAGGGGGAGAAAACATACAAACCAGAACATGAACACGCACATATGTAGCATGTCAGAGTTATAAATAACTTGTCCATGTGAGAAACAATAGTTTAATTTAATGACATCACCAAAATAAAAAAGTTTTTTTTTTTAAAGCCAATAATGCCAAATTATTTGGGGG
The DNA here is from genome assembly GCF_910591455.1 of Pholis gunnellus. Classification (NCBI taxonomy): domain Eukaryota; kingdom Metazoa; phylum Chordata; class Actinopteri; order Perciformes; family Pholidae; genus Pholis; species Pholis gunnellus. The sequence continues at coordinate 18,556,821 of NC_136547.1, forward strand.
GGCTGAAGAACATTTTAGGGGGGCTCACTTAGCAAGGCCTAACGACGCCCGTGGTACTACAGCATCAAACATATGATCAAACATCTGCAAGCAAAACCAGGGATCTTGTATTTCCAGAACTATTTATCACATAATTATTGTCTACAAAACACATTCTAACTGCCCCACCTCTAACCCATAGTGTCACGGCACAGGTAGTTCTAGAGAAAGTATTTGTTGTTACTTCCAGGAAAATGAAGCCTTCATACTGGCACACTCCAAATAGAGATTAAGAAAAAGAATATTCAAACAGAAAACACAAGATCACAATGTGCTTTCTCTCTTAAACTGGTTGACTCGTTTTGACACAGGGAATAAAGTAATGTAAATAAATAAGTCCAAGATGAAGGTTTAGTTTTCCTCAGTAATATTAATTAAAAACCCTGTGTTTATTAGTACAGTAATAATAGTTACTCTATAGGAATTATAATTATACAGCAATAACTTTAGAACAAATGAGAAGGCGGAAAGCTATTTTCTCCGTACGGCTTCTGTACAATGAGACGTGAGCGTGAAGACTTATTCACATCCATGGGCTTGTTAAAAGAAGGCTGCGACACGTTCTTGAGCCGCGCGGTATGACACATGCGCATTGTAGCAGAGGCTGCGACGTCGGTCGGCACTTGGTGCCCGTACAGGTGCTCTTTTGTTGCACTCCGCCTGACAATATTCTTTAGGTAGGCTCGTGCGCCAGCTAATGAGCCTGTCAGCAAGTGCAGACCAGACTTCACTGCGCATGTGTTGTACCGCAGTGATATGACGCGTGACAGCTCCTCACTTTACTATCCTTGATGAGAATGCGGAAGCTAATTGAGCAAGGTTTTTGGGGCGTGTCAGTCAGAATAGGTGTGATTTCAAGATACTTTCTCAAGCTGCAGCCAGACATACTTGAGCTTGGGTGTGTCAAATAAAATAACACTGATAGTTCAAACAGAACACGTCTTTCTTTCACTGAATCGTTCCCGATCACTTGTTGCCTTGAAGAAGAGTCTCTGTCAGTAAGTACAGGATGTGCCTTGTTGTCATTTTATTTTGATGAGAAAAGATTACCCTGTTTTAGTAACAGTTCATGACTTTTGCCCTAGTTTTTAAAGGTAACAGTAGTCGAGCGGTGACGAGCAATATCTGTGTGATTTTTACTGGGTTAAAGATTATGGGAAAGGAAGAATGAGGATTTGTCTACAGAAATATTCTTGTGGCTGGAAAAAAGTGGATAAAAGTGATTTGTGTTTTGCATAATCAGGGAAACAGATCCAAGCAGGAGAGTGCAAGTTTTTCAGATAAAAGATATGCTACGGTTTATAGTGCGATGAGAAATGAGTAATGCTCCTGCTCTGTAACAGACACAATGACGACATCCACCTCATCCAAGACATCCAAGGCCAACACCACCTTCTCTCTGGCCTTGTTCAAAAAGCTGAGTGATGAGGACAAGACAGCGAATATCTTCTACTCCCCTTTCAGCATCTCTTCAGCCCTGGCTATGGTGATGCTGGGGACCGCGGGCAACACAGCCACGCAGATGTCAGAGGTACACACACACACACACACACATACACACACACACACACAATGAACAGTAAAAAGTTTCAGTTCTCACGTTAACACGCCCATCTGGAAGTGTTTGTACAGGCATGCCTTCAAAAGTCATTGCAAGTCAGTGGATCTGGTTCATCACGCTGTTTGAATTCCCCAACCAAATGATTAAAGGAGAAAGGCGTGGGTTCAGGTTTACCTTTGTAATGGGCACAAGTTCTCTTCATAATGTCTTCTTAATGAAAGAAGGGGCATCTTCCAAGAAATATTAAAAACACGAGTAAATGATTCAGACCCAGAAATGTATAAGAGATGAGAGGGTTTTGGCCAGATTTTGCGATGGAAAACTTTGACCTCAATGTCTTGCAGAGTGGGTGTGGCATTTCACTGGGAAGGGATTCTGACTTTGTGGTTAATATGTGTGTACATGCATGCCCTGGTTTGTATGTGCGACTCAGCATGAGGCTGTAGACAGGTTTATTTTCTCTGGCCAGTCGCCAGAGTCTTCAGATGCAGATAGTTCACCTATGCATCATTCTGCCCTGCCACACACACACACACACACACTATCACCTTTACAGTGATCTTACTAATGAGAGAAACTACCATTTGCACCTCCAGGTCCTTTGCTTCACTGAGGCAGAGCAACCGAAGCAGGCGGAAGAAGAGCAGATGCAAACGCAGTCGCCGAAGCAGTCGCAGATGCAGTCGCAGATGCAGACGCGGATGCAGTTGCGGACGCAGATACAGCGCACCAGCAGACTGCCTCAGTATCTGGTCAAGGTGGTAACAAAGCAAAAATTAAAGGCATAATTAATGATTAGGCTTAGTGGTGTCATGAGATTTTGGTATTCACACTTCATTTCCCACTGCTTTGCTCGATAATCTTATCGTGCTGCATCTTTTAAAACATAATTTGGAAATATGAAGTTTACAGTGAAGCTTTAAAAAGCAAAACAAGCTGAGTTCTGGTCTGTTTTTGCCTTTTTCCATATTCTTTCCAAAAGGTGCTATGGAAAGAGAAATTAAACTTCTGAAAACTTCCGGGTCGTGGGAGGTTTTGCTGAAAGTCATTCTAATTACAGTAAATGATGAGAACAATAACACCAAAATCATCCATTATTTATTCCCTTCACTGGGCAGCATTCCATGCTGGCACAGACAAATTGAGAGACAATTGGCAATACAGTAGCATTGTCGAAAACAAAATAACTGACTATAATATTTGGCCTACAGCATGTATTAAAGGTGCTAAAAGTTGTATTTCCTGCCTTGGTATTGTTTAAACACCCAACACGGTGTTTGCAAAGCTGTAGTATGGAGCACCAGGGTTAATGATGATGTTGGTGTCTATTCTCATTATTTAAGAGGTAAGCTGACCACGAGGTCAATGGTCCTTATTAGCATAATACACAGTTGTCTTGCATCTATCACTGGTTCAGTGTATCTTTGTAACACGCATGCCTTCTCTGGCTGTCCGCAGTGCCTGAAACCCGAGGATGGTAAAGACGATGTCCACGCTAGCTTTTCCCAACTGCTGAGTGAGCTCAACAAGAAAGACGCTCCGTATGCCCTCAGTCTTGCCAACAGGCTGTATGGGGAGCAGTCCTACCAGTTTGTCAAGGTATGTGTATGTGAGCCTGTTTTCCTCAGCCTGAGTCAATTATTTGGTAATAAAGTGAACTGCAACCCTGTAAATGTGCACCCTAATTTCTCATTAGCAATTGGATGTGTTGAACCTCGAGAAGCAAGGATTCAGCTAACTGTATGAGACAATGGACCCTTTGCTAAGCCCCGCCCCCTCTGCTACTCCGTCAAGCTGTCAGAGCTGCCAAAGAGCCCACACTGTCACTAACTGCACTCACTGAGTAAATATCAACAATTATTATGGAGAAAAAAAGCTATCTCAGAGAGAAGCAGATGGAAGCCTAGAGACCACAGTGTTAAACTGAACCACCACATCACCTGGCGATCGAGACAGAAGACAATCATAATTAAGGAACTACCCTGTTTCTGTATAGCCAAGCCATTACATTACATTACGTTACAGTCATTTAGCAGATGCATTTATCCAAAGCGACTTACAATTCAGATTCTATCACAATTCTACACCGTAGGCACAGCTACAGGAGCAATTTTGGGGTTAAGTGTCTTGCTCAAGGACACATCAACATGCAACTACTGGAGCCTGAGCTGGGGATCGAACCAAGCATGTGTATATGTTCAGTTTCCAGCTCAACTCTCCGGGTAACGAGTATCTCTGCAACGTTTCACCATGACTAACTTGAAATCCGCAAAAACACCCTGAAAATGAAGAAGATCTGAAACGTTTGCATTAAATCTATATCTACGATTGGTTAATGTGAGTATCTAATTGTGGTGTGAGTGTTCAAATGTGCTGTTTTTGCTTCCAGGATTTCTTATCAGAAATCAGAAAGCACTACAACGCTGAGCTGGAGTCTGTGGACTTCAAAACCAACGCAGAGGACGCCAGGGTCAACATCAATAGCTGGGTGGAGAAGGAGACGCAAGGTAGATCTCACACACTCATCAGTACATTACATAGACTGGGAACCCTTTCAAGAGTACATGATACTGTAGGTGTACACCCGGGTTTTGAGTTGATGTTTACAAGTTCTTTAACCCATCTTTACTTTACGTTTTGTGTCCTTCTATGGGTTATGTAATATTTATTTTGTTTTTAATTTAAAAAAAGATTCTACCTGATTTTATATATGAGCCTTCTGTTCCTTGTTTTTCGTGCATCTCTTCTTCTTCTTCTTCTTCTTCTTCTTCTTCTTCTTCTTAAAGTAGTGTTAGTACTTCTAGTGTTAGTACTTCTAATTTTCCTGAGCTCTGGATAAAAACATTGCTAGTCTGTGTCTCTGTCTTAATAATGATGTCTTCTCACTAGGAAAAATCAAGGACTTGCTGGTCCAGGGTGCAGTGGGCAACGCGACCATGCTGGTCTTGGTCAATGCCATCTACTTCAAAGGCAACTGGGACAAAAAGTTCAAGGAGGATTCTACCGTTGATGCTCAGTTTAAAATCAACAAGGTAACGCTGCACAAAGTCTGAAGAAAAGGAATTAGCGTGTCTTGCAAAAAAAAATCTCGAGATTACAAAATGTTAAGACGTCAGGGCCCCGTTCCTCGTACGTGGTTCAACTAAGCCGATCAAATGTCCGATTAGCCAGCCTAAATTAACCAGATGATTGAAGTCAGGCTATCTCGGTTTCTCAAAGGCTGATCAGCGCTCAAACAATCTCGTTAATTTGAACCAGACTTCAGTAATCAGGATAATTGCGCGTGCCCGTCCTACTTCAAAAGGGGGAAGTATCACTCAGAGTTGTATCGCTAAAATCCTAACGACACCCATTCCTAATGATTACTCCACAAGAAAAGGTCTTCTTTGGTTTGCTGCTTTCTTTAGAATGACACGAAGTCGGTGAAGATGATGCGCCAGAAAAGTAAATTCCCTCTCTCCTCCATTCCTGAGGCCAACTGCCAGGTAATGTCCGTGTTTTTCAACAGTGTGGTTTCTCCCATGTCTGTTTGTCTGCTATGCAATCTGATATTTTGGTGATTTGAGAACCGATCTCAAGAAAATACAGTGAACAGATTTACCACAATTGGTTCCATTTTGACAATGGTTCCACCTTTCAGGCTTACGGTTATTATTATATGTCCATTTCTGTAACTAATCAGATTATCTTCAAATGAAATGAAAAGAAAAACATAATGTGTTTGGACAGATCCTAGAGATGCCCTATGAAGGGAAGGAGCTAAGCATGCTCATCTTCCTGCCCGATAAGATAGAGGACGACACAACAGGCTTGGAGAAGGTGGGACACATATACACACACAGAAAACAAATGCACAATATTAAACAGACCGATTTAATAATTAATATTGCACCCACACTAGCTGGAGAGGGAGCTGACCTATGAGAAATTTGCGGAGTGGACTCGTTCAGACATGATGGGTCAAACTGAGGTTGAGGTGAAGCTGCCTCGCTTCAAGATGAAGGAGACGTATAACTTGAAAGATGTTCTGACCAGCATGGGCATGGTGGACGCTTTTGATGTCGCAAAGAGTGACTTTTCCGGTGAGAAACACACCATAAATGTATAAGCTGCATAATTATTCTAAGAGCACAGCATATCAGAACAATCAAAGCAATGGACTCTCTCCTGTAACAGGCATGTCCCCAGCAAACAACCTGGTGCTGTCACATGTCGTCCACAAGGCTTTCGTGGAGGTCAATGAGGAGGGGACGGAGGCTGCTGCTGCCACTGGTGCTATCATGACGGCGACCTCGATAATGATTCCTGCCACATTCATCGCAGACCACCCCTTCCTCTTCTTCATCCGACACAACCCCACCATGAGCGTTCTCTTTGCGGGCCGATACTGCTCCCCCGAGTGAGAACTACTGTACGCCCTGCAGACATGTGAAGGAACCTGACCCCATTCTACGTGAGAACGAGAGCCACAGATTAAAAAGAAAGACATGTTTTTGGTAATCGTGTGGTAATCTTTGTGGTCGTATCCTGTCTCTTGGTTGTTCTGGGTCTCGTTTTGGTCATTTCGCAACTCTGTGGATGTTTAGAGTCTCTTTTTGATAGTTTTGCATCACTTTTTGGTAATTTTATATCCAATTGTGTCTTCCCAAAAAAAAATCCAGGAGATACAGTAGTTCACTAATCTGTCCATGCCTGTAGAGCACAGTGATTCAGCGAGGGGAGGGATATATCTATTGAAGCTACTATATGATGCTAATAGGCGTTGCTGGAAGAAATGGAGAATCACTGCTCTAGAATGTGTCTGTAAATTCTCATTCTCAGAGAGCCTTTGAAAAGAAACTGCTGTATGGTACTAGATCAAATAAAAGTTCAAATTTGAGTTGTTTTCACAAGTCTGTTCTCTGCAGGTGTGTAGCACCTCTAGTTCTCAGTCAGTGAGTTTTCATGCATGGAAAGTATCCCCAAAAAGCCCCTTCCTGGGCAGAATAATAAGAACGCCTAGAATAACAATAGGGCCTTCGCTGGCCCGACATTGTCGGTGGCTCGGGCCCTAATGAGTGAATCAATGCAATGATTATGTAGTTAGGGTGAATTGATAAAAGTGGCTGGAGAAGCACACACAAGGAGCATCACACACACTAACATACATATCATCAATATGCAGCATGAGTCCCTCCTTTCCTTGCATCATCTCAAAGAATTCTTGAGATGAGCTCCATCTGGTGGAACATCACAGTGTTGTAACGTCTTGTATCAGCCTCAAGTTGTTGTTCATCTATCGAGCAAGTACACAGCACCTCTGCATTCCTCCAGCTATCAAGCACATTCTCCATCTTAATTAAATTAATGGTGATAATTAAATTCATTCATTCATTCGTATATGGTAAGTCATCTTGTTGTGAATGAAGTATGTCCTTAGTTATTGGTTATACATTATATGATTGTCTAAATGAAGAAAGGGAGTTAATGAAGTCTCATGTTAGCAACAGAAAGAGACTAGAATAACTTATTTCTCTGCACTATTTGTGTGGGTTGGGTGTTTTTAAAACTAGAATCTGGAGGATTCCTTATTGGTGAGCCCGGCCCAACGAGACTGTCGATGGATGTGAGAGCGGTGTGGCCTACTGTAGGATCTGCCCACAGAAGATGTCTGACAAGCTTCATTTGATCATTGAGACACCAGATAAGAACACGTACACACAAAGACAAGGAACTGAACTCTTTGAATCAAAAACTCCTTCATTTAAAGGAGCATTCTTTGAAGATTTCCACTCAAATGGGACTTATTCTTTGTTTTATTTCTATTTTATTTGATACTCTAACAAGCTCTATTTTTATTTAAATGTTCTATATACAAAGTGCAGTGTTGTACAAGTTTTGTTATTGCTGTAAGGCAATAAAACTGTCAGCAGTTCAGCTCAATACCAACTCCTCTCGTGAGTTATTCAAGGCATACCGCTCCCCGAACCTAGTTAGCTGTTAGTGTCTCTATTGCTATCATTGCTTAGAACTAGAGGTGCTACACACCTGCAGAGAACAGACTTGCACAAACAACTGCAAAACTTTCCATTTCTTGACAGATGAATGGATGAGAGGCTGTAATGTGAAAAAATATATCTCAGTATTTGAAATGTCTATAAACACTGTATGGCTTTGTCTAAACAGAGTTAGAAACAGATAGCTTTGTCTAAACATGGTTTCCTGCCAGAACAGGTACTGAGTGTTACTGTTTACTTTAGCGGGCTATACATTCAGTCCCAGGAAGGTGAGAAAGGATTCACACCGTGGTTTCTTCCTAATATGGAAATGATTAGGTTCTCGTGAATGTATCTGGCAATGAGATCATGGAAGAAGGAAAAGCCAGTGTAAGACATCTGTGAATTATGTTTCTGTTTCAGTAAATAGTTTGTGAAGATTTGAACTCATGTTGAAGAATGCTTCCAACACGGACTCTGCTTGAAGAGCTGTGTTGAGTATTTCCCTCTTGCAAGAGAATTAAATGGAACAAAGACAACTTTGAATGATTTGACTTCTGTTTTAATTTGTGAATAACACTCTCTTCTCCCGATTAACATAGAAATATTCTACAACAAGGATGAATGGAATGTAAAAGGTGCAGTGAAAAGGACGTGGACCACAGATAGAAAGTATTTGTGCAACAGAAGGTGGACAAACACAGACTCAAATATGAACTTTTATTTGATCTAGTACCATACAGCAGTTTCTTTTCAAAGGCTCTCTGAGAATGAGAATGTACAGACACATTCTAGAGCAGTGATTCTCCATTTCTTCCAGCAATACCCATTAGCATCATAGCCATATATAGTAGCTTCAATAGATATATCCCTCCCCTTGCTGAATCACTGTGCTCTACAGGCATGGACGGATTGTTGGGAAGTCACAAATGGATAAAAAAGGACCAAAGGTGACACAAAAGTATCAAAAAGAGACACTAACTTCCACAGAGTTGCAAAATTACGCAACACATCTACAAAGAGATGCAAAATGACTCAAAATATGTCTTTTTAAAAAAGAATTAATTGTGGCTCTCGTTCTCACGTAGAATGGGGTCAGGTTCCTTCACATGTCTGCAGGGTGTACAGTAGTTCTCACTCGGGGGAGCAGTATCGGCCCGCAAAGAGAACGGTCTTGGTGGGGTTGTGTCGGATGAAGAAGAGGAAGGGGTGGTCTGCGATGAATGTGCGAGGCTTAACGCTACCGATTGAACGATTACTGAGAACAGCACCAGTGGCAGCAGCAGCCTCCGTTCCCTTCTCGTTGACCTCCACGAAAGCCTTGTGGACGACTTGTGACAGCACCAGGTCGTTTGCTGGGGACATGCCTGTTACAGGAGAGAGTCCATTGCTTTGTCTGTTCTGATATGCTGTGCTCTTAGAATAATTATGCAGCTTATACATTCATGGTGTGTTTCTCACCGGAAAAGTCACTCTTTGCGACATCAAAAGCGTCCACCATGCCCATGCTGGTCAGAACATCTTTCAAGTTATACGTCTCCTCCATCTTGAAGCGAGGCAGCTTCACCTCAACCTCAGTTTGACCCATCATGTCTGAACGAGTCCACTCCGCAAATTTCTCATAGGTCAGCTCCCTCTCCAGCTAGTGTGGGTGCAATATTAATTATTAAATCGGTCTGTTTAATATTGTGCATTTGTTTTCTGTGTGTGTATATGTGTCCCACCTTCTCCAAGCCTGTTGTGTTGTCCTCTATCTTATTGGGCAGGAAGATGAGCATGCTTAGCTCCTTCCCTTCATAGGGCATCTCTAGGATCTGTCCAAACACATTATGTTTTTCTTTTCATTTCATTTGAAGATAATCTGATTAGTTACAGAAATGGACATATATTAATAACCGTAAGCCTGAAAGGTGGAACCATTGTCAAAATGGAACCAATTGTGGTAAATCTGTTCACTGTATTTTCTTGAGCTCTGTTCTCAAATCACCAACATATCAGATTGCATAGCAGACAAACAGACATGGGAGAAACCACACTGTTGAAAAACACGGACATTACCTGGCAGTTGGCCTCAGGAATGGAGGAGAGAGGGAATGTACTTTTCTGGCGCATCATCTTCACCGCCTTCGTGTCATTCTCGAAAAAGCAGCTAACCAAAGAAGACCTTTTCTGGTGGAGTAATCATTAGGAATGGGTGTCGTTAGGATTTTATCGATACAAGTCTTAGTGATACTCCTTAGTGGTTCAGTTCTTTATCGATACTCTAATTGGTTCTTTTTCCAAAACGTTGAAAAGTACCGATAAAGAACTAATAAGGTGAGAGCTTATCAATACTCTGGTCTTTAAGAATTTAGCACCGGGGCCCTTTTAACAGCGGGTGTTGGTACCCATCCCTCGTTATCATCACATCAAAAGGTCCAGTTTATGATACTTCTGATATCATAGTTCTAAATAAACACTTTAATTATTACAATGGAAGCCTGATGTCTTAACATTTTGTAATCTCAAGAAATTTTGCAAGACACGCTAATTCCTTTTCTTCAGACTTTGTGCAGCGTTACCTTGTTGATTTTAAACTGAGCATCAACGGTAGAATCCTCCTTGAACTTTTTGTCCCAGTTGCCTTTGAAGTAGATGGCATTGACCAAGACCAGCCTGGTCGCATCGTCCACTACACCCCGGACCAGCAAGTCCTTGATTTTTCCTGGTGAGAAGACATCATTATTAAGACAGAGACACAGACTAGCAATGTTTTTATCCAGAGCTCAGGAAAATTAGAAGTACTAACACTAGAAGTACTAACACTACTTTAAGAAGAAGAAGAAGAAGAAGAAGAAGAAGAAGAAGAAGAAGAAGAAGAAGAAGAAGAGATGTACGAAAAAAGGAACAGAAGGCTCAAATATAAAATCAGGTAGATTTTTCTTTTTAATTAAAAACAAAATAAATATTACATAACCCATAGAAGGACACAAAACGTAAAGTAAAGATGGGTCAAAGAACTTGTAAACATCAACTCAAAACCCGGGTGTACACCTACAGTATCATGTACTCTTGAAAGGGTTCCCAGTCTATGTAATGTACTGATGAGTGTGTGAGATCTACCTTGCGTCTCCTTCTCCACCCAGCTGTTGATGTTGACCCTGGCGTCCTCTGCGTTGGTTTTGAAGTCCACAGACTCCAGCTCAGCGTTGTAGTGCTTTCTGGTTTCTGATAAGAAATCCTGGAAGCAAAAACAGCACATTTGAACACTCACACCACAATTAGATACTCACATTAACCAATCCACAAGGAGGACATTCTTTAAGGGTTAGGGTTTATCCAGCTCGGCTCCATAGACTCTAATACAAACGTTTCAGATCTTCTTCATTTTCAGGGTGGTTTTGTGGATTTCAAGCTAGTCATGGTGAACCGATGTAGAGATACTCGTTACCCGGCGAGTTGAGCTGGAGACTGAACGTATATACACATGCTTGTCTTGGCTTTAAAGAAACAGTGTAGTTCCTTAATTTTGATTGTCTTCTGTCTCGATCGCCAGGTGTGGTGGTTCAGTTTAACACTGTGGTCTGTAGGCTTTAGCTTCTATCTTCATCTTTTCAACCTGGTTTCGCTGCTGAATCAGTTTGACATCCTGGATATTTCCTTCAAAACAGACATTGTAGACCCTTCTGTCTCAAAATCTCCGAGATAGCTTTTTTTCTCCAAATTAATTGTTGATATTTACTCAGTAAGTGCAGTTAGTGACAGTGTGGGCTCTATGGCAGCTCTGACAGCTTGACGGAGTAGCAGAGGGGGCGGGGCTTAGCAAAGGGTCCATTGTCTCATACAGTTAGCAATTGGATGTGTTGAACCTCGAGAAGCAAAGATCCAGCTAACTAGAAATTAGGCTGCACATTTACAGAGTTGCATTTCACTTTCTTACCAAATAATTAGCTCATGCTGAGGAAAACAGGCTCACATACACATACCTCAACAAACTGGTAGGCCTGCTCCCCATACAGCCTGTTGGCAAGGCTGAGGGCATACGGAGCATCCTTCTTGTTGAGCTCACTCAGCAGTTGGGAAAAACTAGCGTGGACATCGTCTTTACCATCCTCGAGTTTCAGGCACTGCGAACAGCCAGAGAAGACCTGCGTGTTACAAAGATACACTGAGCCAGTGATAGATGCAAGACAACTGTGTATTATGCTAATATGGACCATTGACCTCGTGGTCAGCTTACCTCTTAAATAATGAGAATAGACACCAACATCATCACTAACCCTGGTGCTCCATACTACAGCTTTGCAAACACCGTGTTGGGTGTTTAAACAATACCAAGGCAGGAAATACAACTTTTAGCACCTTTAATACATGCTGTAGGCCAAACATTATAGTCAGTTATTTTGTTTTTGACAATGCTACTGTATTGCTAATTGTTTCTCAAATTGTCTGTGCCAGCATGGAATGCTGCCCAGTGAAGGGAATATATAATGGATGATTTTGGTGTTATTGTTCTCATCATTTACTGTAATTAGAATGACTTTCAGCAAAACCTCCCACGACCCAGAAATTTTCAGAAGTTTAATTTCTCTTCATGAGACCCACAGCACCTTTTGGAAAGAATATGGAAAAAGGCAAAAACAGACCAGAACTCAGCTTGCTTTGCTTTTTAAAGCTTCACTGTAAACTTCATATTTCCAAATTATGTTTTAAAAGATGCAGCACAATAAGATGAGCGATAAGAAACCTCTGTACAGCCTCATGCTGAGTCGCACATACAAACCAGGGCATGCATTTACACACATATTAACCACAAAGTCAGAATCCCTTCCCAGTGAAATGCCACACCCACTCTGCAAGACATTGAGGTCAAAGTTTTCCATCGCAAAATCTGGCCAAAACCCTCTCATCTCTTATACATTTCTGGGTCTGAATAATTTACTCATGTTTTTAATATTTCTTGGAAGATGCCTCTTCTTTCATTAAGAAGACATTATTAAGAGAACTTGTGCCCATTACAAAGGTAAACCTGAACCCACGCCTTTCTCCTTTAATAATTTGGTTGGGGAAATCAAACAGCATGATGAACCAGATCCACTGACTTGCAATGACTTTTGAATGCATGCCTGTACAAACCCTTCCAGATGGGTATGTTAACGTGAGAACTGAAACTTTTTATTGTTCATTGTGTGTGTGTGTGTCTGTGTGAGAGAGTGTGTGTGTGTACCTCTGACATCTGCGTGGCTGTGTTGCCCCTGGCCCCCAGCATCACCATAGCCAGGGCTGAAGAGATGCTGAAAGGGGAGTAGAAGATATTCGCTGTCTTGTCCTCATCACTCAGCTTTTTGAGCAGAGCCAGAGAGAAGGTGGTGTTGGCCTTGGACAGAGGGGTTGGTGATGCCATTGTGTCTACAAAGAAGGGAGGGCAGACTAGCATTCATTATTGCATTAAACACTTTAAAAACTGTTGTCTCTTTACCTAGAGATATATTAGTAATATTTGCCAAAGTAAAGTGGTGGTTGTTTTCATTATTAATTTAAGATGATTTTAAAATGAGCTACATCGTTGGTGGAGTCTATGCAAACTCACCTGTAGATTGTAATTATATTTACAAAAAATCATTGAACAAAGTATTAAACTTTCGGATTTTTTAATGGAATAATAACAGCTGAAATGGTGAATATGGCTCGTGGATAACTCAAAGAGTAAGAAGTTATGTTACATTTAGTAGCTATATATCACAACTTAGAATAACAGATACTAGCATTTACTGTACTTCATTCTTAACGCCAGATCACGAGTCAACCAGGTTAAATGCCTGTCAATCGTCTACAACACACGGTCGATCACATTGCATCTGAGTTGTACAAACGAGTAAACCTTCTACTAGTAGAACTGTAGATAAACCATAATTCCATCCCTCCGTCTTAATCTTAATTAAACTCTTTCTCTACTTACTGACAGAGACTTTTCTTGTGTTCCTCTAGTGTTCAACAGCCTTTCCGTCACAGGAAGACTTCTGTTTAAACCATCAGTTTTATTAGGTACGCGCTGGCTGAGACGCCCCAAAAACCTTGCTAAATGAACTTCCGCATTCTCATCAAGGATAGTAAAAAGAGGAGCTGTCACGAGTCATATCACTGTGAAGTCTGGTCTGACAGGCTCATTAGCTGGCGCACGAGCCTACCTAAAGAATACTGTCAGGCGGAGTGCAACAAAAGAGCACCTGTACGGGCACCATCCCTTTATCTCTAGTGCCGACCGACGTCGCAGCCTCTGCTACACTGCGCATGCGTCATACCGCACGGCTCAAGAACGTGTCCCAGCCTTCTTTTAACAAGCCCATGGATGTGAATAAGTCTTAATAGTCACATCTCATTGTACGGAAGACTATTTCTAAAATACACACAATCATCAGGAAAATCACTCATTAGAATTTGAAACTCAGTACAAACAACCGGCTGGGCAACAATTGGGAGACAATTGGGAGACAAAATTGTGCTCTTGATAGAGGGACAAACATGAAACGGGAATTTAGATTTATTTCATTAACTTAAGTGCAATTAGCGTTAGCTCGTGGTTGGCAATACAGTTTGTACCAACATATTTGAAAATATTACCTCTAATACCTCCAATACCTCCACAACCAATAATTATTTAGATTTTGATTAACTTTCTGATGGTTATGAATACAATATAAATGTGTATAAATATATATTTAATGTAATGACTTTTCCTGTAATTAAGCACAAAGAATATTTTACTAGCGCTGTCTTTATATCTGCATCTCTTACAATCTCTTACTCTTTATGTAGACAGAATTCTGCCCTCTGTTTGATGTCCTGAGTAAACCAAAAGAGTAAAAGTAAAGACACTGTTATGTTTAAATGCTAAATTATAATACCTACTTTAGTAACAGCATCCAAAGGGCAACACAATGTGCTGATTATTTTATCGTATACAAACACTGAACATGGAGTAAAGACAGAAGTGTTTACGTTAAGGCTGCCACTGGGTGAAGACTGATTTGCTTTCATAGTTAGAATACAGTCACTACAAGACGAATAGCCTACATTATAGCAAAAACAGAAACAGCAAGTGAACTGTGAGCTAAAGTAAAGTAAGAAATGTTTATTTTAAAAGCTACCCTGGCTGTAATTTTAATTCCACAAAATGAGTGAATCAATGCAATGATTATTAGGGTGAATCGATAAAAGTGGCTGGAGAAGCACACACAAGGAGCATCATACACACTAACATACATATCATTAATATGCAGCATGAGTCCCTCCTTTCCTTGCATCACCTCAAGGAATTCTTGAGATGAGCTCCATCTGGTGGAACATCACAGTGTTGTAACGTCTTGTATCAGCCTCAAGTTGTTGTTCATCTATCGAGCAAGTACACAGCACCTCTGCATTCCTCCAGCTATCAAGCACATTCTCCATCTTAAGTTCAGGAAATGAATCTAAATTCCCGTTTCATGTTTGTCCCTCTATCAAGAGCACAATTTTGTAGGAAAGTCACGTTAGAACTGGCTCACTGAACCCACACATTTACATCCAAAGGTAAAAAAAACTGAAAGTCTCCCAATTGTTGCCCAGCCGGTTGTTAATTTTAAGTGCCTCATCACCCCAATCAATCAGATGATATTTCTTTAAATGTGCCTGCTGGCAGTAGGCTTCATGGAACGCATCATCCAATGAGATCTATAGCCAAAATAATTATATCAACTCTTTCAGAATAAGTAGATAAAAACAAGCCCAAAGAGTATCTAACTGACGAATTAATAGATACTTATGAGGATATATGTACTGTATGCGCTTATGTATCATGTACTATATATATATATGTGTATATACATGTATGTGTAGATTATCATATAGAATAGGAGTTTGAATATGCGTGTGCAAATCTGTGTATGGACGGATCAGTGTGTATGTATTATTCATAATAAGCAGTGAAAATAAATTGTGTGTAATTCTCTCTATTCTTATCATGAGTCCACCTTAATCATGTTCTACAACAATGATATACTATGGTGTACTAATAATACTGTCACATCATTATGAGTGCTTTCAACCATCATGTAGTTGCAACCCAGCCATCAAGAGGACACGGGAGCAAGTAAACACTAAGCACACAAACATTATTTAGAATGGTGAGTCAATACAATATGTGCCATGGTGATGTAATGAACACATCCATACGTTTCTTAAGCGCCAAATAAACTTTATAGACAGCACCGCATGCAGCCGCTTTCCCGATGTCACCGACACTGTACAAACATGAACCACTCGCAAAAAAGCGCGAGGCTCTGATACAGTCTGTGAGACAGTAGATGGCGTGTGGTGTTCAATGTACGGCTCGAGAAGGTCTTAAAATAAATGATTCGTTGTCGGCAGAATCGATAGCGCTCGTAGGAAGTCATCATGATGTGATAACGGATCTTGGCGATCTCGAAGAACTCTCTCCCTATAAAACGCTAATCTGACTAATATCGCATCCTCATCGATGGATCTCTTGAGGAAGGGAGCTGACACTTTTTTTCCGGGGGAGTGGCAGCTTATCCAGCTGATCTAGCTCAAGCCTGCTCTGGAGCAGGTTCACGTTTATGGATGTGTTGCTATGGTGATTTTTGCCTCACTTATGTAATCTCATCCTGAAAATTATCCGGGTAACTCAGTTAGCCACGTACGAGGAATAGGGCCCTGTACAATGAGATGTGAGCAAGAAGATTTATTCACATCCATGGGCTTGTTAAAAGAAGGCTGGGACACGTTCTTGAGCCGTGAGCGGTATGACACATGCGCAGTGTAGCAGAGGCTGGGACGTCGGCTCCTCTTTTTACTATCCTTGATAAGAATGCGAAAGTTTATTTAGCAAGGTTTATTGGGGCGTCTCAGTCAGCGCGTACCTAATAAAACGGATTGTTTAAACAAAAGAACACTAGAGGACACAAGGAAAGTCTCTGTCAGTAAGTAGAGAAAGAGTTTAATTATTAAGACGGAGGGATGGAATTATGGTTTATCTACAGTTCTACTAGTAGAAGGTTTACTCGTTTGTACAACTCAGATGCAATTAGACGATTGACAGGCATTTAACCTGGTTGACTAGTGATCTGGCGTTAAGAATGAAGTACAGTAAATGCTAGTATCTGTTATTCTAAGTTGTGATATATAGCTACTAAATGTAACATAACTTCTTACTCTTTGTGTTATCCACGAGCCATATTCACCATTTCAGCTGTTATTATTCCATTAAAAAATCCGAAAGTGTAATACTTTGTTGAATGATTTTTTGTAAATATAATTACAATCTACAGGTGAGTTTGCATAGACTCCACCAACGATGTAGCTAATTTCAAAATCATCTTAAATTAATAATGAAAACAACCACCACTTTACTTTGGCAAATATTACTAATATATCTCTAGGTAAAGGGACAACAGTTTTTAAAGTGTTTAATGCAATAATGAATGCTAGTCTGCCCTCCCTTCTTTGTAGACACAATGGCATCACCAACCCCTCTGTCCAAGGCCAACACCACCTTCTCTCTGGCTTTGCTCAAAAAGCTGAGTGATGAGGACAAGACAGCGAATATCTTCTACTCCCCTTTCAGCATCTCTTCAGCCCTGGCTATGGTGATGCTGGGGACCAGGGGCAACACAGCCACGCAGATGTCAGAGGTACACACACACACACACACACACACACACACACACACACACAGGAAGACTTTGACCTCACTGTCTAGCAGAGTGGGTGTGGCATTTCACTGGGAAGGGATTCTGACTTTGTGGTTAATATGTGTTTAAATGCATGCCTTGGTTTATGAGGAGCATGAGGCTGTACAGAGGTTTCTTATCGCTCCTCTTGTCATGCTGCATCTTTTAAAACATAATTTGGAAATATGAAGTTTACAGTGAAGCTTTAAAAAGCAAAGCAAGCTGAGTCCTGGTCTGTTTTTGCCTTTTTCCATATTCTTTCCGAAAGGTGCTGTGGGTCTCATGAAGAGAAATTAAATGTCCGGGTCGTGGGAGGTTTTGCTGAAAGTCATTCTAATTACAGTAAATGATGAGAACAATAACACCAAAATCATCCATTATATATTCCCTTCACTGTGCAGCATTCCATGCTGGCACAGGCAAATTGAGAAACAATTGCCAATACAGTAGCATTGCCTACAGCATGGATTCATGACATGTATTAAAGGTGCTAAAAGTTTAATTTCCTGCCTTGGTATCGTTTAAACACCCAACAAGATGTTTGCAAAGCTGTAGTATGGAGCACCAGGGTTAATGATGACGTTGGTGTCTATTCTCATTATTTAAGAGGAAAGCTGACCACGAGGTCAATGGTCCATATTAGCATAATACACAGTTGTCTTGCATCTATCACTGGCTCAGTGTATCTTTGTAACACGTATGTCTTCTCTGGCTGTTCGCAGTGCCTGAAACTCGAGAATGGTAAAGACGATGTCCACGCTAGCTTTTCCAAACTGCTGAGCGAGCTCAACAAGAAAGACGCTCCGTATGCCCTCAGCCTTGCCAACAGGCTGTATGGGGAGCAGTCCTACCAGTTTGTTGAGGTATGTGTATGTGAGCCTGTTTTCCTCAGCATGAGCTAATTATTTGGTAAGAAAGTGAACTGCAACTCTGTAAATATGTACCCTAATTCCTAGTTAGCTGGATCTTTGCTTCTCGAGGTTCAACACATCCAATTGCTAACTGTATGAGACAATGGACCCTTTGCTAAGCCCCGCCCCCTCTGCTACTCCGTCTAGCTGTCAGAGCTGCCATAGAGCCCACACTGTCACTAACTGCCCTCACTGAGTAAATATCAACAAGAAAAAAAGCTATCTCAGAGATTTTGAGACCGAAGGGTCTACAATGTGTGTTTGAAGGAAATATCCAGGATGTCAAACTGATTCAGCAGCGAAAACAGGTTGAAAAGATGAAGATAGAAGCTAAAGCCTACAGACCACAGTGTTAAACTGAACCACCACACCACCTGGCGATTGAGACAGAAGACAATCAAAATTTATTGAACCCTAGGCCTAATTTTAGCCCTGTGCTCGTAAATGTCCTACCCTTACGCAAAGGGGCTTATCTCGCTAACTACAAGGTCTAGTTGAATAATTTAAATGGCAAAATAACACAAATAAATGTGAGCTTTGTTAATATGTTAACATATCATTGTATATGTTACTGGTAAATGCTGAAACGAATGTTACACACAGCTCAAATTGAAATTTTTCAGGTTCGTTTTTTTTGTTGTGCCTAAAAAGCCTAATGATGCATAGGCAGGCCTAAACTTTCCCAAATCATATCACAACATGTCAGCAGTCCTTTTAAAAAAAAATTGGCTTTGATAGAGTGAAGTATGCCTGAGAAATCAATGCCGGTGTACAGGTCAGCTGAGGTCAGCCAACGTCAATTCTGATTTTGGAAGGAGCACAAACCGCTGTCTTATTGTACTTTTAAATACTATATATCTATATATTTCACTTCTTTTATCACTAATAGTGTTCAATCTATCTAATACAGAAGTTTGGCATCATTTTGAGAGCCTGGGCTATATGAAAACTTGTAAAATATGGCTAATTTTCGTCAAAATTTCAGTTTTACGTGATGTATTTGAACCTAACACAGCCTGTGATCGGCCGATTTGTACCCAGCAGAGTCTGGGCAGTGTAGTCATTGGTTCTTTGAGTTGTTTACAGAATTTTAAGCCAATAAAATAATCGAAAACTGTGATCCGCCCCCATGGGTCAAACCCATTGGCCAAAACTGAAATTATTACTCATTTGTCATAGAAGCTCGTCAGAGACTCAGTTTTTTTCACAGCAGACGAGAGAGACATGGCGAATTGGCCGCACAGATTTTTTTTTTTTTTTTTTCGATTTTCGGATATGAAGTGTGTGTGTGAAAGTGCCGTAGATCGAGGCTGGGATCGATAACGGAGAACATTGCTCGCCTTCTCCTGGCGAGAAATAGGTGAAATTGTGGTAGTACTTGTAGTACCTTGAAGTACTTTGTGTGTGTATATATATATATATATATATATATATATATATATATATTTGAGTGATTAAAATAGGTTACATGGTCCATTTGATCAGAATCTCTTCGTCATGTACGTTTTTTAAATATTTTAAAATATCATTTCATTCGTTCTCAAAAGTGATTTATACTACATGTGTACACTCTTCGCCCCCCCTCTAATCCCCCATTTGGGGCTCTCTCGGGTGCAATAGGTTTTAATTAACCCTTAAAGAATTTCCTCCTTGTAGATTGGTTAATGTGAGTATCTAATTGTGGTGTGAGTGTTCAAATGTGCTGTTTTTGCTTCCAGGATTTCTTATCAGAAACCAGAAAGCACTACAACGCTGAGCTGGAGTCTGTGGACTTCAAAACCAACGCAGAGGACGCCAGGGTCAACATCAACAGCTGGGTGGAGAAGGAGACGCAAGGTAGATCTCACACAAACTCATCAGTACATTACATAGACTGGGAACCCTTTCAAGAGTACATGATACTGTAGGGGTACACCCGGGTTTTGAGTTGATGTTCTTTGACCCATCTTTACTTTACGTTGTGTCCTTCTATGGGTTACGTAATAGTTATTTTCTTTTTAATTGAAAAAATATTCTACCTGATTTTATATTTGAGCCTTCTGTTCCTTTTTTCGTACATCTCTTCTTCTTCTTCTTCTTCTTCTTCTTCTTCTTCTTCTTCTTCTTCTTCTTCTTCTTCTTCTTCTTAAAGTAGTGTTAGAACTTCTAGTGTTAGTACTTCTAATTTTCCTGAGCTCTGGATAAAAACATTGCTAGTCTGTGTCTCTGTCTTAATAATGATGTCTTCTCACCAGGAAAAATCAAGGACTTGCTGGTCCGGGGTGTAGTGGACGATGCGACCAGGCTGGTCTTGGTCAATGCCATCTACTTCAAAGGCAACTGGGACAACAAGTTCGAGGAGGATTCTACCGTTGATGCTCAGTTTAAAATCAACAAGGTAACGCTGCACATAGTCTGAAGAAAAGGAATTAGCTTGTCTTGGAAACTTTCTTGAGATTACAAAATGTTAAGACATCAGGCTTTCTTTGTAATAATTAAAGTGTCTATTTAGAACTATGATATCAGAAGTATCATAAACTGGACCTTTTGATGTGATGATAACGAGAGATGGGTACCAACACCCGCTGTTAAAAGGGCCCCGGTGCTAAATTCTTAAAGACCAGAGTATTGATAAGCTCTCACCTTATTAGTTCTTTATCGGTACTTTTCAACGTTTTGGAAAAAGAACCAATTAGAGTATCGATAAAGAACTGAACCACTAAGGAGTATCACTAAGAGTTGTATCGGTAAAATCCTAACGACACCCATTCCTAATGATTACTCCACCAGAAAAGGTCTTCTTTGGTTAGCTGCTTTTTCAAGAATGACACAAAGTCGGTGAAGATGATGCGCCAGAAAAGTACATTCCCTCTCTCCTCCATTCCTGAGGCCAACTGCCAGGTAATGTCCGTGTTTTTCAACAGTGTGGTTTCTCCCATGTCTGTTTGTCTGCTATGCAATCTGATATGTTGGTGATTTGAGAACAGAGCTCAAGAAAATACAGTGAACAGATTTACCACAATTGGTTCTATTTTGACAATGGTTCCACCTTTCAGGCTTACGGTTTTGAAGATATGTCCATTTCTGTAACTAATCAGATTATCTTCAAATGAAATGAAAAGAAAAACATAATGTGTTTGGACAGATCCTAGAGATGCCCTATGAAGGGAAGGAGCTAAGCATGCTCATCTTCCTGCCCAATAAGATAGAGGACGACACAACAGGCTTGGAGAAGGTGGGACACATATACACACACAAAAAACAATATTAAACACACCGATTAATAATTTATATTGCACCCACACTAGCTGGAGAGGAAGCTGACCTATGAGAAATTTGCGGAGTGGACTCATTCAGACATGATGCAACCAAATGTGTGTGAGGTGAAGCTGCCTCGCTTCAAGATGGAGGAGACGTATAACTTGAAAGATGTTCTGACCGGCATGGGCATGGTGGACGCTTTTGATGTCGCAAAGAGTAACTTTTCCGGTGAGAAACACACCATGAATGTATAAGCTGCATAATTATTCTAAGAGCACAGCATATCAGAACAGACAAAGCAATGGACTCTCTCCTGTAACAGGCATGTCCCCAGCAAACGACCTGGTGCTGTCGAAGGTCGTCCACAAGGCTTTTGTGGAGGTCAACGAGAAGGGAACGGTGGCTGCTGCTTCCACTGCTGCTGTTAACGTGTATTATTCGCTTGGATCAACAGTGAAGCCTATCAAATTCATCGCAGACCACCCCTTCCTCTTCTTCATCCGACACAACCCCACCAAGACCGTTCTCTTTGCGGGCCGATACTGCTCCCCCGAGTGAGAACTACTGTACGCCCTGCAGACATGTGAAGGAACCTGACCCCATTCTACGTGAGAACGAGAGCCACAGATACATTTTTTTTTTAAATAAATATTTTGAGTCATTTTGCATCTCTTTGAAGATGTGTTGCGTAATTTTGCAACTCTGTGGAAGTTAGTGTCTCTTTTTGATACTTTTGTGTCACCTTTGGTCCTTTTTTATCCATTTGTGACTTCCCAACAATCCGTCCATGCCTGTAGAGCACAGTGATTCAGCAAGGGGAGGGATAAATCTATATATCTATTGAAGCTACTATATATGGCTATGATGCTAATGCTAATGCTAATATATTGTCATCCTGCACAAATACTTTCTATCTGTGGTCCACGTCCTTCTCACTGCACCTTTTACATTCCATTCATCCTTGTTGTAGAATATGTCAATGTTAATCGGAGAAGAGAGTGTTATTCACAAATTAAAACAGAAGTCAAATTATTCAAAGTTGTCTTTGTTCCATTTAATTCTCTTGCAAGAGGGAAATACTCAACACAGCTCTTCAAGCAGAGTCCGTGTTGGAAGCATTCTTCAACATGAGTTCAAATCTTCACAAACTATTTCCATGATCTCATTGCCAGATGCATTCACGAGAACCTAAACATTTCCATATTAGGAAGAAACCACCGTGTGAATCCAGAAAGCTATCTGTTTTTAACTCTGTTTAGACAAAGCCAAACAGTGTTTATAGACATTCCAAATACTGAGATATATTTTTTCACATTACATCCTCTCATCCATTCATCTGTCAAGAAATGGAAATTTTTGCAGTTGTTTTCACAAGTCTGTTCTCTGCAGGTGTGTAGCACCTCTAGTTCTAAGCAATGATAGCAATAGAGACACTAACAGCTAACTAGGTTCGGGGAGCGGTACGCCTTGAATAACTCACGAGAGGAGTTGGTATTGAGCTGAACTGCTGACAGTTTTATTGCCTTACAGCAATAACAAAACTTGTACAACACTGCACTTTGTATACAGAACATTTAAATAAAAATAGACAACAAGATGAATTACCATTTCCCATTAAAAGATTTACCACATATCACAACATATGGTATTTTAGCATTAATAAAAAAACATTTATGTTTTCTTTTCGTTAACTACTTTTTTACTTGCGACATCCCTTTAAACCATTTATTATACATCATTTCATTATGTTCCGCCTTAAACATTAATATGAATTGAACTATCACCATTAATTTACTTAACTGCAATTAGCGTTAGCTTGTGGTTGGCAATACAGTTTGTACCAACATATTTTCAAATATTACCTCTAACACCTCCCATTATCCCACTACAGTGTATTTTACTCCCCTTGGGAACAGCATGCTACTGATTTGCTTTTACAGTTAGAATACAGTCACTACAAGACGAATAGCCTACATTATAGCAGAAACAGAAACAGCAAGTGAACTGTGAGCTAAAGTAAAGTAAGAAATATTTATTTCAAAAGCTGCCCTGGCTGTAAATTTAATTTCACAGAATGAGTGAATCAATGTAATGATTATTTAGTTAGGGTGAATCGATACAATTGTTGTTTGTGTTTCCAGGATTTTTTAACACAAACCAGGATACACTTCAAGACTAGGATTGGCTGGAGAAGCACACACAAGGTGCATCATACACACAAACATACATAATACATTTATGTTTCCTTGTTTCTGAGAATGTTAGGCAAACATTTAAAATGTTGGAAAATAAAAAGCTCATTAGCTGTTTTACCCAAACAGAATATAGTACTACAGTATCAAACATATGATCAAACATCTGCAAGCAAAACCAGGGATCTTGTATTTCCAGAACTATTTATCACATAATTATTGTCTACAAAACACATTCTAACTGCCCCACCTCTAACCCATAGTGTCACGGAACAGGTAGTTCTAGAGAAAGTATTTGTTGTTACTTCCAGGAAAATGAAGCCTTCATACTGGCACACTCCAAATAGAGATTAAGAAAAAGAATATTCAAACAGAAAACACAAGATCACAATGTGCTTTCTCTCTTGGTTGACTCGTTTTGACACAGGGAATAAAGTAGTGTAAATAAATAAGTCCAAGATGAAGGTTTAGTTTTCCTCAGTAATATTAATTAAAAACCCTGTGTTTATTAGTACAGTAGTTACTCTATAGGAATTATAATTATACAGCAATAACTTTAGAACAAATGAGAAGGCGGAAAGCTATTTTCTCCGTACGGCTTCCGTACAATGAGATGTGAGCGTGAAGACTTATTCACATCCATGGGCTTGTTAAAAGAAGGCTGGGACACGTTCTTGAGCCGCGCGGTATGACACATGCGCATTGTAGCAGAGGCTGCGACGTCGGTCGGCACTTGGTGCTCGTACAGGTGCTCTTTTGTTGCACTCCGCCTGACAATATTCTTTAGGTAGGCTCGTGCGCCAGCTAATGAGCCTGTCAGCAAGTGCAGACCAGACTTCACTGCGCATGTGTTGTACCGCTGTAATATGACGCGTGACAGCTCCTCACTTTACTATCCTTGATGAGAATGCGGAAGTTCATTTAGCAAGGTTTTTTGGGGCGTGTCAGTCAGCGTGTAAATAATAAAACTGATGGTTTAAACAGAAGTCTTCCTGTGACAGAAAGGCTATTGAACACTAGAGGAACACAAGGAAAGTCTCTGTGAGTAAGTAGAGAAAGAGTTCAATTAAGATTAAGACGGAGGGATGGAATTATGGTTTATCTACAGTTCTACTAGTAGAAGGTTTACTCGTTTGTACAACTCAGATGCAATGTGATCGACCGTGTGTTGTAGACGATTGACAGGCATTTAACCTGGTTGACTCGTGATCTGGCGTTAAGAATGAAGTACAGTAAATGCTAGTATCTGTTATTCTAAGTTGTGATATATAGCTACTAAATGTAACATAACTTCTTACTCTTTGTGTTATCCACGAGCCATATTCACCATTTCAGCTGTTATTATTCCATTAAAAAATCCGGAAGTGTAACACTTTGTTCAATGATTTTTTTGTAAATATAAATACAATCTACAGGTGAGTTTGCATAGACTCCACCAACGATGTAGCTCATTTTAAAAAACAACCACCACTTTACTTTGGCAAATATTACTAATATATCTCTAGGTAAAGAGACAACAGTTTTTAAAGTGTTTAATGCAACAATGAATGCTAGTCTGCCCTCCCTTCTTTGTAGACACAATGGCATCACCAACCCCTCTGTCCAAGGCCAACACCACCTTCTCTCTGGCTCTGCTCAAAAAGTTCGGAGATGACGACAAGACAGCGAATATCTTCTACTCCCCGTTCAGCATCTCTTCAGCCCTGGCTATGGTGATGCTGGGGGCCAGGGGCAACACAGCCACGCAGATGTCAGAGGTACACACACACACACACACACACACACACACACACACACACACACACACACACACACACACACACACACACACACACACACACACACACACACACACACACACAGCGCCTCTCTGAGACCATTTCAAGCAACAATGAAGATAGTCGGATAGATTTGGCCAGAGTGCAGCTCTGCAGATGTGTAGGCACTCGTTCAGTATGAGTCACCGGGTTGGTTTCTTTCGCCGTCAGCAAAAAATGACAAAGATCTGTTCTGTTCAGGTTTCGTGGGGGCTCTTTGTTGTGTTACTATGGGAACGTGAAACATAATATTGAAGTGTCAGGGCAATAAAGATATCGGTAAAGTAATCTGTACACCTTATCAGTTCCCGTTGTGTTATGTGCAGCAGGCACTTGTCTGCCTATGCCCGGGTGTCTTATTTGCAGTCCTCTGTAATTAATTCTAATTAATTCAAATCAACTATTCCGAATCAGACAAGTAATAGTAATGACTGATTTTACTCTTTTGATGATCTCATGGACGATGTAGGTCCAGCAGCTGTAGACTCAATTTTTTTAAGTTATCAAGAAATTTTTTTTTTTTTTAAGCTTAATTTATGTCTATTCGGTGGTTATGAAACATGAGCATAATTATGCATAGCAATATACTTGTGGGATAATGGACTGACTTTAACACCTTGAGTGTGGAAGTCTGTGCAGCAGAAGCAACAGCAGAACAACATTTTTCTAAAGGATTGCTAAAGCAAAGACACACCCAGATCACTCTGGGCTGGTGTGAGTATGTGGGAGGGGCTTCGCCCTAAATCCACCACATCTTTTCCAGTTGTTTTTAAATTACAATATTGTATTAGATTACATAAGGATCTTCATTGTGAGGGGTAGTTTGTCTTCTGATGCGATGACAGAAGGGTTATTACCAGGCTGATTGACAGGGTCAGGGACAAAGTTGGTGTTATAAACACAGCCTTTTATGAAAGAGTTCACTGTGCAAAGCAAGGAGCTCTGTCCTTTTGTGTTCTTTGTATAAAGACTGGGTTTTTACAGAAGGTGGAAGCATTCCGCTAACAGTATGTGCATGCATGACTTGGTGAGTAAGAGAGTGCGTGTGTGCGCATGAAAGAGAGCAAAGGTGACATGTGGCCGCTTATGAGGATTTGAGTTTTAGCAACCAGTTACCATAAAAGTGCAGTTTGCGTGAACTGGTTTCCTTTAACTTGGTCGTTAGCCAGCTTGCCAACAGCTGCTCAGCAAACTCTCCAATCCGTTGAGGGGGAAAAAGGAAATGTGTGGGTCAGCAATTACATCATCCGAGATTGCAAGAACATTTATCTTCCTGGCAACCATTAACGTAATGATTCAATCCAATTTAGAACCGCGCATACACCGGTACCCGCAGTATAATATGCAGCTACGATCGTCATCTCTGTATTTCTTTGTGGGGTTTAAAACTGTGGAGAAGTGTTTTACTGAACAAACAATAGGGTCCGTATGGCTTGGCATCATTTGTTTTTATCCATCTTCCAAATATAAGGTCAATGTACTGCGTGCAAATCAACCCACACATCACTGCTCAGAGGGTATTATAGCTTCCTGTCCAGAGACGCATGGGGGTCTAAGCTGACAGTCAACACAACTGCACCCCTACTGTAGGTCCTCTGCTTCACTGAGGCAGAGAAGCCACGGCATGAAGGAGCAGAGCCGATGCCGATGCAGATGCAGATGCAGCAGCAGGCCCCGTTCAAGCTGCCGGCGCATCTTATGAAGACGGTAACAAAGCCAACAGCGGAGGAATGATAAACTCCCTGAGGGGCGTTTTACTAACAGCCTGGTGTCACCTGGTGAGGGGGATCCTCGGAGGCAAAGAGCCGGTGCTTCAGGAGAGAATTCTGTGCTTGTTTTTCACTCGGCTTTGCTCGCTGATCTCCAATCTGCTGCTAGCTCCAACTGAATTTGAAAAGGAAACCACAACAATGTAAGGGAGGCGCCCCAGTTGAATGCTATTTACTGAAGGTTTAGTGTGTGTGTGTGTGTGTGTGTGTGTGTGTGTGTGTGTGTGTGTGTGTGTGTGTGTGTGTGTGTGTGTGTGTGTGTGTGTGTGTGTGTGTGTGTGTGTGTGTGTGTGTGTGTGGTGTGTGCGTCCAATGGCTTGAAACCACATATTATAATATAATACACAGGAATGTAGTCCTGCCTTTTCTGTTGATGGCTTCTTCCTGGTGTTCTCTTGCTGCTGCTGGAAACCACAGTGTGATTGTATCACTTACAACAAAAATTAGGAAAATAGTGTACACACACAAATTAAGCTTTTGTATACATGCCTTTATTCTTGTGTTTAACCTTCTTGGATGTGGTTAACACCAAATTTAACAAACGTCACGACGACTTTCTACGAAAGTGATCTTAGTAAGATCCAAGGGTCTTACTGATGTGGATACACAGCGCACTGAATCCAGCTGAACAAAAAGGTTGGGAATGCGTTTTTGAAGGTAACCCTGTAAATAACAACGCGGTGGAGGGATGGCGTGCGTCTTCATGTGGACTCGTCCACGCTTTGGCAGTCATTTCCATGGGTTCTCTAAAGTCTGTGTTAAAGGTGTCCCTCTTTCTTTTTTCCATGTCAGTTTTCTTTCTTCTTTTTTTTTGCCTTCTGCCATATTATTCAGTCCGTGTTGGGATGCTGTGCATTAACGTTGACATGTAAATGCATAACAAAACTGCTGATGCATAGCATGGAGGAAAACTTGTCATACTCATCACTTAATAGGCGAGCTAACCCGTCGAATATACTGTTTATAACAGACTGGTCTGTCACGTGCTCAGTGCATCTCTGTAACGCTCGTCTACTTTTTTCCCACAGTGCCTGAAAACCCAGGATTGCCCGGACGATGTCCACGCTAGCTTTGCCCAACTGCTGAGCGAGCTCAACAAGGCTGACGCTCCGTATGCCCTCAATGTTGCCAACAGGCTGTACGGGGAGCAGTCCTACCAGTTTGTTGAGGTGTGTGTGTGTGTGTGTGTAGTTTAGGCCGGAGTGAATGAGAGGCACACATAGGAATCTTTAAGCTTTGTAAGAGGGAACGATGAATGAGGGAGTGGACAGTGCTCCAGTTTACAAGCAAGTAAATGTGTCGTTGGTGATTTCAGGATTATTTGGGAAAAACCAAGAAGCACTACAGCGCAGAGCTGGAGGCGGTGAACTTCGTAGCCAGCTCAGAGGCGGCTAGGCTCAACATCAACAAATGGGTGCTCGAGCAGACACAAGGTGGGCCATATACACGCCGACATACATGGAAACATGGTAATAGACACGCTTTCATTTGAGTGGCATTGCTTCACCGTCCGTGTCTGTTTTGATTACCAGGTAAAATTAAGGACTTGCTGGCCCAGGGTGTGGTGGACGGCCTCACCAGGCTGGTGCTGGTCAACGCCATCTACTTCAAAGGCAACTGGAACAAGCAGTTTCAAGAGAGCGCCACCAAGGATGCTGAGTTTAGACTCAACAAGGTAACGCTGCTCAAAGAACACATTTCATTGGCTGACACTGATTGACAGAAGGTTTTTAATTTTAACTGTATTGCACGGAGGTTGATTTTGATTCTTCATTGAAAGAAGTTTAAAAAAAAAAGTGAAACGAAAATAATTCAACATCCAGGCCATGGCAGGAAACCTGACCATATGACATGGTGGAAAGACAAAAAGGGTGGAATTTGATCACCTAATAAAAAGGCATTTTTCTGACACTTTTGTATTGCAAGTTAGTCAAGACTTGGAGCGAGAGTTTCCCCAACGGCTACGCATTAATCATAGGTTGCTACACTCCAGAAATGATGCTTCAATTTGGTGAAGGGAAGAGAATGTGTGGTTTTTTTTCACTAGACACGCCTACGTAGTGGTACAACATTGACAAATGGTTCACCAGTGATGATGTTGAACGTTCCTCGGAGTAATAACGAGTGACCTGGCGTTGAACTTGTGGACAAAATGCTAAAAAGTGCATGCAGTGATTTTTAACCAGCAGGTGACGGAAACAGTGAAAAAGAACCAGCAATCCTTTTTGCCAAGTTTGTTGCTTCTCTGACCACACCCAACAGTGATGTCACTATGTACCCACCACACCCTGCAGTACACTTTTACATCACTGCAACCAGGCGATGTGTACAACATTTCTGTTGGTGTTAAGGTTCTCGTCAAGCTTGCCTATTTTTCTGCTTGTTGTCAGAACGAAACCAAGTCAGTGAAGATGATGTTCCAGAAATCTAAGTTCCCCCTCACCTACATCCCGGAAGCCAACTGCCAGGTAACTAGTTCGTTGATCAATCAAACAATTGTTAACTGACCAGGCAACAGCTGAACTAATTGTGTATAAACTTCGTTAAACAGGATTTAACGAGATTTCCATGTAATGTGAACGATTCCGAGAATGGATGAGGTTTTGATTGTGATCCATTGTACCATAACTGTGAAACTAAATACCTTTTTTTGGTTGCATGTAATCCCATAAACTATCTTGTTAATACATAACAAATAACCGTGTCATTGTCAGACCAGTAAAAGGAATTTGCTGTAATATTTGAAACCCTCTGTTGCACAGATCCTAGAGATGCCTTACAAAGGAAAGGAGCTCAGCATGCTCATCTTTTTACCCAATGAGATGGACGGTACAACGGGTCTGGAGAAGGTGGGACACACACACACACACACACACACCCACACACTTGCTCTCATAAAGAAATCCACAAAACGCAGACAAACAAATAATTGATTTTGTGTCCGACCCCTAGCTGGAGAAGGAGCTGACCTATGAGAACTTTGTGGAGTGGACTCGTCCAGACATGATGGATGAAGTTGACATCCGGGTGGGGCTGCCTCGGTTCAAGATGGAGGAGAGCTACGACATGAAGAATGTCCTGGCCAGCATGGGCATGTTGGACGCTTTCGACATGTCAATGTGTGACTTCTCTGGTAGGACGTGCGCCTGGATCACATCAGATATATATATTCATAATAATTCAAAAGAACAAGACGCGCGAAACCTGAACTGGCTCCCGCCAACGTGCTCATGCTCCTGTCGCGTAGGGTGACGCGTGTCATTGTGTTTGTTTTAAAATATTCCGTCTCCGTTCTCTTCTGTGACAGGCATGGCTCCCGGCAACGACCTGGTGCTGTCGAAGGTCATCCACAAGGCTTTCGTGGAGGTCAACGAGGAGGGAACGGAGGCGGCTGCGGCCACTGGTGCCGTCATGATGCTGCGCTGCATGCCACGATCCTTCACCGCAGACCACCCCTTCATCTTCTTCATCCGACACAACGCCTCCTCGAGCATTCTCTTTGCTGGCCGATACTGCTCCCCTATGTGAGCCGTTTAGAGCGGTGTTTCTCAACGGGGGTGGTATAACAGTATACAACTTTATAAGCATTACTGGAAGTATGTTGAGAATTACCACCCTGGAGGTCCCTATAGCTAATCACACCCTGAGTTCTCGTCCTTTATCTTCAACACCAGAATGACTAGTAAAGTCGTTGGTGTTGAAATTTCCTGAGAGTGGCTTCTTGTTTGCGTGCAATACCTAATCTCATCCGTAGGATCTGCTTTACTTTATGTCTGTAATGCACGTATGGCCCTATTTGCTGCACCCTCATACCCTGCCGTAGTTAATATTTACCATTAAAGACTAATGTATCTTATCTTAAGCCTTATACCCTTTGAAAGAATTTGCCTTAATCACAGTTTCTCTTTTTTATCTACCTCCAGCCAAGACGTTAACTTTACTTATACACCATATGAATATACGAGTGTTGCAAGATTTGCTGCAATTTTTCTACCGAACATGCAATTTCAGCATTTTATATGTTCAGTCAACCAAAGAGAATAAAGTGATAATATAAATCCCATTGTCAGATAGATGTTTGGTGTAGTGAAGGAAAGTTATAGTGGTTATTTGTAATTCTACCATCATGCATATAATAATTATAGACTATAAACAAGAACAAGAGCTTACATGAAGGTTTGAACTGGCATTGAGTCCATCTTAGTTTATGTATCCTTGTGCTTTTACATGTGGAATAAAAGTGTGTGGTTTTAAAAATATTGTTTGTCACAAGAAAATCATTTTATTAACATTTTCTAAGATCTGGTTCAGCCACTTGTGTAAAATGGATAACCTGCAGTTTGATCAGTCATTGTGGTCTGTGTGTTAATACTACACTGGTTGTCTATGAGACGCCTTTATTTTACTGTTAATGTTTAACCCTCGCTGACGGTAGTAATGCTTTGGTCAATTATATATGAGAGAGACTAAGTATACTACAGGAACTACTTTAAGTCTTCCCTGAGATCAAAAGAGTAACGCATGTTCTTGAAAGAAAACTACACTGTATGAACCCTCTAGACTGGGGCTGTTACACTATTCAATCATGGAGTTCTAATAACATTTGGAATAACTTGTTTAACTGTAAGTGTTTAGATGTAGAAACAGAAGAAACAAAGCAGGCGTACTGTTCTGGACACAGGTTTTAATTATATCTAGCAGATAAAATAAGATGCGTGTCAGAGCAATGGAACATGTAATTGTGTGTTAAACATAACACAGGAAGACAAGGGATTTTGCCGTTTGTCACAAAGGGACTACATAATCATGATGTATGTCAGTAAACGCATCTTACTCCAACACAGTAGGTGGCGCTGATGCATCGGTGTGTTTGTGCCCCGAATAGAAGGCAAGGAAGAAAAAGTTAGGAACGGCACTTCCGGTTTACTTCCTGGTTGTCATTGTTTGAAGTCCGATTATTCAAAAACGAATCGCTTATTAACAATACATGACTACTGTATAACCAAAAGTCGTAGCGGGATAATGAGATGAGGGAAACGGACACTTTGGCTGACCTATTCCGGCTGAAAGACGACACACTAGCTTAGTTAGCTTCCGGAGCTGCCTGCTGAACTGGTTTCCCTGCTTGGGTTGGTGATGGAGAGGCTAATAACCAAGCTCACGGGAAAGCATGTCCTCTTCACGGCTTCCTTCGCTTTACGACTGGCGCTGGTCGCTTATGGAGACTACCAAGACAGGACTATGGTGGTGAAGTACACCGACATTGACTACCATGTGTTCACAGATGCTGCAAGATTCATCACTGAGGTAACAGCAGTCTAATAACTTCTGTGACAGCAGTCAAGTAGTCCGATAAAGCTGCTTGGTACTGCTTATTGCATGTTAATGCCTCAATAATAACGATCCAATAACATGGACTGGTGCCATACTGCACGATGAGTACTTGTGATGCTTTCAGTACAACTCTGTTGCTCGTACTTCTGTGCACAGGGTCAGTCCCCGTACAACAGATCCACCTACCGCTACACCCCTCTCCTAGCCTGGCTGCTCACCCCGAACATCTACCTCAGCCTGGTATTTGGCAAGATCCTCTTCATTGTGTGTGACGTGCTGTCAGGACTGCTCATCTACAGAATCCTCCGTCTGAGAGGTCTGAGCTCTGAGGTATGTTTTTAAGGCAAATGTGTGTTGTGTTAACAGAAATCCTGTATGAGGATGGTTTATTTATAATAGCTGAACATCGTTGCAAATACCTCATTGTGTGTGTAGCCTTCCTGGAAATACACAGTTCAGATTAAGTTGTGTTTTTTTGGGGGGGGGGGTTTATGTTCAGACTGCGCGCCGTGTTTGTTCTCTGTGGCTACTCAACCCACTGCCCATGGGAGTGTCCAGCCGAGGGAATGCTGAGTCAATACTGGCAGCTCTGGTGCTGGGGACATTACTCTGTATGGAAGGTAAGGGTGTGGATAGTGTGTGTGGAGCTTTTGAGTTTTAAAAATACATTTTAAGCTCTTTTAAAATAATGTTTTGTAATGTAGATACTCCGCTTCTGCGCTAATACTTTTGACCTTGTTTTCCTTCTAGCCAGGCGTCTGACGTGGGCAGCCGTGCTCTATGGTCTGTCAGTCCATATGAAGATCTACCCCGTTACGTACGCTCTGCCCATCGCTCTGTCCCTGCGCACGCCAGAGACCGGACCAGAGAAGGACCGAAAGGGGTGGAGGAGGTTCATCGGGTTTACGCGAAGCTTCCTCAACCGGGAGCTGCTCCTCTTTGCGAGTGTGGCCGGAGGAGTTTTCTGTATGCTTACAGCCCTCTTCTACTACATGTGAGAAGCTACTCATTAAGTATTTTTGAGTATTTTGACCACTCAATATTAGCCTCTCTACATCCTCCCTTATCTGAAGAAATACACTTAATAATCCTTTCCTGAACCGTCAGGTATGGATGGGAGTTCCTTCATGAGACCTACTTGTACCATCTGACCAGAAGGGACATCAGACACAACTTCTCTCCATACTTCTATATGCTCTACCTCACCACAGGTATTCACCGCTCCATCCCTTCATAGCCTCCTAGTGTGACACCTTGCTGCAGACAGAACTACAGAATAAAGACCAGCATCAAGTTTAAGCTCATGGTCAGCAGCAATGAAGTGGTTGTTTATTAAATCAGTTTTAAAGTTGGAGCTATTTTTATTAGTTTTCCTTTCACCGGTTTGATTGAGAGTGTAAACCTGCAGGAGAGGATGCAGCTTTCTAAGCCTGGTCTCATTCTTTTGTTGGTGCAGACAGCAGGTGGAGCCAGTGGCTCGGCCTGGCAGCGTTCCTGCCTCAGCTCATCCTGCTGTTGGTAGCCTCATGGGCCTTTCACTCTGACCTGGCCTTCTGCTGCTTCCTGCACACCGCCATCTTTGTCTCTTTCAACAAAGTCTGCACTTCACAGGTACATCAAAACAGTCAATATTCACCCAGTTTTTCCCCCACTCTCTTCTGTAAAAAGAAAATAAGGATGCTTGTTTGGGGGAATAGGATCCAATTAAGAAGAGATACTGTCTTTTTGTTGTTTTGTAGTTTAGTGTCATGACACTGGACTTGACTTTTATTTTCAAAGACATATTTCTTAGCGAGAGAACCACCTGATGACGTCACGACATATTTGCAATAATAAGATAAATCAAAGCATTGAAGTGAATGAACTCGCAGGACGCACACGTCATGTCTGAGGACAAAAAGTAAGAACAAAGAGAGGAAGGCAGCATATATAGACTCTCATTGAGTGAAAGTGATTGCACCTGGGGGGGGGGGAGGGCGGGTCCTTTTCAGTCAGGAGCGTTTGTTTTGTCCTACCTGCCTCAGGTGTGGCCATATGTTTGTCATCCTTTCATAGTACTTCCTGTGGTACCTGTGTCTCCTCCCTCTGGTCATCCCTCACCTGAGTCTGTCACTAAAACAGGGAGTGGGACTGCTCCTCCTCTGGTTTGCCGGACAGGTAATTTACTTCATCGTATTTTGCGTTTGCAGTGCTTTGAACAAAATAACTGAAATTGTCTTTTGGTATGAAGAAGCTGTTATATTTTCTCTCC
Source organism: Pholis gunnellus (assembly GCF_910591455.1). Taxonomy (NCBI): domain Eukaryota; kingdom Metazoa; phylum Chordata; class Actinopteri; order Perciformes; family Pholidae; genus Pholis; species Pholis gunnellus. The sequence continues at coordinate 18,591,617 of NC_136547.1, forward strand.
ACCCTCAGGGTATCTGGTTGGGCCCAGCCTACTTCCTGGAGTTTGAAGGCTACAACACCTTCGTGTTAATCTGGCTGGCTGGATTACTCTTCTTGATCATCAACTCATCCATCTTGATTCAGATCGTAGCCCATTACAAACCGACTCAAACTCCACAGAGACTGAAGGTTGAGTGACATTCCAGTCATTCTAACTGAAGATGATGGACTGTGGATGCTCAAAAATAAAGTCTATATTTTGTTAATTCTCAGTCTCCCGGGTACTTAACTACTTCCTGTAACCTAAATCATTTTAGGACAGAGCGGATGCGTACAGTGCTATTTTCTGAGTGACTAAATCCACTGGTTAATTTCAGTCATTCAGAGTTAAAACCATTGTTTAAATGCTTGCCGCTGTAGGCCACTTAAACCCTCAATGACTCACAAAGGGGCAGACAACTGCTGCTGTGCTGCTTTCTCTCGGGTGAAACGTTGAAGTCTGTTCTTCCACCTGTGGCCCACGCCACATGACAAAGCAGATGTTTTACATTTGCTGTCCCAGGGCAAAATACCAACCGCAGATCAGAGAACACACACGCAGTTTAACAACCACGATGTTAAACAGCTCTGCACCGAAATACTTAACACACCCTTCAGTGGTTTCTGGTTGCCGTTGTCACTGCCATCTTGAGAATGGGAAGCACTTTGTCATTCCAGAGGGAGAAATGGGCAGATTGTGTATAGCTCGGTAAATCTATATCATTTCTGTGACCTGGCTGGGATAAATACTGCACATTAGTCTAATGAATTGGGAATGTTTTCTCTTTACATATTTTGTTGCGTCGTGGAACTACTAATGACTAGACTGTGATCGGTAAGTATCAATAAATCCAGAAACGGATACAGAATCACGCTGTCCTGTAACAGCCGCTTCAAAGTTCATTGCGATGGGATTTAAAAAAGACTTGACTCTTCTTCCTCAGTTGCAGTGTGCTGTCGTGGCCAGTAGGTAGAAGCATTCGTCAGCATAAGAGGCAGTTTAAACGTCTATCCTCTGGTAACCCTCGCAGATTAATCAGGCAACTGGAGCATGAACAAAACCCAAAAACAGACAGTGCTGGCAGTGGCTCCATAATCTCACTGTCCTCTTCCCCCCTAATCTCACCCGGGAATTATTAGAGCATTCGCTAGTCCTGTAGGTTCAGATCATGTTTGCTGGCCTTGCCCCGTGGGATTGAATGTGGGAGTGCATAATAATAAAGTATGTATCCGTGGATGCATGTGAGATACACAGTAGAGGGTTGATTTAGTTGCTTTCCTGAGACATTCCTGTAAAGCACTTTGTGTATCTGTGTACGCATCCTTGTGTGTTGTGTGCGTGCGTACGTTTGTGTCTGACTCACGGTCAGCTGCGGCCTGCATATCTAGTTTATGAATCACCAGGTTTGCACTCAGTAACCTTTCAACTGGCTAGTCGCCCCCTGGGCACATAAACCGTTTTATTTTAACACTGCATCCCACCGAATAAACTCACATGCAGCAGTTTATTTTGAAATCCCCAGGACTGGAAATATGAATTTCTTCTTCAACTCGTTCCTCTGAGTTTATATCGTAGAGCAGTCATGCCCAACCGGGAATACTTGTACCTCTCCAGTTCCCTGCGGGTTGGAAAGATTTTAGAGTAGCTCAATTTATTTGACAAAGTCAAAATTACAAACCTATTACAGTAATACGTAATGTCCGTATCAGCTGTAACACCTGGACACGTAGCGATTGAGGCTGCTTGAAAAGTAGTTAGCAAGCTAGCAGTGCAAGCTAGCAGTGCATTCAGCAGTTAGCTGAATACTGGATAATGGTTCAAATGAATAGCTAAAGGCCGTGAATAAACAGTTCAAATAGTTGGGTAAATGTACTGTATAGTGGATAGGTGGTTGATACTTAGCTACACATAATGGATATATGATTGTAATAGTCAAAAGTTATGGCTATATGTTTGAAATAGACAGCTACAAGTAGGATAATTTGGCTATTTCAAATTGTTAGCTACAAGTAGGATAAACAGTTGAAATAAATAAAGGTAGGAAACATAATTTAAATTGTTAGCTAAAAGTAGGATAACCTGTTTAAATATTCAGCCAAAAGTTACGCTAGGAAAAAACAGTTGCAATAGTTAGCTAAAAATGGTGGAAAACCCCCAAAATATGACTGAAATGGCTTATTGATAAAGCTATGAATTGTCAGAATAAATAGCCTAGCTAAAAGTAATGGGTAAATGTTTGAAACATCCGGCTTTCGTTTAGTAGTAGTGCGAATGAAAAACGGATTCAATTGTGTTTAAATAACATCCAGTTTAAACTTAATAATATCAATGAATACATTTGGAACATGATGGGTGGTTTAAAGCGGTACTTGAGTTCATCTGACAGGGCTGTGGGGATAGATCAGATAAAAGGAGGTTGGGCACTACTGCGTTAGAGGCTTTGAGCTAAAGAAAGTAAGCAATAAGGCAAGGTGCTGTTTATTGTTCATCAGCTAATTGTAGTCGGGAAGCAAGAAGTGGCGAGGTTGTGGGGGCTATGGGCGGGGGATTGCGTGACTGTCTCCCATATGCTTAGTAGGGTGCGTGTATATGTGCATGATAATATGCATGCACGTATGTACATGCGTGTCTGTGATATACCCTCAAGGATTCTCCTCATTGTCACTGGGGGATATGGGGAGAGGAGATGTGGACATTGTTGTGTCTATGCATGCATTGGTGCATCTGCCTACATGAGTGTGTATTAGTGTGTGTGTGTGTGAGAGAGTGGGTGTGACCAATTAGGGCAAATGGTGTGTGGAGCAGCAAAGAGTGGGGTATGAACGGTCACGCAACCTTGCATGGTATAGGATTATAGGTCTTGGTCTGCACACACATCCCCCCCCACCCTCCTCCTCACAGATACAGCTGTCAACAAGCATCAAACACTTTGCTTACACTGCAGTTGCCCAAAGCAGTCTCCTCCTCTCTCTTGATTGGATGTGCTCTCTGCATTGTTTTCACCCCTCTTCCCGAGCTAACTTCTCTTTTCTCACCTCTAGGTTTTGTCTCTCCACCTCTCTCCCTGTCTCGGTTTCTTCTCGTCATTCTCACCCCCTTCCCGTCCATACAGAACAAGTGTCACATGGCGTGATGGCGTGATGGAGTGTTGCGTGCATGCTGATGAATATTAAACATTTAAAGTCAGCCTTCATCTCCCCCTCCCTCTTGTTGTCACATCATCAGTCTCACTGCAGCGAGACAAAAGCAAAGTCTTCCTTTGGGGGAAAGCGAGAGAGAGATACTACACAGTTTTCGTGTGAGTTAGTTGTTACTCACTTGTGAAGAAAACTGTGTGTATGTCAGAGGGGCACAATTGCATATGTAATTCATGTTACAGAGCTTGAAAAGCGCTACGCTTCCTCCTTGTTCGGCTCTGTCTAACATTGCACTTAGTGGGGTGTATACCATTATAGCTTTGAATATTCAGTGTCCACATTTTGGGTGCATGTCTGATGAGCAAAACAAAAAAAGTACTCATGTAGTTCTTCCTTGTACAAAAACTTTTTTTTCTATTAAACTCTACAACGCTGCCCGTGAAACATTTTTTGTTTATTACTGTATGAATCAAAAACACTTCTGTTAACACCATTTAGCCCTTCCTATCCCTCCTGTACGATATTGTCCCACTGCTTGCCAACTGCCAAAGTAATGAAACAAATTAATTTTCAGGCAGTTAACACGTAACCTGTCACAACCAGCCCTGCCGCGCACACAAACTTTCTGAGGGAAACCCAGAAAATTTTACCGTTAAGATTAAATGCATGTTAAGTTCCTGTTCAAGTGAAAGCCGACAAAAGTGAACACAGTGTTCAGTCTCAGGACAGCACCTGGAGGAGGAAGTATTATCTTAATTGGATTTTAAGCCAAGAGGAAGAGAACAGTTCTTCTGTACTGTCCTGATCTACATGGGTGTACAAAACATCAACGCTGACACGCATACGGCCATTGTGTAACTTGTTGCGTAGTGAATCAACAAAATACTGGTAACCAGAGGAATTAACCATGTTAGGTGTACACTTACTGTAAGGGAAGTGTAGTTTTAAATGGAGAAATCAATAGCAATTATCTTCCAACCCCCGGACACATTCATTAGACTAACATGGACATCCATTATTAATATTGTGCACATGAGTGACTTCTGTGGTTTTTGATGCAGGGTCATTTGAAATTTTAGCAATTGCATCAACTCCATTGTTGTTGTAAATCTAGCAGAGGCTATTTTAACCACAGAAGTTCCACTCTATCTTTTAAATTCTTTATTCACAACAGTTTTAAAAATCTAAAACATATTATTACAGGTATCTTTTCTCAGGTTGTGTTTTTTTCTATTTCTTTCCTTTAAATAAGGTTAAAAATAACAAAATAAACTGAATCAAAAAGCCTTATTTTTAAAAAATGAGTTAGTAGTCTGTTCGCAATCAAACCGGGGACGTCGCTATCTGGTTTTTGCTCTCTATACGAGCATAAAAATGCACACTCTTGCACACATGCACATACACTACCGTTCAAAAGTTTGGGGTCACCCAGACAATTTTGTGTCAATTTTCAGTTTCTTTGCAATTTCTCGCATGGAATAGCTTCATTTCTAAGAACAAGAATAGACTGGTGAGTTTCACATGAAAGTTCTCTTTTTCTGGCCATGTTGAGAGTATAATCGAACCCACAAATGTGATGCTCCAGATACTCAACTAGCTCAAAGGAAGGCCAGTTTTATAGCTTCTCTCACCAGCAGAACTGTTTTCAGCTGTGCTAACATATTTGCACAAGGGTTTTCTAATCATCAATTAGTCTTCTAAGGCGATTAGAACACTGGAGTGATCGTTGCTGGAAATGGGCCTCTATACACCGATGTAGATATTTCATTAAAACCAGACGTTTCCACCTAGAACAGTCATTAACCACATTAACAATGTATAGAGTGTATTTCTGATTAATTTAATGTTATCTTCATTGAAAGAAACAGTGCTTTTCTTTGAGAAATAAGGACATTTCTAAGTGACCCCAAACTTTTGAACGGTAGTGTACACACTCACAGTCGTCCCCACACTAACTGATCCTTGTGTATCCTGAGATTCCCTATAAGCGACACTCTCGACTGTGATGAAACAAACACAAGCTACTGGGAGGGATTACAGAGAGGAACGACGGTGGCTGTGGAATTGGTGGCAGACTCTTGTTCTTTCACATCGGAGCAAACTAGTAAAGGGAACCACTGCAGGTAATGCTCGGAGAAGATCAAGAGGTGATGGCTGGACAGAGTACAACTATACAAAATCTGAATTTGTGTTTTTTTCTGTTTGGCAGCAGTTAACTAGACTTTGAGTCACTGGCCCCACTGGTACTGAGTTCTGATGTCTCTGTAGAGGTCCGAGGTCAAACCAAACAAGGCGGCTCCAGAGAGTCCTGGTAACAGCGAGTGCAACTTCAAAAAGCAACGTCCCTGGTTCAATTCTAGCTTGCATGTCATACTCCTCTCCTTCTTTAAGTAATCTTAAAAGAAAACCGTTTAATCTAATGAAACAGATGCTCACTTCTGATCATGCCTACGACACATGCACATCGTTGCGTTTCTGCACGCAATTTAACGACACAAAATAAAATCTTTATGTTTCTCTTGGTGTAAATATATAATGAATTGACCTAACAGCTTGAATTGTGGTCATTTTAAGAGCAATTATTGAATGTGGGATTTTGTCACGGTGTTACAGTTGCATTAAAGCAAAATAGAAAAATTCACAGTGTCGTATAACCTGAGGTTTGGAATGTGGCCACCGTGCCAAATAGTGCTGCACAAGAGAACACTCCTCCTGCAGTAGCTATTCATGTGGTGTGATTTCAGTTATTTTTCTCATATTAATGCATACTTTTCCATGTTCCAGTGTTGTAATTATAGGTCGCCCACCATTTGCTTTATTCCTAAATCTCTATCTTGTGTCCAAGTATCTGCAACCGCATCACCCTAGAAGTTTCCTTTGACCCAATTTACATCTAATATAAGCAAATCAGATGTCACTGACTTTAGGAAAGGAAAATAGTTGTATTTCAAGCTGAAACTGTAATTTTCATTAGTGTTGATAAGCGATTTTTTTGTGGGCGGCTTTTAGAGCCAATATAATCTACAGTATTTAATGCTATTTAATCCAGTGGAGGAGCACTGGATAAAGTAGACAGTGAATGTTCAGGGCCGATTTTAAACACAATGTGCCAAGTGAACACAATTAATTACCTAGTAGGATAGAATTCCCTGGACCAGGACTTAACCACCGCTTTTAGGCTACACCTCTGCCTCTTCCTGCTCCCTGCTCCCGTTCTCGCCCTACACCTCTCCGTGGATGCCAACATTCCCCTGGCTCTAGCTCTCGTCCTAGACAGTGGTGAGAGACTGGTGTTGAGTTTCTCAGATCGTGTGAAGGAGCTGTCATGCCAGCTTTACAGCACATTAATCATACAGGCAATGTGGCTAGAGATACTCTGTATCCTGTTCTGCTGAGTATTTATTATTAATAGAGACACAAATCTGAAGGATGAGACCACATTTGGTGGACGTGAAATATTCAAAAGCTGCTAAAGAGACATGGCTGTTAACTGAACCATAGAATTTGGCAATTTTTAATTCTGGAGAGCGTTAATGAGAGCAGGAAACCATAAGATTATTTCACATTACTTGATTTGAGCTCCATGGTTTTCATTTGGCATTGTTAAGTAGATATCATGTATATTTGTACTATGAAAAAGTCGTTGTACCGTCTTCTGCAGAGGACTGTTTCTTGCACAAAGTCATGTTGCTGCTCGCTTTCACTCGTCTAATGCAAATCCTAAAAGATTGTCAATCACAGCTGTGCAATATTCACACAGCAGACATTTCACTTGTGCTAGTCAGAGAAGCACAGGTGTCACTAATGCCACTAACGATGAGAGTGAGGCGGCATGCACGACACCAGAAACCTGAAATCAAAGCCATCATTCATTTCATTATTTACACCTGTGCTTTTCCGACTGCGACAAGTGAAAAGGTCTTCTCTAAAAAGGTCTAAGTGACAATTTATGTGTAATCTGATTACTGTGGATTTGTTTTGTTTTTGGTGGTAGTCCAGAACGCCATCGTGTGGGACGTGTTGATATGTTACTCGCCCACCAAGCTGGCAGTAATTGGTTGCCTTGTTTTCGATCTGCCTCGCGGCAAAAGAACAACACTTCACCCAGAGTTTACATATAAAGAAAAAGTATTTTAATAGATAAGTCCCATTTGCAAAAACACGTAGAAACATTGGAAGACATTGCATATGTACACTGTGTTCGCTACCTTGCAGCTACCTCCTCCATGAGACAAGTATGACTTTTAGAACAATTATCAAAAAAAGATAGCAAGAAAAAAAAAAAGAGGCATATTTATTTACCTTAGTGGAACAGAAAAGCCTTCAAAACTGTAGTTTTTTTTTTTAAATTATACGCTTTTGCCTCTTACAATAAATACGAATCATCAAACATTTATTGAAATGAACACACACAGAGAGAAAAAGACAAAAGTCAAAACAGTGACACCGTGTACAGTTGTGCGTGTTGACTCAAAAACCTGTCTGGGTAGGCTGAACTTCAACTGAACTACTCCCAGTAGTGCAATTTTGAAACTACAACAGTAGCTCCACAGAACTGAGACTCTAACAGCGAATCAATTTGGTGCTTTTTAATTCATCTTGTGCAAAAACATTGATTGTGACAAAAAGGGTCGGATGTTTTCGGACTCAAACGACGACATGAAAAGTGTAAATTCATTTCAGAGGGAAATGTGTCGTATCTGCAGTGAGACAGGCTGTATCGAGTTGAAATGCTGAGCTTGCCATGAACACTAATCCAAACTGTACAACATTAGCTTTGACATAAAATTACATAAATAAATTTATTATTTCTATGCTCGACAGGTTGCATGACTTAATATGATAAAAAAAATGATTGTGCACGTTGGAAGAATAATCAACATCGAACCTATTAACAAAAGTCTTCTTTTCCTTCAGTTCAAACACTTCTACCGCGTCCAAACAAACCTTCAACCGATTAATTATATGGTCATTTAAGCGGTGCAGACCATCTTTCTTAGGTCCAAGTTCATCTTAGGTCCTGCAACTTAAAGGGCAATTCAAGTGTGATCTTTTATCTCAGAGCCAAGGAGCGCATGCTCGAACCACAGGTGGTGGTGCTTCATCCGCCCCCTCATGTATTCAGTTTCTAGTTTAATAAACAGATGTAGTGAATATACTTAAAGCTTTGGCCAATGGTTTTACATGTTTCCGTCTGTGAACTAAAACGTTTTCCAAAGGTTTCTGCATTTGCAAGGAGAAACCTTTTCTGTTGTCGTTAAACTGTCCTTTGTGGTGGATTAATGGGCGCTGCATTGTACGCTATGATCTTGGAAAATCAAATTCAGGACATGAATCTTGAGTCAACAAAGTAGTTGCGAATAAGATGGCAATTTGGTTGTGTCATGCATTGAAAAAAAACTGCTTTTCTGTAGCTGCAGGAATGCATGAATGAGGAGGGACCAAACCTTTTTATTTTTACTGCAGTTGATTAAGTTTTACGTCTCTGAAAGTCTAAAATGCATAGAAACCACTAGATTCCATTCAAACATCACTGGGGTCAGTCATGAAAAAGGTAGGCGATTTATAGTTGAAGCACTAAAACATGCAGAACCACCATCAAAGCAGATCGTCCTTTAAGTTGTTATCACTGACTGTGTGCCATCTCCTTTGATAAGCCCAGCAGTAGGTGAAAGTCATCTCCTGTGTACAACGTTTTTCAAAATAAAAGTCTCTTTTTACAGCAAAATCTTTGTTCCTCCCACAAAAGCCAGGTGTACACAACACATAAAACCAAAATCAAATTGTGTCTCTAGACACAATTTCAGTTTTAGTGACATAAATTGTCTCACTATATCCAAAAGTGCTAGGAACCAACTACAAAACGTATCCCTTAAAAACTAAATCCACAAACTGGATTCAAGGTATTATTTTTGATTGTCACAACACAAACACTAGAACCTGAGCCTTGTTTGTGACCTCTTCATCGAAACTGAAGAAGAAGTCATTTAAATGTTAACATCCTGGGAATCCTTATGTAATGCTGGTGCATTTGGCGCAATACAAAGTACTTTAATGCACACTGATTGTTTGAGAGGGTGTGTGTGTGTGTGTGTGTGTGTGTGTGTGTGTGAGAAATGATCTGCTGTGTTTGCTCCAATCACTCTTATGGCAAATAAATGTAGGGACTGGACTTGTGGTGACCCGTGCTCATAACACATGGCATAATGTTCCTCGGACCGACCATCATGGACTGGCTTATGTTGTGAGCGTTCTCAGACCACGGTGGGGAGTCCATGGGCTCCCGCTTGATGGAATGGACCAGGCCGTGACCTTTGAACTCGTAAGTGCCATGCTTGTTGTAGTCCGGGTGCATGTAGGCCTTGTGAGGGTCCTGCGGATAGACGTGCGAGTCCATGAGGTTGACAGATTGGTTGCTGCATAGAGAGTCAGAGTGAGAGAGTCTCTGAGGACTAAACTGGCTGTTGTCGTTGTGGTTGCCCAAGTCTTTGTCACATTTTAACAGACGTCCGGTTGTGTTCCCGCCGTTGTTGACTGCATAGTTCTGATAGTTGCCGTTGTTGTACGGTGGGCTGATTCCCGCTTTCCCTCGCTGGCAGGGCGAGTACTGCGGATCGTAATATTCCGCCTCTGATTTGAGATGGAGGCCTGAGCTCTGGTCGTATACCTCGTGGCCGTAGTGGCGGTCGATGGCCTCCGGGTCGCGGCACGCCCAGGGTCGCCCGTAGGCATCGCAGCCGTTCTCGGAGTCCGAGTCGTGCTCCACCTTGATGGGCTGCATCTCGGGCATCAGGTGGCCGTCGTAGCATTCCCCGTAGCCATTCTCGTTCTTCACCAGGTCTACGCAGTAGGCGTCCGGGTCCGTGGGGATCTGGACGTTCCCGTAGAGCTTAGAGACAAACACCTCGCCGCCTCTGCCGCCGTGGCAGTTGGGGGAAAGGCGGTACGGCTTCCCGTACTGGCCGGCCTTGTTCATGCGGTTAGAGGGGATGTAGCCGACACCCTGGCCCGCTCTGAGGGGACCGGAGTTCGGCCGCAGGGGCCAGCCGCAGCCCAGGCCTGGGCTAACACCTTTATGGGACGCCATGGTGGACTTGCAGTAGTTGAGGGGCTCCTCCTGGTTGTAGTAACCCTCGGGGCGGTACTTGAGGTTGTCTTTGGAGAGCGGGGTCCAGGGAGTGTGGTGACCCCGCTGGGTTGCGCCAGGAGTGGGACAGGAGAGGAGGACGGGGTCCGCTATGTCGCCCATTCCTCCACCGAAGGAATGCCTCCGGAGCTGATCCCCCCGCTCACTGTGAGGGAGAGGAGAGGCATGAAAAGAGGGGCGGGGAGGAGAGAGGAATGGAAGGAGGACATCATTAGTCACGAAACAAGATGACAAACCAATCAGAGTAGATTATACAACGTTTAATCTCGTTTAGTCCTTGAGGACATTCAAGAAGAGGTGGTCTCTTGAAATATCATTGATCCGCCCAGAAATCCATACGGGATCGTCCACAAACTGATTGTTTATTCTACTGATTGATGAGTGACTCAAAGCCCAAATATCTAGGTTTGGTTCACTTAAGTTCACGAGAGAATCGTTCCAAAAGTGACTCATCTTTTCCAGGATTCATCTCGTCTGAAAATTGAGAACAGAGTCAACATCCATAGCCCAAAGATCAACGATGGCCCGCAATCCAAGTTAATAGGCAGGACAACGCATCTTCATCCTCTTAAAACACTGAGCATTCAGTGAAAATAACCTAAAAACATTTCTAATCTTACAAACACATATTTCAAGTGTTTAATTAACTTTGTTAGCGATGAGAAATCCATCAGTGGTGTCAGCTAATGTTGGCCATTTGTCTGCTGATTATTGTAGAAGACGAATGTTTCAAATCTACATTTTTCAGCAACGTGACCGAACCTTTCGCTGAGGTCATCAATGCATTTTGATCACTACATATGGGAAATACTATATTCCTTGTTATGAAAAATGGCCATTTCAAACTTCTGATTATAATGGCAAAAATCTGACTTTAAAACAAGTTTGTTTTTCTTCTTCCGTGAATCTCCACTCTGGCCGTCTTTTGCTGCTCTCCGCTCTTTCTCAACAGGAGCTTTTCACAGCGTTGACGTGTCGCAGCAGGGTAAACACAGGTGTAATTGATCAAAATAATTATATTCTATTTAGTGTGCCACAGCCTTTCCAGTGAGCCAGCATGCACAGTACCGGGGCCCTGGCCCACCTAAATGGAACAGGGCGATAATTGATTAAAAACACCTGTGTTTGCCCTGCAATTACGTGTCAAAAATGATTGCCGTGAAAAGGGCCGACTGGGTCACATAACACTATATTGAAAAGATAAGGCTTTGGAGTAGTATTAACCTCTTTGGACCCAGGCAGCACACATTGTCTATTTAAAAACATTACATACGTAGATATACACATTTTCAAGTGTTTCCCAGCTGCCGTGTATTTTGTACATGGCACTTGTGTTCTCATACTGAAGACTCAACCCTATGAGCTCCACAGCCTTGTGATCCAACCAGCCAACATGCCGTCGTTCCACTTATAAGTAATTGGTATGTTTCTCAAGAAACCTGGATGACGCTTAGAAGGAATGAACAGCAGAGGGGGTGGTGGGGCTCTGCTCCCTGACTACAGCTCAACTCTTGGCCTCTCTGCCTCCCAAAAGTTGTTAATGATGCGTGAAGCGCAGAGGGCCTCATCCAAGCTGGGACATGTATTTGCTCCTAATTGGCCACAGGTAAGGCATCCAGCACTCGTATTGGTTTGGTGTCTGAGCCCGCTGGGCGAGGAAAGGGCTTATGTCTGTGTTCATAAAGCTGTTGCTGGGCAATAACGCTGGTATATCTATGAAAATAAATGAAAGAATGAATAATACACAAGGACTGATGCCCATTTTCCATCACTCTAACACTGGTAGAGTGTTTGAATATGTTTGTGTACCGCTGCCTTCATGGATCTTACTCAAGGTCGTCACGAAGTATGATTTTACATATTTACCAAAGTAAACATATTGGCCCTTATGAATTATGAGGGCAGTTCTGATGTAGCGGATGTGGCCTTTTAATGTGTATAGTTTTGATCTTTTACTTCTAGCGCCCCCATCAGGCAAACCAGTGTAATCTCTAGAGGAGATAACAAGCTGCCAAAATGCATCAAAGGACCCAAAGGTGTCTTGAGACATCAAGTTTGTGTTAAAAAGCTTGACCTTTAATTACAGTATAGCGCCCCCATTAAAACAATCAGTGGCTTTACACTAAGACACAGTGTGAATATACATCATCCCTCTAACTTTGGTTAAACGTTGCAAGGATGACGCTCATGGACCGTACGGGTTCTCTCACCCATGCTCCAGTGCAGAGATCATCCCTCCACCTCCTCCCTTGTTCTTTCCCCGCATTAACATGTTCTTCATTTTCATCTCAGTGATGGAGGGCAGTAGAAGGGGTACACCTATGCAGAATAAAGCCAGCTGGGGAGGCATCAGAGCCCCGGAGGCTGACTTCTTTTTCTGACCGTGGAGGAACTTCAACCGACCCTGGAACTGCATAGTCTGGGAGAGAAGAGAAGAAGAATTTAATTTGATCTTTAGGCTATGCTCTTCCAAACGTCTTACATGTTATTATTCTGTGCATGTCCACGCATTGGATAAAAATGTTATTTATCCAATGTTTTTTATTCACGTCCCTTGAAAGTTCTTTGAGGCTGTACAGCAGTGCTTTGAGCTAAATGCTAACATCATCATGCTAACATGCTCATAATGCTAGCATGCTGATGTTTAGCACATAATTGGCCTATTTAGCAGATAATTTAAGGGTCGTTTAGCGGTCCACTCCCAGCCTGTTAGCATGCTAACATTTGCTAATTAGTTAGCAACTATTAAGCTTGTGGCGAGCAGATATGTTCAATAAAACATGCACTACATCTTCTTTGTGCCTGCAATTATGTTGACTGATCAGGAAAGCATCTCACCAGTATTTGGTCACTACTTGGCTATAAGGGCTTCCAGAATAAAACGGCCTTCTAAAATGTCTGTGCAGCCAGAGCAGACTTGGTGACAGTGAACTTTAATGACCCTGATGAAATGGTCCAAACCCGTACGCTTATTGCTCTGTCATCATGGCCCTGAACTTTTCCACTGCTGTTCTCCAAACCACTCTAGTCACGGCCTCGAGGGATGAACCAGGCTCCTATTCTGCTGCTGTGTCCAGGCACCCAATTACCTCATAATGCATCGCAATACAACTATAAATAACAATTAAAAAACAAGTTTTGCTGTACCGAAGGGGGTCATAATACTTTTTATATGCCTGGGTCTTCTCCCAGAAAGTGGGCAACATTTACTCCATGGTTTAATTTTCATTGCATATCTCTGCACTTTCCTACGTAAACGTTAATGCATTGAAAACTAATGTTACTGCTCAGTTTAGCTGGCAGTTTGGTTTTCGACCACTCACCAAGAATCCGGAGGTGCTGTCCAAGAGGCATCGGACTCTGGCAATGAAACACCTGTTGAGAAAGCAGGAGAGCTCAGGAGGAACTCCCCCTGCCTCCGGAGAATGGAACAGGCTGCTCACTACAAAGTCCTCACCTGAAATGTAATGGAGAAAGATGGAGGAGGTGAAGAAGAAGAGTTTAATTTCAAACCTACAATGGGAGATAGACATACTCTAGATCTCAAGAGTAACTAGCAGAACTTCAAAATTAAAACACGTAACAAAGAATGTCTGTGATCAAACCCATATCCACATTTCAACCCAACAGTTTCCCCAAGGGAACTGGTTTATCCCTTCCCAGTAAGCTACCCACCGGTCCCTGCAGCCGGCTGGCCGTCCTGGTGTGCCGAATTCCCCTGCGGAGGACACATGGCCCAGTGGAGCTGGCGTCTGAACTCCTGGCGGTCGTCTATGTGGATGTAGTCAAACACATTCTGGTGCATCACGTCAGTCTGCCGGGGGAAATTGAGCGACATTTAGTATGTGTGTCGAGGAAAGGACATTTCCAGTTTTAGACTCTTTGTTTTGTCATCTCATGAAAGTCTTCAGAAACATGAGATTGCAGCAGACTGACTGTGGACTACGTTGTGCTGCCATCAGTGCAGCTGGTGGACGCTGTTTAGACGGGGGGATTCCTTTCTATTGCTGCTCTGATACACTCAGCCTGCCTCAGGATTCCCAGGGAGCGTGTTAACTTCCCCCAATACACTCATACTGGACCATACTGTACACACAAAGTCTACGGAAACATACAGTACATGCACACTGCATCAATAGATATGTGTTTTGCACATACACACACACACACAGGAGCATTTACTTAGTACTGTAACAGTCTAAGGGCCGCTGTAGGGCCAGCGAGGGCAGCTGTGTTTGTCAAACATCGCGTGACACCGGCTCTCGAACAGCAGTCCAGCCCAGCTTGCCCTCCCTATCCACACACACACACACACACACACATACACACAGAGTGCGCGGGGTTCCAGCCCACTCTCGTCATGCCTCTCGCTCTTTTCCAGCAATAGCTTTGCTTTCTGTCATTCCATGACAGATTCCTCACTAAAACGTTCAACCTTCTCCTCTTCCCTCCTCCCTGCACTCTCTCCATAATTTCCACACTGGTGGCACGCGAGGGTTTTTTGATCGCCTGCCTCTGAAAACACAATCTGTTCCCACCGTCTTCGGCGGGCTCTTCGTCCTGTGGTTTTGGTTCCCTACCGGCAGTCAGGCAGACAGACGGATCGAGTGACTATTGTTTATGTTTCTCGTAAAAAATGCAGGGAGGAAAAGAAGAGGGGGAAGAGAAAAGAGAATAAGTGATATTTTCGCTGACCTTCAAAGGCTAACAAATGGGATCAAAGGCCAGTGGAGGTTTTCTGCTCTTCTCCGGGGCTTTCTTGTGGTGCTACTTAGTGAAGCGTTCTCTTTTCTTTTTTTTCCTGTGGTATATTAGGGATAAGTGTCCCTCTGACTACAATTGTGGGCTCAAAATTATGTGACATGTTGTCGAGGCCTTAGAGGCAAACTATGTGACTTAAAAACAACCAGCTTATTTGCGAGAAATGTGGGAAAGGCTAAGAATGTTTTGGGGACAGTCTCTGAAATATAACATGGTGATCCGTGAGTACTTCTTTTATGTACTGCAAGGACAGACTGTCAACAACTTATTTATTCTTTGGTTTCTCATATAGAACAGTTTGTATTTAAAGTCACCTGTATTTTGGCCCGTAGAAGTATGTTTTTGCATTTATTCACTCAAAAATATTGATGAACAATTGGCAGTATGAACAGAACTTACATTACTCTCACTGCTATGTTCTGTAAAATAAAAAGACATTGTGTGGTTGTATTGGTGTGACTTGGTGAATTTTGATTGAATTATATCTCAACAAATATCGGATGGATTGCCATGAAATTTTGTACAGAAATACAAGGTCCCCGGAGGAAATCCCCGGATTTTTCATCCAGCACCACCAGCTTAAAACTTCACTTTGTCCAGTACCTCCAAACTTATCACACAGCCTCAACTGTACTTTGTGTTTAGTGCGAAATAGCAAATGTTAGCATGCTAACACGCTGCACTAAGATGGTGAACACTGTAAACATTTGACCTGTTTATCACCATGATTGCTATTGTGCGCATGTTAGCATGCTGATGTTAGCGTTTAGCTCAAAACTCTGCTGTTCCTGTGTGCGGCTCCGCAGAGCCGTTAGCATAGCATAGCTCGTAGTCTTGTTTATATGAACTATATTGAACAGTTTTCCTTTTTTTTTTTACACATGCATACACACACATTTTATGCACTTTACGGTTTTAATTTCCTTTGTCCGTCTTCACTTGCTGCCATGCCACCCTGCTCACACACACACACTCGTACACTCGTGTGCGCACAGACACACGCTGTGGCAGGATCTTTCAGACCGCTGTGGTTCGCATGTCGATTTCATGGCGCTGGGTTACCGTCCCTGTCTGCTTGTAAGCCAAGTGGGAGCGCTGTAGCAGAATAATTTCCCCAAAGTGTCAATGTGCTGTGTGTGTGTGTGTGTGAGCAGACATGAGGGCAAAGGAGGGATTTTAACAGTGAAAAGCACTTTATTCATGGTTTTGAAGGAGGGAGATGATTTTAGCATCGCAGTACAGGCAAGCCTGTGTTGATATCATCCATAATTAATGACTGGCTGGGTATAGCTGCCGGAGAGGAAGGAAGCTAAACCGTTGGTGACTTATCAGTGCCCGCACACACACAGACACCCACAGTGTGTATCTGAGGGTGAAACGGAGGTCTTCACCTTCCTGTGGCCTCTTAGCTGTGACTTAGCGTGTTCAGTCTGCTCCTCCAGATAAAGTTATCAGGCAGACTGAAAGAGAGACTTTTACTCTGACTCATTAGCCGTAGCATGGGAAGGAAAGAAAGTAGAAAAGGATGAATGGAAGAGAAACTACCGTCTGCGGGTGAAAAAGGGAAATAGCAAACTTTCCGAATGATGGCGGAGACCTCTGACACTTGTTGACTTTGAGAAGGAGCGACGTGACGTGATTAATTAGCTTACCTTTTGAAACATGGATATAACTAGGTGTTGCATATCCCTTATAATGTAAATGATGACACCTGTTTGATTCTAAATTTATTTTATAATGCATCCAAGCTATTAAAGAACTCTTTTTTGGTAAATAAGAGAGAGAGGATGAGATTAGAAGATCAATACCATTTTAATGACTACTGTAAATAAGAAGCTAGCAGCTGCTTAGCTTAGCCTAGCATTAGGACTGGAATCAAGTGGAAACATCTCTAAATGAAAATCCACCTACCAGCACCTCTAAAGCTCATTAACATGTGTTTTATCTGTACAAATCACAACTATTTGCAATTTTATGGTAATGTGCCGGACAGAATATCTCTTTGTGGGGAGCAGTAACTTCCTGTCCAAACAGCGGAGGTTGAGAAACAATATATAAATTTGTATGATTATTACATCAATATTAACTAAAACTGTATATTCATCAGACAACAAGACCACAACAAGAAATGTATCAATATTACCATTGTTTTAGCATTTTTTTATACTGGCTGTGTTTGCTGTCGGGTGCCTAAATTCCTGAAATAGTTTCATGGGTTCGGGTTACCTCGGCCTCAGGCAGGAGGACATCGGATGACTGACAATTAGTCAAAAACATGATAAGTTGGGCTCGTAAAAACCACCGGCTGACTACAGAGGGAGGAACAACACAGAGGGAGGAACAACACAAATGCTGCAGTTGAAGATGACGCTGACAACTAGTCTGTCAGTTGATACATGTTTTGTTCAGCTTTGTGTGTGTAAAATATATTTGAGACGTTTAACTCACCTGATGAAATCCCAGATAGTCCACAATGGTTGAAGAGGCATAAAATACCATCCCATCACTGCTCACTACCAAGGCAAAGCCTGTAAGAGACTACACACACACACACACACACACAAACAGAGACAGGAATAAGCAGTGACTCAGGGCAACTCATGCAGCAAATAAATTCAAGTGCAACAAATACATAATTGACAAACACAAACAACTGGATTTAATCGGTGCCGTCTTTGCAAAGCTAGCTTCAGATGGCATGATTGCCCCCAGCAGAAACACAGAGCAACAGAGTCAAATGTTTTTTGTTTACGACCCAACTGTGGTCACAGTCATTACTGTACCTGTGTTTTACGCAGCCAGAATTTGACTCAAGCCAGACTTTTTATAGCACATTTATATCATTCTTTCCATAATTATCAGAACAGCAAATAACGGTAAAAATTGAACAAAAGCTTGAATAATACTGGACACTGGAGCAGGAATGAAAGACAGATGGCTTTGGAAGTGAGTGGGCCAAATAAAACTTGCTGATTTGCAATGCAAAGTATTGCTTTTGAAAGACTTTTTTTAGAATATTTTCTGGTGGTATTTCAATTCGTGGTATTTTTAAAGCAGTCGACTTGAGGATGACATACACACCAATTTGCTCCCCTTTTAAATTTATGTATTTCATCAGAAACTTTGATAATTAAGTCCGTTTGACTGCTAACATGCTTTGATTTGTGATACCAAACACGTTGATTAAAAGCAGAGAAACTCCAGACACAAACACAGACACACACACACACACACACATATACACACACACACAAATAATGTGTTTGGCCAGCACAGCTCACAGAGACAAGTGTTGATTGATTAAAGAGAAAATTTCAATAAATACATAACTGGCTTCAGTCAAACGAGGAGGGGAGGACAGATGGAGGTGGAGAGAAAAAAAAGAGAAGGAAAACAAGGGAAGGAGACGTGGAAGAGTCTTTCAGTGTGCATGTGTGTTGTGCACAGCTGTGATAGCGTGACAACTGCAAGGCTACTTGACTTGCGTGACTGCTGCTGCCAGAGTCTGTCATCTCCATTTTACTGCGAGACTATGCAGGTCTTCCCCCTTGTGTGTGTGTGTGTGTGTGTGTGTGTGTGTGTGTGTGTGTGTGTGTGTGTGTGTGTTCTATGTGGCATATCTCCCTGTGGCCTCTAAATTCACACTCACACTCCCTGACTTTCTCCTAACATTGATCTGATTGCCTTAGCGAGCGGAGTAATGCTCAGCTCCCTGCGTGCACGCTCCATCCCGACCGCATGACAGACTGCGATACCTGTCCCGTCTGTGAGCAGAGCAATTTGTCCACGAGGTATTTGAGTCAAAGCGTGACAAAGCAACGCTGTGACAGAAAAATATCTGACTATGATATGACAATATGTGGAAAGCATATATGATGGGGGGGGGGGGGAGCAGAGACGGGAGGATGACTCAGGGTCTTGGTGGTGTAGATGCAGATGTTGTTTGACAAGTTCAACTGGCACATGTTCATAACATCCAAGGGGGAGGGGGCGGGGGGGCTCATATAGAGACACACAGCTCTCTGCAGCAAGCACTTAAAAACAAATGATGCTGCCACTTTAGTGAAAAATATGCACAAATACATATCTGCTCTGCAAAACAAGCACTTTTTCCTGATTGTTTAATCTGACTTAGCACTTGCTAAAGCAGGATTTGGCTCAAAGATCTGTGTTTGAAATAAACACAGGGTAATGTGGGATCAATATAGCTCAGCATAGTTTCTAAAATGGACATGTAAACAGTCTGAATATACTTGGATGTGATGTTGCCTTTATGAGGTCCAACAAGGCCATAAGGCCGTTGGGTTCATTTAGTTTTTCTTTCGCCGGTTCACCGTTCTCCATTCCTCGTCAATGCCATTGAAAGCATTGTCTTTCGAAAGGGCTTTTTAATTTTTCAGGCAAAAGCACTACGCTTTTTTTTTTAGAGTTTACTGTAATAATTGGCTTTCCAAGACGGAATGACAAATATATTATAACTGCAAACAGTGCATTTATTTTTCACATGCCCAAAACTATTATGGGAACACCCATCACTTATGTTGGAACAAGAGAGGCCATTGACAATGTAGCAAAATGCCTTTACTTCTTAAATAATCATTATTCTATTTTCTTTATGAAAAACAACCAAGCTAAAGACCAAGAGAGAGACCTTTTTATCTCTATTTTAAAATGAGAAAATAGTGATACTAAAGAAAGAAATACTGTGCTCTTATTGGCTGCACTGTGCTGCATGCTATTTCTGTGTGTTTTCTCCATTCACGTTTCCCTCACTTCCTCGCATACTGAAGCCTTTAGGTAATGGAAACAGGCACCTGCTGCTGGCCTGCTCCGCCACATATCTGCAACTACGACGCCCCCGGCTCCCGTAACCGCCCCAGGGAGACTAAAAGCTTTGACTTACAAATCGTAAGAGGCGCTTTGCACGCAGGGCCCAAAATAAAATATTAGTTCACTGGATTTGGAAGCATGGGAGGGGAGGGGAGGGGAGGGGGGGAGGAGGTGGTGGTGATGGTGGCGGGGCAGCCGCGTCTCAGTGTTTCGACAGAGTTCCTTTGGTTTTTCCTTCGGTTCCCGCTGTCACAGCGAGATGAAAGCAGTGATGATGAGGTCATGACAAACATGCAGACCTTCTTCCATCAGGAAGCCACATCCTTCACACACATACGAAGGTTAGCATAATACGGGGTTCTGATAATATTGAATGATGTCTGGAAAAAAAAGAAATGCTGGATATCAGCCAATGAGTGAGACCGCAGTCACACATCAGAAACACATTACAGCGAGCTGTGCGGCTCTAGGGAAGGCAGATATTACAACAAGTACCGCGTGAACTGCCATGAAAATTGGTAGAGATATGCATGGTCCCCAGAGGATGATCCCTACTGACTTTGGTGATTCCCTGAGTTTTCCTCTAGCTCCACAATGAGGCTGACATTTTTGGTTCTGACTTAAATGTCTCGAGTTGGCTCTTGAAATTTAGATATTCAACATTTTATATAACATATATTATATAAACATAAAGAAATACAATATTCTAAATACAATATATACAATAAAACGTACAATATATGGTGTTTGTTTTTATGAGAATCAACCTCCAAAATGGATACACAAACATACACACAGCATGAAAAATGTACGCGTCAAACAAACACATACAAAGACATGCAATTCCACAAACCAAACGCACGCAAACATATCCACCTGCCCATCTCTTGGGATCCCATCCCCGTAAAGGCCTGCTGTGAGGCCCCGGTGCAGGTTGAGTCACGCAACGGGAGGCGGCCCATCGCTACGGTCAATCTATCCTTTTGTTTACCGCCCCATTGAGACAACCCGACACGTTAACAGAAGCATCAGTGGATCGGCTCGCCCCCGTGCGTGTGCGCACGCAGTCGTTTGGCCGACGATCAGTGTGGTTTGTTGTTCGACAGACAGCCATTAAAGGTATTGAGTGCGTAGCAATGATCTGATGCTAAGTGAAATTCCCACGTAGCGTGCTGCTGCATGTGTCCGACTACGACATCCTGTCTGCTCGGATGCCTTCAAGAGAAACATTTGCCTCTCTAGGAATCTAACGACATATTTTCAACTTTTACGTGACACATATTAAGAACATGCATCGTGTGCGTTATTGGTCATAGCTCGACTGGGTGTCCTGGTATCATCTAAAAGACATGACGTGTCGTACCATGAAATATATGCACGTATGGTAATCTTACTCTGTCTGATGAAAGGTCTGAGGTCAACTGACAAAAAACAAAATCTCCCGCTTTGCTCTGATTAATGTTGACAGGCTTGGTGTGTTCTTCTCACTCTCTTCTGCTCACTTTCACACACGACTACATGCATCCAGACAGAGATGCACTCACGCGCACACACACACACACACACACACACACACACACTTGACTGGCTGCTAAAGCCGCCAGCATGTGTGAGTCCCCACCTCCTCCATCAGCTCTGACACTCCCGCCTCACCCGTATGTCACGCAACACCACAGCTCTGCAAAGGAGGTCAGGGCAAAGGGCGAAGGGCACACACGCATGCACACACAAAAGAAAAGACCCCCCCCCCCTCCCTCCCCAACTCACACTCACTCAGTCACACTCAGACACAAACGCTCTCCCGACTGATGCGAATGCAAGCTAACGAGTATTTAATCACGGGTACAACCAAAAAGGCAACGTTTTGAAGGCAGCATGGTGAAAAGTGATATCATTCAAATAGACTTAGGACGGCAAAAGTACGCACACATAATACTTTCTGTTATTCCACACATACAGACGACAGCCATGTGGTTTCTTACTTCCAGGAGGAGGCTGCTTTCATTGACTGTGGTGGCCAGTGGAAGGCTCTCTTTCCTGGGTTCAGGGTTTGAGGATGCTGCGCTGATACTCTGCTTCCTGGAGGGCTTCTCATGGTTTGCTGTAAAAAAATAAAAATAAAAGGGTCAATTGGCTGGAACGAGGGGCATATTTATGTTAAAATAACAAAAACTAAAAGCAAAGGAATGGTTTAAGGAATGTAAAAAAAATGCTAATAAAAAGTGTGTTAACTCTGCGGTTACAAGTGCAGGTGGAGATGAAAAGAGCAGCCGAAAACACAAACCCAGTCCTTCATTTCATTGACCTCACACATGCAGGGACATCTGCTCATATCTGCTGCGTTCAAGGTCTGGAAAATAAAATCAAGCACACGTCTAACTCTTGACTTTCCATGTCAACGCAGGAAAAGTTGAGGAACGATAACAACAATGATTGCATTTTCTAAAGCTTCTAAATCCTCCAAAAAGCCTGTCTGATGCGGCAGCGATAAGAGTTGGACCGGCACGCAGACATGTGGCCGACACATTAACGGCATCAGTCTCCTCTCGCACTGCATTGATCGCCAGGTATTAGTCTGTGCGGCGGGGGCCGTCTAACGAGGCAAAACAAGAGGAGGATTTCATGACTTTACAGGATTCTTCTCACACGATACGGCCGCACGCTACACGCAGAGGCTCACTGGCACACTAAGCGTGAGGTAGAGCGCAGCATTTAGTGCTTTTGTGACGTCAAAACGGACTTATTTGCACTGAAACAAGGCTCTGAGATGTTCTTCATTCTTTACAAAGCTCATCACTCTCCTGCTCCTTTTTGTGCCATCTGATATTCAAAAGAGTAGGAACATCTACTTTAAGTTATAAAAATATCACAAGCGAGTCACACTCCATCAACCGCTGCGATACACATGCTGCGATCTCTCCGCTGTGGAGTAAAGGCCTACCTACTACCATGCCAGAGTGTGTATACATGCAATTAGCCTACACGGACCGTGGCGTGCAGAAATGTCACATGTGCAATCGGTGACGTGTGCGTTGCGTGTTGGAGGCATGTTTGCGTGTTTCTCTTATGGGCGTGCTGTCAGTGGGCATGTGGCTCACTCCAAGAGATCAGCCCTTCGCTCCGTCACTCATTGTAGCTGGCACAGATTAGTCACGCAACACACACACACACACATACACCATAGCCTCATTACGAAAAACTATCTAAGTATGTATGTATCTTCCGATGCTTCGTACAGTCCCCACCCCCACCGACTAACCCCATTACGGCTGCCATTCCTCCCCCTTTAACCTTCTACCGTCTCCTGTCCTCGGTCCATTCCTCCCCCAATGAACCCGTCTTCCTCCTCCTCCTCCTCCTCCTCCTCATCTCTCCACCCTTTCTTTGTTCAACTCGGCATCACGATCGATCGACAACCGATTTTGTGATGCTGAAAGAGTTTCCCTTCTCTTAATTCCACTCTGAAGCACGCAAAGCTAATGCGCCCGTTTTTTCCTTCTTCTATCTGTACATTTTGAATGGATTAAGTTCTTTGGCGTTGAATCATTCGTTCCCCCCGGTTTGCAACATCAGGTTTATGAGTGAAAATAAAGGCCTAAATGTGAATGCTGGAAATCAGTTAAGCGCTGATGACTGCATTGACAGTTGCTCAGTAAACTCATAAATGCCAGTAATAATGTTAAGTATTTTTTCATCGCCTCCTTCAAGTGCAAACACACACAAACAAACAGACTCAGACAGCCACACACACACACACACACACACACACCATTCTCTTCAATCACCGCAATATCATCCAACCAGTGGAAACTAGCAGAGGGAAATGGTTCTAATAAGCCTCTTTATTTTCCTCCTTCAACGCCTCATGTATTTTTGTTTTCTCTCTTACGGCAGCTTTTTGGAGAGGATGCAGCGTCAGGAAAGACAAACACGCGGGATGATTAATTAACGGGCACAGGCACTTCCTCTGCCGACAATACGGGCTTTATTCATCACCGCTCGCGTCTTTTGGGTTTGCTTTTCTTTGCCTCCATTTTCTCCCCGGTCTATAAAGGAAAACAGAGTGGGTAATGGCGAGGCGTTTATGTGCTCTGTGTGTGTGGACGGGGGTGTCAAGTAAAAAGTGACAAGTAGCGGGATGTCGACGCTGCCAAGGGGTGAGGCTGAAAGTGTCTCGCTCCCTTCGTCGGTCCCCGGTTATGTCTTTTCCACTTCCACTGAGTACACAAAACGGTAAGACCACCCCGCCAGATATCAAGCTACATTGTGATTAAATTTGCACAATTCGAGTCACAATTGTCTCGGGACTTCAATTGGCTCGGAGGACACCGTCGATGATTTGTTGAAATGAAAAAATAATCCGATATTACGACTATAGGGACTGTGATGGAAAGAGATGCTGGAAGGGAGAAAAGACTTGCTTGTAGAATGTGATGCGATTTAGATGGGATTGCTTTAGATTGCTGCGTAGTGTGTGTGTGTGTGTGTGTGAGTTTAGGACACAGTCCACATCAATCAGGTGTTTCCCCTCTAGGGGGCGAGGTGAGTCTGGCCGTGGGGCACATGGACGTGTAGCAGCAAAGTCCTTTACAGCCACTTCCTCCCACACTACCAATAACAGCCGAAAAGGAACGAAGAGGAACCAGAGGAGAGAAAGAAGAAAACCTCTCTAAGGAGGGAGAGCTGTGGTGCGGGGGGGGGGGAGGATGTCTCTGTGGACCCATAGTGTCACCGACATGCTTTTATTCTGGGGATAATGGAGGTCAAACACAAAGGAATGTCTCGCAAAAATGACGAGAGATGCAAAGATGAATATTTCAATGCAGTCCTGTGCATTAGGTTCAAAGATGGCGCGGCGTGACATTATGTTGAGAGAGCGTCGCACGACTCAAAGCGCTTTCAGAAATCGTGAGTACAAGAGCGGCAATGCGTTTTAAACTGAATGGTACAGGTGATACCCCGGCTCCATTCTCCTGCTCACGCTGCTATCCAGAGCAATATGCCAGCGAGGAGCAGGTAAGTGTTCATACATGGCTGCTCGTAGACACAACACCAGCTGCTGCTGCACGGTTCTAACCTGGGACCGACCAACCTGCATGCACACCGCTCCAAACCCAGTGCAACAGGTGGCTACTGCTGCTTTTTGTGGGTGTTCTTTAGACATTTAATCACTTTATACCCAGCTTGAAGCCAGTTTCCAGTTCAGTTAACATGTAATAAGTAGTGGAGGACCGTCCTGAACATTTATTTCTCAGCTATAGTTACTGTGATATACCACATATGACGATCTTTAAAAAAATCGTATGCACTGTTGTAGAAAACACTACCCAACAGTATGTAAAATAGTTTAAATTAACGGTAGAATGCTCATTAAACATTAATGCATCTGCATAATAATCCAATACTATAATATTGTAATACTTTATTTTACTTAAGTCACAATTTTGATGCAGTAATTTTACTTCATTGCTACTTTTACTCAAGCAAGGGATCTGATATTTTCCCCACCTCAGGTAAGAAGTAATCTTATCCGAACTTATTTGTTTTTTCTCTGTCAGAGGGTTGATGTTTTGCTAATATATGAGTGACGCTCCAATCACATCCATACTACCTACATCATGCATGCAGGCTCTCCCGTCTCCCTGATTTGCAGCAGCATGGGTGCCATCTCTTGGCAGCCGATCCTCTGCTGTGGTTTTTGGCTTGTAAAAAAAAAGAGAGCTCCGGACCTGAACATGTGAAACGCTGTGCTGCACAGCAGTCCCTCCCCTTCCACAAGGCTTGCGTGAGTAGAGAGAACTGTGTGTGTGTGTGTGTGTGCGTGCGTTGAGGTCGGGTTGGCTTACAGCCACTTCCTTTGCCTATTCCCGCCCCCTTCCCTCAGCGCTCTTCTTCTCTGTCTCTCTCTCTCACCGTCTCTCTCTCTCTCTCTCTCTCCGCAGGCACAGGAAATCCACAGCAGAGAGAGCAGCAGCACCAACACACACACACACACACACACACACACACACACACACACACACACACACAGAGAGAGAGAGAGAGAGAGAGGGAGAGAGAGAAGTTGGCCGATCAAGGGCTGGTTGTCACGCGAGCGAGCCGTCTGTCAATCTCCCCCCCCCCTCCCGACAGTGGGCTGGCGGCCGGCCAAGGCCTTGCGTGCAAGCCGGCGAGCCACATTAGCCCATAAAGAATTTCATAATAGCAACAGCTGTTAAATATTGATGACTGCTGGCAAGCGCTCAATGGTGCTCCGCAAAAAGGTTAAGCCTGCACTGTAATGGAAGCTAATACTTCATTATGCCGAAGATCAAATGTCCGGATCTCGGCCTGTCCAAATCCAACCCTGAACCATTTCAACTTCTTTTTTCTTTTTCTTTTGCAGTGTGGCAAAGAGAAGAAGAGAAAAAAAAGACTCACTGACAGAAAGTTTTTGGCGCTTTTCATATTTTTCTGAAGATAAACAGCAGCTTTTTCTGCTTGGTTCCTACCGTTCCACTTGATGGATATAAACAGTGTGCATTAACATTTCAATCACCCTTGATACCAGTATTAATATTGGATTGAGGTCTCTTAATCTTCCCCGATATTGTTTGGGATGACAATGTTTTCCACTGTGACATATAAGATTACAGTTGGAGGAAGGGACTGCCAGGACTTAAAAGCCTTTTTTTATTCACAAAACCACATTTACAAAAAGGACTTTTCTTGTCGGCCCCGGCATGAATCACCAATATGCATCTTTCAGAGGAGATCCTAACGTGAGCGAGGGATTTTTTTTGAGAGTAGTGTGCACGTGGATTCGCTACAGGAAGTCTATCTCTGAGGAAGGGGAAAAAATAAAAGATGTGATTCCTGAATAGAACATAAACAATAGCCTTAGACGCTGAAGTGAAGGGGAAGTGATATTATGACCGAGCGAACGGGATCACACAGATTGGAGGTTGGGATGCAAAACTCAATTGTTTCCACTTCTCTGTTTTGTTTGGCAAACAAGTCGACTCACACGACTGTTGTACAGGAGTGATCCGTCTCCACGCATGAGCCCTCGGGCGTAACAGACTCGTATGGCAACCGTGTGTACTGCTACTGTATGTGGCTTCTATACACGGGCGCATCATAAAAACTGGCGCCACACACACACACACACACACTGCTTCTATAAATAGAGAACATGACTGATTGTGGCGCACATGTTTTATGTGAGCGCGGTGTTTGTCAGCGGAGAGAAAAATGTTTTTTTTCTGACGAACCCATTGAAAGAGCGACACACGAGTGCGGAGCCAGCTACAGGGCTGTCTAAACACTCCTAAATTCAACTTGTCAAGCTTTGGAAAAAAAAAATGCACCACAACATAAGGCCAACGTGGTGCAATATTTATACAGACAATTAGAAAAACTAACAGGATGCAAATGGATGAAAGCCTGGGGAGAATGTGCCTCAGCGTGAAATGATGTGCTCTCCGCTTACACACACACACACACACACACACACAAACACAGGCTGCATTCAGGCATGTGTTGCGTGAGATGAGCCAGTTACGCAGGAAAGCTTTTAATTTGACTGTACCCAAATGAATGCAACAGTGTATTTTTTAATTGAAGACAACAAGACGCTACAGTTTCCCTGCCGTTGCCAGGGATCCGGCGCGTTCCACCAGCACAAGCGTCGGCCCCGGCCTTCAGTCCGCTCAGCGTGGGGTGAACTCAGGATACGGACTCCCTCGTGAGTCACACACACATATCCGAGCAGTAACCCGGCCCGGAGGCCGAAATGACAACACACGTGCACAATCACATGTACAGTTCGCGGGTTCGACTCCATTGTCAGGCCTGTTCTCCGCTCTCCTCTGCGTCTATATTTATCACAAACTTCCTGTTTCGCTCATTCAAATAGAGACCTCGGTGTCCAGGCATATTTTGACTTTCGTGGGAAAACTATTGACGCACTTTCTACCAAGCTAAAGCCCAAAAAAGCTAAATCCTTGGTGTAAAGTACTTTTATTTTCTTCTTCTGGTTCGCCAACTGTAAAATTGATAGAAAGAACTGATGCATTTCTCAAGCACAAAGGTGACAAAATAATGGAATCTCCCGCATGCATGTGTGTGTGTTGGCATGGTTACTCTATAAATAGCTTTTCCCTTGGATTCCTGTTTTGATGAGGATGGCTGTTGCTCTCTCAAGGAGCTGGCGGTTAATACAATTTGCATTCAGGAACCCGACCTGGCCACAATAAACGCACACGCCTTCTATTTCTGTGCTCGCACACAATCTCCATTTTCACGAGCGGTCTGAGATTCAATAGCTGGAAATGAACGCGCAGCGCGTCTTTCCTCAAACTGTAAAGTTTATGTGAACATTCGCTGCTTGCTGTAAAGCCCATCTCCCTGATTTTGAGTTTAATCAAGAGATGCATTTGAAACGAAAACCTCTCGTGCTTCATAAACAAACAAGGAGCGTGGAAACAGATGTGCCATGAGAGGTGAATTTAAAGTGCTTTCAAATTAGTTAAATATGATTGGAATTGCAGAGTGAGAAAGAGAGGGATGAAGAAGGAGAGGAGGAGTGAAAGAGCGAAAAAAGGCATCAAATATTTTTAAGTTTGAGTTATTTAGGTCCAGGCCTTGGTCCAAAAAGTCTACTTCATCAAAATCTAGACTGGAACAAAGCTAGACTGGAGCCGTTGACTTACAATGTATAGAATAAACGACCATAACGTGTTTATTATAGAGCTCATTTGTACACTCAGTTGTCCTACGCTGAGTTTTTCATTAGAAAAACGCACCAGTGCCTCTGCTAATTCTCACAGAAAAAGGGAATTCTTAACAACAACTCAGGGAATAATTATTAGTTCTCTACCCCTGTCTTTCATTCTGCATTCCTGCATGAGAGGGGAGGAGGGCAAAAGAAAGACGGAGAGCAGAGCGAAGGTTACGGTCTGCAGCTCTGCCGGTTCCTTGTGTTGCGTGCCAACTAGTGTCACTGGCATTATTCACAATAACAGGGAGAAAGAAGCACAACAAGCCTTAGATTATCCCCCTCGTGTTCTCCTCCCCGCTGGCCAGTCGAAAGCAATCATCGCTCGCTTTGCGGTTTTCAACAAGTTTTCTGAAGAACCACACCTTTCATTATTTTATTTTTGATCCTGTTAGCATTTCTTTTCTTTTCTTTTCTTTTAAATCCATGCAGCCTCTCCATAACAAGAAGTTAATCTGTTAAAAAGATTATGGCGCTGTTTCGGCCCATTGAGGAAAATAATAACGGACAGATGGTCCCTCAGGCAGAATCCATATGGGGAGGGAAACTACGCTAATGCTGCTGCAGCACGCAATGCTAAACAAAATGCTAACCGCGGAGCACTTTTACGACGTCAACAAGTCGTGCTCATTTGCTGGGCTTGTGAACTCAAGAGAGGCATCGTTTTAGTGGAGGAAACACAGTACAAAGTGGCCGACATGATGCACTAATGAGAAGACTTGTACTGAGTTAAATGGACGGACGGAAAGAAAAGAGTATAAAAGTTATTTTATGGCACTTTGCTGAAACTCTGCGGGAGCAAAATGTCGCTGTCCCTAGAAAAACAACATTGGCTTTTAAGCTTCGTGACAATGCATTTTAACTAAAACAATGGGATTTTAAATGCTTCATTTAGTCCGAGAGGAAGGATTAGTTTCTCAACCCATGAAGCGACACGTAATCCTTCCGTGAGACAAATCAAAACCACACAATTTGGCGATACATGATTTTTTTCTTTCACTGGGAACAGGAAGTTAAAAGATGTATTGACATAAACTACAAGTGTGAACAAGTGTGTCGCTTGCAGAGACCAAAAACGCTACACACACACATGCGGCAACGCACAGGAAAGGCCCACCGTTGTGTAATTAAATTGATGTGAGGTGGTTAATGTGTGCAGGGGTCAAGTGATAGCCACGATGCCGGCCATGCTTTATGCATGAAAGCCATTAACTTGTCAGTCAGTAGACACTATCAGAGGTGTTCAGTATCCGCTGTGCTTCTGTGTGGGTGTGTGTGTGTGTGTGTGTGTGTGTGTAGGACCAGGGCCAGTCTGTGAGGCAGGTAATCTAGAGCAATAGCATAATGCAGTATTTAAGGTCTCTCTCTCCACATACAAACAGTCGCATTTCGATTTAAGGTTGTCGCCGCACCAAAAGCAGATTTTTCAGTAAAAAATAAATAAATCCAAAGACATATTTTTGGGAGAGTTTCTGCCTGATTTGATCTTCCTTCACGTCACCCGTCAGCTTCGCTTTAACGTGAGTGACCCGTCTCCTGCGTTCTCTCACCATCAATATCACACAACAGTTTGGCCTCTGACGGAGCTAATTCATTAAGCGACACGCTAACCCAACAGTAATCTGATTATCCTTCTCCTAACACCTCGTCCCTGTGGGTTGCAGGGGGCGGCAGGCAAACACTGGCCGCTCGCAGAACAAAAACACCCAGAGGCATCTCAGCATCAAAACATCAAACATGACGATGCCTTTTGACATGACATCTTAAAAGAATTTAGAAAATAGGCAAAAATGTGAGATTTACTTTCTTCTTTCTTGTCTTTTAATACTTGTGTGTAAAAGTACCGAACAAGAGGACAAAAAGTGTTAAGATACTGGCAGCGTCACTCCAACGAAAGCTTTTCTAAAAATTCAGACGTGAGCTCTGGGAGCGCGGTTGAAAAGAAGTGGAGGTGAGCACAGCGAGATATCCTTTGTCAGGTCTGGACATATCGTGACTGTCCACTTCACATTCTCCCATCTGTGCCCCTTGCATGTCACCACAACACTCTAATCCGAGCTTGTTTATACTAACAGTGTTTGCTCCGATCACTTCATTTGGCTCAGGACATATACCCCCCCCCCCCCCCCCCCGCGCTATCGCCTAGCAGGCGATATACTCGTGTGTTTGTGTGTGAGGGCAGGATATAGAGGGGGGGGGGGGGGGGGGGGGGCATGATGGGGGAGTGATGTTGGGATCACGCAAGCTTGCTAAAAGAGGAAAAAGTCAGGAGAGAGTCACGCATGGCGGGGCTTTGCTGTGGATGCCACTCAGTCGCCACTGTACTTCCTGGCATCTGGTGTTGGCGTGACGCTATGAGTGTATGTATGTATGTATGTGTGTGTGTGTTGTGTTTAATTCCCAAACAACCAACGAGATTTGCAGAGGGTAAACAAACACCGACTTGTCTGCCCTCTCCAAACAGGCTGTCGCTCTGAATAGGAAGACTATTTTTCGCACTTTGCACGCAGAGCCCCCCCCCCCCCTACTTGAGGGAATATTTAACACGCTGCGCAACCTGTAAAACAGCTACTTCTGGAGGAGCTTTGTCCAGTGAGAGAAGAAAACCCGGATGATGTCACAGCGATGACACACAGCTCGAGAGGGAAATTTTTCTAACAGAAAGCCCTGCGTTGCAAACTCGAGGAGTGGATTTGGACAGACGTGGGCCGATGTGAGGAAGGTCTCACAAAAAGATGCATTTCAACTGCCTTATGGGAAATGTAGGACTCAGTGTTTTGAAGCTTGACGCACTGATTGACCCCAATTCTGTCTTTAAATTTGTCTCTTCAGAGTGCGTGAATCCCTTTAATCGAAATGGTTAGTGTGGTTTGGTGAGTCCTTATTTGTGTCGAAGGTGGTCCAGCCTTTTGTTCTGCTTGAGCTTATGACACATCTTTGCTTGTGTGTTTCACCCTGCAGATGATCTCATCAACATGTGTTTAAAGACGGGACTCTGCTTGTCACGGAAGCAAAGTCGGAAGCAGTGGTCAGTCCAATTTACATATATAACCTTCGGTTTTGGCCACTTTCATGGAAAATAAAAGGTTCCTACTTCTTTTAATGTCTGATTGCTGCAGGATACTTGATTTTAACTTTGCAGAAAGCTGCAGACGGTGAAGAGCGGCACTGCAATGCCGAGGCGAGGCAAGGGATAAATGTGGAAAAAGTTTCGGGGGAAGATTCGCATGCTAATTTGATTTATGTAAATAGTAGGTACCATCCAGTCATTTTGTAATTTGATTTGTTAGGATTTAGGTTACTTAGAAAGACAGCTGCTTACAAAAATCATGGATGAAATGCGAGATGAGATCATGTGCATCTGATATTTGTTTTCAAGCTGCAGATAGAAATGTAATCAAACAGGAACGCATGAACGTATCTGTCAACTCTTCAAAACCAACAACGGTTAGAGTCCTAATGTGACTAATGGAGGTTTTTCTTCTGCAAAATATTCAGTTTAACAAGCGAGGGAATCTAAAAGGACGAGGTTCAGAAAGGCTTTGAGGAGAAATTCGTACAATTGTGCTGAACACCAGGGCCTAACGCGCGGCACACTTCTCAAACTACCCGGCGCAATTATCGCCTCCACACTAATGAACCTCACATTACACCGTGTGTCAGTAAACCACCATTTGGGCCTAGCAGCATATAAACTTCCACTTCGGCTCTTGTATCGCCCTGCAGCTGAGACCTGCGGGCAACACCGCTGGACCCGGGCCCATACCCGCAGATCTGAGCCTCCAGCTCCGTTTCCATGCTGACACTTCATTTATTAAAGCGTTACTCTGCATCTAAGAAAGTCTCTTTCACCTCAAGCGCCCCCGACATTAAATTAAAATCAAGGCTGTTTCATATATTACCTTTTTACTTTAGTAGTGGAGAAGTGGCATCTACTTTCAAACATCTACTCGTGTGTTCTTTTTGTATCTCTTCTATTCTCTGATGCTGCGATGACCAGAATGTGGACGAAGTGATTTGAAGACATCTAATATTTTTTTCCTCCATAAACTCTGCATTGGATTTCCAGACGTTGAGGCCGCGACAGAGACACCCTCAAACCAAACGCGTCTGATGTAGAAGTGCAGAACATGTGTTTCTGGAGCTGCACTGTATCCCACTATGCAGGCCTGTCCTCCAGTATTTTCTGCTTGCAGCTGAAGTCTGATTTATGAGCGGGACCGCAGAAATTCCTCTGCAATAGCTTCAGGATGTTCTCCGGAATAACAGTAATATCTGTGATTTGGGAAAGTATGAGCAGCTCAAAAACACTGCTGTGTCACTGTGAGCGACTCACGCGAGGCGAGGCATGCCTCTTTTCCCCCTCTATTGCATAAGGGCTTCGTAAACTGTGGCTCGTTTTTCTGTTGTTCTGCTCAACGGTTCTGTTGTGAAATGTGCGACATTCCAGCTGAATAAACAAAACCATGAGCAGAAGTTGCATGATGTATCAATTTTACAATAACACGTTATTAATACATCATTTGAGTTGATTCTAAAATAGTAAAAAGTAAGAGTGATTTTTTTGTGGATTACAATTGGAGTGTCTTATGCCAAGAGTTGCAGCACTGTTCCAGTTAAGAGACGTTGTCACACATCACTCCAGATCCTGATCCACTTACAGTTAAGCATGCACACACACACACACACACACACACACACATAAAAAACACAATGTAAAAACCTGGACACATATCCAATGTAGTCAGGGAGCGATGTGGTGTCTTGCTCAAGGACACTTCAACAGGACACACAGCTGCTGCTGGGTTTGGACCGTCCATTTGGCGGCCGGTCTCTCGTTACACACACTCTACACACACACACACACACACACACACACACACAAAATAAACACAGCAAATACCCACATCCTCCTCACCCGACAACAGTGCTGCAACTGTTCCTCATGTGACAGAAGGGGGGTGAGCTGCTGAGCTGAGGGAGTGGCGAGGAATAGCGTGCGAAGACCTAATACAATGTTTCAACCCCAGATGGGTCACATCAGTAGCCCGCAATCAACCAATTTGGCCCTGCCAAGTTTACACGCTTTACATGTCAAAAGGGACGGGACGGGGGAAAAGAGAGAAACCTGTTTCTTCTTCTTCTTCTTTTTTTTTTCTTTCGCCCCCATGCTTCTTTTTATTGCCTGCCACAGCTTATAATTATTAATTACTGTGACTGTTTTTTCCGTTGTGGAGGAGAAGAAGAGAGGAGAAATGAGTAGAGGAGAGAAGAGGAGACAAAAGAAGAGGAGGAGAGGAAAGAAGAGAGAAAAAAAAGGATGTTACGGACTACAGGGACAGAAAATCTGAGTGGAACTCAGTGGTGTGAATGTAGAAAATAACAGAGCTGGTTCCTGACACCAGGGCATTTCATGGAAACTAAGGTTAACTGCATAGATGTTAAGGGTCATGGGACACCCTCAAGCTTTGTCTACCCCTCCCAATCCACATTTCAGTACAGCAGGAAGTGCTCTGCAAAAAGCACCGCGATGAGCTGATCCATTTCCTCACTGACACCGCCGATTATAAACCAGCACCGCAGAGCCATTCGGGAGGCCGGCAAAGACACCCGTCGACTCCGTCCAAAGCGGTTAGGACGAGCCGAGGGGACACCTGGTGAGCAACTTTACACGGGGGAGCTCCCCTAATGCGTTCACAGCAGGGATGCTTAAATGAGGACGATGATATCAATGTCTCTGGAGAAGTAAAGCTCCAGATGACACAAGTCTCAGCATCCTGCGCCAAATTATCTGTGGCAAATCGCACACATACACAAACACAGTACTAGGCATACCCTTGTATAAGAGATATCTATCTCTCACACACACACATACAGAGCTTTCCCATGGCAGTGTGTGGTCTTGTCATTCAGGCTTTGTTTCCACCGTGGCCTCTCGTCTTTAAATAGCCTGCTATAATCTGTCCATTCAAGCACGGCCACATCTAGTTTCAGACCGAATTTTTTATAGTGCACTGTGCAGTTTGGAATCAGAGCAGACAGTAAGATCCGAGCCCAGATCTGCTGGAAGGGTTGCGCACACGATGACGGAGGCTTAACGTCGGCGGAAAGGGAGCTAAGTGGTGTGAAAGTATATTGAAAAGGTTTCCACTGTTTCCTAAAAGATAAACTGCAATAGAATGAAAGATCTAAGATTGACTGGTGTCAGCTTGATAAAGGAATACTGCCTGACAGCTTTACACTTTAGCTTTGTGTGTGTTTTTTGCACAGAACAGAATGCTTTCAATTGATGCTACTCACGCATAATGACTTGACAAACTGTTTGGGCGAGGACTAACAGTCATCATCAACTTGTTTATAGAAGAACACGGAGTTTGAACTTAAGGGTGGCTCTATTGCAATTCAATGCAATTCAAGCACCGATTCTCAAACTCTCACTAACAAAGAAGAGGTGGTGGAGAAATGGAATCCTTTTTGCACGTAAAAAAAAAAAAAAGGCAGAAAGAGAGGAAAAGATAAAGAGAGGCCGGGGTGGGAACTGTCATAAAATGAACAGAGAATGAGATTCAAAGTCTTTTTTTCCCACCGGACAATAAAACATGAAAAAGTATGTGTTAGAAGGATGGAGAAATCCTTCCCTGGCTCCACTGTGCTGTGAAGGAGAGTCAGAGAGCGCTCCAGATGTGTCTCGAACATGCCTCGAGTTTCATTGTGATACTTAGTGGGTCTTAGTGAAGCGGACCCGGGGTTTAGTATTTAAGTCTGGCCCAACACCAGGGCCAGATGGTTAGCACATGAGAGATAGAGGGCAACAGCTTTGACCTTAATTGTTCAGTTATCTTTAAAGGTAGTTTGTACACAGCACCCAGGTTTATTCTATAGCTTCCACCAAGATGATGAACACCATTCCTCTGCACCAGCATCACTGTCTGGTGATGCATCTGCAGTGCTTTGGGTCCTCATCATTACCGCATATTTATTTTACACGGACTTTGCGCTGTGCGTGTCGGCTTTATCTTGCACTTGTTTTCGGGTCACCTGCAGGTACGGATCCTCAAAAAGGAAAAAAGCTGGTGTCGTGTGTATGTATTCGCTATATGATTGTGCCGTTTAGGTACATGTATACTAGAGGAAGAAACGGTTCTGACAAATGCAAAGGATATTATAACATCTCCCTCATTTCAACATTGAGGTGAGAAGTCACGGCTGACACCACCTCTCCTTTCCTGTCTCTCTTCCCCTTGCTGTACGCTCTCTGCTTCTCCCCGTCTATGCATTTAGGCTAATTATGCCACAACGGAGAAATTGTAAACCAGCCATTTAGAATATAATTTATTTGATGTGGGTGTTATTGAAAACATATACACGTACAAAATGATGATCCGAACAAACGCGAGCGTTCAAGCTCCGTCATGTGGGAAACTCTCATCTAAATAATTAGAGGAATTATACAAAAGAATCTAATTTTAATACATTTTTCTTCATCCTTAAGACTTAAATAGACAAAAACTAAAAGCAATTAAGACTTCATTCTTTGGCTGTTCTGGAAGCCAATTTATTCAGCTTTATATTCTGCTAATTGTTCCTCTGGAATGTCAAACATTTGCTTCAAGGAGCTCGACAGTTAGATGGAAACGCTGCTATAGCTAACATGCCACACCAGCTTTCTGCATCTCAAAGTCATATTTTCTTGACTCCGAGCCAAACAAGCTGGTGGATATGCTGCCTGGAACATAAACTGTTATGCTTCTGGCTTCTTTCATGTAGTATTTGTTTTGGTATTCGTTTTTACTCTACATATGAGCCGAGTGTAAATTTTTAATCCGGCACCGCGTCATAAGCTCCAGTGTTTTTATAGAAGAGCAGAATAAAAGACAAGAGGACACGAACAGCACGGGAGGAGGTGAAACCCTGCGTCTGATTAGCCCGTTTCAGGTGCAGGTTTGTGCGCGCATTTCTGTGGACTGGCGGTCTTTGTGTGCGATCTCATCTGATCAGTGTCAGGTATGACAGCTCAGCATCCTGAAGGCGTTTGGGGGGGGAAGCGTGTGCACGTGTGCAGCACGAGTGTCGCGTTCACGTGTGTGACTGCACAGCATCAGTTCTTTGTATATCCAAGTGTGTGTGTGTGTGTGTTTGCGTGTGCATGAACGCCATTTTTATGAGTGATTCCACCTGATCAGTGTTAACTATGTCAGCTCTATATCCTAAAGGTGTGTGTGTGTGTGTGTGTGTGTGTGTGTGTGTGTGTGTGTGTGTGTGTGTGTGTGTGTGTGCCCATGTGGGAGGGAGAGAGCTGGGATTCCCTAAAGCGTGATCAGTAAATCCTCAACCGGCACGATTCCCAGGCATCGCGTGCAGCAGGGTGGGACTCCCGAGCTAAACCACACCTCCGCACACATACATACACACACATATACACTCACACACACACACACACACACACACACACACACACACACACACACACACACACATACAGTAGACAACAGCTAGCTGAGGCCAGTGTAATGTTAGGTGCAGGGCTTAAGCTGGTGTCGTGGGAGGGTTAATGGATTTCAACCATTTATTCACCTGTCATCCCCATTAAATCCATAGCTGGTCCTTCCGTGACCAAATGAGACCTCTTATCTCCATAACAACCCTCATCTGGTTAACCTCAACCCCGCTTACTCTCCGCGGTGTGTGTGTGTGTGTGTCAGTGGAAATGCACATCCCCTGTATGCTCGCGGCAGCATTAGTGGAAACACAGAATGATACTTATCTCATGTAAATAGGAAAGCAATGATCCAATGTACCTTCAGATTAACCCTCGGCGTGTCCGTGCTCTGTGCCGCGGCTGCGACACCTTGAGACGTATGCGGGTTTTTGAAGTTAAAGAGCAGGTTTGGCTGATGGGTCTCACATGTCGAGGAGGTTTTTCGGTCGCACTGTGGGTGGTCAGCGCACAGTAGATCAGAGCGCTGACAAGAAAAAAAACAGTCGCACTGTTGTGTGTGTGTGCGTGTGTCGTGGTGGTGGATGTGTGTTCGGGGGGAGAGTGCAGCCTATTATGGTCGACCGGGCCCAAAAACATGTCATTGCTGAGAAATGGTTGGCTCTCCACCGCCAAAACCATTTTCAGTGATTGTTTGTAATTATGCTGTAAAAGTGCAGATAAACAAAGTCTGCCTCCTGCTCGGAGTGCTGAAATATTTACAGGTGATGCTGGATTTTCAATTTGGAGAGTGTTAAAATGTTGTTAAAAAAGAACCATCTTTCAACAGGGGGATAATGAAACCCTACAAGCTCCGGCTTTACTGGACGAGAGGACTGATCAGCAACCTCGTTATGCTTCTGGGACAAAGAATACAGTTGCTCGCAAAATTTAGCTTTGCTCATTGGAGTCAGGCTCAAGTCTCAAGCACACTCCCCAAATGTAGAAGATCCTAACTAGACAAACGCACCACTCGCCTGGTGCTCGCCTCAGGTTGTAAATCTCGACGAACATGGCAGCTGTTCTGGAAACAAGCCTTTAAATGTCAACATATTTCTTCTGTCATGTCTGAAATACTGTGGTTGAGCATTTCTTTTTTTGGGATGGGTCACTCGCGGACCAACTGATGCCAAGCACCCTGAGAAACATTACGACCGATCTCTGGTCTGTAACACCTGAACAAGAGCTCCGGATCAGCGACCTGGCATTTTTTACTGATTCCAATTCAGTCCCGATGTCAAAAATGAAACAGCTTGTCAATTTATCACGTGAAAACCTTCAGAATAAAAGCCCTTCTGCTGTGAGGTAGCTGTGTTACAAACCAGAGAGCTTGTAATCTGGCGATCTGTACCCTTAACATTTGAATGTATAGTGTGGTGGACATACTCCCTTATCTGTTTAACTACACAGTAACAGGTAGAAATGGAGGAGGGCAGATTGACTACCTTGTGTAGAAGGTTTGTTTTGCAGCCAAAGTGGAGCATATCAAAGCTGCTTAGTTGATCAGTTTGACTGATTCGTTAACCAGTTAAGTGTCGAAGAACTCCCGCTTGGAAATTAACTCTATTAAGGAAAAATAAATGATGCTGTTTACAGCTCGCAATGAGCCTCTTTTTAAGCGTGTGCACACAAAGTGTACAGCGCATACGGGCTAATGCGTGTCCATGTGTGCAGCCTTGATGCGTAAAACCTGACACCATTACAACATGTGATGCACACCACCTGTGCAAACAGCACTACAAAGACTTCCCTGTTTTCATGGACTGGCCCTTTAATTGGCCTTTAATTGGGCCAGAGACCTCGCACAGTTAGGACAGTGAGACAGAACCAGACAGCTGTGGAACGAACGGGAGCAGAGGACGGGAGATTAACTGTGGCTGGAAAATGACTTTTCCCCCCCGACATCAACCGGTCGGTGATCTGTTATGTTCAATGGTGCGATCAGCATTTTTGACAACACCATGCGTTATGACGCAGGGTCTTTTATTAATAAAGGATATTTACATGAGGATAAATAAGCTTAAGCTGTTAGGTAAGGTGGCTGTCAGCACACACACACACACACACACACACACACCTCTATAGCCCAAAAATACTTGGTGATTTACAAACCACATCTGAGAAGTTATGCAATGTTCAAACATGTGGCCAGTTCTGAAAACAAACCATGGCACGCAACGGCAGCGAGGTCATTTTATACACTGGAGAGTCTTACTCGCTGCTCTCTCTCCTCTCTCTGAATCTCTCTCAACCTTTCTCTCTCTCTTATTCCCAAAGGAGCACTTGTGAAGCTAACAGGGAAAGCGGTCAGACATTATTAGCTCAGCAACATGCCGCTGAGTTTTTCCTGACATACGGTTGAAGCCCCTTAAATAGACTTCACACTGCAGTAGGGACACGCGATGTCTTCTACCGTCAGAGCCGTTGATCTGCAAGTCGGGAATGAACTGGAAACGGAACCGAAAAAATGACAACGTAACAAAGTGAAATGGCACCGATCCTGATAACGGGGGTGATGATCAACAAGTGAACTAAAGCGTGTAACTTAATGGTCGATAAGAAACACGTGACGGCTTCTTTAAGGTACCGCATGATGTGTAATTTTCATGTAATCATTACCACACAGGAGTGGCAGGAAGCCGGACAGAAGGTTGTCACCTCACCATCATTAACCGATGGTATTTCACACAGAGACAACAATGTATTTGTCCAAAAGTCATCTTTAGACATGCATAACCCCCCCAAAAAAATATTATTGACCAATAACGTGCCAGAATACATCTTATTTAGGCACCAGGTAGTGTTAAAACGTCTGTTTGCAAGAGGGTAGCAAATAGGGAACCCGGCACAAAAAGCTGTTTATAGTGAAAATGTGTTTCCATGATTTGATTATATAGCCTCAGTATCATGATGCAATTCAGGTTTTATAGGCCTTACTTCTTGAATTTGGGCGGAATGATCACACTAAAATACCCAGGAGATGATAACTAGAATAAATAAGATGTGAAGTTTAGTTCTAATCAGGGTAGAGAAGGGTTGATGTAGAGTTTATCCACCTTTGTGGCCTGAAATAAATATTTATCGAGTCAAATGTAAAACTCGCTGAATGGAGGTCATATGGAAATACTTCAAAATGTCTATAAAGTACAGGAAGAATAAAAACTG
This sequence comes from Pholis gunnellus, assembly GCF_910591455.1. Lineage (NCBI taxonomy): Eukaryota > Metazoa > Chordata > Actinopteri > Perciformes > Pholidae > Pholis > Pholis gunnellus. Next base: position 18,631,909 of record NC_136547.1, read on the forward strand.
GAGCAGATATGAACATATTGGAGATAAACGAAGTGTGAAGACACTGTGAAAAGCCAAGATTCCTCCACTTGTTCTCCACATCCTGCGTTTGATTGAACTGATTTAACAGGCGATCGGAATTCTTTTATTTTTTTTACGAGACGATTCAGCAGTTGTAAATCAAATGAAAGCAGCATGTGTGTGGATCCATTGTTCTTTTGTTCGTTTATGTGTGTGTGTGTTGCACATGTCTGTTTATGTAGGCAGCATCCTGTGAAGAAGCGGAGGGAAATCGTGCCATTGTGTTGGTGTATGTCGACACCTCCTTCCTACTACCCCCCCGCCTCACCAGCGCTTCAACCGAAACAGACGCACAGCAACAGAAAGTGGGTTATTCTTTTGAACCTCTACCTTTGAATTTGTATCATTTAAAAAAATCCAGGTTTTAATAACTTTAAATAAATAGCAAGCTTATAGTAATACATTGTATAAATAGTTAGCTAAAGGTAATAAATGGTTGAATAGCTAGACGTAATGGATAAATGTTCGACATAGTTTGTTTATAGTATTAACTGTTCAAAATAACTAGCTAAACGTAATAAATGGTAGAAATAGTTCGCTAAAAGTAATACATATTTAAAATAGCTACCTAAAAGTAAGAAATGGCCAAAATAGTTATAAAATAATAAACGGAAGGAAAAACTAGACGTAGCAGATAAATGGTCGAAATACTAAGCTAGAGGAAATGGAGAAACGGTCGAAATTGTTTGCTAAAAGTAAGTAATAACTGATTGAAATAGTTAGCTAGATGTAATGGATACGTGGTTGAAACAGTTAGCTAAAGTGATAAATGGTCGTAATGGTTCGGTAAAATAATCACAATGCCAGCTGTTCCTAATGTTAACTGGTGGGGATTTTTCTTCGGAGCCAAATCCGTCTCATGCGACTTTCATACGTATTCTTCTGCAAAATCCAGGGAGAAAATCTACAAAAGGTGCAACTCCATCAGGTCTGGTGACCAGATCCGCTCACTGTCGTGCAAGACATGGAACACAAGAATCCTCTTTGGAAAAGCATGAGTGGGGAACCGAACATCCTCTAGGAAGCCCCGGGACATGAGAGAAACGCATATATGTACATAACGCATGACACGCCCTTAAATTCACATTTACCCACATTCAAACTGGATGCAACAGCTGTGTGGAGAATGAATTACTACATGTAATACTAGCACGAGAGATGGTGAGATGGAGGGGAAGGATTCACATATGGAGAGAGAGATGGAGCGGCACGAGTTCCCTGTAATGTATTGCTTCCACAGGATGCCCTGCACGCTAAAAGGAAACCATAATTGGCCTTGATCACGCTCAGCCATTGAGACATATAGTACAAGTGACTGGCAGTGGAGAGATAGGGAGAGAGAGAGAGAGAGCGAGAGAGAGAGAGAGAGAGAGAGAGAGAGAGAGAGAGATAAAGGGAAGGGAGGGGGAGATGGTAAGGCAGTGTGACAGAGTGATTTTTCAGAAGAGGATGAACTGTAAATATTGACCCTGGAGAAGAGGACAATATGTGTGTGCAAGATGCGTGTGTGATATTGTTTCCCTGCTGGTGCAGAGAAATTATATCACGATAGCGACTCACACACACACACACACACACACACACACACACACACACACACACACACACAATTCAAGTTCTTCACTGGTCTGGAAAATGCAGTAGCTATGAATCTTATTGAGACGAGATAAATGTGGTTTTAGAATTGTTCCAGTAGTTTACGTGTATACTTTTAGAACTGAGAACTTTTTAAACATGGAAGAACTCTCTTAAAAACGTTACAGTACAAACCCTTAAACCACACGCGAGAAGGTCAGATGTTTTTTGTTCCTCATCATATGACGTATGAGAGTTTAAAATTCTTCGCCTAAGCCGTCCGATGCACAGTGTTTATGGAAATGCAGCAGAACCACCTGAAAGACCTTCTTAGCCCCAAATTTGCCAAACTCCACAAACTGAAATCAGATGACCCCTCGACCCTTTTGCACCCCGTGACTAATCCTCACAGCAGATCGGGCCTTCAGCTCAACTATCCCCCATCTTTGGAATGCACTTCCATCTACGAGCGCTACGAACCTTTGTGTCCTTTACACGAGGCCTCAAAACCTTTTAGTCCGGGAAGGCTTTCATTCATTCATTTTTTTGGAATTGTAGCACTTCATCTTTTGATGAAAGGTATGATAAAATGAATTACTACAATCTGTATCGACTATGTATTAATAGTGATTTATCGGTTATTACTTTTTTATTTGCCAAGATACTCACAGCTGCCCAGGATTTAACGAGCGCTGAGCTACTTCTCACTTCACTCACATATTCATTACACATTTCCAATACAGATCCTGGGATAGGGTTTTAACTCTTTATATGTATATATACGTATATATATATGTGCATTTATGTGTTTTTACTATACGCTAATTGAAACCTGCAAGCCATGAAAAATATGTTTTTACACAGCCCAGCTTTGCTTTTACACTCTCCTTGATTGAAGACCGGCATATGCAGCCTCGGAGTGTGGGACAGAGCGTAAAAAGCAAGTATCTCACGCCAAAAGCGTGAGAGCTGGCAACCCCTGCTCACAACAAAGATCACAATTGTCATGACACAGACTCGCTCGCCCTTCTTCTCTCCCTCTTCCTGCATCTCTCTCCCGGCCCTTGTCCTGGTATGCCCTCCCTCCCTCCGTCACGCCGCTGTCCCCGTTGAGCGACTCATGCATGGATACAATGTGCTCCACTGTGCTCTTTGAAGGCTAGCATTACTGTTCACACGCAATCTGCACCGAACACCGATATGTTTCTCCCTCTTTCTCGCTTTGGTTTTTTTCCTCTCTTCCATCTTTTATCCCTTCTTTATTTTTTCTGCTTCAAGTCAGGGCCGGGGAAACTGGTAAACCTTCAGAAATATTTTACGATTGTATCGCAAATTCCTACTTTTACTCAAGTGAAGGGAATAACAAATTCCCTCAATGTAACAAATTAAATTCAGCGCGTACATTTACAAGTAATATTTTTACAGACTCACACATTCTCGGTTATATTTGCCCTCATTTATCCTGAAAGCTTGGTTCCCGAAATACACGGTATCGGCTGAAAATGAACAGCTTGCATCTTTCTTCGATTACAGATGTACAACCTCTCAGAGTAATGAGCAAAAACAGCCACTGGTCTCACCGCAATCGCATTATGGAAACTAACCTGATGCTCTTCCTCTAATTATTTCAAGTGCACCACAAACTGAAATCGCATTACGTCTCTCTGCATTTAGGAGAAAAATAAAAGTTGAACTTTTAAATGAACTTGACTGTGTGTAACAGCGATTACATTTACATTCATTTGTATAAAAATGTTGATGACCGGTTACCCCCCCCCCCCGCGTTATTCATTTCAAGAAGAAAATATTCAAACATACAGGCTATCAATAAGTCATTCAAAAGTAAGTTCTAAGACTTTCCTATCATCTGTCAATTGTTTCCATGTGCTCGACCTCAGGAATCTCTCCTGGATATTCAGAGCATGCCACTACCACAGCGGGAACATGATACCTGACTTTCTTTCTCCACCTCTCCCCTGTTTTCCCCCTCTCTGAGTCTCAGTGGCAAAAATATTCCCTCTCTCTCTCTCTTTTTTTTTCATCTCACTTTTTTGTCTCCAAGCATCACTATCTGCTCCCCTGTGTGGACTGACTGTTAGTGTCATTCCCTCACGGGCTCGGCAATAAGCACAGTACGGTGTGTGTGTGTGAGATTTAGTGTATGTGCATTGAATACCTTCTGGAATATGTGTGTGGCAGCTCTCCAGTGTCATTCAGTGATAGTATAGGAAGTAAATTAACTCATTTCTGCAGGGCTGGTCTCTCTCTCTCTCTCTCTCTCTCTCTCTCTCTCTCTCTCTCTCTCTCTCCGCTCGCTTTGACAGATCGTTTTCATAACCACTTTTCTGAGGTCACAGCCTTGTCTGCAGTAGTCACGCAACCCCTCGCCTGCTCAGTCAGCTTTACATGCGCGCACACACACACACACAGTAAATGTACACGTATGCACACGCACGCACACACACACTACTACAGTAATACTACACTACACAAAAGCCCATCTTAAAGAGACAGCGTGCAAATCTCTCCCGGCAGCCACAACATGTTAGAGACTCCGCTTTTAAAGGGTCAGCATGTCTATTTTTGGCTCTCTGCGCTCAAAGCATTCCTCCGCTGCTGGTAACACACATGCAACCTGTGGCTGTGGAGTGGTAATGCAACACAGGCTAAAGCTGATTTTCAGATTAAACATCTGACTTTTTGGGAAAAAGCAGGGAATTAATTGCGTCGGTGATCCTCCTGTTGTTCTTGCACCATTCTGCACTAATGATGCCAGTTGCTAGTGCAGGTGAGAGTCAACTCCTCAGTGATAATTCATCCTTGACGGGTCTCTCTGTGTGGAAGACTTCCTTCTCTGTGTGTTGGAACCTTACATTGTCCTGTCCTGACCGGGTCTATCCATCCGTCTGTCTCCTCCTCTCCGTCCTCTTTGTTTCTGTCTCGCTGCCTCTCCCTCCCAACACCTTTCTATCCTCTCATCACCTCTCCACCACCAGGGTAGCCCGCGGAGGAATATACAGTAACTGGGGATGACAGCGAACCAAAGACGGCGGGGCAGGGATGAAAGTGAGCGCCAGTGATTGGAACGGGTTTAGTGAAGACGGTGAAACAAAGGGATCATTCACGTGGCCGGCCCTCTAAAATACTTGCAGATTCCTACAAAGGTCTGGTTTGTTGGACGAAGGATGTGTCTTGAGACCGGATACTAATATTAACTAACAGGGATGTTGAAAAGATGCGCACAAAAACAACATTGCATCCTTTTTCCAATCCATATCCAATGGTTTGAGGACACGCTTTTGTGATTTAATCAAATAGAGGCGTCTCCTCAAACATTCATCAAGATGGCACCTGTCTTTCCATTGCTCAGTTTTTGTTTTTCTCCGGCTCAGCCAAACTTGCAAAATGGTCAAGTACGTCATGTTGTATTTGTACATTCAGTATCTCTTACTACCGAGGGCTTCTTGACATCCTCCTTACTTGAACATATGTTGGGGTGATTAGGAAGACACAAATGGACAGCGGCAGACTTTTAATCTATTATTCTGCTGCCAGGCCCCCTCAGTTACTGTTGCTAAGCCTGTTAAGCTTTCTGTTCCTGCACGACGCATGTAGTTTACGACGGCGGTCTTAGCTTTGTCTTAAAGGCTCAGTGTTCACTTGAAGCACACAAGCGTATATGCCCAAAATGTGCTGTAAATATGTGCGAGTACACACAAACCTAGCTAGGTCTCAAATATTATTACCTGCACTCTATGCTGCATAACCAAAGTGGACATTTTGACACTTAGGCTACACAGAGTGGACAATAATTCTTTACAAGCTGAAATGAGATTTTCCAGCTCATCAAATCTCAGTTTGTGTTTTTTTGTCATGACATCACCAGCAGGGGAGGGGAGGCCGGCGAAACAGCCTCAATATGGCCTGGAAATTGACTGAGAATTTGGCCCGGGAGAGGTTGCATGAGAAGGAGAAGGACTTGAAGTAGCAGGGAGGAGAGGCCTGCCAAGAGTAAAGGCTCAGGCCTGAAGGCTTTTGGCAGGTGTTTTGACTCTGCTATCCATCCAGCTGCTGACTTGAAACATGGGAATCTATTAGCCGTACAGACAGGTTGTAATCTCTGCAATCTTCTGTCCTAAGAATCCTGCAAATGTACAAAAAAACACTTGTCTGACTAGTAGATGAAGAGATACGCAATCATCCAACAAAATGACTTTTGTTTCTGGAAAATCTGAATCAGAGTTAATTGTCCACCACAGCAGCCTCAGCCTCATCAACGATCATATGGCTCTGCCAATTAGGTCAAGGTCTGAGAGTTTTCTACATGAATTGGCCCATCTGACGTTTTAACAAAGATGCTGGTCCAAGGATGGATGGATGGAGAATTGGTATTGTGATGGCCCAATGAATTATGCAATAGGGTTTCTCTCCTTTTATTTTACGCCTCCCTTCTGCCTTTTTGCAACCCCCATCCACCTCTCTCGAACACGGCCCCGTGTTAAAATCATTCATGGCGTCAGCTCTCGCGACACGTTGACCTCATTGCCAAAGCTTTCCGATTTAGTAGCCGCGACGCTCATTTACAAAGACGGTCGGGTCTAAATCGCGGTCGTGGTAAAGGGACAGGTGAGAAGCAACAAAAGTAAAGAATCGGCGCGGCCTTAGTCATAAAGGCGAAAACATTGAAAAGTGCGGGAGGCGTGCCAAAGCCGCACCAGCAGGCAGACAGGTTGAGGTTGTGCAGGCCTCCAGGCAAAGGAGTGGTGGCACCACAAGAGAGGAAGGATTAAATGGAAGATTAACAAGCTCTGAGATCACGAAGCAGACAAAACAGACAGCTGCCTTGACGTAGGAATAAAATGACAAAGAAAGGGATACGTCAAGAAAATCATGTATGATAAAAAAGGAGCGCCAATGATTTAAGGGGAATTAAATAAATATGTCTATATACTACTGCTGTATATTCAATATCAGCAGCGTGAACTCACAGAGGGAGGCCGCCCTGTTGAGTTTGTGACTTACACGGTTTTTCTGTAGTTCTTTGGACTTGTTTCCCATAAGAAGCCACAGATAACTCCTTTGTTTAAGCCAACGCGAAAGACAAAGGATTTAAAAATATGAGCAGATGGAGGATGATCTGTTCGCTTTTAAAGAGATCCAACGGCACATCTGATCGAGCAAGAACACCATTGACAGGCACAGGACAAATCCGCATTCGCTGCTCCTGTGTGTGTGTGTGCATGAGGGGATATTTATAAAACTATCACTACATTATCATGCCCGAGACATGTGGGCGGGTGCGGCATCTTCATCCTTAACTCGTTTAGGACATATTGAGGTCATTTTCCCCGGGTTTACACAACATTGCGTGAGAAGGGAAGGGTATCCGGTGGATCCAATTGCCCTCTGTGAGGGAGGCAGCGCCTCTATGAATGTGGCCTTTGAGTGGCGAGAGGCCAGTAGACATGCAGACAGCCTGTACTTACTGTAACTGGGAAATAGGCCTGATGCGACTTCAAACAGCCACAATGATGTTATTATGGTCTACCCCCCCCCCCCCTGCTCCTTCCCAAGCCTGTCTCTCTCTACTTTCTGAGAACTTGTTGCTCATGAGTCACAAGGAAGGAGTCTCCAGCGATCTGTTGTTTACCCTCACATTAACCATGGTAGGACAAATCACTGTTTTTTTTTGTTATCATCCCCTCTAATAGAGACTGAAGTTGATTTATCCAAAAAGCTATCATTATCTCCATTTACCCCGGAGAAACTGAAGTGGACAAAAGTGCTTTCACACTTCTAACTTTAATTTGTTGAGCAAAAGAATGACAGGAACATTAGACGACATGCAGTAACCGGGAGGGTTTACTGAAGAGGAAAAACAAGGAAATGATCCTTGTTATGGAGGTCAAAGAGGATCATTCTGAAGGGGTATCGTGACTCTTCCAATATAGTGATAACCAATGCACTAATATAACTTTTGAGGTGCTAACGCTGCACTGACTTTGCTCCTAACTTTGGGCAAACAAGGATTACACACTCCTTCGTTGTGTAAACTGGGTTATCCGTATCTTTAAGCCGAGATTTGCTGTTTTTCCCCCCAGAAAAAATCAAATAAGGCCTCCCAGCAAACATTTGACAGGCGGGTAATAGGCATGAGGTAGAAAAGTTCAACATCATCCCAAGCAAACCAACAATATGATGGCATACAGAGGTAAAGTAAAAAACACAAGTGAAAACAGCTTTTTTTGACAGACAGATATGGAAGTCCCGGTTTCACAAAATGACGCCGGTGGCAGCTATACGGACGACGAGCGGATGTGACTCAGTTTTGACTTTGGTGCTATATTTACACATTCTTTCAACGTCGGTGGAGGCTGTCATATCAACATCTCCTCGGCGTCACAATGTTTGCTGGGCCCGGCTAACTTTTGATGGTGAGAAACTGGGTTAGACTTCAGACTGACGATTCTATCACATTTAATTCGTCAAGTCATCCCGTAAAAAAAACACAAACTTTGTTCTGAGAGTTGTAGTTTTTTGTAAAGCAAATGGAGGTTGTGGTACTTTGTTCTGCTCCAAATTAACACTATCACACTATATTGATGCTAAAGGTAGTTTTCAAAATATATACCATATACATCTATTTTTTTTAAAACAGGTGAAAGTGCATTTAAAATAAAAACAATATAATCTCTTTCTGCTGATTTTTTGTTTGTTTTCAGTAAAGAAAGATGTATAAGAATCAATAATACACTGAATGCCTTTGAGGTAAGTTTAAAGGGCTAAAGATGTGAAAGCTTTATATTTCAGGCTGTATAGTCAATATATCAACATGCCAAGACTCAGTTCCCTCTTTAATCTCCCTGCTCTCGAGCTAATTGTTATCCCGCGGTGTGAAAAGCTCTTGCATGTGTTAATCTGGAGACAGCGCCAGGGAAAGCACTGAGATCCATTACAGGGCAAGAAATACTGCGTAGGAAATAAAAAATGATTGAAAAATGATGGGAGTGGTTTCTGAAAAATAAACATGGGTGGAAGCCACTTCCATCTCTTCATTTGACACATGACACTGTACAAAAACACGGATTAGACTGCCAATGCTCTGACTGGATAAATGTGTGTGTGTGTGTGTGTGTGTGTTTGCATGTGCGATGCATATTTCAAACATTTGCAATTTGATGATGAAAACAAACCCTGGCACATTAGCATGGAGAATTTCCCAGCTCCGCACGCAAACTTAGAGATGGGGAGGGCCCCAGAGTGTGTGTGTGTGTGTGTGTGTGTGTGTGTGTGCGTTGCTGTGGGTGAAGCCGGCAGCTGTTTAAATTCAGTCTACACTCTCTACACAGCGCACCATTCCAATTTAAACACGATCCTCAGGCCCTGGAACAGAGTCGGACACTTTTCTCCACCACCTCTTTCTGTCTTTCTCCCTCCTTCTCGTTCTTCCTTCTTTTGTTGCGAATATCCACGATCAGAATTCAACAACCACCGCGATATCTATACAACCCCGGCCCGTCGTGCACTCAGACCTCACTTATCTCGCTGCATTAGCCATTAGCTCCTGCACCTTATATGATGATCCTACTTGATCCCTTTGCTCTCTGTCATGTACCATCTTTGAGGGGTCATGTCATCGTTGCCCGATGAATAAGTCATTAGACCAGCGCTGCGCTCGTCCCTGAAAGGTCCAGAGGCTTGGTGCACCGTGGCTCCATTTCGAATGAGGTCACAGAAACAAAGGAACCGACAACAGCTCTGCCATAATCTTCGCCGATAGAATAAAATTGAATCATTGTTGAAAATAAAAATGTCCCGTTACGAGAAAAGGTACCATTTTATGTTCTCGCCGGGGATATTCTGCAATTGAAACGTTACATTTGAAATACTGAAGTCAAAATGCAAATACTGAAAGAAGTTGAACTGTAAATTTAAGTGTAAGCGCTGAGTGAAGTCGAAGATTCGCTGAAAGGAGTTTAAAAAAAGCCGGCCGAGGTGTAGGGGATGAATTGAGCTGCAGGCGTCCGTCAAAGTGAACGCCTAAAGAGAGATTAGTGCCAGCTCCAGTCTGTAAATTGAAAGATGATGTCAGTCGAAAATGTTGTCTGAAGTGAAAGCACAAGAAAGCAGTTGAAATGTTAAGAGCTGGATGTGTCACTTAAAGTGAAAGCCTACAGAGAGATGGAGCCAGCTAAAGCGTGTAAATTGAAAGATGATGCCAGTTGAAGCGTAAGCCCCCCACTAAGTCCTGAATGTAGTTGCAGTAAATCTGCAAACAATCCAAGAGCGTGCACGGGTTAATAGTGGCAGTCCAAGTGTGAAAGGAGTTAACGTGTCAGTATGGAAGAGAAAGAGAGAGAATGCATTCAAAGTGTCAGTGGACATGTAGAGATAAAGAGATAAAGAGATAAAACAGTAGAAATTAAACACTAATTACAGATTACCAACTGCTTCTCACCAAAAATATTCAAAACACAAACTAGTGCAACTCTGACAGCCTTTAGACGTGTGTGTGTGTGTGTGTGTGTGTGTGTCAATTAGGGCTGCAGCAGGAACGACTTTTATTTCATTTGATCAGATTAGATAACCTTTGAGCGACGGACGGTGGCTGTGAACTACCACAATGCATTTATTGCTTTAGCTATGAGCTACTATATTGCATTCATAGCTGCTGCTACATTAGCTTTAAATAAAAAGGAACGTGACAGTAGGTTAGTATGATGCTTCATTATGGAACAGTTACATTTCCTATTTCCAAGGCGTGTCATTTCAACACTGGTGCCTTGAATCCAAAGAATGTCATGAACGGAAAAAACGACCTGCAACACAACGTTTAAAAATAGCATTCTTCTCCTCTATTATTCACTCACTACTTCTTCTACTTTTTTTTTTTCCCTTTTTTGTCAGTTGAAATTACAGTTTAAGGAACCTCAGAGAGCCTCAGAGAGCTTTCACCATAAACTCCCCCAGTGGGCCCTTAGTGTCGGTGATGTCAGTGAAACCTCCAGTGCAACATTCAGACACACACACACACACACACACACACACACACACACACACACACAGAAACAACAGGAAAACCTAGCTGGTTTTTCAGTAGAATTAACAATTTATAACACACATTTATAAATAAAGGAAACACTTCTAAAATGAGAGTCTTGAGTCAATAGCATTTTGTTTGTAGTGTGTGTGTGTGTGTGTAAGTGTGTATATACACATATGTGATTATGCTAAATCATCACTTCCCACTGGAGTTTTTCCTCATTGGCTTTAAGTGAGGTTGATAAACGATCGGATACAAGATGAAATCCCTTGCCCCGCCCGTCTTTTTTTTTTTTTTTTTTTTTGCAGTGCACACATGCACAAACACGCACAAACGCACACATCTCAAATAAATCCCAGTGAGCTTTCGGGGCCTCTTCGCGGCTCTGTTTACTGTTGAACACTTAAGATATACCCTTCTTTCTCCTAGCTAACAAATAACGCCTGGGGGGGCTGGAGGGCTGAGCCAAGCACAAGTCACGCAACTGCCTCGCTCTGTCTCTCTCTCTCAGTCATCCCCCCCCCCCCCCCCCCCCCCCACACACACACACACACACACACACACACACATACTCTGGCCATCCTGACTCAATGGATACCTGGCTGCCTGGGTGAGACATTTGCCCCTGCAGAGCTGTCCCTCTTTAACAATGTGCCTGGACGCTGTCAAGTCAGAGACCATCCCGCTGCCGCTAACTGATGTTTTGACTTCACCTTGTCTTCCATTGAGGCGCCCAAGTAAAAGTGTATGTGTGTGTGTGTGCATGTGTGATGAGATTGTCTTCCTTCACCCGCTGTTCCTCCAGCTGTACCCTCTGCTTGCGTCTCTCTCCACCCTAAAAATATTTTGTCAGACTCACTCATTCGATCATAATTCAGCAGAGAGCGGGAGTTCACGCAGAGTTCAGACTGCTGTGGGTGCACAGCCAACAAAAAAACAAAAAACACACAACCCCTTTAAACATCGTCTTGCATCACATTCTTTATCTTCAAATAGCCCTTACTATGGCCATTTCTCACTGAAATACATGTTTTGCAATGTACAGGATGCACAGCAATATGTCTTGGTTCAGTGTCAGTTACGTTTTGTGTGGTGGGCTTACAACACACTCAGTCTGAGATCGAAAAAAAAAAGCTATTCCCCCAACCGAAGCTTCTCCAAGTGACCCTAACTTTATATGACATGATCTGAAGGACTATTTTTACTCGGGCGAGTTACGTGCTCCTGTTTTCCCGTATCAGATACTGATGAAAGCGGACCTCATCTGGCTGACGGTAGTTAGCGTATAGAGCTGTACCGGGTCAGATGCCACCTTTGCTTAGTGATCTTTCCAACCGCATGGAAACATATCGATTTACATTAGGGAACAACAGCAGGGACCGGGGCCACTGTTGCACACTGAGGCATGCTTCAATTAAGATAAATGGAGGTGACAGACAAAACAAACGGGTCTGGTGTACAGTGCGCCCGGGCACAACCTGATGACATGTAGTACTTGTGGAAGTCATGCCACGCGAGTGTTCAGAGAACAAACACAGGCCGTGATTCTGCTTATAAAAGGCTTAGGCTTCGGTTTTCCTTTGCATTAATTCCATCACTCAACTTAAGCGCTGGTGTTTACACTGAATGTATGCAGGTTTAAACCATCATTTCTTAAGGATTCAACACTTTTCTTTTTTTTTTGCGGCCAAGCTGACAGTGTCACAGTCCGGGATCACGACGCATTCAGGTGAAGGTTGCAGAACGTAGAGACAAATGTGACCGCAGACCACAAAAGACGTTGACTTGAGTTTGCTGATATAGTTCAAACCTTTCCTGTGATTTCTCCCTTTTTCGCACCACTTGGCTGCTTTATGGCGTTGTTCCCTGTGAGATGTTGGATCAGCGTCGTGCCAGAGCCGCGGTGTCGCTGAGTTCACTCATCAGCCACTGTGAATAGACTCTCCATCCGCTCGGTTTAGCCACCAACAGATCGCATTACTGACACCAGTGAGCTTTTTATTCGAGTGGCCGTGTTAAATTGGTTGTGCTGTAGCTAATAGGCCTTTGGTGTTCACTCGGAGGCAACAGGGGAGTGAATCTATGTCGTGTCATCAATCAGTTCATTGTGGACCGCCTCCCGCAGCATGCGAACGGGACAACAGAGGGACACAGACAAGCTTGACCGTAACAAAATCCGATTCTTGGATTCTACTATTGATTTGGTTACTTGTACAATTGTAATCCCAATTACGGCCACATGTAGGCCCCTTTTTTAATTTGGTCTTATTAGGCATTCCAGCATTGCTGCAAAATTGATTCAGTTTTTCAAATTCAGTCATCTTACAATAAACAGTCACAAAACTTTTTTTCCCCCTAAACTCAGGAAGCGGTTTCTGAGCAGAAAAGTGCTCACATGCCACAACAAGAAAGAAAATGACTGTTCCGAGGCTTAATGAGTTATCAAATCTCTCAAAGCTCTCAAAATGTGGCTTTGGGTGGGGCCGAATCTGTTAGCCATATTGCATGTTTGCATGGAGATCATCAAAGTCTATTTGTTTTGCTGTGTGGGGGATGAATATAAATTGGCAATGTGAAATGAGTTAATCTAAGCCAAAAGGGCTGTAGTTGGGGTTACGCCTGCTCGAGTGGCGTGCCTACAAAAATAGAACAGATTGACTGAAAACCAACAGCAGAACAAATGTTTGCGATAAGAAATGTGTCTGCCAGTAGCATAGCGGCCGTGGACTAACTACAGTTTGCACACCCTATGAACTTGAAATATACTTGCAGCAATGTGAGCTTTCTAATTGAATGCCATGATATAATAAACCATGTAAGACAACAGCTGGGACTTGTCAGCTTGTTTGTAGCGCCGCTGCATGCTTAAAATGCTTCCATAATATAATTATCAACTCGAGCTCCGGGGGCTTTTCGGTGTGCGCTTGTTGCTTCCCTCCTCGTCCCTCTGAGCCTTCCTTGCTCAGGCAGAGCGGGCGCACTAGGCGGTAGCTGTGGCAGTAATTACACAAGACAGCTTCCAACAATAGTGTTGGGCCAACAAAGGCTTCTGCTCACTCTGCATGAGTCCTGGCTGTCTATTCACACTCACTCAAACTCAAACACACACTCTACCCGTTTGTTCACACACACACACACACACACTTGCACAAAAACACACCTCCCACTGCTGCACGGCCGCCACTAGCTGTTACAGTTCGCGTCTAACGGGGGGGGGGGGGCCCCCCTCGGCACTGATTTGAGTAATTCACTTATGGCCTTTTGTGATCCCAGGGGGCTCTGTTGGCCCCCCCAGGACAACAGAGCCCAGCTCCACTCAAGCGAGTTCAGTGTCTGTGGCACGAGAGGCCAGGCAGGGACAAAGCCAGTGTCATGCCTTTGATTCAAGCAACTAATGAGTTAGCTGTGAGGATCCTAAACGCATAAGGCGGCTTCTCCATTCATGGTTCTCGACACATACGAGGGATTAGCGTGGCTGGCCTGTCGCGCTAGTTAACAGCTATTGTGTGACTGATTACTGCAGAGGGGGCAAACATACATGCAAGAGGGTGGGAGAGTGAGCCGACATGCAATTGATGTGCAATTCAGCATGGAACCATTGGGCGGGTAATGACTATTAGCCGCAATAAAGGAAATAAATAAATATATATACACACACATACATATATACATATATATATATCTATACGGTATAAATATTTTAATTGCAAATGTATTGAAGATGATCTTGAAATTATTTTTAGAAGTTGTTCTACTCGTGTGTCTATGATACACTCACGCATTGGGTCTAAATAGCACAGACGCAGAGCTGGGTAAACTGCAGCCAGGACCCATGGGTAGAAAACAATTGGGTCCAAATCTAACCCAAGATAATGGATTATTTTGATATGCATAATAATACTACTGTAACGGTTACTTTCCTGAATTAAAATGGCTGTTTTGACCCCAGTGTTAGACATAAAAAGCTCAAGTTTTATCTGAAAACAAATTTAACAAATTATTCTCAACCATACTATAGAGCCTATTGTATTTCAGTTTGGGTAAATAATCCCAATAAAAAACAAATACTATTATATACTCTGGGTCAAAACGACACATTGTCAATGGTTCTACTCATGAACACTGTTCATCCTGCATAAAGTTAACCCGCTGTTGTTATATTGACCGAATCACAGGTATGAAAATGGCCAACTCATACGGTAAACTGCTGCACAAAAAAATAGTCTGTATCTAAATTTTATTTGTCATGATTGTAAGTATATTACTTTAACGTATAAACCTATTTCTGTCTTACACTCACAACAAATGAACGGGGTTTTAGCGTGCCAAAATAAAGGACGGGAATGATAAGACCCTAAAGCACTGGTATTAGGTCATAACAGTGAGAACACATTAACATTTACACTGGAAACGTATTAAGCGGCCATACATCTACGTTTGTATATAGAACCCGTAGCACGGAATTACAGACATCGCATGTGGAGGAAAGAGGAAGGAGAAAAGCCTGAGCACTGGCATTTAGCCTGATCACGCACTCCTCACGAAGCACATGGAGATGAGAGGTGATTCTCTTTCACAGAGGTCAGTGAAACAAACAGAAGAGCAGAACCCCATAGGGAGCGAAAGGAGGAGGAGAGAGAGAGAGAGAGACACAGGAGTGTTAGTCATGGTCACAGAAAAAAGGAGAGAAAATCGACATTTAATGAATGAAACACAGTAGACAGAAATGGAGTCACGGGGCGAATCTGTACCCTTAATTTGATGATGATAATCACACGTAAGAGTACATTGTCTCTGCTTCAACAGCATACAAACGGATGATGGTGTTGTAATCTATTATCTCCCTGGATGCTCTTAATCAATACACATCACAAGGTTTAGTGATGTGAAGCTACATTAAATGATCTAATGAGCTGTCAAAAGAAAATCGTGACAATGTGACCTGCTGGCAGTATTGCTGGTGGAAATAAATATCACGAAAGCTCAAATACCCGCTTTTTGTCCGCTTTAGCATCACCTTTCATTACTCATAATGTAAAAGTCTTGTAATGTACCAGCCCCCGGGGTGAACTGGAGATGTCGTGCCACCAACACTAGAACAGCGCTGGCCAGTCTACTTGTGTGTGTCTTCAGGCTTGTTGTGACATATGGCATTCAACTGATATGATGGGCTGATGGGTTAAAGTCCTCGCATCCTTTGGGCTTTGAAGCGTTGCGTGTCGGAGGACTCAAACGCGCAATCGCCCCAACGCAACTAAGGCATCAAGAAACCTGCACGTCAGCGTCGACTCACAGCTCGTCAAGTTGATACCAATTACCCAAGAAGTCCAACTGATTCCTGGTGTTTTCTATCTCCTAATCCCTCCATAACAGTGTGATCGGGTCAAACAACAGGGGAGAATGAAAAGGTCAATGGCTTTGACCTTCAGTGAGTTTGAGTGTTCACTTCAAAAAAGGTATGGACAGATGTAACAAACGGGTTAATGAGCTGTGCACTCAGCGCATGATACTAGTGCTGCAGGTCAACCGAACAGGTCGCTTGCAAGTTACATTTTTGGGATTCTCATGAAATGGTCAGTAAACAAGTCTACAGCCATGTTAAAGAAAGAAAAGAAGAAATTGTTCTTCATTTCAAACTAGTGTTTTGGGCATAAGGGACACTTTGACAATGATGCTAACTCTGCCCAAAAAAGCAATGAACACAAATATTTAAACAGTGGATCTTAGATTTACGAGTGATGGACCCGTCCAAGGTGTTTACCAACCGTACGGCCATGCTGGGGTCGGCTGCACGCCGACGTAAAACACTGAGAACATGTACTCTCAGTGGGGAAAGAGAATTAAACGTATAGTTTCTTAGAGAAGGTGAACAAGCTGCCAATACTACCTTCCTGGCAACATTTAGCAATGCGAACAACTGTGGGTCGCAGTCTCCGACTCACCGGAAATTTCCAGAGCTGAGCTTTTTGTTTCAAAAAACTCGAAACAACAAGTGAATTGACCACATTTTGACCTTTCTAATGCTGAACCTTTTCACTTCATTTCTTGTCCACGCGGCTTGCCGATTCGTCTTGGCCTCTGCCCGACAGTCTTGTCTGCCTTTGGGTTGCGGAAGGAAAAAGTGTGGGGTCACCGAGAGTTTAGTAAACACGAAGTCCGTCCATAATGTGACCTGATACACATTTCACCCCCCCCTGAGCAAAGACTCCATTCAGAAACAGCTATCACGCTGCTGCACTTCCCTTTTTGGGAAAAGCGAATGATGAGCACACGTATTGACTGGATTTGACACAGATTCAACATGAAAAAGATTTAACACACATTTGAAGGGGGCCAGACGACCATGATATTCTCCTAAAAATTGGTAGATGGATCCAGACTGATTGCTTTGTCTTGTTCCCTCCTTCCTCTATTGCACTGATGGCGGGCTGGTTACAAAACCGTCTCCTGTCTGCTGGCCGACGTCACAAGTGGCGCATGCCTGCCGTGAGTCTGCGGGCTCTGTGGCCTTTCTCTTCCTCTTTTATTAAAAGCTCACCCAGCATTTAGAGGCAGACGTACACACGTACCGAAACTGACTGGCACGCGTTTCGAGAGAGAGACTATAGCGACACAAGATACACAGCGCAGATCTAAACACTGTTGTATGGATTTTCGCGTAGCAGTGAGGCGATCAGAATGCCAAGTTACCAAACTTTCATGTTTCTCATAAAATTTTATGTGGCCAAGTGTATGTGTGTGTGTGTGTGTGTGTGTGTGTGTGTGTGTCCCCATACCCCGTTTACGCCCAGACTGGTCTGACAGCTATGAGGGAAGGTGGGGCTTTAATCGCGTGGGCTTCCGGACACACACACACACACACACACACTTATAAATACACCTTGCTGCGATGTGGATACGTTTACACCACAGGCATTTATGTTTGGGCATGAGATTGTTTTTGGTGGTAACTTCAGGGGTTGTTGTGATTTACAGCAAGACAGTAATGGTTTACAGGGCGGATCGTTCAATGAAAGCAGAGCAATACAGCCCTGGAGTCATATTATAGATGTTTTTACAGGTTGTTCATGTCTCACTGAGGTTAGTGTTTAGGTCTATTTTGAGATTTAAAAAATACAAAAAAAAAACAATGCATAAACTATGCAGGAGAGAGTATAAATGAAGGGGAAAACAGTGGATTATCTTTTTGTCTGTATTGTTTTTAAATGATTTGGGTTTATGTATTATTTTGCAATGGATGCGTAGGATGAATGTTTAGCTATAGTACAGCAAATACACCAAAGGAAGGCCACACACTGATCGCTGCTATCAGATATCAGTGCCACGAGGGTCCAGAGCTTGGATGGTGACAGATGGCGTCAAAATAAAAGTCTATCACACCTCATCACAGTCAAAAGAACCACCACTTTCACACATCTAACACATTGTACAGGGTTTCCTGTAAAGCCACGCTCTGCTCCGAAAACAAACAACGGAAACTGTTCCGGCCATTCTGGGGATATGAACTGCTGATCGTCTTGGTCACAAGCTTTACATGCTTTACAATTTATTTTTCCTCAAAGATTTCTTGTTTGAAAGTGTTCTGCTTTATCAAGAGACACGGGGAGTGTGAAGTGTGACCACATTACACAAAACCTACGAGAAGGAGCGCCGACATCGCGTTGGATCTCATGAGATTCATATCATGCCAGCAGCTAAACATGAATGCATTGGCACGGGTTACATGAGCTGATCTCAAGCCTAGAGCGGTGCAGTACACCGGGCTGAACGTTAGGGAAGAGGGTCTGTCCTTTATTATGTGGGCTCCAGGTCCTCTTAGAACTCCCATCTGATTCTCATCACAAGCCCCGTTGACTTCTGCTCTCTCTGTTAGAGTCACTTTCAATTCATATTAGTCTAGGAACACAGGAAGAGAGAGGGAAGGAAGGAGTAAAGGCGCAAGTCCCATTTCTTTGACACACTCTGAACTATTTTACCAGATATCGTGATTCCATTATGCCACCGAAATACAAAAAAAAGTCTCAACAATAATACAAATTAATTAAAAAGGAAATATTTTTGCCTTTAGTTACCTGATCCCTTATGAAAGTATGGCCCGCAACCTGATTAAATATTCAAAACAAAGCTAAATTCTAGTTTCAAATAATGAGAGAAAAAAAAAAGGAGCGAAACACAATCGCGCAAAACAGACTGGAGGAGAATTAAAGGCAATCGGGCAGAAAGACAAAGGAGGAGGGACAGATAATCCTTAGAGTAAATATTTAACAAGCTCAGCAATTACAGAGACCTAACATGGAAGAGAAGGGAACTGCAGCCTGCTGACTGTCAACACACACACACACACACACACACACATTCACATGATCCTACTCGCTTGGGCATCTGCCTAGAAATGCTGAGAATAAAGATACCCTGACCTAAAATGAAAATTAAACAAAACAAAAACATGGGACAAAGCCCGTAGGCTATGAACTGATGATTTGGATTCTTTAAAATTATTTATTTGTTTGAAGGGGCCCCTGGACTTGTGGCCCACTTTTTCAACTGGGGACAACTGCAGCAGCTGCATCACTATATACACTAATAATGGACAAACGTTTGTCCAGACTGTCCTCAGCTTTTATAGTCGCACTGCAAGAGAGTTAAAGTGTATGACCGTTTGAATCGTTGGATTGTGAGTTTTGGAATATAAATATATTTGTCATACATCCTTGCGAAACGGGTATTTTACGAGCGGACATTTACACCCTACAGGCAGAATAAACAAAAATACCATTAAAAAATAAAAAGGGAAATAAAATTGTATTAATCAATGTCAAAGTGCATCAAATAGAAAGAGCACAAGGAGTCGTCTCAGGTCCCGTATCTCATTGTGCCCGTAAGCACATCGCAGCTGAATCTCATGGAATATGATGAATAAGGGAAACTGGCTGAAGTGATTCTCTGTCCGGTGTCGCTTTTTATTTACTCACACACACACACACACACACACACACACACACACACACACAGCCTGGAGGTGTATTTGCATTAAGTGCATAGGTACATACTGTTCACTTTGCTCCACCCTTGAGCAGTCACGCAACAGAGACGACCGGTAGAATCTCAGTGTGCTCTCGAAAACCACCTGCCACCCGATTCTCTTCTTCTTCTCCTCCGTCTGTAAACCTTCAACTGTCTCACAGTGAAGTAGATCAAATCAGTGAATCTATGTCATAAAAATGAGAAAAACAAATGATACAGTCCGACATGCAGCCACTTGATCACAACTAATTAAACTACACATCAGTGATGACTGCGTAGCAACTTCCCACAGTCCCCCCGGTGGACAGAAAGGAGAACTGCATCGGTGAGAGCAGGAAGATCTTCATTTCTCCTCTATAAAAGAGTTTATAAATGCAAACAAAACTTAAGGCGGTTTCACAGCATGTTTTCAGTGAGTCACTCAGTGTTCGAAAGAGAAGGGGGGGGGGGTGAAAAAAGAGGTTATGATTGTTGTTCCAAGCCACAGGAAGGATGTGGATATGTACTTGTTGCTCGTCTTAGATTCATCTGGAGGAGCTCTGGCCATGCTCCATGTTGAAATATCAGCGGACAAAGCTGCGGCTCTGAGAGTCCAGTGAGAGAGGGAGGGCAGATTTGTATACAGAACCAAATCCATCGTGTTCCACACTGATTAATCTCATTAGTGTGGCATTAAAAGCCAGCTAAGCTGGTCACTACTGCCACTGATAACATAGGCACCCAGCAGTGTTGGCGCAAACAAATAGAGGCTTTTGCAATAATGCATGTTCACAGAGTTCGGAATATAAATAATTCCTGATAAATGCCGCCTTTACCGCAAATGCTAGTGCCGTCACCACTTCGGAAGATGAGCACAGAGAGCTATTAGCAGGCAAATACGCAACCCACTTCACGGCTCGTTTACGACACACCTTTCAACACTTTCCACACACGTGACTGAACTCTCTCCGCTCTCTCTCGCTCAGTCCTGCAGTGAGGCAGCGGTTGTGGTCTTTATCTGTGCGTGATCTCTTATCCGGGAAAGGCAACCCTTGATAAGTCCAATTAGCACCTGTACTGCAACTTTGCGTGATGGCTAAGCTACATGAGCATTCGGGGTAAAACAAGTAACTGTGTGTGTGTGTGTGTGTGTGTGTGTGTGTGTGTGTAAAGTTACATGACTCTGGCCAACAGGATGCCAGTTGTTGGGTGCCACGCCAAACCAAGGCAGCAGATGATGGAGATTAAGGGCGCCGCAAGGATCAGAGGAGCGGAAGGTGAAAGAGGAGAGCCGCATGTGTCGAAGAGGTGATGGCTGAAAAACTTTCAGCTGGTCAGAACTGTACAAATCCCTTTCCATGAGGACCCCGGGACTAGGAACACAGTGAGCCTCACCGGACCTCTCCATACTGCCTCCTCTCCACTGCCCTACGCTTCCCTTCCTTCATCCTCCCGTCTACTTTGTCACGAGCATTTTGCTTATTCTTTGCTCTGTACATAAAAATAAAAAACGAGCTCTTGTCTTAGAGCTGTCGCATCCGGCTGTGCCAGTAGCCTCTGAGTTGATATGGCAGTCGCCGAGGCCACCGGCAACGGAATGCGTTCTGAAGCGGCCCATGAATATTTGAAGTGGATCGTGGAGCAACACGAGGAGAGGAAGGGGAAGCATTCGGTGGAGGGTGGGGAAACAAGAGTGAGCCTCAGTATACCTTTTAATTACATGCTGTGGCAACACACGAAGGGTGACGGGGATTTTGGGGGAGGGTGAACCGAAAAAACGATGCAGCTGTGGTGACGCTGCCTTCCTCAAATTATGAGAAATTACTCAGCACGGGAGGATGAGACAACACAAGAGACACGTTCCCTGCTTTGTCTGTTAACGCATGACACGGCATGACGGTGTTTCCTGAAAGACAGCGCAGAAAAGAACAGCTCCCGTAATGCAAAGGCCGAGGGGACTCTCACCCGTTCAGCACAAGCGTTTGACTAATATGGTTTGGGGTTAAGGAATATATTTTTTTAATCTTTTCGAGGCAATATTTTTTAAATGACACAGAATATCTTTAAAGTGACATTTTCCATAATATTGCAAAAATAGTATTTATGTTTATTTTCCACTGAAACCAGGATATTATTATTTCTACTACTACTTTTTCTAATAGTATAGATATTTATGTATCATTTTAGAATTACTTCACATTTGTTTGTGGGTCAGTTGTGCAATAAAAATATATCAGAGGTGGACAACATTGATCCATATGCCAATTTACAGCAGCAAATCTCACATTATTAACCCCGTAAATCAAATCGCAACTCCCTCTGAACTCAGAGACAGACACACATAAACCAAACAGCCCGGCCCCTCCACCCGCCGCTGCAAAATGTCGTCTTTCGACCTCCTTTACCTTGGAAGCAGCTCTTGACGCGGAGGTAGGAGACTGCGAGGCGCAGCACGGACAGCTTGTCCAGCTTGGAGATGACATCCGGGGGGAACGGCAGCAGGCTGGCCAGCCGGTCCAGCTCAGCGTTCAGCCTGTCTCTGTGCCGCTTGGACGGGTTGGTTTTCTCGTTGGCAGAGGACTGCTTCCTGATGGCGAGACGGACAGAGGGGAAGAGAGGAAGACGGGGTTAAATGGGCATCGGGGGACGCGTGCGGGGATGGACCCGAGACCATCAGAAGTCATGCATTCAGCTGCGAAACAAAAAACAGCTTCGACTAAATCATGTGTTTCAGTCGGGACAAACTTGAAAATCTTACCACAAACAAAAACAACAAGTGGAGCAATGCCTGACTCATGTGTGACTATTTGATTTTTGGGTCAATGTGAAAAACAGGCCACCAAACTATTAAAGGAAGCATTGGAATTAATGTATTTTTAAGAAATACTTTTCATGTTTTGTCTGACTCTGCACATCACCACGCCAACCCAAGTAGAGCCATTTGATCAAATAAACCACACTAGTCTGCACACGTCTGTCTTTTAACTGTATTTCCTTTAGAATCAGTCCACAATGCACCGCAACGATTTGTGTTCACTCAAATGACAAGTCTCTTTGTTTGCCAGTAAAATGTGTTTCTTTACAACAAGACAAAACAAATGAGTTTTGTTTCTCGAACTGCAGAATATCTTTCCACGCTGGCATAAATCCTGTGGGTTTACTTGATAGTAATATTTCTGTATTTACCTAAATCCACTGTGGCTGTTCCACTCTTCAAATCAACTCCTGATGTTAAAGTTATTGGACTTATTGCACTGTTCCTCTCGGTGCCGCATAGCACATAAAATGCTCCTCAGGCACAGAGTAATCTGTGTGTTTTAGGACGGGGTGCCACGGCGCTACGAGCCAAAACTTAACATGATCCGCGTATGTAATGGTCAGCTCCGATTTCCACAGCTGACAGTTTCTGATCAGAGGGACGGAATGCTTTTACATGAATGCCTGGACTCTGTTTTATTCTGGCGGATGAATAAAAAAAAAAAATCACACACCCTCCACGAGTTACGAAGACGTACAAAAGAAGAACGTCTGAATGTGCCGTTTTGATCTGGGTTATTCAACGAAACTTAAGTTTACTTCACTGCTCACTTGTGAGTTCTACAATATTCATGAGGAACTAAAAGTACCAAAACAGCCTTATTATTTCAATATTAAACAAAGTCCTAAAATATCTTGTGGCATGACTATGCAGACTACAGATGCAAGTGTAGTTCTGTCCAGTGCACAAACAGTATTGATATGATGTGGCAAAGACTTCCTCTCAAATCAGCGGCAGAGGCAGAGCAAAACATGAAAACTTTATAAATGCCACAGGCCTTGTTAAATTACCACTTCCCTCCTCTAAAACTTATATAACCTACTCACTATTCATGACATCAGCTGACAAGATGGCCCCAAAACTATACTGTCCTCTGCATTTAAAAAACCATGGACACCTAAAACACACGATTGACTCCTACGCCTGTGGGTAAAAGACATGCTACATGTGAAGTAAGAAAGAAAACACTATATATTCTAAATGTTACTCCACTCACAATAATTAGGGATCAAAAGGGACGCAAATACACATATAGACTTGGAATATTAAGCTGTAGTGAGTAGTAAGAGGCTTATAATTAAATAACCACGATGTAATAAGTGCTATATTATTAATATTATGTGTGCTAAGATCTCTAGTCTGCTATTTATGGGATTAAAACTTAGTATTCCGTGCTACAATGATATAAAAAATACCAATACCAACAGAAGCTACATTTACACCTCCATGGTGTTGCGGATCTGTAACTTCCGACCGAATCATAAAGAGTGACGCCACCCTGTAAGTTACCAGGAAAGGCACCAACAAAATGTGCGACCGTTTGTCAGCTATAGCATCGATTTGACGAATTATGTCACAATATTCAACATCGCTCCTTAACTGTTTCTGGACGGGCTTCCTCCTCTTTCTGCCCGCGTACATGCAGTCTCCCGGAGGAATCATGATCTCGCGCTCCGTGGAGGTAACAGGTGCGCTGCGGAGGAGACAGAGAGGACGTTAACTTAAACTTCAACACACGTGAGACAGTTAGAATTCAGAAAGTCGTTGTTTTTTTTAGGGTGGTGGGAAATGCAGTGAATCCCTGCATGCATACAAATTACAGCATATTAAATCTATTCAAGCTATAAAATCTAAACAAACTAGTCTGTGTTAATTAGCGCCACAATATTTGTGGCACGTGAACGGTTACTAGCGCACTAACAATTGCCATATAGTTAACTACAGCACACTGGTGCAACTCATGCAATCGATATTTAGCAAAGCCCGGATCCCTAAAAATAAACAGTACAATAAAAACACTTTGAAGACAATAAAATCATGCAAGAAACGTCAAAGAATTAAAGCACTGACCCCAAATCCCTCGGGATATCAGTTAATTCCAGTATCGTGATGGCTGTGGAGTCACATTCACTTAAAGTGCAGAAAAGAGGAGACGCGTCTCCCTGGGTGCACCGACTCGGTGATGCCAAATGATAAATCCAAGGAAAATCAAATAAATCGGAGAGGTCCTGTATGAGCTCCGAGCTGATGTTTTCATCAGCTTTGCACTGCTCGGGGCAGATGTTGGCTGATGCTTTATACCCAATTGAGTCGCCTTCACTTCCTCGCGTTTCAGGTGGCGGATTCCTCTGAATGACATGTCGAGCTCTTCGCACGCAACTCTGTGCCTCACAAACAGAGCGCGAGAGCGCACACACACACACACACGCGCACACATGCGCGCGCGCACACACACGCGAGGTTTAGCCGATGCCGCATTCAGGGACTGTCTGCATATGTGAATTGCGAGCTTTCAATCTTTATATGGCCTCTTATATTTGTGGCAATGGCTTTTATATATACATAGTACAATATATAAAAACTGGATGACTATTTTTTTCTCATGCTGGCTATTCATTTTTGCATACTTTGGTAAGAAGGTTAGCCTCCTATGCAACATTAAGAAGTAGTGGCAACAAGCATTTTCTCTTTATTCTGTGGTCATTATTATTATTTGGTTTAGGCTACTAAAATAATTTTAAAATGCCACCAATATTACCACTTTGTATGACGTTGCTATCTGTATTAAATTATATGTATTTTTGACTTAAATATGTTATAATAAGTGCACAGTTTGTATATTTACGAGGAGCACATGAAAGTAGCAGCGGCCCAACCCGACCCGAGCCTGCAGCCGCGCGCAGCGCACACACATCTTCTGAGCAGCGCGAGGGGAGGGATCACACGCGAAGGGCAGCGGCAGATGCACGAATCTTCAGATTCACGCCGAAGCTAACCGGGGATAGACGGCGGTTACGGACCGGAGGGTTTTGCTACAGCGGCTCCATAAAAGACAAACACACATTTTTTTTTACAACAAAACCTGCTGTACTTGAATATAATACTACGTTGGACGGGACTGGTCATCTTTTAACGAATAATGAATTCAGAGGACGTAGCTTTCAGAGTCAAGTTGGCTCTCCGGGACTGATTTGGCAGCTGTGTCAAGTTCGGTAGATGGCAGGTTTACACCGGAAATAAGATGACTATGCCTTCAAAACAAAAGCATGACTGTGTCGCGGATCTAACAGTGTAGTGGGGTTCACCTGTAGAGTAAAAGAGTGGTACCACTTTGCGTGTAAAGGACTGCTTGCGTGCAGTAATGTGTAATTTTGAGTGTTGCCGATCTAGTTAGAAATGACTGTAACGTCTCACAATTGTATCTGCGTGTACGGTTTTATTATTACCGGAAGTGCTCTTACAATCTGGTTTTCTTCACAGCGGATCAATTTATGTCCGTTTTGGATTCGGGATTTAATTATGGTTTGATCAATAAAACGATAAAACATCAGTCTAAGAGGCACGGCCTACAAGGGAGGCGTTTTGTGGGCTTGATATTCCTAAAGTCTCTGGTATCCTAGAAAAAGCTTGTGTCCCTCCATGGCAGGATTCCCTTCACCATGTTCATATGACTACACTGAATATGTGTGTTGTTGTAATAAAGAATGCCTGACATGTAAAATCAGGTGCATTTAGAGGAGAAAAAAAAAGTTCCAAATGAGAAACCATCACAATTTATTTGGTATTTTAAGTTTGTAAAGGAATTATTTGTATCTTGTATTTTTAAATGTACATTTTTGTTTTTATGGTTGCTTGAAACAACTTTGCCCCAAATAAAGTATGCCACTGTCTTATGTCATGTCTTGTCACTGACAAAAACAAAAAACAGGGACAGTCAGAATTTATGTACAGCATGTAGTTTGTGTGGCAGTCTACTGTGCTGCACCCTAGTGTACAAAGCCATACACCGCCATCTGTCCAGTACACCACTGGAGCACACGTTGCTTATTGTGTATTTATGTGGAGTAAATCATGTAAGCTGAGCAAGCACTGAGATACATTTTTTTTTGTCTTTAAATAAAGATGACATAGTAGAAGAGAATCCCCGTGGTGGTGTTGTGCCACATATGATCACACACACAAGTATAGAGAGGCCCTTGATGGTGGATTGTTCACATACATTTCTTCTTTTGCTGATTGAGTTGCCTGATAGCCCAACAAGATTATTAAATATTAAATGGCATAACAATGGCAAATAATATGAAAAAGTGGCTGCTACAGTATCTCTTTGGAATAGAGCAAACATAAACAAAAGAAAAGAGTAACTAACACTTATAATAATACTACTGACAATAATATCTAGAAGGGCTGCATTAGGGAATAGTCAACTGAATGGTCATTTTCTCAAAATTACAAGTCAAAGGTAAACGATCTTACATTAAATTCAGTTCTGAGCATATCCAACATTGCAATTTTATCGACTATACATTAAGAAAATGCAACGCCTGGATGAATAAAAAAAGTTTTCCTTAATTTGACTAATCACATGCAGCATATATCTGTAAAATCTAAATATTCAAAGATAGCAAGACAGTCTAAAGTCACATGGCGAGAGATAAATTATCCAAAAATCATGGCGTTGTATCCATCAGGGGTGATGTTTTATTTGTTGTGACAGGTGGAGCTGGGGATCTGTCCTAAGGTCCTATTAACACTCTCAGTG
Source organism: Pholis gunnellus (assembly GCF_910591455.1). Lineage (NCBI taxonomy): Eukaryota > Metazoa > Chordata > Actinopteri > Perciformes > Pholidae > Pholis > Pholis gunnellus. The sequence goes on from NC_136547.1 coordinate 18,659,170, forward strand.
GCTGCCATTAAAGCTACAGGGAGCTTTGGTATCAATGCAAATCCACTATCCAACACTATCCAAGCTGCCTTCCAGATTAGCTCAGGCTTAAAGCTTTGTTGGCACTGCAGGGACAGACCTTTGCACGCGACCGTGTGTGTGTGTGCGTGAGTGAGTGAACACATGTATGTGTGCTTACAGCAGGTGTGTGTGTGTGTGTGTGTGTGTGTAGTTTAATACACATTTCAGAACAATGACCACAGAGCCAAATAGGACTTACTGAAAGCCATCTGCCAGCTGCAACAGTGTATCTTTCATTGATTAAGATGTCTGCATTAGCATCACCGTGGGACTTCAGGAGACGTGCGGAGCCGTGACATGACAAGTCTGATTCTAATGGACATTCATAATTGATGGGACGGTCGATATCGGAAAGACAACTGAAAGCGTAATTAACACATAGCCCAGCTAACAACTCTAATTAGTGGAAATAAGTTTGGGGGGAAGAGCTCATGGTCTGGCAAACTGCTGTTGCAAAGCAGGAACAGTGTTGTCAGGGTTTGTGGAGCCAGAGCTTAATCCATGACAGCAGATAATTGTTAATGGACACAAGCAGCTCAAGAGGTCCTGTTAGGTTAAACAGGACGCATGTTCTGACCCTTACTGTGCAGATATCCATGTACACATAAACAAACACACACTAGCGCGTGTGTTCCATCATGCAAAAACATGAGTGCGGTTTCAACTCTTTGAATCCATTTACTTTCACCAATGCTGGACTAAACAATCACACACTGACCTTAAAGTGTTTAATACCACATTTGAACGGATGGAAGGCTTTTTGGGGACAAGGAGCAGATCTGCACACTCCCAGAAACAAATCAAGTAACAAACAACAAGACACTTTCAAATACAATTGCTGTGACACTCCTCTTCAGTAATATACTGTATGTATTCACACGCTGGATGATAATGAGGTGTTCAAATTGTGTGTCATGCAGGTACAAATGGTCAGCAAAGCAATACTCCATTCATTTTTTTTGTCTGATCATATTAGTGATTAGCTTCATTCCATTCGAGTTTACGGCAACGTCAAAGACGGTGGAGTTTAATTTCAACAGTTTTGAGCATTTAAGTGTTTTGCTGGTGACACACCAACAAGTCAACATCACCCAGTGGAGCCAAAAGCCACAAAAAAAAGCGCTTCAAACTCGTGCTTTGCCGTCACATGTCCGTCAGTCCGCGGCATCGAGAGCCGTGTCAATCGGTTTGAGAGGGAAAACTGTGTTACGGGTCTCTGTGAGGATAATCTTTTGTTGACATTTGGATTTGGATTCTGCAAAGTTCAATCCATGGTCAGAACAAGGGTCAGATGGAGGGAGGCTGCGTTGCTTCTACGCCTCTTCGTAATCTGCTCCGTCCTGTTTCTGTGGATCTGTTTTCTGTCTGTGAGGTGCACAGAAAAAGAGAGAGGGAGGGGGGGGGGGGGGGGGGGGGGGGGGCGAGAGACGGCGAGAGGGCCACAGCGTTGTGTAACACCTTGGGATGCTGGAAATTACTCGGAGCAAAATGAGTTTGCGAGGATGAATGTTGACAGCGGAATGTTTGTTTGGACAAAACAATACACGGGGCCTGTGAGCGCTGCGCACGCTGCTTATTGGATGTACTTTCACGTTGATTAACAATGTTTAACCGGAGCTCCAGGGGCCTCAATCCTCAAATCCCTGTTCAACCACTAAATCACAGAGTCTGAGGGACCAATCATCACAACACACACACAGTGTAGTAAAGCAATTGCCCTAGGTGATGCACATCTAAAAACCGCACCGGCTTGTACAGCCAGAGGCCAATGGCCACAAAGAGAATTTCATGGCATTGGGACCCAAGCTTTTAAAGAAGACCCCCCCCCCCCCCAAACCCCCGGGACACAGTCTCTATCTGGCAACTTGTGCAAAATGTGTCACTGCTGGCAGAGAGCAAGTCACTTCTTTTACATTTCTCCACGCACACACACTCCTGGTGGAGCGCAGCTTAGTTTAGTACTTAATCCAAAAAAATGTTATATTTCTTTTAACAGGTGACATCGATTGGGGGAGAGTTTACTGAAATTATTTACCGTATTCTACTTTGTACGAGGATAATTTCATTTGTTCCAGTACTTTTTAAAACAGATGAAATGGCCGGTTTTTAGGTAAATCATCTAAAACTACTGACTTTTCAAGATTTCTGCATATGTGAGATGTTTCTAAATATTTGACAGTATTGACAACATAATAAATGTTCTTTCTTCTTACATTAAGACTAACTGCTCCTTAGTATAAGCAATAGGGAAGCTCGGGGGAATGAAGATTGGAAAACTAGCACTTTCAAAGTAAAAATAAGGAAAAAAAAGAAAATGTGTCTTTTCTGGGGATCTTAACCTCGGCTTTAACTCAAACAGACTCAGGTTCCTTCAGTCGGCCTGCTTTACCACAGACAGGAGACCACTCAGCCGATGAGGCGGGCATCTTGTTGGGGTCTCACCAGCAGCGGGGCTAGTGAAAAACAAAAGTAAATGTGAAAGAACTTCATGTATTCATTTCTGAGTCAGTGTCTATACTTCACCTCTATAGCGCACCAGTGACCCGTGTCCGTTGTGCCCTTGCACTACTGCATGACTACTGTATTGACAGTTACGAACAACATTATTAAATGTTATTCAATCAAATCAAAACCGTATGCGAATTAAATCAATTGGTGAGGAAATTGAATGAGTCACTCCATTTGCTGCGCACATGCCACAGCGATGTTAATATATTCCAAATGGGACTTTTCTCTCCTACAGTTTTCATACAGCTCACATGTGACCGTACATCTGAAGACTCACTCTGCCACAAGCCCTGGAGAGCAAAGCTTTCCTACACTGAGTGATGCTTTTCATTAAACTCCACAGGAACCCCGTCGCCTGCCTGTCGGGCCAGTCTATATCCAGGTCATCAATAACGATTTCAACCACGCCAGTGTGTTGCTATTTGGTCGTGTTTTGGGGGACGGTCTGTGTTTCTGAACTTTGGGTGAAAAGCGATTTCAACCACTCGTCATTTTAAACCGTCACATTTCTCAGCTGATCTCGCTCACATGGTGACGGAAGCTTTAAAAAACAAAACACCACAACTAACATGGACAATGGTGTATTATACTGAACATGTATTTCATTAAAGCCCAGCTCCTTTAAAAAATGTGACTTGTTGTTACTTCATTGGGATGTTTGTGTTGATGGGGAATGTGATCGATCGACGCAATAAAGCGCACACTGAGGAATTTATTGCTTCAATTGACTACATTTACCAGCAAAACTGATTTGACGTCGACATAAAGTTTAACGTGTATACTTACGATCGTGATTTTGTGACATCATTAAGTTTGGATCATCATGTGTCCAGTAGTTAAAACTTTTGAAATAAAAAAATATTTGCATATTTATATGGATCTTTTGAGTTTTAGTCGTAAGAAACATTATTTGAGCTCCTAGACGAGGCCTTTACACCTCCTTGGCAGCCTGCTACTTACGACATAAACAGCTACACCCGTGGCCTTCAAATGGAGATGAGGTCGGAATGGTAAATGCTCAAATGTAAAGACACTGTTGCACAAGTAGAAAGGGGAACACCAAGTTGGCGAACTGACCAAGTAATGTCAGTTTCACAGGGAAATACATCTAAAGCATTGGCTAACATTAGCCACCTGAAACTACTGGTCATGCCGGACCAGGTCAGGCTGGAGAAGCAAGTAAAGTTTTATTGCTGATGAATTCAACTTTTTTCAAAGGCTGCTATAATGTGACTGCTAAAAGCTGAAGAAGAGACCTCAATCAGAGAGCTAAACTTCACGGTTCCAGCTGGAGAAGAACCCCCTCTGATAATGTATTGCACCAATGGGAGGTCACTGCCATCTTGTGGAGGGAAGGTCAGCTTTGAACCGGCTATCCGACTGTTAAACCCGAGCACCAATGAATTGAGTTTGTATTCAGTTTATTTTTCGTTTTGCAGGATTTCATTTTGGACACAGATTTTATTTATGTTTTTCATTGATTTGATTCATCACCCAGATTCCGTTTTTTTTAAAGCGTACAGTATGTTCACTTCGTCGCCGCCAGACGCAGCACGAACAGGATATGAAATCTGAATCCTTTTGTATTAAAGACATGGATCAAAAGTACCTCATATTTAGGAATGATACGGCGCTCCATCGGACCAACTGTGTTGATGGAGCCAGATGCAAAAACATAGAACAGGCTCAATGGAAACTCTCTCTTCCAAACTAAATTTAGGCGGCTCATAAAATGCTCCCAAATGTTTTTGCCCGTGCTTCCTCATCTCAAGTCCATTAGGTCTAAAACATTTTTTAAAAACATCGTTATTGCATCATTGTAATGTTTATTTATTCATGACAGCACAGTTTTGACTAAAAATGATCTGTTCGTATAATGTCCCTTTCTCTCTCCATATTCTTTCCTCATCAGTGCTCCTTCTTCGTCATTACAACTGCTTTGAAGTCTCAATCTCAGTATTACTGGATAATACCTATTTTATTGCATTTTATTGTTATACTCGTGCTCTCTCTCTCTCTTCTGACTTACCTTGGCATCTCTACAATACATCTGCTGTATCCTTCACATTTGTTTGGCTAAAATAACAATCTCTCCCTCGGCTCCCTCTCCCTCTCTGTGTATTTGATCTTTTCGTCTTTTAGACTCTCTGCACACTAACCTCTCTGCGCTGCATTAGCAGTAGATGTGGTAACCGTATCATTATGGCAAAAACAAAAAAAATCATCATTTGCCACACACACATGTGCTTTGTTAAACCGCAACAGGGCACTGGACTCAGCCGGTCTCCTGCTTTAGGATCCACGGGAGGAATACTTTTAATGCCGTTCGGTCCTGGAGGGTTCTAGAAAGGCAGGTTATCGGGGTCTATTTGGTCGTTTTGCTGCAGCATCTTCTTGCACTAACGCCGCTAGTGGTCCGGGACACCGGCGTCCAGAAGACTCCTTATTATTCGTGCCTTGGCTAGAGGTCACCGGCATTTTTTAAGTACCTTTGGTGTACTTCCTGGCTGGCGTCAGGGCTGCTGGGTTATCTTTTGTTGGAGGAGCGAACCTGGTGTCTCATCCAACCCGTTGGTGCTGATAAAGAAAGGTGGAGAGAGAGAGAGAGAGAAATGGATAAAGAGGAGGAGAGACCGATTATGATGTTGTCTTTGTGTTAATAGTGCTCCAATTTCCAAGTTCCCAGCTCAGTTTTTTTGACACTCACAGCGTGGTTCACCTGGCTGTCTTTGGTTACTCGCGCTGCTACCAAAGGACGACTGGAAGTTGTGGATGGTCTCTTGAAGGATCTGCCTCTCTCGGCCCTGATGACAGCCGACGACGACCATAATAAATAAGTTAACATTTTCAATCAAAGATGATATGGCTCTCACATATCTTGTCCCTCTGGTACCAAATGTAAGTAGCTCCCTTTAGCAATTTCCATCCACGTTCAAAGCAATTCTACCTATCTCAGCAGGCTCACAATGTTGACAGTTTATTATGATATAATGTTGAGTTATACTGAGGAAAACAAATATAACCGAAGCCCCTAGAGATCCCTGGATAGGCTACACACATCTGGAAGCAAAGGTTCCTTAGAGATGCATAATATATGTTCAATCACATGCACCTTTCCAGCATTGAGCTCTGATATGGCCGCTAAGATCTGCTGTCTGGGTCCGTCCGTTTTAATGCCGAGCTCCCTCAGGTCTCCGTCTGTTAGAGTCAGGAAAGCCTCCATGTCCACCTCGAAGAAGAGAAAAGAGAAACACCGATTGAGAACACCGTATAAAACATATTCAATCAAACGTATACAATTGTCTTTTCTAATATGAGTACAGAACTGTGCTATTCTCTCAAGCAATGCAGTGATGGGAAAGCAGTTTCCATCACATTGAGAACTCACGACTCAAACGGAGGAAAAAGAAAAAAAAATGAAAAGACAGACAATATATCTGAAGGAAAATGTTTTGGGACTCCCTTTTGACGTAAAAGATAGAATACCTCCTGTTCCTCAAATATTGGCTGGTATTTCTCGAGGGACAGTTTCTTCAATATACCAGACAGCTCGTCTGAAAGAAGACACAAGCAACACATCGTGTGGTGTCAGGAAAAGTGATGAAACTCTGCAAACTCACGGCCGGGTTTGTTTTACAAGTAGATTTAGTTTGTATGATTTCATGTGAGTCGATTATTTCTACGTCAAGGCCGATGGTTCAAAATTAATTTCAAGTTATCAAGAATCAGTCAATAACACCAATCATTGTATTAACAATAAATACAGTCAATAATTGCGCACATCTATTAACATTGTTTTCCAGCGTTCTCTCAAACATTTACAGAATTGGTCTAAAAGCTGAAAAAATGTGGATTTGATGCTTGTGAACATTGTGGCGTACGGAAGAAGGTTTTCAGTTTACGGCTAGATCGACACGGTATCACCTTCATCGGTTATGGTTCCACTGCTGGAGCCCCCGCTGCTCTTGGAGCGAGGATGGGAAGAGGCTGAGGACAGAGAGTCTCCCGGCCCGGTCGGGGGCTTGGGCGTCGGGGAAGGAGACGGAGTCAGAGTGGGCGACGTGCTCTTGGATGTGGAAGAATTCCCCGACTGAGGTCTCTTCTTCAACTCCATCTTCTACAAAAAAGAATGAGCAGCGCCAGTTCACTGACATGAGAGGAGGCACTCCCTTTATTTTAACTGTTTTTACACAGTAACCACAAAAAGGAAAAGCACAACACGGACCCTTCTGGAGTGGATGTCGGGAGCCACCAGGCTGGGGTGGGAGTGGATCTCCGGAAGGTTAATATCAGGAAGCGGCATGCCCGGTGCTGAGGGTGGCAGAGAGGGTTGACTCTGAGTCTGGCTGGGCTGTTTCTCTGGAGCCGGGGCCTTCGCATCCATCAGGCCCGCTGCTCTCTTCCTTTGGGCCGCTATCTGGGAGAGAACGCTGTCTGCACTGCCCCCTGGTGGAAGAAAGAGGCAAGAGCGTGTATTTCGTTTGCTTGCGTTCTCATTGTGACCGGGTATGTTCGTATCTTGTCTTGTGTTTTAGTGTGAAACCTGAACGGTTATGAGAGTCCCGGTTGATCCCTGCCACTCCATTGGAGCCTCCTGAGGAGTGGGGGGAGTGGTAGTGACCGGAGTTTGAGGGAGAGGAGGAGGAGGGCCCCTTGGGGATGCTGGGAAACTTAATGGACCTGCTAACCACACGACTGATAGATGTCTTGACATTTAGAGGCGAGAGAAGGAGAGAAAATAGCAAGAGACTTATGAATGATGACGAACATATAGAGAGGGGTTTTACGAGCGCTGCACCTCTCGCCCACAAACACTCACAATATCCGAGTTTCCACTGCTGTTCAGCTTCCTCTGGGGCGGCATGGGCAGGCGGGGCGCTTCGCTCTTTCCCTCCCCGAGGAGACGCGAGCGGTCCGAGTTCCACGGTTCAAAGTTGGACGGAGGAAGGAAGGGAGGGATCACCGCTTTCAGCTTGTCATTGGGCAGCCGGGTCAAGGGTGCACCACTTCTGAGCTATAGAGGACATGGAAATACATACAATTCATTGTAAGAACAACACTGTCCGAGCTTGAAGAAATGTAGAAAGAAGCATAGTTCACATCAAACACTCCTACCATTGTGGTTATAAGAAAGTCCTCCTTTTCTGAGTTTGTCCTGCAAAGACCTGCAAAAGGAACATAAGTCACATTGACACTTTCCCTCCATCACATCTGTCAACACACAATGTCATGCATTACATCAACTAAGTACATTTACTCAAGCGCTGTACTTAAGTACAATTTGGAGGTACTTTACTTGAGTAAAGTATTTCCATTTCATGCTACTTTCTATAATGTTGTACTTTTTACTCCACTTCATTTATTTATTTGACAGCTTTAGTTACTTCTTACTTTACAGATTCAGATTAATAATACAAAATACAAAGTAGTACAAATTAGCTCCACCTTCACCACCAGCAACATTCAAGTGATGAACACATTAATGCATCAATAATTGTCAAATCGTATACATTATTTAGAAATGTTGCCATTTTGCATGATGAGTCATTTTACTTTTGGTACTTTAAGTATATTTTGAAGCTAATACCAATTTTGAACGCAGAGACTTTTACTCACAACAGAGTATTTCTACTCTGTGGTATTGCTTGGTGTTGGTACTCCCCAAAACATGTACACAGACTTTGATGGAACAGGTGGAGTTCCCCTTTAATCTATCAATCTCATGTATTACTGACTACAGCAGTGTTACTCTAACAATGACAATGAAATAATGTAATCGCCGAGTCTCACCGGTATCTTTGCTCTTGCCTCCCCAGGCAGTGCTGACGTCATTCCCCCCCAGGGCCGGAGCTGGCGCCGGCGCTCCGTTAGACCCGGCAGCCAGCTTCCTGTTCGCCTTCATCGTGGCGTCCAATGACGTTTCAGCATCGTCTGGAAACGGAGCCAGGCGGTTGGACGAAAGGCCGTGTCTCAGGGTGTGAGTCAACTTCAGCCGTCGGAACCGATTGGACATCCGACTCCACCAGGACTGGAAGTCAAACATTTTAATAAAAATTGATTTTGATATTTTGTAGATTACATTTGAATTAAATAATGTAAAAAGTAGTTGATCAATACTACATGATATGGATTCATAACAGAATATTAAATGTAACAGGGGCTTCTTCTTTACCTTGAGGCCTCCCTTGTCGTCGGGCGGGACGGGGACGTTGTTGAGCGACTGCCGGCTTTTAGAGCGCGTCAGTAAGGCTCTGCTGCGGTGCTTCGACTTGTCCTTGTCTACTTGCATACACACCGACGCTAACAGACGCACCAACTCGGTGTCTGTGAAAGTCCAGAGTAGACACACAGAAAATGAATCACTGAGTGAAATGATGAACGAACATCATGGAAACTACCTCGCGTGGTCTGTGTCAAGTGCTACTGTCCGTTAGTTGTTACAACATAAAGGGCTATAGCCATAACTTTATTTCAATATGATTTCAGCATTAAAGCTGTCAATTTGAAGAATAAGTGATGTTAGCAGGCATCTCTCATAACATATCACAAACACTGAAGCATACATAAACACAATATCCTTTGTCAATAAAAGGCCACTTGGACCAACAGTCCAAAAGCCAAAGATAATCACTTGCTATTGTAGAACATTATGAAAATAAGCACATTATAAAGACCGTCACCCTGGAAGACCATGAGATGCAGTTGAAAGCTAGTAAGTGGACCTTGAGTTAAAAGGATTTTAATGAAGTAGATATTCACATTTGAGAAGCTGACACCAGTGATACCAAAACAACTTATACCATTAATCAGTTGTCAAATTTGGGGAAATGGATTTTCGTTCTCCTGAATAATCGATTAATCGACTTATCGTTTCAGCTGTGCTACCATTTACAGTCAATGTGACATCTCAAGGATTTAATTCCCAAATAGTTTGTGCACATTTTGGAAAATGATTCTTCTACCTCTACCCTCTTAACTTAGGGCAAAGTTAAAGAGCTATCAAGAGGGTACTGCTATTTTCACAAATGGAAACCTGATTTTATTAATCCTGCTATTTATTACAGTTTATTCGGGAGGAATTGTTTGTTTAGCCTGAACACATTTTCCCAAAGGGCTATAATATAGTGCGGGTACCTGGGTCATTCAACAACATCACCAAATCAAACGCTGTGTATCCGTTCTTAGCTCGAAGGTTGACATCAGCCCCTTGACTCAACAGGTACTTGACAATATCTTTATTGCTGAAAGAAGGAGGGAGACAGAAAACAAAAGAAAGGATTGACGACAGCGTCGGCATTGATAGTGTATGTACAGCATCACACTATCACCCGCTAAGGTTTACCACGATACACCAGCATGTCCTCCTTACCCGTGATAGGTGGCCTGCATCAAAGCGGTCCACCCATGGACGCCGTCTTGCTTGTCTATGTCGGCGTTCTTCTCCACCATCAGCTGCACCACTTCCAGCTGACCGCTCACTGCCGCGATCATGAGAGGCGACGCTCCCTCCTGATTGGATGAATTCACCTGAGTGGGATCCTCCTCCAAGATCTCCTTGACTAGCTGGGAGTTTCCTGAGTACCCCACACAAACACACACACACACACACACACACATATATATATATATAAATGTATAAATGAGCAAGTTGATCAACTTGGTTATGTTTTTTTGCATCACCTGTTAATCTAACAACCAAAACGTACTTGTAGTTTCGTTGCATCTTGAAAGTATTGAATTGAACTCACCTAACTTGAGTGCACTGAACACATCTGGTCTTCGCCTTTCGTCGTCTGTGGAGAAAAGAGCGCCGCTGAGAACAGGATTTAACTTAACATATTGATAGCCGAAGTGTCACAACGACGTCGCTGCAAGTGAGCTGTGGTTTGGGGTTTAGGTTTGATTTCAGAAGTTCAGGTCACATGAAATGTTCTGTGCAAGGAAAACTGAGCTATCGGTGAGGAGAGCGATCAGACATCAAAGAGGCTGAAAGCTACCACTGTTGGTTTCACTCTCACATCCGTGTTAATTGCAGTTCAAGACAGCAACACCTACACACACACACACACACACACATACACATACTGATACAGGATGTCATTTATACCAACAGGGAAGTGAGAGCTCAACAATCCCTGTTAAACTGTAAAAGACAAAAATGAATTACATATTTGTGGGAAGTGATAGAAGCAGCAAAACTGCGCTGGACTCCTCTAAAACCTGCCTCTTTTTGGTTTGGATGTTATTTCTTTCCATTATGATGTTTATCACGTAGTAAAGCGCAAACCGATCGCCTCACCGGTCTGGGGTCGGACAGTGGTGATGGAGTCCAGGTAGGCCTTGATGTCTCTCTGTTTGAGCTGCATGGCCAGTTCAAAGGCCGTCTTGGACAGAACATTAACCCTGTCTGGGTCAGCTCCTCGCTCCACCAGCTGCTGAGTCACAGCCACCTTCAAAAACACAACCACTTCATCGGTCAGCTGCGCCAGTTACTCAAAACAAAGACGGTCACAACTTCATAAGCATTTGTGCTGCGACTGTGATTTTAAACAAAGTCACATGTAGCAAGATGTAAATACATGTCAAGTGGCACATGCTATAAAATGTCCTACCCAAAAGACAACACATAATGTATTATAACCATCTTGTTTATCTATCCAAACCATCCATTGAACCCACCTTCCCACCGAGGGTGGCCACCATGAGGGGTCCCCAGCCAGTGGTCTTCTGGGAAAAGTTGACATCAGAGCCCCATTCTAGCAGCAGGCACACCGAGGCCTCGTGGCCATGCTGAGATGCCACCATCAGGGCTATGATGTCCATGAATTCTCTGCCGTCGCCTCCTGGACAGCCTTCGCCACCTCCGAAACCAGCCGCGCTGTGGGAAAAAGAAAGAGCCACTCAGAGGATGAATAACAGTTGGAGACTACAGGTGAACTGAGCTCTGTTTCAGTGGTAGGCTTAACGCCTGACAGAATGAGAGCCCAAACCTGCAGCTGCTGTTGTTGTTGTTGCCGTTCGAGACCGCCTCCGCAGCAACAGCCAGGTGATCGTAGTCATCGACGTAGGCCCCGCTCTCCAGGAGTAGCTTCACTACGTGAGTGTGTCCCCCGCGGGCCGCCATAGTAAGAACACTCGCACCCAGCCTGTTGCGTCCGTTGATCTCTGCCCCGTTCTCCAACAGGATGTGGGCAACAGTCAGGTGACCAAACCTGTGGGGGGGAGAATTGGGGACAACGAATGAGATAGAGAGCGGGACTCAACGATCTACATCCCCCCCAAGTTTAAGAAAGTCCATCAGACGTGTTGAAAATGCATGAGGGCCCTTTTCTATGAGCTGAATCAACTTGGGATGGGAGGGCATGGTCCTCCTGTCACATGCAGAGCACCACCCAGTTAAGTTATGTCACACTTAATTAATTTCCTTTGGGAAAATCATCCTAAAGTTGATACCTAACATGTAATACACTCTACATAGACAGGCCCCAGGCTTGTTGCCTGTGCTGTCGATCATCTTGGAAGCAAAAACATGTGAAGGTTGCATTACAATCAGTGTTAGTAGATTATTTGGGGGGGTGAGAATTGTGGATTATTTCAGATACAACTTGTCTAATTCCAGGTCAGAAGTACAAGCCAGGGATTGTCATCAACTGAATGATTTCTCAAAAGTTATTTGTCAAAGTTTCAAGACGCTTACGGTTATCATATTTTAATTAAATAAACATTAATATACCTACATTAATATGAAACCATGAAGCTGATTTCATTAGCAGGTTGTTAATACACTTTGCTCCACCAAACTCCACGCTAGAATAAGGCAATTGCTTAACACATGTGCATGTAACAGGCAAGACTAAATAAGCTTGATTGAAAAAGAGTAAAGTACTTTTATAAAAGTCTCACAATGTTCACCGACAGTGTTTCATGGCAGAAGTTCCTGAATATTAAACTTAAAATAATTCACCATCACGCATGTAATGTCAAATAACAGATGTTTTAATGGAGTTTGGTTTGTATTTCTCTTTATACATTAGAACGTGAGCTCCAGCCCGCAGCCCCACCTAGCAGCCTGCATCAGCGGGGTCCAGCCGTAGTTGTTGCGGCTGTCCACCGAGGTCCCCTTTCGTAACAAAAACCGGACCAGGTTCTCGTGACCACTGGCCGACGCAAACTGCAAGGCGGTGTTCCCCTCCTCGTCCGTGGAGTCCACCGGTACCAGAGACAACATGTCCGCGGCGTTGCACTCCGACCCCGCTTCTGACCGCAGCCTGCTCTGCCGTCCCGACTCTTTCGGGGCACCGGGCTCCAGGATCCCCCGGGCGGTTTCATAGTCCCCCTCGTCGCAGGCACGGAAAAGCAGCAGCGAATTAGCGGGGACACCGAAATTCATCTCCTCATTTAATCGCGTTAGTCCGTCTCCATTCAACTGCAGTTAAGTTTCATCGTCAATAACTTTTCCTCTGTCACTTGGCGGCGGCCTGTGGTTGGGAATCATGACGCACAGCAAAATAAAATGTAGTTCCCAAGTCAAAGAACTTCTATTATTCTTCTCAAACACTACAACAATGGAATCATCTTTTACCACCACAACACATTCGTAGCATCCTAACGGGTTTCGACAAAACAACTTTTTGGCAACCGGGCCGGTCCCGTTACTTGTTTAGGAACCGGACTAGCATGAGCACGTCTACAAAACGACACTGGACTTCCGCTTTTATCTTTCAAAATAAAACGTGTGTTCTCTGCACTCACGTTGGTTGTCACATACGGGAACTCACACAACCTACACTCAATTGCAATAATAAGGATATTAATCCTGATTATTATTGTTTTTCATAGTTACATCATTTTTGTATTTGTGTTCCCGTTTAGTACTCATGTTAATATATTAGTTTTATTCTTTCTAAATATTTTCCGGATGTTATAGTATGTTATCGTGTCTACCCGTCTAGCTTAACGCCACACTGGTGGAGCGGGTACTTGTCAACTGCTGAGTTTACGCTTTACTACCCCCGGTGGTCACATGTCTCTGTATTCTTCACTGGCATAAAAATTCATTCTGAATATCATACACGTTCTTAGATGTGTGATGTACCAGTTGTGGTATTAATTATCATGTTTTTACTTGTCATACATACAATTACCATCATAAATATAATAACCAAACGATATGAATTTATTTTCCATCAGATTTGAGTAATTTGAATACATCTCGCAATGCAATGTCCATGTGATCTTTTAGATAGTTAGATTTATTTTATTTGTTTAAATTTTTGTCAGGCGTCTACGGTGTTGTGTGGACGTTTTTTTCTTTCTTCATTTAGAAGCATAGCCACTAGATGTCGCTGTTGAGGTAGTCTAAACACCAAAGAAGAAGTATCAGAGCCCCGGATGAGCACTACATAACCAGGAAACGGTCCTTAGCTCGCTCTCTTTTTCTGAACAGCTAACCACGTTGGTAGCTACTCTTCCTGGCTCACCGCTGTTCGCTTGAATTTCTCCCGAATAAGTCGGTCAGGGACAATTGAAATGGTACGTCCTGTTTGAGTATAACTGTTACTCGTGTAATGAAGTTCATTCTGTCGTGATTTTGTGATTTAATAGCTTAACTCTTAACGTCGAAATTCTGCGGAGTCGGTTGGCCAACAATAGCGCCGACAGCTCATGTCGCGTGAATTGGATGTCCCGCCAGAAATCATTAACAAACTGGTTTCTTAAATAATACTTTACATATTTACAACGTTACAAACCTATCAGTTTATGCAGTTTACATTCCAGAGTCTTCTAGACGTTTTATAATTCGGCATACTTAAAAGTGAACCAATAGCCTTTGCTTGAAGGTAACTCTGTAAGATCTCTTGCTCCCCCTATTGTCTCCATAAATTCTGAAAATGAGATCAGACAAACGTGGGAGTTTTGGAGGCTTTACAGTTTATATCATAGAAAGTGTTCAACTTTGACAGGTTTCGTGGACACTTGTTTCTGTTGTGAAGCAGGTAAATTTAAATACTAGGCGCTCCACGTGCTAACGTTGGCCAGCTAGTGCTGCGTTTAGGTGCTCCCCGGAATTCACGGACGTTCGAAACCATTAATAAGACTTATCTTTTATTTTCAGTTCGAAACGTACACTTGAAATCAACGGTAATACAGAGTGAGCTTCTTTAGTTCATGGATAATATTAAATTACTACATTATATTATTGATGTGACTTATAGTTTTCTTGTAATGGTAAACCATACACTGTTTCAGGTGATGTAAGCCAAGACGGTGATGTTACTGTGTAATACAGGAGAAAATGTGGAAGCTTGTAACTGCTCATCAGTACATGCCTACTTGCAAAGTTGTACTGCAGTACCAGTCTTATCCAAAATCCTGTGACTATAGTTTCAATGTCGGGGCCAGCATTTTGATGACTCTTGTTTCCAAACCTGCAGGCTTTCAAGGACACCGGCAAGGCACCGGTTGAGACTGAGGTCGCCATTCATCGCATTCGCATCACCCTCACCAGCCGCAATGTCAAATCTCTGGAGAAAGGTAACTAAGCTCAAAGTGGTTCATGTTGTGAATAGAATGTCAACGTGAGCGATGAGGACACCTTCCATCTGATATACAGTGAAGACTGGATATACGCTATTCTGAGCCATGGCTTTTCAACTATCGTGAAGTGATCACTGGTTGCCTGTGGTCTTAAACATTTTGTCTCTTTTATAATCTTCAGTCTGCGCAGACTTGATCCGTGGGGCCAAGGAGAAGAACCTGAAGGTGAAGGGACCTGTCCGCATGCCAACCAAGGTACCGTAGCACATGAGCTAGATAAAAAAAAAAAAGTTTAAGATATGGATTTGCTGTTATGTGCATTGAGGACAGACCGGCACTCATTATGAATGTTATATAGTGAAGTAGGTTATACTTTCCCTTATTCAAACCAAAAAATGTACTCTGTGAAAGATGTTCATGGACAAAACTGGCATGGAGAAGAGACATGAAATTAACCATATAGTGTCTGCCATGTTTCCCACATAAGCTGTTCCTATTCTTTTTTTTGTACCGGTCCATCAAAAAGGTGTTGAAAGCAAAAGATATAAGGAGAGGCTCATCGGCACACTTATTTCCTCAGCAAACCACCCATTTATTTTTAGAGCTTTGTCAGAACGTCACCCGAGCATATAACAAAAGTTTATGTCCACACGGTAAACTTCTCTCACCTATTCTGATCGGTTAAATATAATTCCATCAACCCAGGAAATTTATGGTCAAGTGAGTGCTGGTAATGTCTGTAGTTTGATGTATTACTATTGGTTAAGAAACCTGGTCGGATACTTTAGATGTGGTATTCTGGATCGTTGGTTTGGTCAAGCTAAATAATTGTTCTGCCCTCTCCAGACTCTGCGTATCACCACCAGGAAGACTCCCTGTGGTGAAGGATCCAAAACCTGGGATCGCTTCCAGATGAGGATCCACAAGCGCCTCATCGATCTGCACAGCCCATCTGAAATCGTCAAGCAGATCACCTCCATCAGCATCGAACCCGGTGTAGAGGTTGAAGTCACCATCGCAGATGCATAAACGATGCCGATCATTCAATAAAGAAATTAAGGAACCTGATGTGGTGTTGTTGGGTGTGCTCTTTGTCTGAAGAACATATTTACACTGTAAAAAGCTAAAGGGCAGTGTGTAGAACAGGGATCATACATTTACTATAAACCAGCAAACGTCATGATGTGACCTTGCCTTAAAGCTAAAGGGAGTAGTGTGGTAGCAGTGCATGTCTCTTACAACAGTTGGAGTCAAAATGGTAACTAAAGGAACATCATTCGTGGAGGTGATAACGAGCACCGAGGCCACAGACTCCACACATCAATTTGATAGAAACTTAGTTTTAAATAATGCTTGCTGCTCAAAATTGAATTCTGTTTCCTGGAGCAGTTCAATAACTTTTCAAATGTGACATTATTTTCATTCACATTGGAGAGATCTCACTGATTGCTGACACTATTAAAAGTAAAAATCATTTGTCCACTTTGAAGGTACTCCAGAAAACTAAAAATCACATAAATGCAGTCAGGTGTGCATTATTTAGAAGCTCCAATAAACTCATGTTTCAAATATGTTGACTAAACGGATTTATCCTCGCAAACGTCACTTGAATGCAAGAAGTAAGGGCTCATTTACATTTTTGTCACTTAGTACTTGCCCAAAAACACTAAATTTACTATTTTTTTTTTTTTTAAACGTAGCTTTAGAAACTACTGTGGCCACAAATGAGTTACAGGATGATGAATACAAAGTCATGTCAGTAACAGCCATACAGCTTGATGCAGTTCAAATTAGTCAAGCTACTGGTCCTTTATGAGATCAAGTAACGATTTAAACAAAGCATCTTAAGTATATGGAAACCTTTCCCACACCAGACATTGACTTGTAGATGGTAAAGCACAGGTGTTATTGATAACACTAACGATGTCTCTGTTACGATCAGGACTGACAGTCAGCCAGATAGCACGATACCGCCTGCAATTAAAAGAGCTAAATGGAACCCAGCCATCATTAACTTCATTATTTACACCTGTGCTTTTTTTTAAATGTCTAAATGTCCTCCATGGAAAAGGCTGATTAAACAAGGATATGTTTTTATTGCTCAGAAATTTAGCTCAGAGGAAGAATGTGTTATTTCTGCGTAGAAGTGTATACTCTGGCTTTCTGATCCCACTTTACAACATGTCACAGTCTACAAACAGCTTTAAGTGACACAGTTTTAAGTGAAAACAAGTCTTGGTATTATTTTGGTGTCAAATAAAAGAAAAGCTAAGGCATCTACATTCACCTTTTCGTAGTATTATAACTTTAAATATTAGGAGATTGATCCTCAGACAATGACTTGATATATCTCTGTTGACCTCGACCCAGTAAAGCCAGAGTAGAGCTGGTTGGTCATTCCTGGTGATTTGCTTGACTTCACACCTGCTTTCAATTAATACAAATTACAAGCTCCTTCTGGATTCTCAGTGGGAGAACGCCATCAGACTTACGTGTAGGGGAAATAAGTCATTCTTAAGGCCAGTCATTGTCCTGTGACTTGTCTTCCAAAGAATCAGTAAGAACTCCATTTAGCAAGACTTTGTTTAATGCATGCAGTGAATTAACACATTAATCGATAGATCAACATGAGTACAGTTAAATTGAGGGGTGAAGACGGCATCAATATGCAGCCTGTTGACATGGACATGACTTGTAATGTTTCCCCTGCCACCACTTCATCCCAGCAGGTAATGTTTTTTTCCCTTTCTTGTTTTAATCGAACAGTACTACAGTTCAGATTCTCTTTCATTTTGTACTCATGAGTTTTAGCAACTCTGACCAAGGATGCCTGTTCTGCTCGTCTGCACTGAGGTTTAGTTTCTGGTCTGATTTGTCTTCTTTGTTTGTAGACCGAACTGCCAGGTGGTGCTGAGCAGCAGACCATGAGAGTTTACCTCCGAATCCGGCCCTTCTCTAAAGAGGAACTCTCTGACAAGGAGGATCAGGTACAGTGTAGTACCGGCTATAAAAGGTGTCAACCGGTCCGTCTCGTGCTCGATACAGCAGCTAATAATCATGACAATGAATGTGTTTTTAAACCCAGAAGGTCGCACTAGTCCATAATGCTACACAGACCATGTTTACATGTAATGAAGTTGAGACATTACTCTGTAGCCTAATTTATTATTTCTGCAAGTGTTGCAGATCATTTATATTGTGTCTGATGTCCACTGAGGTAAGGGACTGTACGGAAATTACTTAAATATTTTACTTAATTTGATGTCAAATCCAGATCCTCCCCAGCATTATTGGCTTGTGTGTAATATACACTACAATTATATAATGGGTTAACTTTATACAACACTTTACGTTTCTGCAGTGCTTTCTATGTTAATGCTGAATAAAGTGGAGGTGGGAGCTGAGAGATAATTGCTTCATTACTAGTAATTATAAAGATCCGTGTGTTTCCAAAACATGAGATGTTGGTCCTCTGAGTTGATTTTTGATGAGGGAAATGAAACTACTCGTCTGCATATGCACACAAACGCCTTCTATGAGCCATGGCCCACACAAACGCCATCATTTCAATGCCTCTTCAGGGTTGTGTAGTGATTGAAAACAACCAGACGGTGACCCTGAAAGCACCAAAGGGTTCCGCCACCATGAAGAGCAGTGAGAAAGGCATCGGCACATCACTCCACAAATTCTCCTTCTCACAGGTCTGCAATATTAGAAATTGTAGTGCTGTTCACATATCTGCCTGAAAGATATTTTGGATGCGCTTTGAGCTATTTTAGACCAATCATCTTTCTGTTGGCTTTTAGATTTTTGGACAAGAGATGACGCAGTCTGAGCTTTATGAGGACACCGTCAAAAGCCAAATGTCTGATTTCTTGGACGGGAAGAATGCACTGATATTTAGCTATGGCGTAACCAACGCAGGGAAAACCTACACAATCCAAGGTAAAGATGGAAGCTCAACAGCTTCTGAATGATCGTTCGTCCCCCTCAGAAGTTGTTCTGCCTGTCTTGAGTGCGTTGTCAAATGTTTTAGGAACTCCAAAAGAGCCGGGCATACTCCCCCGGGTGCTGGACGCCACCTTTCACTACATCGGAGGCCGTCTGTATGAGGGGATGGACCTGAAGCCCTACCTCAGGAATGACGCACAGTACCTGGATCCTGACCAAGTCAAGCAGGAGAAAAGCGCTAAAGCTTCCATTTTAGCTTCAGTCAAAGATGTGAGAGAATTCTCGCAAACTTGAGATGTTTTCTGCAGGCTTCGCCAGAAATATTACTACAAACTCTTTGATAACGATCCTTAATGCTCTCCATTTATTTGCTCCCATCTAGGAGTGTGATCCTATCAGAGCCAGTGGTCGTTTGTCTTCTCCCGCTACCTGTTTCTCCTCCTCTTTGTCCTACAATCAAACCGGTAGCTCCACACACACATATTGTCTTGCATTTAAAAACAGTTTGAGCTTGAAGTTGTCCCAGCGTGGACTCAAATGACGAAGTGTCACTTCACTCAGGATGTCATTATGTATGATCCTTGGATGTTTCTGTTTCACTCTCTGTATTCATCTCTTTTTTTTAGTGTTGGCAAGCGACCCAACAGAAGCAGGCAGCGGCCAGTTTGCCTTATGGGTGGCATTCTTTGAAATCTACAATGAGTGTGTGTACGATTTGCTTCAACCTTCTTTTTGCTCAAAGTCCAAGAAACGTGCTGCTCTTCGAGTGTGTGACGACGGTGCTGGAAATGCTTATGTTAAAGGTGAGCGTGGCTTCACCGGGTGTTGGTAGAAATAAACAGCAGTAGTCTTCACGTTGCTGAAGGCTTAAAACTGAATCGAAAGAACAAATGTGTTTTTAAAAAAAATGTATTTCAGATCTCAGGTGGATTAACATCCATACCCTGGGAGAAGCCTCCAAACTGCTACAGTTCGGAAACAAAAACAGAAGCGCTGCAGCCACAAAGATGAACCAGTCGTCGAGCAGAAGGCAAACTTTTCGTTTCATCATATCTGTGCTTGGCGCCATTTTTCTCTTTTCAAAACTCAACCCAGCTTTCCTTACAGCCACAGCATATTTACCATGAAGTTACTGAAGATCGATGGCAGCACAGTTGAAAGGATCTCAGAGTATGTATCTGCCCGAGACGTCATGAATATTCAAACGATGCTTATGTGGTTTTGTGTGGCTGCAGTTGTGAGAGGAATTATAGGCTCATCTACTTACAAAACACAGTGAAACCGAGTAAGAAAGCAGACAATTTAAACACTTAAAATGCATCCAAAGAGGTAAGAATAAACACAAGACATAACTGAGAAAGAGAAAATGTAATCGGAGCCTTGTTGCTTAGGAGTTATTGGACCAGATTTTAAGTTTGTACATTTGTTAGTCCCTCTCCAGCACCATGAAAGGAGCTGTAATGCATAAAATAACTTTTTGTGTTTCTCAGGTTTTCTTTGTGTGACCTGGCCGGCTCAGAACGATGCAACAAAACCAAGACTTTCGGGGAGAGGCTGAAGGAGGCCGGCAACATAAACAACTCCCTGCTCATTCTGGGGAAGTGCATCAGTGCCCTTCACAACCATCAGACTGACAGGTGCAGTTGGTTCTTAATATGTCACCAGCTACAAATACTGTTTGACGAGTGAAGCAAAGCAGCAACGGCTCTAAATAATTTGTATATTTTTGCATTGCTAAAACCCTGCAGCATGTGCTTTAGCATTGTTAAAGTCCCTTTTTTGTCTCCTGTGCCTTATACCAGAATGAAGAGCAGCTACATTCCTTTCAGAGAGAGTAAGCTCACCAAGCTCTTCCAGGCGGTTTTCTGCGGCAAAGGAAAAGCGTCAATGATCGTCAACATCAACCAGTGTGCTTCCACCTATGACGAGACTCTGCACGTTATGAAGTTCTCTGCTGTTGCCAAACAGGTTAGTCTTGAGTACCAAACGGTGTGAGAGGAAGCGGCGCCGTGAGCCAGACCTTTAAAGCACCTCTGATCTTGCCTGTGCCCGTCTGTAGGTGGTGCAGGTGATCCCAGACAAGTCTCTGGAGTCTCCTTGTTTGGTCGGCCGTGACGGCAAGCCTCTGGTGAGGAACGGGGTGATCGACAGCCCGGGCCTGGAGAGCTACCTGTCCGAGGAGGAGCTGCTGGATGAGGAAGACGAGGCGGACATGTCTTTGCTGCCAGAGGATGTAAAACTGCTTCTCCGTGTCACAGTCCTTGTTTCAAAAATGTACCAGAGATGGACTGTTCTCCAATAGTATTTTTCGGTATCGGAATCAGTCCCATGTATGCCATCTATTGCCTTCAGGTTTTTATGTCAGAAAGCTCTTTCGTCCAGAAATCTCATAGGTTAAGGCAGCAAACATGCTTGGTTAGGTAAGAGGTTTGTGTTGAAAAAGAGGTTGACACTTGTTGTTCGCTATGGGATGGATTGCAATCTGGAACATGTATTCATGTTCCCCCAAAGGATGAATTGTAATAAACTTATCTTTCATCTAGCTCCATCATCGGGTCAATACCTGCAAAACTGATATTCCCGTCCACATCAGCTTTACTCCCCATTCAGTGTGAATTGGCAAACATTAGCGAGCTAACACGCTAAACTATGATGAACGCAGTATCGCCTGCTGACTATCAGCATGTTGTCATTGTGAACATGTTGATGTTGGCATTTAGTTCAGAGCTCTGCTCTTTCCAAATACTGTAGTTGACTGTAGATTCTTAACGTTTTGTCAAATACAGCAGTTGGGGAATATTTAACTTCAGTCATTCTAAGATTAACTGTGCAGATCACAGTTTTCTCCATTAATGTTTGACTTTCACTCTCCTAGGACCTCGTGAATATAATTGAGAGCCTGCGAACAAAACTCCTGGCTGAGCGACGAAGAAACCTGGTTCAGGAAATGGAGATTCGGAAGGAAATGGGAGATGCCATGTTACAACAACTCATGGAGAGCGAAGACCTCCGCATGCAAGTTACTTTCTATTTTGCAAGAGAAGGCTAGTCAAGCAGAGCTTTGCTATTGTATGCCTGCAGTCTTCATTTTTAAATGAATTTCGGCATATTGCCACTTAAAGCATAACCCTAAAGTGTGTGTGTGTGTGTGTGTCAGTCATCTGTTCTACTTTTTTGTCGTCCTTATTTTTATATTTGTAATTTCTGTGTATGTACATGTAGAGCAATGAAAAACAGGGTCAAATTCCTTGTATGCGTACGCATATACGGCCAATAAAGCTGATTCTGATAAAGATTTTTAACAAAGGGTTTAGTTCGGGATGTTGTTGCTCACCTCGGTTGCATTAGTGTGTTCAACAACATCCCGAACTAAACCCTTTGTTTAAAAATCTAAACGATGTTTGCTTTGAATGTTTAGTCGACAGATAGCGGAGCAGAAGGAGAGCTACCAAGAAAAGCTGGAGAACACTTTTGAGATGTACAAGGATGCTATCAAAGAGCACGCCTACCAGTGTGCTATGAACAATCTGGAGGATGACTACATACCTCTTGACGAGTTCATTGCCGAACAGGAGAAAGTGGCGGTATGTCATTTCATCAGCTGTTAACAAAACCCATTCAAACCTCTTTATGTCTCACTGAAATGTACTGCACTGTTCAAATCCCCATTGCTATATTCAGTTGTTGAATAGCCAAATTGGCTTCACAGTAATCTGATATTGTCCCACATTAAACTACCAAACCAAGCAGTCAGATTTAGAACTTAACATCTGTCTCCAACCAACTGTGTGCAGGCCCTGAAACATAAAGTGTCAGAGTTGGACACCTTAACGTCCGGTGTTGGACGGGAATTGTGTGCAGTTCCAACAGTGGACCAGACGAGCCAGACTCCACCATCCAAAGCGACAGAAGCAGCAGGTTAGAACGCACACAGCGTAGCAGCTTCCTCTTTCAGGAAATGCCTTCTTGGATGAATGTAGATAACTTTGTTTTGAGTGGTTTAAGAGAAGTACACTCCATGAAAGTTTAAGATTCATATTGTTTATAGCTTTTTTTTTTCCCTTTTGAATTTAGTGTATTTTCTATTAGTATATTCTCCTTTCAGTCTTGTTTCATTGAGCTCACCAGTTTTTGTTATAATGGCAATAAACGTCACTCGGCTCATTTCCTCCCCACAGGGGAAGATCGCTGCAAATGGCTGTACAAAGAAAAATGTGCCATAGAGAAGATGTCTGAGGATAAACAACAGGTAACGAGGGCAACATTTAAATTCTGTAATTCAATTAAACTTTGGCTAAGACTGGTTGTGCGACCATTTGCTCAGCTTTACATTTAATGTTGTGTTCAGTTGATTTTGTCCCTAGAGAAAAGGCTGATAGAGCTCAGTGAAACACTTCAGACGATCAGAGATGGCTTCCTGGAGAAATCGGCTGACCTGGAGGCTTTACACAGGAAGTGGGACGATCAGGTGAGATGATACAAAGTGGAACAGATCATACTCAGAATGGCTTTAATAAATAATACAATTTGACTGGATCCAAACCTGATGACCTCACCTGTATGGAAATTATTGTGTTTTTTTCCTAAGACAAAATCTATGGATGACATCCTACGGCAGAATGTTGAAAAGGACCAGGAGATCGCGTCACTGAAGGCAGAACTTGCCAAGCACTCCCAGAAGTCTCCTGTGCAGCCCAAAACCAAGCGAGGCCTGCTGGCCAACATCAGGGAAGCAGTGACTTCTCCACGGAATAGTTCTCCTGGGCGAAAGCTGAGGAAAACGGTGAAGACTGCACACAATTGAACAGCATCTGGACAAAAGGAGAAAGATCCAATTTTTCTTTTTTTTTTAACAACTTAAACATGGACAGTTTTAGGGTACCTGTAAATGAAACTGCAATCGTGACTCATTTATTTTATTCAGGTGTGTTTATTATGATGGCATTTCCTATGTTTTTAATCAAATTAAATTGCTCAAACTTTTAGGTGTGAAGTCATTTATCTTGATCATTTACAGCATCAATTCTTAACTTGTGGATAACTCAAATGTAAAGCTTCATTCGTATGACATCATTTGATGGCCGCAGTTTCATTTCTTGTGTGCTGTAAACATAAAGAAGCTCATGCGCACTTCTATAGAACTATCACGCCAGGGAATGCTTTGAACACGCTGAGCCTTGTATCAATCTGGTCGAACGAGGCCATCCATTATCTAGAGCCTGAGGAAAAGTAAACCACAAAAGACCCTGATGGGACAAAGAAACCATGTACAATGTTCAGTTCCTTAAGTGCATCAATATTTAATATTTTAGTCTCTTTGCACCCAACCACTGAGATCCCTTCATTCTTAACCAATTCAATATAAGAAACGGGACTAATATTTCCATCATGCTAATAGAAATGTGTTGTGTATTGACCTTTACAGTTGAGTGAATGAGTTAAAAGAGTACAGCCTCCTCTCAGTTAGTGAAAGGGCCATTGTGGTAGAGAGAGCCAGCTGCTCGTCTGTCTCTCTGGTCTCAGTGATAGTTAATGAGATTAGCTGTTCGTCTTGGCCTGCGTCAGTCCAAAGGGGTCAATCACAGGATTAGCACCTTGCTTAGGAGTTACATCAGTTTATTACACTTTTTTTTCCCTCATTATTTAGACTTTACCACTTCTGGCTCTGAGATATTTTTTTTTGACCCACCAAAGCATGTTTGGCACCCGTAATTGCAATTTAGTCATTGGAGTGGAATTTTGCAATGCATCGTGCGGCTCTGGGACTGAGTCTGTCTCAACCCTCAGCCACTGAATGAAGCATCTTCCAGGGGAAGAAGAGGAGCAGGGGCAGCCAGAAAAGTGAAGGGCAGCTGGGGCCAAAATCTTGCCTGCTGTGGCAGAGTCTGAGACTCTGGACAAGTCCTCCTCATGCCACTTGTAAATAACAAAGTAGGCGATGATTGCACAGACAAGGCTTTGGCTGATGGAAAGGCTCTGGTGGATTCTTTGATTAAGGTAAGCTGCTTCAAGTTTTAGACATCTTTTATTTATGCCATGACCATTTAGGAATTAAAAGAATGTTGTGGTGTAATACTGACATATTACAGTGTCTGTCTGTTATTTATTTTACAATTGAACAAGCCGAAAGAAGAAATGTCAGAAAACACCTACGAGGTTGATTTAAGTATTTTTACAGAGCATTTTATGTTACAAAAAGTTGCTTTGTTTATCATCAGAAATTATTCTATCTTCTCTATCATTTTTTAAATATATTTATATTAATATGTCACAGACTAAACTTATACAAGACATCCAAGCATCATTTTTTCCCCCCCTGTGGCTAAAAAAGCACTCTCACTGAAAAGAATCTCTTGGTCCACTGCGTCTTTGTGACCGTTCAGATATCTTTGTTAGATAATGCTGCGGCCATGCCTGGCATTTTGTCTGTTATTGACCTGCATGTAGTTGTTTTTACCATAATTTACCATGATATTTTTGCTTTTTATGGCATGTAGTTTATTTATATGATGGAAATATTTTTTGCACAGTGAGAAAAAAATTGATCCTATCCTAAAATTAGCTCCTCACCGAATATTTGCTTGACGTGCAGTTGATATATTTCTTAGTACGGAGAGCTTTTCACTTACTAGTATACTGTGTAAAATTTGCTGGAAAGTTACATAGCTTCAGGGTTCCGAGTGTACATTTGAGACAATATGAGCAAACATACTTTATATGGTAAAAGAAAGAAAATGAACTACTGTAACATTATTAAGGTTTAAGTTTTGCACGAATACTGTATAGAAAGGCATAAATGCCAATAAATACATTCAGGACAAAAATCAAAAAAATAATACAGCATAATGTCGTTCTCATTGCTTCATTCCCTCTCATCTCTCCACGCTCTGAATGCACAAGGTTGTTTTGGCTTATCTAGAAATAGATCAGTGATAATGAGATTAATTGTAATATTTTTCATTGAAACCCTTCCTGCTAATCCTCCACGACTGAGCTAATGCCTATTAATAAAACACCGTGTTAGGATATGATGGAGATCATAAAAGCGGAATTGTCCCATTTGACGCAGTTATTGTTCCAAGCAGCTTCAGATAACTAATGGATATTTATCAGAATTGTTTCTTATCAATCCAAAAGCCGGTATTTCTTTCCTTCATGAAGCACTGACTTTACCACAATATGTCTTATAACATTGATTGAACATATTTTTATTTAGGATATTAATGTATTCACTAGAGGACAGTTCTTCAGAGGGCTGTTAGATGCACAATATCTATTTATAACAAAGATTAGTGCTAGTTCTGCTGTATACTGGCTCGGTTGATGTACACAGCTGGGGCGTGTATTGATACCAAGCACGTTGGACGTTGCTGTTAGAAACTTTAAGTTACAAAAGGAAGTCACAGATTCTTCCGGTTTCCCTAATTTCCCACCAAGGCTTGCATATCAATTAGCACATCGAAATCTTTATTTATTTTTTCTCCACACAGGTGGTGGCATGTTACCGGCACTTGGCCTCGTGTGTCGGTGGGTGCACGGACAGCTTGCAGCTGCGGGATGAGTTACGACAAACACGTGAAAAGGCCCAAATGTTGGCCGTGTCCATCTGTAGTCGTCTGACCTCACATCTCCGAAACAAGAGCCTGCCTGAGGGGCAGCGTAAGGAGATGGAGCTCCTCTGGGTGGCCTTCTCCTCCAGCCTAGAGCTCCTCCATGTTGACATGTGCAAAGTTTTCAGCGTGGCTGAAATCTTCTCTCTGGCCAACACTGATACGCTGGTGCAAACTGGCCTACAAGGTAAATGATAGCCCTGCACCTCTTATTGTAGATGCGAATAGTACTTCACAGGGTAGATTAGTTAAGGGCAGCCCATCAGGTAAGTTGTGTAACACAAGATTTAACCAGGGACTACATTTAGGAGACAATTACAACAAATATTATTGTAATATTCAAAATCATTTCAGAGATGATTTGGGTGTGAATAGGACTCACTGAAATGATAGAGTAGCAAATTGGACATTTGTGTTAAAATGTAGTGATTTCCCCCCCATGTCTTCAGTGATTATTGGTCAGGATGGTTGAGTATCAATTACGAGATGAAAAAAATCTGTTTGTACAAACCTCTTAAATATGTGTTTGATTCCATATAAATGTGTAAATAGTCAGATGAACTTTTGCCATATCAGACATCCTATTTATGCAAATCAAACCATGATTTCATGAATTTAATGGGGGCTTTTTGAGCAGGCATCTAGCTCCTACTTTACTTAGAAAACTACTGGTGACAATAGATCAGATTTTGTTAAAAAAAGAAGATAAAACAGTCGTGCAATAACCTTCACGAAGGTTATATTATTCAGTATTTGTTGAATTGACTTTAGAGAGGCGTTAATTCAGCTTTATGGCCATTTTGGAATATGTACTTTGTGTTGTTGTTGAAACGTATCACATTATAAAGAGACGTGTCTGTTATTTAGCCCAGTGGTTCGCAACCTGGAGGTCAGGACCCCCAATTGTGTTTCAAGCGGTCGCCAGATGGTTGTGGAGGAAGAAAAGAAAAGAACATTAAGAATTAAACATTTTAGACTTTTTTTTCACTTTATATCACCTGTACCAGTGATACAATTTGCCTCAGAATAGGCTTTATTGAGTGTTTTGTGAGAGTCAGAGAAGTCCTGCACATGAGTTTCTGATGGGGGGTTTTCGGCGGGTCAGGGGGAGAGAAAAAGTCACGGAATGGACAAAATACCCACCGTGCCTGGAGCACGTAGACGACGCCTTCGTGCTAGCTGTTAAAACTAAACAAAGTGGGGTGACGCAACGCAAAAAAAACACTGATTCAACTTACCCTCACTGATATGAATGGTAGTAAATAAGAGAAACACATTATAACCTTCATGAGGTTTAAATGTATTGCATGACTGTCGCAGGCTGCATTGGAATCAGTTAAATCATGTTCGACTGGATAAAAAGTTTTATTTTACTCACGCAGGAGGAGGCAGTGAGGTGGCAGCCCGGGCCCTCAGTCTGCCAGACCTGAACCAAGCTCAGAGCCCAACGCTCAATGCTGGGCTAGAGAGCCAGGAGTGCAGCACCATGCAGCGGGAGATCAGCCAAATTGACCACATGATCGATGACATGGAGATGAAGGTCAACGTGATGCGCTGGATGGTGGAGCCCCATGGGCCACAGTATGCAGACCCGCTCAGCAGCACCGACAGCGCCTCCCTGGCTCTGGTCTCCGTCGACGAGGAGCAGCCTGGACACCGGCCTCTATGCCAGCGCAGTCAAATCTTTGTGCTCTTATTGATGTTCGCTGTTGTTTTGGTGGCAGCCACTTTATCTGTCTGTATTGTCTTTTTCTCATGAGCAAAACCTTAATGCACTCAACTTATTGTATTTCTTTCAAACACCAGTAATGCTCAGTAACACTGATTTAAAAAAACTACTTCAAGTACAGAAGTTTTCTCTGTCCATACTCATTCCCAAAAAAGCTACATTTAAAAATAACAGCTGAATGATCTTCTAGTGCATAAGTTAATTTGTCTAAAGATACACTGAAATAAATCTGGATGCAAACCAGTTTGCCATTTATTGCGGTGAATCTAACGTAACGCATATACTTTAAACTGTCTTTTTTAAACAAAGTGACAATAAAAATACATGGCTGCCAGTTAGAACTGGTTTAAAATAAAATAACTTATACAATGTAGGACAGGTGATCGATTTTACTTTACCTAATTGTAAAAATGATAGAGCTTATATTTCCCATTGTTCTGTACAGTTAATTCTCCTTTCTTAAAAAAAAAGTCAGAAAGACACTTGTCACGTGTTATTCCTTGTTGCCATTGAGAAGAGATAGGTGCTGATGCTTTGTAGTTAATATACTGCAATAGGCAGAATATTCACTTCCAATGACTGAAGCTTTTTTGATTCAGTGTTACTTATTATGTATATAATCATGTATAGTTATGCATTGTAGAAGTATGAACTTTGATATGACACTGTGTTGTTTTCCATTCATTTTACTGACTAGCACCTTGGTAAAGCACCAACTAATTGTATGCAAAGCAACAGGAAATGTACAGAATTCAAACGGCATTAAATTACCCATTCTACTATTGTTTTTGTTTAGTTGTTTTTTTTACTTTGAAAAAGTGAATACAATACAAATACAACAGAGTCTACAGACGGATACTGTAACTGTGGGTCAGATGTATCACGCCTTATTATGAAGAAACAGAATTTATTATGGTGAGATGACAGAATAATCATTTTGTGTTAAGGAAATACAAACTGACCCATCAAATGCAATTATACAGACATCATTAAAGACTCTAGTTACTATTATTTTACATCATTATGCAAAAACAAAATGTACACCAAGGGGTTTGATTAAAAACTATACAGTTAAAACTCTAAATAAATAGATGATTAAGAGCTTTTTGTTTCAGTTTTATTTGGAAACAGTCTGACGTCTACCAGCCAATGTAACTTCCGCTGCCATCCCAATACAATACACATACAAGTAACGCATTTATGACACACGTGAGCTTTATTTTGAAGTGACCGGACGTGGGGACGTTTCACGTGAACCACTCTTGTCTAACGTGATGTCAGGGCGGCAATAACTGGGTGAAAAGTTTCAATGCAGCCGCGATAGAGAGGCAGTACTATGCTCCGCGATTTACACAGGCGGAAGTCACTCGCGTGACACAAGCCTCGACAATGGTGCTCAAGCAGTGTTATTCGCGACTCAAACGTTTCGGTGTTAACCACCCAGAAAACTGGTATGACCTTTCTTTTAATCAAAACAGAGTTAGCAATTTTGTGACAGCGACCGGTTCCCGAAACATGTCGGGTTTGACAGCTGTCAATAAATCACCGCGTTTCCGGTGCGTTGTCATTCCACCTTTGAGGAACTTTGAGAAGCCGCTCGGGAGAGGGAGACGAGCCGGCCTGAAGATTACGCACATTTCTGCAGTGACGCAGACGTCCGCCAGAGGTAACTTAGATTCATTTGGTCTCTTTAGCAAAAGCGTAAATGTAGCTAGCTGTAAACGTCAATTAACTCCACCGTGAACCCGCTCATAGGCTAACGTAATAGCCCCAGTATGTGCTTGAATGGGCATCAACGCCACTTTTTTGCATGTATAGACAGTTACGTGCTAATCCCCCACGCGACACTATGCTCACCAGGCAACAATGGACTGTTAACACCTGTCCTAAATTCGTCATCTCTTGGTTGAGAGTCAAAATAAAAGTCCTTTACTTGCACTGATGCCATGGATAAAATGTAAAAAGCTCTAAATCCAGACCCTGATGCTAAATCTGCAATGTTTTTAGTAGAAACCTTTGCCCACATCCACACGCTGTATTTACATAATATGCCTCCATTGTTTTCAGGTGTGTCACCACCACAGAGTTTTTAGTGTTTTTTTTTTTAAATATATAAATGCTTCACCAATGAACTATCTTTTAACTTTTAATAGCTATCAATTCATTCACATATGAATGAGTGCTGGAGTATGCCAGTGTGTTAGTTCAACATTTTCTTGATAAACATGACGCTCCATAATATAAAATTACCAAATATATGTATAATCCATTATATGTGCAGTTCGTAATTGTGTTATTAGTCATGTCATTGCTTACAAAATATGTGGAAAATGTAATTTACATTGCTTTATTAAAAAGCTTCAAGATGGAAGTTGCATAAATACAAAGAAATGGGGTAGTGTTAAAAAATGCAGTGACATACAGTTTATATTCCAAAAAAGAAAGGAAGGGGAAAGTAATATTTCTACAGTTCTGGTATCCGGTTAATGCTTAATTTCCTGCCTAATCACTTCCATCTTCATATTATTTCAGAGCTGAGTACCTCCATCAACGGCCCCCAGTATCTGAGACAAGATGTCCCAAAGTCTGAAGGCGCCGGGAAGCTGTTTTTTGATACCCATGCGGTGGTGCGACTCTTTGAGGAAAACGGTTCGGCTTTATTTGTCACTTCCAAAAAAAAATGTCACAATATTTCTCTGCTGTTGACTTTCCTCATCAACACACACTTTCGTTGAACAGGCTTCACGACTCAGCAAGCTGAGGTGGTGGTTAAAGTGCTGGTGAGGATGACGAACTCGAACATGGACGTCATCTACAACGACATGGTAACCAAAGTGCATCAGGTGAGACTGTAGGAGGAGGTTTGTTTCTCGTACCTTTACTGTAAATACAGAAATAAACATGACTGTACGTCACCATCTGTTTGATTCTGCACTGTGTGTCACTGAAAAAGCTGTGCCTCAAGTCCCGTAAAGGTCACTGAACATGGCTTGGTAGCTTATCATTGCAAATAAATTAAAACATATTCTCTGTATTTTTTTATTGAAACCACTAACCTGGAAAACTGTGAATCTTTTGTTCGCAAATCCATAGCAGGACATTAAAAAAACGATAAAAACAATAATATGATCATATATTTGAATATGACGCAGTACGTTTTGAGGAATCAGGATTATCAGAAGAGTTCTACCACATCGCTCCATCACGCGGGCGTCTCCCTGACACTTGATAGAAAAGAGATGCTCATCGTGCAGAACGGAGTGTAACTCGGTGTTCACACCTCGGTGAGATCGAGTGTGCAATGTAGGCAGAGGAGGCAATTAAAATCAATCGAGGAACTAATTGTTTTATCTTTTTGATTTACCTTGATGCCTTATTAGTTTAAAAAGAACTCTCTCCGTACTCACTATCAAGTCTCAGTGACCGGATGTGTGAGAGACAAACCATCCTGACGGCTTGCAGGGTTTCCACTTGTTCTCATTTTCCACATCTGTCCCTTTTTTGTGTCCAGATGAGTAATTTTGCTTTGCATAGCTACGTTTTTTTTTTTTCCTTCGTTTTTTTTAACTTTTGCTGCAAATTCTGGCAGGAGATCATGTTGCAGCGTGTGATGTCTCAAATAGCATCTGTGAAGAAGGACATGATAATCCTCGAGAAGAGCGAGTTCACTACTTTACTGGCAGAGAACGAGGTAAGTGTGTTTATTATCGAGCCGTTTCCCCGAAGGAAATTGTTGCGCTGCACCTGTGAACATAGAATATATTCATGTTGGACAATTGAATGGTCAAATCAATAATCTGAATAAAAAAATATAAAGCACAATAATAAGAATTTAAATTTATAAAAATCAGTTATGCCAGCTAATAAAGCAGTGTAAGTTGCTCCTGCATGAATAACTGTGCAGTATTCTCTGTCTCTTTTCTGATTCATATGATTTAAGATTTTTGATGTTTCACATTTATTCCAGAAACTCAAGATCCAGCTGTTGCAGTTCAAGGTCCAACTGGCTGTAAGTGGTCATTCTGATTTACTCAAATCACTTTATGTTTGGTGGTGGACGCATTCATTTAGAAGCATTTCGTCATATTTTTCTCCTCCAAGATGTCTGTGTTTTACGTTTAGATATGACTTTCCTTTGTGTCTCTCCACTGCCACCTTGCAGGATGTCATGAATAAAGTGCGCACTGACTCTATTATGGACATTCATTTGGAGAAAAGTCGTGCAAAAGAATTGGTAAGTGCTTGAGAGCATTAAATATGCGTTTGGAGATCCGTCGAGTGCCTTTTTTCATCTTTCTATTTCTCTTCTAAATAAAAACGTTTATCATTTTCAGAAAGTAGGGCATGAGAAGATGCTTCTAGAAACGCGAACTGAGATCATGGAAATGGTTTGTATATGTGCACTGCACCGTCCGTACACGTTCACATCTAATCAAAATTCATGGTTATCTCCATAAAGTACAACCTGGTCAGACGATGATACAGTAGACGGTGTCGGGCACAGTTATGACATGTGTTCTTTTGGATCAACGTGATAGCCTATACGATACACTGTTGTGCAAAACGTTGTATACTTTAATATACTAAAAGCTTTTGCAATGTCGGTTATAAATACCTGGTAGGTCTTTGGTCTTATCTTTAATGTTCATGTCTTATCTTTAATGCTCTCCTTTTTTACAGACAGCAGAGCAAGATCGTCATTTAACTCAGACCAACATGAAAATAGACACCGAAGTGGCTGGTTTGAAAACCATGTTAGAATCTCATAAACTGGATACTATAAAATACCTTGCAGGTAGGACATTGTGCATTGTTGTTATGTGGAATCAGAGGTCATAGCATTGACAGCTCGGGCTGTCAAATAATTCATATTTAATGGCAACTGTTCCGAGTCTTTATTGCAGTGGGGAAGAAACAGTCCTCTAAGTGGGTTAATGTAGGTACAGCTATTGCAATTTAAACATGAATCATTATTCATTTAAAACATATTCAATACAATAAAGTGCTGATTTTGAGTGTCTAAGCTTACATTTCCAGGAAACAGAATTTTCAAAGTAAACCATTTGGCAGAATAAAAATGAAGTATATGACTGTGACTTACTTAATTAAGGAGGCAAATGGTTGACCGATGCTTTCTTCTCTTTTAGGTTCAGTGTTCACATGTCTCACGGTGGTCTTGGGTTTCTATCGTATTTGGATGTAAGCCGGACTATGACTATGATTTTCAACTTTCAAATCCCCTGAATCTACCAAATGTCTTTAATGTTAGTAGGTTTGCATTCATTGGTGCAATCTTATTCTTTTCTCAGAAGTAGGAGTTATGAAATAGAGGCTCTGCCCACAGATCACTTGACAAAGTTTTTATAATAATTACATTTTGACTCTTATTATTGATTAGTAACCCCCTCAGAGCCTATACTTAAAAGTTTTAGTAAATCCAATTTAATTTATTGTCCACTAAAGAAACTGAAGTTACACTTTAAAAAAGTGTGTTTATATTGTATGTATATATCAATCTGTATAAAGAAGATCAGAAGAAGAATAGGTCACTGTGACTGTCAACCACTAAGCTATATTATCACAGATATTTAATCTGTATCTATCTTTATGATTTGTGGTCTCAGAATTGTTTTAACATGATTGATTATTTTAATAAAATGAATTGTCAATAAATATAAATGTTGTTTTGCCAACAAATGAAGTGTCTCTTTCAATTGATACTTTTGTAAAGGGATATATTTTATCGTATTGTTGTTGGGGAACTGGCTATAACTCAGCTTGACATCATATGTCTTCTGTAAACACATATTGATTTACTGTCTTCTGTGTTTCAATTGATTATTGTTACATTGATAATCCTTACAGTGGCCTAACATAACATGTGATACGTGTGTACTGCAACTCAGTAATCTGGAAAAGTGAGCACGTTTTAGTAGTGATAGTAATATTAAAGTAAAGTAATATCCTCTGAGTAGAGGAGAAATATGAGTTTTCTTGAGGTAGATAATGCCAGGAAAATACACAGCTGTCAAGGCACGTCGTTGTCAGTGTACCCTGTCTCTTATTTTGAAAAACCTGTGAACCGGAAATGCTTGTCCTCGAGGAACTGCGTAATGAAAAAATGTGTTCCCCACTGCCGACACGTGTAGATGTCAAAGACGCGCTCATCCGTCAACAAATACCCACATGACATTAAATTGTAAGTTTACATTAATACGTTGTAAATGTAAGTTGTCAATGATAGTTTGTTGTAATGGCTCATATTTTAAAGACAGGCCAGCTAGCGGCTAAGCTAGCAGGCAGAACCAAAGTAAAGCCATAGCTGGCAGGTAACGTTAAGGGATTTTGAAGTGGTTGACTCCAATTTTTTGCTTCGTTCAGCCATTCCTAAATGTAACAATATTGCCAGTAATCTGAGTGGGTTACCGTAAATATAATGTTAACATTACTCAGATGTACTTTCGCTGGCACCGTAAACCATTAAGGATTTAGGAAATGTTAGCTCTATTTTCAACAGCTTGGCTGCTTTGTCACCAACTGATGTGATGCATTATGGGTTATTGTGTTGTTGTTTTTTACAGGCAATGCTGCATGTTTCCTATGCAACAATGGCTGACGCGTTTAGCAGCAGCTCGGAAACGGTAATCCAGCGCGTGGTAGACGTTACAGTGAAGACAAATACGCCTCTGGAGAAACTTGAAGAGTTGTATCAGATTAAGGAGACGTGCGACTTCATCAGTGAGCATCAGTTTGAAAAAGTGAGGACATACTTTCTACATTTAGGCATGTAAATAAATAAACTCATTTGTATATAAAAGGACAATACAATTCTTGTTAAAAAGCTGTATAATGTTTTCACTTAAGCAGCTAAATCACTTGCTGGAATGTCAGATGAACGTTTTAGGGGTTTATCCGTCTAAACTGGTTTATATGCACAGGTTGCGCTGCAGTTCCCTGATGAGCTGCTGGTGGATTCGGTTGCAGTAGCAGTGGAGATTGAGAGAAACAGTACCGCCAAGCCGTTCATTTTGGGAGATACATCCTATGGCAGGTAACTCTCACCAGGTTTAGCTGAGGAAAAGTCTCACTTGGTTTAAATTATGCATTGCCTGCTCTACTGTGAGTACAAATGAGTTGAATGCTATGATTTAAAGGCGTTTGATTCTCTTGGGCAGCTGCTGTGTGGACGAGGTGGCTGCGGAACACGCTGGAGTCGACTGCATCGTGCACTACGGCAGCGCCTGCCTCAGCCCGTCTAAGAGGCTGCCGCTGATGTACGTCTTTGAGCGAAGACCGGTGGATCTTGAGAAGTGCAGCTCCGCCTTCAGAGAACTCCACCCTGACACCCAGAGTCACATCGTCATCCTCTATGATGTCAACTATGCTCATGCTATAAGTAAGTTATCCGATGTATGAAAGGGAGAATTTATATTTATTCTGCTATACTGAGTGGCTATTCAAATCATGATGTGTAATTCTTTAAGGAAATAGGACAGCTTTTAGATGAATAATAGGACAAATTGACAGTTTTTGTTAATATAACTATTGGCGTCCTCAAAAATACTAATTCCAGTTCAGTCATATTAACCACAACTTGAGTTAAGGTAGAACGTATTGAAATCTTGCAGAGTCACATCTTAGCTTTCTAAAGGTTTGTTAATGATTTCCTCTCAGGGACTGAATACATGTTTTTTATTTTGTGTTTTTCAGATGAACTTATGGCGCTCCTGCTGCCAGAGTATCCAAACGTTGTCGTTTCAGAACTAGTTGTCGAAGGGGAGCAGTGTTACAGTCACGGCCGGGTTAAAAGACAACACGACGACGCCCGCCTGTCAGAGCGAGACAACAGCCAGGTTGTTTATCAGTTTGGAAGGCGGTTCACCTTGAAAGGTGGTTCGGGCATCACGGATTACAGTATGTTCTATGTCGGCCAGGAGGGAGCAACGCTGAGGAACTTCATGATGACGTGGAATCGCTGCTCGTTTACTTCTTTTGACCCCGTAAAAATGACGGGCAGGACTGAGTCAGTGAGTGTCAACCGTGCTCTGATGAAGCGATATTACGCTATAGAAAGGGCCAAAGATGCTCATGTGGTTGGCATCCTAGTCGGCACACTCGGGGTGGCCGACTACCTCAGCATCATCCAGCAGCTGAAGGAGACCATCAAAGGAGCCGGCAAGAAGAGCTACGTGTTCGCCATGGGGAAACTGAACGTGCCCAAGCTGGCAAACTTTCTTGAAATTGACATTTTTGTTTTAATTGCGTGTCCCGAGAACTCACTGCTGGACTCCAGTGAGTTCTATAAACCTGTAGTTACGCCGTTTGAGATGGAGGTGGCCTGCAACAAGAAGAGGGAGTGGTCCGAGGAATACGTCACGGACTTTCGACATCTCCTGCCAGGTTAGATCACAATCTGTCTTAAATCAACTCCTCTGACCTTTCTTTATGTTAAAGGGAATAAATTATAATGGGGATCTTAATATTCTAAGGATCCACATTATTGTGATTAAATGTTAGATATGTGTCAGGTAAACTCTGCCTATGTTATAATTCAAGTTCAGTCTTTTATAAGGGCTTTATTTAATAATAGAGATGGCTAGCTTACGTCTTCCAAAGAAGTGGACTTTCTAATTCCTCTTCTAAAATGTGTATTGGTGCTTACAGTTATTATTATTCCATTAATATGTTTTATTAGGGGGAGTATGTTGCATTTTGTCTAAATCAAGAACAAAAAATATCAAAAAAGTTAAATACAAGAGTCTGCCTCCTCTCCCTAATATGAATACAGTTCTTTATCTTTATTTATCTTTATTTTAGCTCCATCTAATTTATTCCTTTTATCTCAAACTTTCACCAGGTGGGCAGAGCCATGTGCCTCTGTCCGATCGGCAGGAGGAGGACGATGAGACGGACGTGTCTTTAATCACAGGAGCTCTGCGAAGCCACAATCTGCTGAGCGGTGAGCCGGCGGTGTCTTCATTCGGCTCCTCCGTGGTCCTCAGGAACCAGACGCTGACTGTAGCCAACGCAAACTCAGCAGGTATGAGGCGGTCACAAAGTCTGCTGCACAAAAGACACTGTTTGAATTCATTTCCATATATCTATGAGTTTATTGTAGAGTTCTGCACACATGCAATGATTGTTAAATCAAACGAACACATTTTGCTTTCTCTTTTCAGCGTCTTTTCTGGCAGAACGAAGCTGGCGTGGCTTAGAGAAGAAGTTGGGAGAGACACCTGTGGTGAAGGCAGTAGAGGGCAGGAGAGGAATAGCTATCGCCTATGAAGAGGAAGGAACGTCTCCGTGACACACGCGAGGACTCTAAGATTATTTCATCATGCCTGCAGATATTAAATGTATATTGTTTTTAATTAGTAAGCTGTAAGTAATGATACGTTTTCATAAAACCAATATCAGATATCACTGTTTCTTTGTATCGCATTGCTTTCTGAATCACAGAATGAAACCTATGATTACAACATTTCACACTTGTCCAAATGTATTCATTGTGAAAAAGGGATTTAATTTAATGAAAGTGTTCAAAAGTTGCATTAATGAACAATATGTGGACCCTGATTAATCAAATGTATTTGGTTGTGAAATGGTTTTGGTAGGGGTGGGGGTTCCTGACCACTTTTCGCTCTAGTATCTGTTTACATGTATTTATATTAATGACTGGCCATTGACAGGAACGTCTTCCACAAAGGATGCAGGAAATATACCAGTGTTCCCATTACATTTCCCTTCCAACCAGTCCAGGTTAACTAAAAGAAAGAAATGGTAGATTAAAATCCTATTTCTCAGACAAATCACAGTATCTTTTTTTAATATTTGGGATCTATATGGCCAAAAAGATAGAGTCTCACCTCTAGAGAGCAATGTGATCGTATCGCCTTGATGAAAGCTGAGATCCTCCGGGTTTGGCGACTCGTAGGAATGAAGTGCCACCAAGAGAACCTCGCTCTGTGGATTTCCATCAGTTTGCTGAAAACACAAATTGCATCTAGATAATGATTTGCTGTTCAGCTTTATACTAACTGAAGCGGGGAAAATGTAATCTTGTGTTGCACTGGCTTCATGATACATGGTCTAACTTTCACTTAGTGAATACAGGAATAGTAGCCCATAACCCAATGCACAGCAATGGACCGCTACTTACTCACCTCTTTGGCGTAACACCACAAGGTGATGCGCAGACCTCCGGCACGACGCCACACACTTTCCAGATCTGTGCTGGGGGTGATTACACTTTGTTCCGTTAACTCGGAGGTTAAACTAAATCGCACAACAAAAAACAAACAACGAACTTAATGATGTACTCTAACAGTAATAGAATTTTTCAATTAAACTGGAAGATCTTTTTAAATGTGCACCTTACCTCAAAGTGATCGTAGTAGACGGGAGTTTCAGTTTCTTGCTGATTTTCTCAATCAGTACTGCATAGGGAGACCCAGGCGGTACTGAGACAGCAAAGTTGAACGTGAAACGGACTTTGACGACACACAAGTTGTCGGTAGACTGTTCATCCTGGCAAATAATGAAAGGGCACATTGATGGTATTAAATCAACAGAAAATCCACCCCCTAAAACACTTTAATTCTTCCCTTGTTGCCCTATTGTTTGGTTTACAGGTGTATCCTACTCATGAGCAGGTCTGGACAAATCAAGGATTTGACTCAGCGTACCTTTTGTTGTGTGTCTCCACTGCTTTTACCACTAGCAGTCAGACCTTAAATACAGAGAATGAGTTGGTCAAAGGGAATATTCAGCACCAATCAGAGAATGGTGCCTGTAGTTAGATGTGTCGGATAGGTTTACCTTGTTTCCTCTCAGGTCTGG
Organism: Pholis gunnellus; assembly: GCF_910591455.1. Classification (NCBI taxonomy): domain Eukaryota; kingdom Metazoa; phylum Chordata; class Actinopteri; order Perciformes; family Pholidae; genus Pholis; species Pholis gunnellus. The sequence continues at coordinate 18,698,404 of NC_136547.1, forward strand.
TGGGTGCTTCTCGACTTGGAGGCTGAGATACTCCCTGTCCCTGATTGATACCATCCAAATAATACCATTCAAAGCAGAGAATAAATAAAGATGTAATTGCGTTCTAGAAAAACTTGAACAAACACCACATTTGCACCAGTTGCCACTATAGTAAACTGCAGAGTATGCTTAGAAAAGTAAAACAAAGACTACTGATGATGTATTTAACACACATGTTAAAGTCTCAGAGCAAACCGTTTGACTACTAGAGACTACATCGCTATTAAAAACAAGAAGCAATCTACAAAACAAGAAACGATCCTCTTATAAATGTCTCACCTCATTCTGTTTGGAAGCCAAGGACATCTCCAACCGTTCCAGGTAATTGGAAGGAACAAGTCCCCTCTGTAATTGACATGATAATGATGAATACTCTGAATTGAAAGTGACATGAATTATGGTTTTATGTGCATATTTCATAAAAACACAAAAAGCCAACCAGAGCTATTGAGGGACACACTAGCATAGTGGTTGCAGATGTACAGATTCTGTACGTGGTGGCCTTACTCTGTTGTTGAAGATCACAGATGCCCAGTTGTCGGCACCCTTCTGCAGCACAAACACAATATTGCCCGGCACTACAGCCAACTCATCACTGGTCTCAGGAACAAACTTGAACAGGACGGTGTGGGGTTCTCCTTCTAAAGCCCTGTGAGGACAGCAGACATCCACACGGCATCAAGAGCTCTGCTGGCACACTAGTCTTTGAGTGTTGACTGTGCAACAATACAGTTCTATCACAAAAATGTGTCTCCCCAAGTAATAAGGTGATTTGTAATCTTTTTGTAATTTTTGAAATAGAACAACTGTAAACAAATTATATCTTTAAATAATTAAAATGAATGAACATATTTTAAATATAACGTGTGCTCGGAGAGCATCGGGTTTCTACAGCTTCAAAGTGAACTGTTGTACCTCAGAACCTCAGGTTCTTTTGGACGAGTTGGACCATCTTCAACCTGTCAGATGTAAACAAAAACACGGCATTCAATCAGTAGAGCTGGAAGCTCTGTAACATAAGCTCAAAGTAACCAATTTCTATGTCATAAGATTTGAATGTCTTTATTTGCTTTTTTTATGGCCAAAGAGGAGCCCATATGTCACCTGTGGCTGTAAGGGGGCAAATCCAGAGAAGGCATCCTGAGGAACCACCGAGGCAACAACCTGAAGATAGCAGAGAAGAAATGTAGGTTAAATATGTCAAATATTTTTAGTTTTAAGTGAATTAGACGAGCTGCACTCAGGTGACGTTTAATGGAGCTGATATCACATTGAAGGTGAATAATGTAGTACCAACTGTTACCTTTGCTTTGCCCAGGTAGTCCTTCTTCTCCAGCTCTGCAACATAGTGCTTATTCGGTTTAAATAGCACTTTTGATGGGAACTCGACTGGCTTGAAAAGTTTCTGCTTCTGTTGGTGAAAACGCATCGCAATGGAGATTATAATATTCATGAAGTATTTCTGACAATGACAGACAATTCTGATTCAACAGAGTATCACTTTGAGCTACACCAATCTAAACTAATAGCACTCTCCACGCCTCATCGTTGACTGATATTAATGAACATTTATTTGCAAATACACTGGCTGATATAGGGCTTTTATTAGTAAATGTTCACTGGCAAGAGAATGTGAAGCAACGCTTCTTTAAAAAGCCTTATCTGATTTGTGGGTAGGTGCATCATGTTGCTCTGAAGAGTTGCCATCTCACCCAGAAAGTCGATAAATCTGGGTTTGTTTTATTAATCTGAACCACTCTGACAGCTGAATACATATGATTCTTTGTCATGAATATGATCACATTAAGAGATATTGACTAACTGAACAAAATATTCTGGTAGCTCAAATCCCAAGATGTTGTAATGGGTGAGGACTGTTATTTTCTTTTATAAATAATAGTTATTGTATGTTAACTGACCAGGGCGGAGTCCAGAGCTCTGTCGATGATGTTGAGCTTGGCGTCTGTCTTGTAGTTGAGAGCCTTCACGAGGTTTTCGTGGGCTTTTTCCCAGTTACCCAGCTGGGCCTCAGACAGAGCCATATTGAGGAGAACCTGTGGCAGGAAACATTGATATTGTATTAGATGCGTGTCACTGTTTTAATCCCTCAGGCATTTGAAATCCACTCGTCATTAAGGTGTGAAAGTGTGTCAAACTGTATGACAGAATGACAGAATGTCAAATAAAAGCAGACAAACTATTTTTGAACCATTGGTTTGTTTAACATCAAATTAGCCATCAGGGCAGATTAGAAAATGAATGCACTGTATGTCTCTCAACTGTTTGACAGTAGACCGAATAGAGAAGAATAGTCTAATATGTAAATTTACATAATAATGAGGCTTTAAAAGAACATATCAAAATGATTGGATGCTTTTTAATACTTACCTCACATGCATATAATTTGTATCTGAGACCAAGTGCTTTGTAATCTATCAGTTGGTTGCCTCTTAGTGCTTTGAAGGCTTGCAGGAAATCAGCTAAACCCTCCTCATACCTTTGAATATAAACAATCCAGTTAATTTATTTTGCATGTAATAAACCACAAAAAGAAGAGTAGTGACTAAGAATCAAATGTCATGATCTTCAAAGCATACTGTGTTTAGTATTCTTTAAATTACAATGTTATACATGAATAATGAACGTGGCCATTGTATTGTAGATGACTGGTGTGACTTGCCTCTTCTTTCTGTAAAACGTCATTCCTCTTTGAAAGAAGGCAACAGCCAAATGTTCATCTTTGCCTATGCTGCAATCAAACGCCTGAGAAACACAAGAAAGCACAGTAACTTCCCCAAGAAGAAAAGAGAAATGGTAAACTCCACTTCTTCTTTCTCAGTGACTCGTGCTTTCAGACTGCAAATACATCAAAGCATTTCATCTCAGCTTTATCAGCGACATCGAACTATTTGATGAGTAATGTTGCAAAATAAAAAAGACGCAGATAATTGTTTGAATGTTTTTGGCTCGCACTTTACCAACAACAACCTCAGACACACCTTTTCAGCAGCATCCAGGTCTTGGTTAAGAAGATGGAGACAGCCAATGTCGAAATAAATTTTGGAGTTTGGCTCTTGGATAGCCAGGAAAATCCTGAGCGCCTCTGTCAAATCCTGACTGTCAACGCAAGTTACAGCCTTGTCCCACTGGCGCAAAGTGTCCACAAAAGACATAGCGGCTGGTTTGGAGTACGCTGAGCTGTGTACAGCAAATTCAGGAAGCTCTTCTGATTTGTACCAGCTAGTTCAGGAAGTGTGAGGAAATGTTAGGAAATTTGCATCTGCACCACCAGGTTTGAAGGGCCAATGGTTGTTGTCTGGCATTTAACTTGTCATAACTGTGACTTATATTTAGAAGTGTCATTATTAGTACACAGACACAGATACGCAATTGGAAATTGGTGAACTGTTTTCCTTCATTATGATTTAAAAGCTCTAAATCTGGAGCCCTAGTTGGAGTTTTATTTTTGGATTAGGTTGTCTTTGTTTTGCCTTCTTTTATTTTTGTTATAAACGTCGGTTTCAACCGTGGCAGTACAAAACTAGAACTTCCGGTAAAGAACTTGAAAATACATTGCTCGTGAAAGCAATTAAACAATTTCACTGAGAAAGGATGAGAAGTGTTTTGTGTTGTTGCCCGTGTTCACTCTATTGTGTGTCCCAATGTAAACGATGCTTTTATTTTAAAAGAATAAAAACGTGTTTCCGTTATTCATCAGGTTAACTTTAGACCAGTTGCCCTGATGCAGTCGTTGCGAGCTAAACAAACATGTCTCTGCAACATAATGAGACAACGGACCTTAATGATACGTAGGCCAATGCAAAGGGAAATATGCGACGATTTATAAGAAACGTGCCAAACACTAAGCTGTAGATGGCGAGTTGATATACTCTTCAGTGGGTTAGCTTTGTGTAGCCCTTTGTGACCGTGTTTACACACTGCTAGCTAGCTCCACAGTTGGCTAATGTAAGTTAGCAAAATGGACCTTGGAACAATGTTGTACAACAATTTAAAAGATGTTACATGGAGCACGACGTCTCTACCATTAGATCAACTTGTCAGTGCTTATAGGTTGCCTCAAATTGCCAAGCTGGATAACGGTTAGTAACTTGCTGTCACTACTACGTTTTCTTTTGCTAGCTGCTAAGTTGCTAGTTAGCAGCTAAGGTAAACTAACGTGCGTTAAAGCTAAACTGAACCAACTTTTTTTTTAGAGTTCTGATTTTTGTCAGCGTATCGTATTAATTCCCAAAATAAAGTGTCAAGTTAAACGTAAAAGGTTTAACATTTGTTAATGATTGAGGTTGCGTCACTGTGTTTGAACCCTTGTATCTGTCGTGGACATCTCACCAAATAATTATGTTTGCTAAGTTAGTCAATGTTGCCTCACTGCGTTCTCTCTGTAGCCATGCAAGTAAAGGCAGTAAGTTAGAATAAAACCAACCACTGGTTTAATAGTATTTCGAGTTGGGGGACAACAGAAGACTGTTAATTGTGCAACTCGGTGACTGCTTGCAAATATGTGCACATAATTCTACTGTAAAGGCACATGTGCAGTGTCTCCTGGGTACAATGAAAGACTCATTTAGGCAAAACAATGCCTAAATGACAGATGGCTGTAATGTGGGGAATTTACCTCTAACAGTTGTGTAATAACATAAACATGTCTGTTGTGTTATGTACTCTGAAAATGAAGCCATCATGAGACCATCAGAACAATTATTTGATCTCTTATCTTCCCACTTTCTGTCACATTCTGCTCAGTGTCCCATGAAGACCAGTGGTGGTGTGTTGTGTTTTTTTAAATTGGAGTGCTGTTTTTTTTTTAGAGGGGTATGGATTAAGGCATTTGTCGTTGTCCGTGGAGGATAATGGGATTTGAGTGTGCTCAGTAATCCAGTGCATTTGCCTGAGTGGAGCAGCCTGCGAGGCTCCCAAGCGGTTTAAAAAAAAGAAAACGAGTCATCATGGCATTTCTCAGGATACTGACTTTATTGATTGGCATAAACATTAAAAAATGGAACATGTTACATGACAGTAATGATGTTAAGAGTTGAGATTTTGACTGTGGAAAAGGGGCAGTGAGTACATCAGACGTTAGATTTAGTGATGTACAATTTGATATTTTGTCTACTGTACCGTGCGGTATTACAATATTTCTTTGAAAAGGTAAAAATCTGTGTTCTGCTTGTTGTTTTCATTCCTCTAGGCCAGTTGGTCGAAGGGCTCAGAGACAACGACTACCTCTTGATTCATTCCTGCCGTCAGTGGACGACTATTACTGCTCACAGTCTGGAGGAGGGACACTATGTCATTGGGCCCAAAATAGAGATCCCAGTACACTATGAAGGTGAGCTACAGCTGCATGGCCGCTCAATGCTCTTGACATTGTCTTTTGACGATGTCTCTTTGTATGTATCAAAATGACAAAAAAAAGGCAGGTGCTTACACTGACAACATGGTGTTTGAATCGGGGGGCTCCTCTAATAATGATTCAAATCTTTGACCTCTGTGCTGCAGCCCTAGAAAATGACATAAGACATTTTGAGAGGAGTTGAGCACAATCTATGCTCTAACCCGTCGGTTGCATTGAGACATCTTTTCCTGCTTCCAGGTCAGTTTAAGCTACTGGAGCAGGACAGAGATGTCAAGGAGCCTGTGCAGTACTTCAACAGCGTGGAGGAGGTGGCCAAAGCGTTCCCTGAGAGGGTATACGTCATGGAAGAAATCACTTTCAATGTTAAGGTACGTGTGCTCCACAAAGTAGATTTAAGTTAGGACACCATTAATATTTATAATGGTTTATTACATGTTTGTTGTGGTCAATTTCTACTTTGATGTTTCTTGATACGACAGTCTTTCAACCACACTAATAAGTAATATTAAGGGAAACAAAACCATTATTTTTAGAACAAGTTCCTTGTATAAATCAGTGACAGAATCTATGCGGAAAGCAATTGTTAATGTGCTAACCTAATGTTTACTGACGGGGATTTTACTGAAGAAATGCTCTGCTTAGATTCTTCAGTACTTAGGCCATATGTTGTCTTTTCACAGATGGCTTCAGGGGACTGCAATGAAGATACTGAAGTGTACAACATAACACTAAGCACCGGTGATGAACTGACATTAATGGGCCAGGCTGAGATCCTATACGCCAAGACCTCCAAAGAAAAATCAAGGTTCAACACAATTTTGAAGAAGATCGGGAAGCTGAACTCCATCAGCAAGATCGGTCGAAGCAAGATGCCCTGCTTGATCTGCATGAACCATCGCACCAATGAGAGCATCAGCCTGCCTTTCCAGTGCAAAGGCAGGTTCAGCACCTGCAGTCCACTGGAGCTTCAGATGCAGGACGGCGAGCACATCATCCGGAACATCGTGGAGAAAACCCGTCTCCCCGTCAATGTCACGGTACCCAGCAGTCCACCCCGCAACCAGCATGACCTCCACCTCATCCGGGAGGGTCATCGCTACAAGCTGGTCAACATTCAGACGAAGACCGTGGTCGTGTGCTGCGTCCTGCGAAGCAACAAAATTATCCCCATCCATTTTCCCTTTCATATGGCCATGCCTAGGTGTATTATTCCAGAAGAACTGCTGCAAGGAGAGCTGTGGCTAGAAACTATGGTGCATCGCTGGTTCTCCTTCTGCCAGGAGCAGTTCGACATAGGCGACTATTCTCGCGCCGTCCGGGATGTGCGGACCGACTGGAACGACGACGGCAAGAGCCCGAAGAAAAGCGGCGGGAACGGCAGTTGCAGTGGAAGCAGCAGCTCCAACGGTTGTCACAACCACATGCAGATTCCCAGCTCTTTAACTTACGCCCGGGAGGAGCTCACCCAGTCCTTCCACCGACTGTCCGTGTGCGTGTACGGCAGCAACTTGCACGGCAACAGCGAGGTCAATTTGCAGGGCTGCATGACGCTATGCGGCGACTGGGCTCTTCTCCCCTCTGACAGCATCCCTTCAGACTCGGGAGAAAATGAACACTTTTTCCCCGACCTGATGGACAGCACAAGCCAACAGCCGCCCCTAGACAAGTCGGACATTCCCTATGAGGAGCTGTGGTTGGATCAACTGAGAGGTCAGATCCCAAAACCTTCTGTAAGCGAGGGAACTCGAGGCGTCAACAATGGCTGCGGTACAACAGCAGCCCTGTCGTACCCGGTGACTTGTCCTCTTGGTGCAACACCCAGTTTAGATGCGTCTCTTACTCCACCACCAGTTCCGCCCAAGTCTGAAGCTGTGAGTATAATCTATCGTACTTCCAAGTTGATTCTGTGATTCCCAAGGTTACTGTGGTAACAGCAAGTGCAGTTTAACAGTGGCTTCTTTGTCAGAAATGGAAACCGAGACAACTGGTGTATTAGATTACAGTGCAACTATACAAACTCACATTGTTTGCAGAAAGAAGTCATTCAAAATTGAATAATGATTTCCGATAGAAGGTTGCCATGTATGCCATGTTGCCATGTTGCAGTGTAGCGTTGATTGTGGTGACAAATACATTGCGTTTCCTGTGGCTTCGTCACAATAAAAGTGACCCCGAGTTTTGCCGGTTGAAAGCTTTTCTAATGTGCAGCAGTAGGATGTTCAGTTTGTAACTTAATGCAGCGCTGAGACAGTTTTAAAGAGGGACCGAGGAACCGTGAGGCTGCTGTGAACGAGATAAGAGTGCGCTGGATGTCACGGATACATTGTTTCCCTTTAGATGGCTCGAGTTTAGGAAGGCAATCTGAATGGCGGACTCTGCCACAATCAATACAAACTCCTATACAGAGAGAATTACTCAATGTAAACACATGAATGGCAATTGCAGATCAATTGCAGACCATGAATAGTAAAACATGGGGTTTGATGTCATGTCATTTTAAGGATTATAATTTAAAGCAGTGTCTGACACCTTCAGCTCTACAGAAAAAAAAAATGAATGTGTTGAATTTGCTTTCTAGGTGAAGGAAGAATGCCGTCTTTTGAACGCTCCGCCAATTCCTCCACGAAGTTTGAAACAGATGCCGTCTGTGCCCATCCCGTCTAAACCACGGCAGCAAGACACTCGGTCTCCAAGTCCGACCCTCTCCTATTACTCTTCTGGTCTCCACAACATGTAAGAAACATTTGACACCAATCACACCCACATTTAAATATAGGAAGAAAACAGCAGGACATTTCATAGTTGTAGTTCATATAAAATGACAAGTTTTTAAATGTATGATGAGGTCTACTTAAAGGGTTGCTCTTATACCACAAATTGATTTTATACTTTTCCATCAGTAGCGGAGCATCCGAGCAAGAGGCGGCCGACCCACATGAGCCAAGCCGAGTGTGCTACCCCTGTACCTGGGTTAAATCCCACAGCACTGAGCCTAACGCTACGATGCCCAGTAGTAGCCTGCCTTCAGACGGGATGTCCTCCAGGTTGTCGTGGCCGAATAATTTCAGCGGAGGACAATCGCACAGCATGGAGGAATTTCTACCAGCCAGCTGTCAAAGTTACTACAGTTACCCCAGAAAAAGATCCCCAAGCACCCCAAAAACCTGCACAAGCAGCCTGGTCGACTTTGACGGCAGAGAGCATGCGCGCGGCCGCAAGGACTTCAGGTCGCAGAGAGCTTCTCTGAATCAGTTCTGCACCAAATCTTCAAGTTTCAACTCGGAAATGTACAGAGACAAGCCGATAGAAGAGTCTAACACCAAGCAGAGCCTCTCTTGCCCCATCTTACCGCCGAGAACACCAAAGTCAAACGCCGAACAGAAGAGCACAGATTCCGTCTGTGACGGCGAGCAGGAAACCTCCGGTTGTTCACTTGCTCAACACGAGCAGGCCACAAAAGACTCGTTAACTCCCGTCTGTCCGTCCTCTCCCCCCGCCGCACAGTGGCAGCCCCCGTCCAGTCTGGCTGGCCTTTCTATCGAGGAGGTGTCCAAATCTCTGAGGTTCATCGGCCTGCCGGAGGACATCGTTTCTCTTTTTGTGTCCGAGAAGATCGATGGGAATTTACTCCTGCAGCTCACCGAGGACATTTTGTCCGAGGACTTCAAGCTAAGCAAACTGCAGGTAAAGAAACTCATGCAGTTCATAAATGGGTGGAGGCCCAAGATATAACTTAACAGTATACGACACTAAGCAGAGAGTCTTTGCCTTCAGTATATATGCTATGCACACCAAGCCACAAAGAGTTTCTTTTTGTATAATATGAATTTATGTCTTTTGTTACTTTACTGCGGGGAAAGACTTAAAGTCTGTGACTGCTATTTACTAACTGAATGAAATCATTTGGCACTTTCATGGAGACATTTCCATGTCGGCTACTTTTGCTCACAGCCTACTTAGTGGACATGTCATCACATAAATCCTAATTTTAGCTAACAAATGTAAAAGAAGACACTGATGTGTACCATTCTGTCCTTAAAGTGTAATATCACAACGTGAATCACAAGCTGTTTCCAGGATTTCTAAAAGAGCGCAGAGGTTGTACGATGGTATATGTCGCTTATTTACCATATTCAAAAAACATTTTGTAGGTGATACACAATTGTACATTTGGCTGAATTTGATAACAACCCCCCCCCCAAAAAAAAGCTTGCTTTCCAAACTTCTATAGTTATGCAGTCAGTGACAAATGAAGTATGCACTGTTTTTACGAGGTCAGGGATGTGATGGAGAATTGTGCATTTCTAAACATCATCCAAAACAGTCGATTTAGTTGCTACTGTTGAATGAATTCAAGACCTGCCGTCTGCTCAGAGGTGCTAAGAAACACTTGTGTTCTTTGAGTCGCTGTCTGTGCAGCGTGTTGGTTTCCTGTCTACTTTTAGGAGATAAAGTGTTGCATTTAAACGCTTTCTCGCTGTGATATTCTACTTTACTGAACTATGCTCGTGAGAGTCAAATGATTCTGATCTCTCATGTGCAACAAGATGTCCCATTTATGAACTCTCCTCATGCAAGGTGTTATTAATACTTTTTTAATTTAAAGTTGTATTCAACTATATTGCTAATTGCTTTGAATTTAAACATCTCTGCTAAAAAAAATACTTTTTAGAGATTGTCTGTTGCAGAAAAAGACTGACTGGGTCCTAACAAAATGATATAATTATATACAAAATGATATCCTTTGTCTAAAACTTACATGGAAATAACCAACAGAGGTGATGACATCCTACACAAAATACAAATTATGCATCATGCACTTTGGTGGATTTCAGCCTTATTAATTGCAGTTAAGGTCATTAAATATAAACGTATAAAAGAAAAAGTGTCTTCGGAGAGAGTGAATGCACTACAACGCTTTTTCAAAACTAAAACGGTACTTCTCCTTCGTTCTCATTGTGTGTATTGTACGTGTGCTCTAATGCTAGAAACTATTAAATGTTAAGCTTTTCTGCGCCTTAACCCATAGACCTTAAAATATATAATATTTCACTTTGGCTCAACATTTTCAACATGAACATGCCCTGAGAGGCACGTACGCATCAACTGAAAATGATCTGCCTCAATGAAATATTGGTTTCTATTGGTACCAAACATTTTCTCTGTAGCCTTAAATCAGAGTTGATTTATTTATGCAGTATTTTAACATAATGCAAAGTATGCAGAGTGGTTATTTTCAGTCTGTTGGTGTGGCTGATATATGAAGGTGCCTCAGCAGCAACAACAGCCTTTCTACAACCCAGGACTGATCTGTTGGCCAACACCTGTTGATTTCTTCCCAGGACACTTTTTGCAGTGGGTTGTTACATATTTTACTTGATATATTTTTTATGTAAATGCGAATTTAATGTGATTTTTTTTTTTTAAAGAAAGTTATTACTAATGTTGAACTTATTGTTATTAAGAAAAAAAAAGCTTATGTTAAAATATCTATTTTTTTGTTTAACATTCTGTACATTCTTGGTTTGTATTTGGGTTAATAAATCCATGAATTCAGATAACGTTTGGTCACGAGGTGAGAGAGCCTCAGTCACACTACAGAGACGTGACCAAACAGAATAACGTCATGTGCTCAGGTAATTTTCCATATTGTCCCAGTGTCCACATTTTTTTTTTATGGGGAATTCATGTGTCGCTCAACAATGTTATTATACGATGATTAATGTCCTATGCAGTAGACATGGCGATCCAAAGAGACCATGGGAAAGAACAACTAAAGCGAGCGCGTGATAATGAAAGGCAATGAAGTATTATGCACATTGAAATAACCACAAATAGAAAAGAGTGCATGCCAAAGGAATTCTTTTAAGTCACTATACCTTTTTACATGGATACCTCCGAGATATAAGCTGTGAACACACTACAACAACTGACCCGGTCCCATGAATTCACCATCATCGAGCAGTTGACACTGATGGGTATTCCATCTTGATGACGCCTGCTAACCCACATTAGCAATTAGCATCTGTGCAACAAAAAAAAAGGAGTGAAAATGACTGTGACACTGGGTTTGATGGCATTATTGGTGAACATTATTGAAATCTTGAGTTATGGACAGCTGTCTTTCAATTAACTTTTGTTTCCCTCTTTTTTTGATTGTATTAAAAATGGATTAACTGGTGTTTGTGTTTTCTTTTCTTTTCTCTTTTTTGTCTAGCAGTTCAGGGCTGTTCATGTGAAATCCGGAATAAGTTTTCACATTTAATCAGTTGCACAACAATGTCACAAGAGGTCTGTACTTAAGCAACGTTATACAATAGGTGATGGAAATGATTCGTTGATAAGGGTGATAGTGTAATTATCCTACATCATACTTTCTGTATAATGTAATGCGTAAATATAATCAGAAACTACATAAAACCAGCTAACAAATGCCGTTTCAATGTAGGAAGACGTACAGATAAGTGATGAACATGATTTCAAAGTCTTAGGTGTACAGACGTCTTTGGCGGGTAGTCTGATGAATTAATTAGCAACCACTTTGATAATTGATGAAATGTTATTTTAAAGCAAAAATAACCGAGAGTGGTCCAGCTCCTAAAATACAACACGGTGCTACTTTTCTATGTCTTAACATTTTAATAAATTGTGTAGCTTTGGGTTTTGGACAGCTAATAATTGACAGATTACTTGGTTAGTACAGTTAGTTGCTGCCCCACTAGTTTAGTTATTAGGTGTATATGTGTACTCTATAGATTAATTGATTTAATATAGTTGCATTCCAAATGACCCTAGAAATATTACAAAATCAGTCAGCAAATTGCAAAAGTCCTCAGTAGAGGTTTGCTGGGTTTTAGTAACAAATTGCAGATACAATCTGAAGCATTTTGAGAACCAGTAAGTGTTTCATCAGTTCTGCTTTAGTGAGACCTTGAGGTCTGTTTCCTGCCTTACATCAGGCAGGTTAACATCTCACAGTTCAAAGGGAACTGCAGTTCTGCTTTTTATGGCTCAATATATATTTATAATTATAACGATTTTTTTAAATTTCCAGTATTTGTTCCAGTTGGCCTACAGTCATTACATATTTAAATATCATCTATGAGGACATGCATCAAGTAGTAACATTTAATACTTTATAATCAAGGTTATATCTCTTAAAAAACAAATGCTACATCTTTGTGATGCTCATTCATTACAATTATTATTACGCAGAAATCTATAACTGATGGCGACTGATACGTTCCATCAATTTCAATGCAGTTTATGTAGTTGTATCTGCTCATAGATACTCTGGGACTCACTATCAAGGGAGAACCTACACACATTGTTCTCACAGCTATCTCCCTTACATGCTTGCACTGACACGTACACATTTAAAAGCACTTGGACACAAAGAAATGGAGGAAAATGTAGATTTAAAAAAAGAAAAAACTACCACCAAATGAAAAGTGAATACAAATATTGTTTTGCAGCTCAGTTTTAGTTTACATAATCTTTCATAGTGAGGGAATGTCTTCTATCGTTAACCCTGACATGATGTGATGTCCTGTAGCTAATAAAGTAGGTGTTTATTAGATTCTAACCCGGACACGGTTTAATCTTACCCCCCTTATTGTAACCAACCAACCAGGATGCTCTCGGGTCTGTAGTCTCCACTCTACAAGGTGAAGCCACCCCTCCAACTCTGTGAGGCCAAATATGGATGAAAAATCGACTTATCAAGTAGGTGGGTCCGAGTCAGCTTTTTATAAAGCCTACAGATATGAAACGTTCTCCAAGACTCAATTCAGCTGCCGACTAACCAGCCAAACTCTACTCTCCGACCATTTCGAGGGCCGGACGCAGCACCAACCCATCAGCCTCCTCAGCATCCCTTCCACGGGCAGATCAGCTCTCCAAGCCTGCTTCCAGGTCTGCTGTCTCAGCTTATAGATTTCATTTATATTGTTAAGATGTTGGTAAAGGGTGTGATGACTGCAAGTGAGGCTACTAGTCATAAAATACGGCATATTTGGAATGAAAATGAGTTTTTGTCTCTATATGACTGTGGTCTGACAACTAGCCTAGCCTTCCATTTAGCACTTATTGTATTCATATTAGTTTGTTGCTCTTATTGTATTAGTTTATTTCTGCACTGTACTTTTGCTCTGGTTTATGCTCTTACATGCTTATTTAAAACTGTGAGCAGTGCATTTGTTACCAGATTCCCACCCTCCATTACTGTACATTTCATTGCAATTCATATCTATAAAGGATTATGGTGCAATAAGATACCAAATGAACATAATCCCATTTATGGTAGCTCTACCAATGTTGGAACATCCAGCACATGATTGCACAACACATAACATAAGTATCCCCCACATACTGTGGTAACAAATCATCATCTTGATGTTTTTGGTAAACTGCTCTACTGTGAGTATAAAAGCGAATAAAGTGAGTAAAGGGATTGTCATATTTTGTGTGTTGTCAGTCATGTCGACTCCAGGCCTGCTGTTCCTGCTGTTGATGTCCTCCTGCCTTGCTGTCTTAAGCTCCCCGCCGGGCACTTCTCCTAAGGAGGGACAACTGAAGCAAGAAACCAATAAAAATGAAATCTATTCCTGTTTTAAGAAACATCGTAGGGAGATTGCAGGGGCAGCTGCTGAATGTATTGGCCACGTACCAGTTGTTGGGCCACCCCTTGCTACAGCGATCAAGAGCCTGCTACTGCTAGCGCCAGGAACACACGAACTGGAAGCTGTCAACTCTGAACTTAAAGTTCTTCATTTTAAGCTCAACGACTTTCGCGCAGAAATGAAATGGGATGCCTGGGCAGCTGGTGCGTACCAAATTACAGTGAACAACATAGAGAGAGCCTTGATTAAATACACAGAGCTGGAGCGTAGTTATCCTAAAAATACTAACGCAGAAAACGAGGCACTCAAACATTTTTTCACATTCTACAGCCAGTATGTCGACAGCACCTTAGCCCTGCACCAATTCTTGACCGCTGAACCAGCATCTATAACACAAAACCTTGGAGATGTACTGGCTGATAGATTAAGATGTCATGAAGAAGATGTCAAAGCCCAGTTTTTGTATTTGAATAAACTCATGCATAAAGGCAATAGACTCAATGAAAAGTACTACAAATTCAAAGGCACGAACACCGATGCCAGCGTTAACACCGCCTTACGGATTGAGTCCCAATCTGCCTCAGCTTTGACCAAATCACACCAGAGGTGCTTATCTCACAGTTCTGCTTACATAGAAAGGGACATTTTTGAGCACATTGATGACACCAAAAGACATCAAAAAATAGCACACAGTGTCAGTGCTTTTTTGGCCAAAACATACGACAGGTATGACTGGGTGGTTGTTCCATTTACAACCAGACACTCAAAGCATACCCTATCATTAATAAACAGGCATACCTTTTCAGGGTTTACTGAGGTAACGAGAGGAACAGTAACTGTGGCTGTAGCCAAACAGGTGAAAGGGCATCACACCAAGACTGCCGCTGTTGAAAGAGCTATTGATAAGTGTTTACAGCAGGACAATATTAAATGCTGTATAACTGCAGTAAAGAAACTAGAGAAATGTCAAGAAACCATTGATGGAAAACCCTTGTCTCAGACATTCACAGCAGTGCATGGCTATAAATTTAAACGTCAAACTTCCACCAATGCTGTGGAAGCACCAGATGATGACGATGACGATGATGACGATGATGATGATAACTTTGCAAAAAGTTCATCTCGCCCCTTTCTCATTACAAGGAAATGTGGGCTTTTCTTGGGGGAGTTTACGGTCTTTATTAAAAGTGACGAAGAGCTGAAGGGCAAAGATCATCTCTGCTCCAATGTAAACTGTGGGAAAAATGGCAAGTGTGTTGTTGTGCCAGAAACGTTCATAGCAATGTGTGAGTGCCAGTACCCATACTACGGTGAGCGCTGTGACAAGAGCTTAAAAAGTTGTAAGAGACCGCTCTACATACCGTGATGACGTCAAGTTGTTTTGTGGTACTCTGTGCTAAGATGTAACCACTAAATCTTACTAATGTTTTCCGTCTCCTAAAACAACAAAACTTAAGTCTATAGCCATGCTAACACAGCACATGCTTTGAGCTAAATGCTAACATTTCTTCAATGACTGAATGTTAACATGCTGATGTATGATTACCATGCTAACCATCTCAGTACATTAACAATGATAAAGGTTTAGAGCAAATCGTAACGCAAAATGCACATTTGTGCTATTGACATGTGTAAAACCCTTTTGATTACATTATTCACTTCTAAAATGTAATAGAAATATAGTGACTGAGGCACTTACACTTTTGTGTGACATGCGTCACCTATTGTTCATAATAACAATGTATAGGAAAAAAAAGTTGATTCTTTCCAGTCTTGACCTTTGAGGCATAAGTCGCTAGCTAATAAAACGTTATTTCAAAGTAACTGCCGTCTTTGCTTCTTTAAAATAAATACTTTAAAGATAAAAGGTTAAAGTATTTGCTACAATGAAAAAAATAATGATTTGAATCAATGGAATTGGATATGTCTCATACTGTACGTGTTTGTAAATGCTATTATATGTGCACATGTTGTTCTCATCTTGAGTGTGGACAGACAACAGAAGGTGATACAGAACTGTAATGGAGAAGATAAACAACGCTTGAGATATAAATACAATGTGGCTTAATAATGATATAATAAAATATTAAACAGTGATACGTTTGGGACCAATTATTATTCAGTTCTCGGCAGCAGCACCTTCAGCTTTTTTTAAATTTATTTTTTATTCTAACAGACAAATTGTTAGTGGGTGGGAACACACTGTGAAATCATATTATTGTTTCTAAGATAGTGACTCCCACTGGTGGGTCTGGGGATGTGACAGGCATTCTATGAATCTCCATGCACAATAGCTTTCCCAATTAAGCTATCACAGTTTACAGAGGGGGGCCCACACACATCATGCTTACCATAGTCCAGCATGTTTTCATGCTGGCGTTTGCAAATAGAGCTAAACACAAAGAAACAGCTGAGGCTGGTGTCCAAGTGTTAAGGCCTGTTTAAAAGATGCTGAACAAAAAAAACAATATTCGTGGAAAGAATCATGAGTGTAACAAAAGTTTGTAATAATCTCTACAGTTTATTTATTGACCATTTAACAGAATAACATGGTAGGCAGTGAGATATTATTTTTCACAGAAGACACGTGATATGTCACAGGAGGAAAAAACATTTAATTTGTTGTCATAATGTCTGATCTTCACAAAGGTCTACTTTAAGATGACATAAATACATTTAATTATGTTTTGATTATATTACATGTTAGCAACAATGTCGCATTTGTGGTTTTTATGAACTCCCTAGCTTGTTAATAACAATGATACAACTACTAAGGCTCGTAGTCACGATAAACATGATGCTAACGTTTCCGGTCAAGTTACCGGCTGACCAGAGAGCTGTCACTGTTCTGCTATTTAATCAGACGCACGTCCAGAAAACAGCCCTGAAATCAGACATTAGGAAAGAGTTGTTCACACACCAGTGACGTGTGAAAAAAATAAAGTTTTTATCAACGTTAGTTTACCTCTGCCATGTTGATCAAGATTTCTGTTTACCTTCCGCTAGAAGCTATTAGCATGTACTACAAAATAACCTTTCCGGGGTGGAACTTTTGTTTAATAACAAAGGTTCCGGTTGTAGATACCGTTCAAACAAGAAAGTCTTAAAACAATTAATATAATTACTTTTAGATTACGATTTAAAAAATATAAAATAATAAAATACAATACACTGCCCAACATCATATAAACAATACAATATAAACATGTTGATGCAACAGTAGTAACAATCTAATGATATAATGTGTAATAAAATACATATTTTGCATGCATAGTGGGTACTTTGAATTCTATACTGAAAGGAAATCGTTCCCGTGATACTTCTGTTTTTTTTATCAGTGCCATTTTTAATGCAGTAAATGATCTGATGCTTCCTTCAGAGTGTTACATAGATCACTGTTGTGTGCTAATGCAGAGTTTATTTTATAAATCGGTCTATACTTGTGTCTGAATGTTCATGCATCAATGCAAATGTTACAGTGTAACAACGTGTAGATTATAAACTAGTTACTAGAGGATACTTTATGTCACCAGAAGTTCACGGGGCTTTTATTTTGAAACAGACGCATCCCATGCTGACTCTTCCTGATGTGCATGACTGTTTGAGATTGAATGGCTCTTCCCTAGCACGTCGCACAGAGTGTGTTCTTTCCATTTACCGGCGTCCTCTTTCTGATCGTGTACTAATGAGAGAAAGTAACGTGGCTGATGTGACGCTAATGTTAGCTTAGATCCGCCGCGCTGCACTTATGTCTTCCGAGAGGAACCCCGCTGGAGGCATTCAAGTGCTTCTTCTGAAACTTCACGAATCTCTCTCGGATGAAGACACCCGCGCTGCAGCTTTGAGATGTCACGATATCATCGGTGACTTGGGACAGGAGTGCATGCTAACAACAACCGAGAACGAACTTGGTAAGACTACAAAGTCCCGTCAAATACTCCGCGCCAAACTCCAATAACAATCTGGCATTTTAATGTTGACGATGCTTCTGCTGTGCATGTGCCTGAAACACTTTGTAGGATGTGGTGGTGTGTGGATCTTTAGAAGCTACATGTCAATTCGTAATGCATAAATTATTTCAATAATTGCGCGTTTACTTTTGTTTTGTTTTGTTTTGTTTGCCTGCATCACATCAGGCTGTTCCGCCAAAACTCCCCGTGGTGGGCGGTAACGCTCAATCAGAATGCAATATAAATACCACGTGACAAGAAGCAAAGCGTGGAGGCTACTAACACAACTCCATTGGAAGTCTGCAATAGTAAAACAGTCTCCAAGCATAAAGTGTGGCAGTATTAAAATACTTAAGTGGATTTGCAACAGCTGATTCAAAAGTCTGCACGCCACAGACTCCATGCATGACTCATTTTCCTCAGGGGGACTCACCCTTTAGTTCTTACCTCATGCAAAACATAACATTATGACCATATTTTCATACTGCATGCTCGACCTATGACCGTGGCCATCTCTCTTTCTTGGCTCCACTCAGCTTCTCCCCTCAGTTAGCTACAGAGTCGCTCCCTGTTTATCTAATGTGTGTTCTCTCTTGCTCTCCACTTAACTTCAATTCAACTAAAGTGTTCTTCATAATATCTAGATTACAGTTGTAGGTCCTTAAACTGATCAAGTGTAAAGTAAAGTAAATTGCACATTACTAACACAGTTGGTGTTTAGTTGTTGTTGGAGGCAGAAGAACACATTTGATGATAGAGGCTTTAAAACTGCTCAGATGTATTCATGTATCAAAGTTCACGGTGCTCCTAAATGTGCATATTAACATTTCCTTCTGATTCCGTCTTTGCATCTTTGGTCTTGAAGCTTTACAGACGTCCTTATTGTTCTCAAAAGACTATGGACTGCTCAGCTTCCTCAGGAAGTCCCTGTCATCAGACGAGGTATGCATCTAGAAACATCGAGTGAACAATGATGTCACTACACTGAAAAGTTCTCGTGTTGACAGAAAACATCTGTTTTCCAGTTCCGGGACACCCGAGTTGAGACCTTGGGTTTTTTGGAGAAGTTCTTGGACAGGGTCTCACCAACAGTCCGAGGTTGGGAGAAGACTTACGCCCCTGACATAAGAGTAAGTTCCCCCTTTAGAACCGTTCTATAGCTAGTGTGATGTATGGCTTCATCTGATTTGTACATGTGTGCATGACAACAACAGGGAAAGTGTGGCTGTGACATCAGTGAAAAGGAACGATCTTTACACATAATGCTGCATCCGTGTACTCAAAGTAAATTCAGTGTCCGACTGAAACTGATACTGACACAAAGTAGCCTCTCTATATATATATTATTCATACAGCTCTCAGTATAACACAAGACAAGTGAACCGTACCACAAACAAAACAGACTTTTGTATGTGTACATGTAATACCTCAAATGAATCATGTTGTTTTTCCTCCATTTCTCTGTGCAGGACACATGCATGGCTGTGTATACAAAGGAAAAAGCAGCCAAGTGTAGGACTCTAGTGCTGGAGCTCCTTATCAAGGTTGGTTTCTCTTGGCCTCCCGGGTTCTTTGACACCAGCCGAGTGCGTTAGCTGTGCAACGTGAACTGAGCGAAAGAAAAGATCCACTGTTGACAAAATTCCTTATTTATATGATCTTGCGAGAGTCTGTTTGACATATTTGTGAATATGGAATATATATATACGCTGGCTGGACCTCGTTCTTACTCTCCTCAGGTTCTCCAAACAACAAAGGCTTCCAGTGTGGTGGCAGAGCTTCGAATCTGTGATATATTCAACAGATATTACGGCGAGCTCTGTCAGAGGAGCAAACTGCCAGATTCAGGTGAGTCTTTCGTTTCAAGGCCTGAAGCCAAAGTTTGGTTTAACGGAGATGACGGGAAATGAAAATGTCAATTACGTATTTTTTTTTAAAAATCTTTTGTTTTAGTCCTCGGCAAAATCTATGAGTTGCTGGGAGTTCTCGCAGAGGTTCACCCGAGCGAGATGGTCAACAACTCTGACAAACTCTACAAAGCCTATCTAGGAGAGCTCAAAGAACAGGTTTGTCGACGGGGGGAGATGGCACCGAGCGTTTGTGCAGAACTGCTGCACAATCCTCTGCACTGATCGTATTTTCAAATGTTCGCGTCGTAATCAGTCGTGTGTGTCGATCTGTTTGTTTCAGATGACCTCTTCAACAAAGGAACCAAAACTTTTTGTTGTAGCTGGATGTTTGAGAGGAATCACCGCTCTCATGGTCAACTTCACTAAAACAATGGAGGAAGGTGGGACGCTATATCTTATTTATCTCACACATTTCAACCAAACGTGCTGTTTCTATGATTAGTGCGTGATGGTGCATGATCAGTGTGCGTCTCTGACTTGCAGACCCAGCGACGTCTAAGGACATTTTTCAGTATGCCCTGAAGGCCGTCAGCCCACAGGTGAATGTCCCCGTCTCTGCTGTCTCACTAGCACAGCTCAATCTTTATTTGGTATAAACGGTCGTAGCGAGCAGCGAAATATAACATCCAGATTGAAATTGACCGATATATATTTTTTTAAAACGATTGTTTTCTCATCTTTTGTTGTAGATGTCAATGACCCGCTACGCAGTCACATTTGGTAAGGCCTGTTCTTTCCATAGCAGCATGAAGACGAAACTCCCTGAAAACGCATCTTTGACTTTGACTCTTTGTCTCTTGAACAGCCGGGCTCAGATTACTCGCCAGACATGCGTCCCAGTTCAGCAGCTGCCTCATGGACAACTACGTAGCTCTGTTCGACGTCATGTCCAGGCTCTGTGGACACATCAACGCCGAGATGAAGAAGACGAGTTACTACGCACTCGAGGCCTTCCTCAAGCAGGTAAACGCTCCGAGGCTTTTCCACACAGGCGCAGAAAACAACCGCCTGCGATACACTCCTTGTCATTCATTCATGTTTTCATTGTTATTTTAAGGTTGCAATGCTGGTGGCGGACAATATCGAGGAGCACAAAAGCAAGTTGAAGTTCTTCATGCGGAAGTTCTGCGGCATCATTAGAACCATGGAGTCGACACACAAGGAGCTGTCCATCGCTATACGAGGATATGGATTCTTTGCCGCCGTACGTTCATTTGCTTTCAATCCAGCTGCATGAAACCAAAACCTATTTGACAATAAATGTATGCACATGCATTTCAGACGTGCATGTTTGCTGCTTGAGTTGTTTTGCGATCTGCATTTCCATCAGTTGCTTCTTACTAATATTCTGTGTTCCCATTGATTCACGTTTGGTTTGGTTTGTGTGCAATCTTGACTTCTTAATACAAAATGCAAAAAAAAAAGAGATTGATTCTTTTCTTTTTTCGTAGCCATGCAAGAAAGTGTGCCCACAAGACGTGGACTTGATGTACACAGAGCTGATTCAGCGCTGTAAGCAGATGTATCTGACAGAGTCTGACGGGGAGGACGACAGCTTCTACCAGCTGCCCAGCTTCCTGGACTCTATAGCCTGTGTCCTGATTCACCTGGATAAGGTAACAAAGTCACGCTTATTGTCATTCAATTGGACCAAATGTCGACGAGCAACAATACCCTGAATCCAATCACAGATTTGAATCCATATGTGGTTTCTGCCTATATACACACACCACTGTGTCCTGCAGTAGAGATAAATACTGATTCACCCTCATGATTCATTTGAGCTTCTGCTTTTTGTCCCTGGTCTCAGATTCCAGAGGTGTACACACCACTGCTGGAGCGTCTGCTCGTGGTGCAGATCGACAGCTTCCCCCAGTACGGCGAGAGAATGCAGACTGTTTGTTGCAGGTCCATCCTGAAGGTGCTGGTGGCCGTGGCCTCTAAAGGACCTGTCCTCTGGGGATTCATTAGCTCTGTGGGTAGGTCGCCCATGAGCACACTGCACCTAAAGGTGCATCGTCTCTCAGAAGTGAGAGAAGAGACTGTCATAGTGGTAAAGGGCCCCTAAAATACAGTACATGTATTGTTTAAACCTACATGATGCTTTTGTGTGACTGTTATCTGCTTAAACTTTCACTTCTGCTCATTTCTTTTAGTGCACCAGGGCTTGATCCGTGTCTGTTCAAAACCCATCATGCTGTCTGAGGTCAGGCGCATGATTTCAGATGTGAATTTACACACATGTCTATGTTTACTCAGCTGAATGTTTTATTTGCAGTTTTAATTTATTTTCCTTAAATCAAAATGTCTCATTTATTTTTACTGTGCTGGTAGAAGAAGTATGCATTTTGTCTTTTTATCCTCAGGACAAAGACGGCGAGTCGTCCCAAGTTCGTACTGGAAAATGGAAAGTTCCATCAAGTCAGAACTACCTCGCCCTGTTTAAAAGCCTTCTAGACTGTGATCTGCTGAAGGTACAGCTATGTTGTTTTTTAAAAGTTTTATTCAAATTCATTTCAGCAGATTTCTTTGGTACAGCCTTTTATTTATTTTACGTTACAGAACATTTGGCCACTTAGCGTCCCCTTTTTAAGTACATCCAGCATGCAGAGTTTTGAATTGCAAATATTTCGTTACATTGTGTCATGAGATAGATTAAATTTACGGACCAGCATGGTGTCTTACACTTTGCTGGGTTTGCACAATAAGCAGCACATTTTTATTTTATGCCCTTGCTGCCCTTGTTTGTGTCGTCCTCTTGCAGGATTCAACATTTCTGGATGGAGCTTTCGAAAGTCAGAACGCCGCCCTCGTACCTTTGAGCCGTCTGCTTTATGACGAGTTGGTTAAATCAATTCTCAAAATTGTGGAAAAGTTGGACTTGTCTGTGCAGAAAGTGACGACGGGAGAGGAGGTGAGCTCTCCCTCTCGGGTCCCACTTCACTGACATTCATAAAAAAAGTTGGATTGACTAGTGTACGAGATATGTTGATATTGTTTCAGTCAATTTGATTATGTCCCATGTCGATGGCATGAAACTGTAAAAGCTTTGGTGTACTTGCTATTGGCAGTACCGGTTAAACATGCAGTATATCCGTTTCCCTTTAATAGCCTTTGTGTACTCTGAACCCTAATCCATGGCCTCCTTGTCTATCAGGCTCCAGATGATGCGGCCCACGTCCTGCCGTCCTCCGACCCCACGGCTCATCTGCTGCCCAATAAGATCAAAGATTTCACTGCCTTCATCAACCTGGTTGACTTCTGCAGGTATTGGAGACAGCACACATGGGAGTTCGCTCTAGCAGACGTCATGAGGCTCTTTAAAAAGTGGCAAAGTTAACAGCGGGACAAGCAGACATTTTGATCACATTTTAAAGTACCGTTGAGTATCTTTTTTAAAGCGCTGTACAAATAAAATGTATTCTTATTATTAAATTGAACGTACTGTGTATTCTACCGTTGTTCATTTCAAGCATTTACAATAACAAGTTTTCCCTTTTTTGCAGCGAGTTGTTGCTGACTAAACACCTAGAGTACTTTCAGTCCTGGATGTATCCCTTGAGCCATGAACTTATCCTCCACTCCATACGAAATCCGCTTGTCAGTGGCTTTTACAAGCTGCTCTCTGTCACCATGAAAATTGCCAAGAGAATCAAGTACTACCAGGTAATACTTCCATGAATACTGTATCAAGGCTGTGGGTATGTGATCAGGTGGACAACTAGAATGGATGTCCTGTAAGCTCAGCCGGGAAATATACTATAGTATTCTTTTACTTGTGTGTATTCAACGTGAGTGACGTTTCTATTTTTTCTCTGTTGTTGATCAGGGAGTTGGCCCGAGGAGCTTGGCATCCCCCCAGAGTGACACGGTGAAGAGTGCTTGTTTCGCCCTCTTCTCTAAGTTTGGAAAAGAGGTTAGCTTCTCTTTGCAATACTTCCTGGGAATGCCGTCAACTAAAATGTGGCACTACTGAGGACCTTAATATGCAGGGGATATAAGAGACGTGTGGTTTCCTTGCAGGTGTGTGTGAGAATGAAGCAGTACAAAGATGAGCTGCTGGCATCCTGCTTGACGTTCGTCCTCTCGCTGAACCACAACATCGTAGCTCTGGACATCAAGGCCTACTGTCCTGCTCTCGAGGTGGGATCCTTGAACTTGTTTCATTGTGTTTTTGTCACCTAGATAAAGATGGATGAATACAGCTTCAAACAAAAACATAGTATGCAGATGTACAGCAGGGGCTTTAGTGCAGTAATTTACAAATGCATGGAAAAGTCCTGTACTTTGATAAAAATTACAAGGAAATAGAAACTAATAGCTAAAAGCAATAGATGAATGGTTGAAATAGATAGATGAAAGTCATGGATAAATTAAATATAGTGGTAGTACTACAAGTGCAAACTAACCTAAACATTGACTGTTTGGAAAAAAATGAACATCCACTATTAAATCCAAATTAACATGAATTAAAATGAACGCATTTGGAACATGACGGGTGGTGCTGATGGAGGGGGAGCTTAATTTGATCTGACAGGGCTGTGGGGGACTTAGGACAGAAACTCTTACTGTGTGTGTGTGTGTGTGTGTGTGTGTGTGTGTGTGTGTGTGTGTGTGTGTGTGTGTGTGTGTGTGTGTGTGTGTGTGTGTGTGTGTGTGTGTGTGTGTGTGTGTGTGCGCGTGTGTGCGCTCGTCTAGGCGGCTCTGAAGTTGGGTCTGAGCCATGTTCCTTTGGCCAACGTGGCCCTTGATGCCCTCGAGGACTGGTCCTCGCACATTCCTCTGGAGACCATGCAGCACTGCTACACGAGCATCCTTCCTCTTCTGGATGGATACCTGAAAACCACCACCAGCGGTAAGCCCGTGATGGTATCAGGGGGAGATTTCAGTTCAGTAAATGAAGATTATCAATGACCAATTATCAATTACCAAAATCTATTCCGGTGTCGTTGACTTCAGACAAAGACGACAGCAACTGGGAGGTGACGTCTTCTTTGTCTTCGAGAAGTGACAAAGGGTACAGCCGAGTGATGACGAGGCTCTTGAAAAAATCGAAACAGCTCAGCACGGTACTGGATGCGAAAGTGGAAGACATCTTTCAGTATTTAGCTTTTTGTCTTATTTCTTACCGTGGCTTCAGCCTTAATAACATAAAATGTCCAGTTCACTCTCTATAGTCTGAGGAGTACCTCTAGGAGTCATTTAATTTTATATAATAATATTTTAATCTCTTATAAAGATGAATTACTTCAGAGCAAGTGCTGAGGAATCACCTGTTACTGCACGTTGCAGATATTGGTGAGAAGTCCTGTCCTTGATCTCACTGATTGCTTCTGTGTGAATGCAGGAAGACGCTCCTCTGGTCACGGTGAGGCTCAGAGTGGTGAAGTTGCTCGGTCACCTGGGAGGAAAGCTGAACAGGAACCTTGTAACCGGTAAGACTTTTTATAACGACCCTGCCGCTGTCTCGTTCCTTTTTACACTGACACACTGGGCATCGCTCCACTGTGATGGTTCGAGAAACACTTGACACGCGACCGCGAGAAGTGCGCTGTTCTGTTGATCGTAGGCCTCTTATTTTCACATTTAGGGGTCTCGTCAGAGGAAACGATGAAGAAATTTGTCGCCTGGGATTCTGAGAAAAGGCTCAGCTTTGCGGTGCCGTTCGCCGATATGAAGCCGGTCATCTACCTCGACCCATTTCTGCCTCACATCAGTGAACTGGCTCTGTCCACGAGTGACAGACAAACCAAAGTACGTCCTCTTAACATCAAACCATTTCCCAAATGAATTTGATGCAAACTTAAGCGTATCACACAATAGAAATGAGTATTTTACTCCAGGTTTTTTTGTTGTGCTGCAGGTAGCAGCTTGTGAGCTTCTCCACAGCTTGGTGGTCTACATGGTTGGGAAGAGTGCTCAGATGGTGGAGGGAGACAATAGTTTGCCGCCCATGTACAAGCTGCACAAGAGGCTGTTCCCCGTGCTGCTGCGTCTCGCCTGTGACGTGGATCAGGTACGTGCGCCCCAACAACATAGTCACCCACGAGCACAATTCCTATTAACAGTCATATCGTGGAATTTGGAATGATTGTTATCCAAACGGGGAGAGACGTGTGTTAATTATCTCTCAGAAAAAAAGAGATTATTTGGAGGTTTTACAGATACTTGATGGGAGTTCAAGGATGAAGTTACCATTTCGTTTGAATGATTTATTCGGTTGGTAGTATTCAGTGATGTTGATTTTAGGGTTTTGGTCGGGGCTAAATATGTGTTGTGTATGACCTTAAAGGGACAGTTTACCCCCCCAAATCTAAAATAATATCAGGGTTCTCACATGATGATGTTTATGAATTAAAATGTCTTCACCAGGTCACCAGACAGCTCTTTGAACCGCTGGTCATGCAGCTGATTCATTGGTTCACAAACAACAAGAAGTTTGAGAGCCAAGACACAGTAGCTGTCCTGGAGGCCATTATGGTAAGTGTTTGTATTCTATGAAGGGCTGAACAGGCTACGGGTTCAAAACCAGACCTGAGATTATTGCAAAAATACACGAAGACTCTTCCTTTCCTGTCTGCCATGTGAAGTACACACATTGGTGTGTTTGTTCTCCTCCTCAGGACGGTGTGGTTGACCCGATGGACAGCACTCTCAGAGACTTCTGTGGCCGCTGCATTGAAGAGTTTGTCAAATGGTCCATCAAGCAAACCACCCCCAAGCAGCAGGAGAAGAGTCCCACCAACATGAAGTCCTTGTTTAAGCGCATCTACAGCTTGGCTCTCCACCCCAACGGCTTCAAAAGACTCGGCGCGGCCTTAGCGTTCAACAGCATCTACAGACAATTCAGGTGCGATGCTTTTCTCGCTGTTTTGACAACTTGGATTTCATTTCTGCTGACCCCCAGAATAGCGAGCTGTATCCTGTTTATCATATTTAAGGTTTGACTGATTTGGTAAATGAAAAATGAATTTTATTACATTTTCATGGAATAAAATACACATATTTTCGACATACTATTTAGTCAGTTTTTCACACTGATTTGTATTCTTGACAGAATGACTAAGTTAATTGTGAGAAATGGGTTTTATGTCACCAAAATGTTGTACAGTTGTGCTGTATTTGCTCAGTGCTGCTGCCGCCCGTTTGTCTCTGCAGGGAGGAGAAGTCCTTGGTGGAGCAATTCATCTTTGAAGTTCTCGTCATCTTTGTGGAAAGTCTGGCTCTTGCACACTCAGATGAGCGATCGATGGGTAACTGACAGGACGTCCAGATAACATTCACTATTGTTTTTTAATCCACATGCTAGTAATTGTAAAAAAAAAGAAATATTCTATTGCTGTCATGTTGGGTTAAAAAAGGTTCCATTTCACATTAAAGGAAACTTATAGTGCTTTTGCCACTCTTCCATCCTCAGGTACAGTGCAGCAGTCTTGCAGTGCTATTGATCATCTGAAAAGAATCATCAATCAAAAGGGCGCCAGTCTCAATCAGCACAGCGCTAAGACACGCGTCCCAAGGTTGGTACTCTCTACATTGTGTATATTAAGCATTATATTTCATAGCTACATAATGTGTGCACTCTCCTTTTTTTGTACAGGAAGGCCGAGTTGCAGTAATGTTTATGAAAAGATAAGACATTAGAGATTATATGTATAAATAAATCATTATCTTTGTATTCCTATCTGTTCATAAAGGGGCTTTCCAGCCGATAGCAAGCTGTGCCTCTCTGATGTGGTTTTATGGCTTCTGGAACAATGTGGCCGACCTCAGACCGAGTGTCGCCACAAATGCATGGAGCTCTTCTATGAGTTCGTGCCTCTCCTCCCAGGTGAGCAATCCTCCCGCGGTAGCCTTGATCAGATGAACCGGTAAGAACAACAAATGCTAGTAATATAAAGAAAATCCAATTATAAACCAAGCTATTATTTTGAGTTCACCTCAAATAGTATCAACACAGCAGTGATCACTTACATGTGAATACATTCTCTGATGTGTGTGACTGAACTTAGGAAAGGAGTCTCCGCCTCAGTGGGTCGACGGCATGCTGAAGGATCATGGCAAAGGTTTTCTGATCTCACGTTTCGAGGGCGGAGGTCTCCTCGCTCAGCCAACTCTCGGCGACCTGACGGGTCCTTTCAGCGTCAGAGCCACCCTGCAGTGGATGGACGTCCTGCTGGCTGCCCTGGACTGCTACAACACCTTCATCCGCTTGCACATAATCAAGCCTCACGTCATGCTTAGTAAGTCATCAGAAAATCTCCTCTTACTGACATCATCCGTTCAGAAAGTGCTCACCTGCTCAACCTACACACATGTATACTGGATGACCAAATGAATGACATTTCTTTTGTTGTTTTTTCCCTCCTTCGTTGTCAAGACCCTGAAGAGAAATCAAGCTTTCTGAAAGCTACTTGTTTCTTTTTGACGGAACTGGCAACTCACGAGCTGACAGCAGCAGAGAGCTGCTTCCCCCTCGGCAAGAGGACCTCTCACTTCAGCCCAAGAGAGGTGGACCAGTACAACTTCAGCAAGTGCACCATCATTGTCCGCCTGCTGGAGTTTGCCACCATGATTCTTGTCAAAGGAGACCAAGAGATTTGGAAGGTATCTCCGAATTCACGACACTCTTGACATTAAGGAAGCCATGAGTCTTCTTCTTAGTCTCCTTTTTTACATTTGTTCCTCACTATTGCCTTCATTTATTCACAGCTTCTGGAACAAGACATTTTTGTCTCAGATTTCTTTGAGCTGACTGCGCTGGTGGTGTGTGAGCCGTCCGCTGTGGGCTTCAACATGGCAGATGTGGAGGTAATGAGGAACCTACCAGAAGTGTGCGTTCCTTTACTGAAGGCGCTGCTGGCCTCACCTTACCGCACGCGCCTTGAAGGCAGTCTGCGGACAAAACTCTCCCGTAAAAGGTACGTAAATCACCTCTGAGTAGTGCTCTTATTTTGAGTTCTCTATTGGAGAACAAGACAAGCCGCATGCAATGTTTTTTTGTTATTGTGTAATATGTGCAATAATACTAAAAGAACGCAGATCATTAAAGTTGAGTTTGTGTGTTTTATGTATGGAAACAAAAATACAAACTTGAATTGAGCTCACTGAGACCTGAATACAGGAGTAGTATACAGTAGTAAAAGTTATAGCATATCAGTTGTATTAAATTGTAACAAAAATGACTTCTGATTGCGTTCGTTGAGACCATGATGATTGTGTTCATAGTACAATCATCCCGTGTTTTTTTCTCTCTTAATGTCGTTGATGGTCTCTAGTGTGGAGGAGTTGTGTGCTGTGGACCTCTGTTACTCGAGCGATCTGAGCCGCCATGAGCAGATGAAAATGGTTCTGTCGTCCTGTAAGCAGATCCACAAAGCCGACTTCCTCAGCTCCATTCTGCACAGCCAGGTATTTGTCCCGGGACGTTTTCAAATGGGATTGTGTGACCATTAACCCACAATAAGCTTTAATATTTGCAGCACTGTTTTTTTTACTTCCATCCCATGCAATTCAGTTTCCATCCTCATTAAATGATACTACAGTGTTTTTGTCCTCTAATAAAGAACACACATTTTGTTTGTGTCTTTTTGTCTTTCTCGTCGCGTTAAAGGATGACACCTTTGCCAAATCCCTTGGGTCCCGACTCCTCATGACGGTGTATAAAGGAATCGCGCCGGGCGAGGACCGGAAGGCACTTCCATCCTTGGACATAAATACCAAGACTCTGGCGGATGGCCTGCTTCAGCTTGCCTTCTCTCTAAATCAACAGGTCAGTGCTACCTCTCTCTGGATTAGATTTGATCAAATCAGAGGAAATTCAAACTACCCACGGTGAGTTATTTGTGCTGTAGACAACCGACTACGAACAAAACAAAAGTTAGGATGAAAATAATGTAGCAATATTGATAGTGGATGTATTAGACACCGTTTCACAGCTTTCCTCTTGTGTATTGCTGTTTCTCTGCAGAGTGAGCAGCTGGTGGACCTGTTGTTGAACACCATCATTCTCTCTGTGCCAATCTCTGGAAGTCATAGCCAGAACGTCCTGAGCTTTTCGCACGGCGAGTACTTCTACAGCCTCTTCCAGGTGACCATCAACACTGAGCTGCTGAAAAGTCTGAACACCACAGTGCCACGCCTCATGAAAGCATCCTCTCAAAACCCCAGCATGGTAGCTGTCTCTCCTCCTTCTCTTTCACATTTTTTCAATTTCAGAACAAGTTTTTGCACCAGTGAAGGAACATTATTGTTTTTCTACATGTGAGGTGTTTTTTTTGTTGAATTATTGTTCATCAGGTGAGCGTGTTGCTGAACGGCATGCTGGACCATAGCTTTAGAGAGCGCTCTGTGAGGAAGACTCAGGGAAAACAGCTGGTCGAAGAGGTGCTAAGAAGATGGAGTAGTCTGCAGTCGTGGTGGGAAGGAGGCTCCTCCACTCCAGAGAGCAAAACTGCGACTCTTCTGCTGCTCTCCAAGCTCCTACAGGTATTATGAATCTGTAGTTACTGCTGCACGTCCCGTAGGAAAACATCCTAATGTTATTAACTCGGAACTGTACCTGCCAGGTTTGTGACTAAGTAATAATAATCATTGTAATTTATGTGCCCAGGTACATGTGTGTTTTTTTCTAATTTCCTCTAATGTCCTCTTTTTTCTTTCCCCTCTGTCATCAGATTGACTCCTCTGTCTGCTCCGATACCAACCACGAAGCGTTCAGACCGGTGTTTTCCACTTTCACCATGCTGCTGGTTGACATGAATCTGCCACTGAATCTCAAGGTAACGGGAATGATTTACATTTTGAGAGTCCGTGTAGTGGATCGCTTCAAATTCCCATACAGGAATCTATGTGTGTTTTTAATTTTCTTGGATTCCCTCAACTCTTCAGAGTCAGGCTCTGCTGGTGTTGCCCTTCTTCACAACCCTCCCCGAGGAGCCACTGGGTGAGCTGCAGAGAGCCCTGGACTCCCTGGTTGCGTCCCACTTCCCCATGCAGTCCGATGAGTTCGCTAAGGGCTCGCTGCACCGCAACAACTACATGGACTGTATCCGAAAGGTGAAGTCGGGGTGTTGGAGATTAAGGAGGATAACACAGATTAAGGGGGAATATCATTAATAGACATTAATAGATTTCTTTTCTCTTAAGAACAAGCAGACTCACCTGTCTCCAAAGACTCTTGTGTGGCACGTTTCTCTTGTAAGAAAGGTTGTAATGTTGGACCAATCGTTCATTTCTTTCTGTCTTTTAGCTGCTGGATGCCCTGGAGCTTTCTCAGAGCCCACTTCTTCTCAAACTGATGGCGGGGATTCTGTGTCGCGATAGAAAACACATCATGGAGGAGCCCTTCCAGACTTGTTTCCAAAGAATTGCGAGACGGTTAGTAAAGCCTCATTCAAGGGGAGACAGTAAGGTTGCACATGAGGTGTTCAGTGTCATTACATTATATGTGTTATTGGAACATACAGGAGTCTCTTATTTCGTGTCCACTCCGTGTTTGTCGATGTCTTGCTACATGTAGGTCAAGCAGTGAGCAGCAGCTGCAGCTACTGTGTACAGTGTACCGGGTGATCCAGCAGGGGGACGTGCCGATGAGCTCCATGCTGCAGGCCATGACGGAGAGGGTCCTGCTACCTCTCGCCTCTCACTGTAGCACCAAGGCCCTGAATGACTTCTTTGTGGCGAATGTCTCTGACGTGATGGTTTTGCTGCTCAGCCGGTTCACAAAGGTTTGCTTCTTAACATTTTTGGGGAACGCTAATAGCTGTTGTAGCTGTGTTTTTGTTATTTCACCGTATTATTTTTATGTTCATTTATATGGCATGTTTAGCTTTTAATCAAACACTTAACTGTTTGTCCTCATAGGCCACAGCTAGTGCTGAATTATTTAGGTCAGAGGAGCACATTGAAAATCGTTTTTTAAGGCTAATTTATTTATCAATTTCAGTCAAATGAAATGGAATTTGAGATCCAGCTGATGAAGAAGAACGGCTGCTACAAGCTGATGGAGCTCGTGTATTCACTGCTTCCCAAAGAAGAGGTCTACTCCAAGGAATCCCGCATTAATCAAGCCTACTGTCGTTCAGACAAAACAGAGGGGAATGAGTTGTCCAAGACCTTGATCAAGTAGGACACGTTCACGATTCAAGAAGCGACGCGACGATGATGTAAAGTGTCCCTATTGTTCCATGAATGAATGCTGATTTTATTTTCATTAGGTCCTGTTTTGAAGCGTTCACTGAGAACATGGCCGGTGAAACTCAGCTCCTTGACCTGAGGAGACACTATCACTGCGCTGCGTACAACTGTGCCATCGCAGCCATCAGCTGCAGCTTCAACGAGCCCAAATTCTACCACGGCTTCCTCTTCAGTGAGAAACCAGAGAAGGTACCGACCTGGCTTGTATAATTATATCCAACCCTCTTCAGCACCTGCAGCCATCTTTCATTTTGGAGTCGTGCACCACAACTGATTTTGTGTGTAATCCATGATAAGAGATGAGCGGTGGCGTCTTTTAGTGACTGAGGACTTCACTGGTTTTGGTTTTCTTTCCTTGTCCAGAATCAGTACATCCTGGAGAACATCATTGACGTTGAAAGGACCTACAACTTTCCAATTGAAATTGAGGTATGTTCCTTTTTTTTAACATGCCTGTTTGTTTAACACTATACTCAGAGTTGCAGTCGTGGTTGATTCATATAGATATGTCTTTATATATCACTGTAGGTCCCACTTGAGAGAAAGAAGAAATACGTCATGATTCGGAAAGAAGTGAGCGAGGAGAATGGAGGTTTGTTCTGCTACCAACAATGTTTTTTACCTGACTGCATGTTATGTCTCTAGGCTTAATTATTAGACTTGCCTTAAGTCTGATGAAAATGCCCTACGCTTTACAATGACATGGGATGCGACGGGTCTAACAAAGATAAATAGGTGGCCGTAGAGGTCAGTGCATCTCTAGTAGAGGATGTTCATGAGATCTACGTTTTGGTTCCCACAGAAGCGCCGGTGTATCTGTCCTCCCAGTCTTACATGGCCGACAGCAGCCTGAGCGAGGAGATGAGCCAGTTTGATTTCTCCACCGGAGTCCAAAGCTTTTCCTTCAGCTCCCAAAAACCTGAAGGACAAAGACGCACTGTTGCAAAAAGAGTTAGTCATTAGTCTTTTGTGTTTCCCTTTTTATAAAATGCACCAAGCTTGTAAACATGCTTTAGTGTCATATGAAGGTTCTCAACTGTGTTTCTATGTTTCTACATCAAGGAGACAGAGGAGACAAATCCCTCCCAGGATGTCATGGTGGATCTAGAAATGGATGAGCTAAATCAGCATGAATGCATGGCGACCATGACTGCTCTTATTGGACACATGCTGAGGAACAACGTAACCCCCAAAATAGAACAGGTCAGTGGCGCCGAGGAAGAGTAAAGCAGGAAACAGAAACTCGTAAATTAGAGTGATTTAATCACTGTAATTTACGAGTACGATCAATATGCAAATATTATTCTGGAACTGCTCTCTTCTTTCTTAATGAAACAGGGAAACATGCCGAGTGAACTTCCTCCATGGATGAAATTTCTACACGGCAAACTATCAAATCCAGCTACAGCTCTGAACATTCGACTCTTCATCTCAAAGCTGCTCATCAACACAGAGGAGGTAAACGTCGCTCAATGTGAATTCATTCAGTTAGTGTCTTTGAAAAGAAATAGATACGGTGATGCTGTATCTACCCGTGTGTGTGTGTGTGTGTCACCTCATACCGCTGCTCCTCTTGTGTTCACTATTTGTCTGCGGATTCAATCTCTGCTGTCGGATCTTTCCAGGTTTTCCGACCGTATGCCAAGCACTGGCTGGGGCCGCTCCTGCAGGTCGTCGTTTCTGGAAACAACGGAGGAGAGGGGATCCACTTCATGGTGGTGGAAATCATCGTCACGGTGCTCTCTTGGACGAGCCTGGTCAGCCCCAAGGTGTCCAATGCTTACATTTTAATAAAGGCCGCAAATATAAATCATTATTACATTTTTGTCAGGGCCATTGCTGTCTTTTTATCACAGTGGATTACTGTTAGTAACGGGATTCTTTGGTCCTAGGGAAACCCCAGAGATGAAGTGCTCGCCAACCGGCTGTTAGAGTTCCTGATGAAGCATAGCTTCAACTCCAAGAGGGCAGTTTTCCGGCACAATCTGGAGATCATTCGTACCCTGGTTGAGTGCTGGAAAGACTGTCTGCTTGTGCCTTACAGGTAGTTCTCAAATGCTCTCACTGAACAAATGCTTTTTGACACAAGAGCCTGTAGCTCAGTGGGAAGAATGGCCAGATCAGGACACAGACACACAAAAGACAAGTGCGATTTCAAAGCCAGATGGAAAAATTTACTCGAGATGTTAATTATGAATAATAGAAATGTGTTGTCATTGTGTGATTCTGTGAATTGAACCGGTCCTTGACCTTTATCTTTTTCTTGCCCTTGTAGTCTGATATACGACCGATTTCGTGGCATCGACCCAAATAGCAAAGACAACTCTGTTGGACTTCAGCTGCTGGGAATCATCCTGGCCAACAACCTCCCTGCTTACGACGCCTCGTGTGGAATTGAATACGACGGGTAAAATATATATAGCGCCGCTAAATGGCAACATGCTATGCAACGTGTCAGCTGACAGCTTTACTGTTTGAAACCACCATTTCATTTGCTAATACAACTGCCATTTATCCCAGCTCTAAGTTCAGGCGGGAAAATCAATCAAGGAAACAACCAGGAAGAGAAATAGAGAGCAATATATTCAGACATTGATGGTTTCTTCTGAAACGTGTGCTCGTGTGTTGTTGCTCACATGCTGCCATCTTGTTTTGTTTTTTTCAGGTACATCCAGTCTCTCACCAACAACGTGTCCTTCGTAAGATATAAAGACGTCTACGCGGCTGCTGCTGAGATTATCGGCCTCATCCTGAAGAACATGACTGAAACGGACGATGTATGAGACCTTCCCCAGTTTGGTTGAATTACAGTGACACTTCATTCATGTTTATGTCGTAGGAGAGCTCAAAGCAACTCGGTAGCAAAGAGCGCATATTTGGAAAAGAATATTTATTTTCAGAAGTTATCTGTTATCTGCAATACTCTTATATTTAATTCATGTTATTTATTCAGATTTTGTTTCTTGTCTCAGCATCGTCGAGAGCTTCTCAGTCTCGCTGCAAATAAGATAACGAATCTGAAGAAGAAAGACATGGATGACAAGTTCATTACTTGCTTGAACAAAGTTTCAAAGCACTTTCCTCCATTTATGGATCGGTGAGTTTGTAGTTCTGCTTTATGTTTAATGTGATTCCCCTCTAATATAAATCATTTCATGAATCTTACTGTATGTCAATTTCCTTTGACCTGATCCATGGCTTAGAAATGAAGTCATTTTCTAACCCGTCTGTCTTCTTGTAACTGCAGCTGTATTTTTAATTCTTCAGGTTTGTCAACCATGTGTTCTCCCTCCTGCCAAAGTTGCACGGCATCTTAAAGACTCATTGTTTGGAGTGCGTGCTGAGCCGTGCGGATGTCATCCCAGACATCTTTCTGCATCTGAAGACCACAGGCTTCATTCAAATGATGAGCCACAGGTAAGTCCTAACCAGGCAACTCTTTGTGATCGGCACGCTTATTGTCTTTCCGGATTGACAAAACTCTGCTGCAGGTAGCTGCAGAGGGTTTAAAGTGGTGTTGTCTCATATTTAAATAATTAACACATGTCAATGCTCAATTTGTGCTGCAACCGTGTTTCTGCGTGTTACTCGTCAGGGATGAAGCCAGGCAGAGAGTGTGTCTGGATATCATCCACAAGATCATTGCCTGCCTGAGTCCAGTTCAGCTTCAGGAGGTCCTGGGAGCTGTGACGGCTTTCGTCTCCCATCCTTCACCGGTGTGCAGAGAGAGGATGTACGACATCCTCATGTGGATCCAGGACAACTACAGGTACCGTGAGACATTTTGGCGTCTGTTCTCACATAATGCATTGATTTTTAGTAACTTTCTTCTGATTTGACTGCATGATTCAAACAATCAATCAATGTGGGGCAAAATAAATTGCATATAGCAAGACAAGCAAATGCTGCAAATTCTTCAGCATAACTTTTATTCTATTGCTTTTTGTTTGCACTGGACATGAGCAGTGACAGGTTACGTCTCTGGTGTGAACTTTAATGATATACTGTTTGTTATTCTTCCAGCGATGCAGAGAGCATGCAGGACAACACCTCACTAGAGGTTTTGAACGCAGCTAAAGAAACACTACTTCAGGGACTGTCTGAAGAAAACCAAGGCCTTCAGTAAGAAGCAACTATTTCTCTTTTGTTTTATTTATTTTATCCTTTCTCAAATTATTCCGGGTAGTGTAATCTGAACAATTCACCCCACCCTGTCCAATTTCTGTTTTAGGCTTTATGTTCGTAACTTCTGGAGTCAGGAGAAGCGCCTTCCAACTGCGACCCTTGAGCGAATGTTGACGGTGCTCGGTTCTCTGTACTCCTGTCAAATTGAAAAGTCTTTCTTAAGCTTGGCTACCAATCTTCTGCTGGAAATGACCAGCCAGAGTCCCGACTTCATACGAAACATTTTTGAGTATCCGCTGTCAGATTGTACCTTCCAGGTCAGTTAAAAATCAACAGCATTTATTTCTCTCAGGGGGTCTTTAAGAAATAGTTCAAATTAGCTACTACTAGCTATTACTTCAAACTTGAGATTTGTATTTGTATGTTAATTGTATTTCTTCACTCTCTAGGACTACGTGATCGACTCCAACTGGCGCTTCAGGAGCACGGTGATGACTCCCATGTTTGTTGAAACCCAAAGCTCTCAAGGCCCGCAGAGCGTGGTGGCGTCGCAGTCTGGAAGCATTAAGGGGAAGCTCCGAGCCACTCAGAGTTCATTAGAGTTCAGCCAAACCCAAGCAGCAGGTACTGCTATCAAGAAATATTCTGTAGCCTGTAGCTTTGAGGTCAGAGAATTTGTAGGTGAACATATGTATATTTACCTTGTTTTGTTTTTGTTTTTATTCGTTTTTTTCCCCAGGTCGACGTACAGCATATAACTGGCTGACGGGCAGCAGCGTGGACACACTAGCGGAGTACACACTTGGCTCTGAGTCTCTGTCTTCATTGTTGGTGTTTGATAAGAAACAAGAGAGGCAAACTACAGCGAGGAGGCCAGTGGGAGAAGGCTTTGGGCTCAGGCGCCTTACTGCATCAACCGATGAGGTGGACAGTCGCACGAGAGGTCGGTCTTCACTTTCCATCCTTGGCTTAATGTTTTGTGACTCTTTAAGTATTTTCCAAGAGAGAAACAGTGTTTTCAAATGGATTGGAATTCTGTAAATGTGATTTGTTGTCTCTACGTCAACAGCGGCAAATGAGCAACGCAATAACATCCTAAGATTGAGACGCCGATTTCTCAAGGATCAGGAGAAAGTCAGCTTGACTTTTGCGCATAAAGAGATCCAACAGCAAAGACAGAAAAAGGTATCAAACAAGCAATATGCTGATCCACGTTTATCCGATGTGAAAAGTCTGGATGGCAGCACAAAAAAATTTTCAGATTAAAGTCTTACTTTTGGTTCTGTTGTGTGTCCCACAGGTGGACAAAGCTGATCAAAGGCTGCGAAAAGAGGCTCAGGTGACTCTCTATCGTAACTACAGAGCGGGAGACTTCCCAGACATCCAGATCCCATACAGTAGCCTCATCGCCCCCCTTCAAGCACTAGCCCAGGTAAGACTGCTACCGCTCTGTGTGTCCTTCCGTCTCTAAATATAAATGAATACATATACCCTAAAGAACAGAAAACAAGCAGCTAATGGATTTTTTCCCCCCCTATGCGTGTTCCTTCAGAGAGATCCAACTTTAGCCAAACAGCTGTTCAGCTCCCTGTTTGCTGGAATCCTCCAAGAAATGGAAACGCACAAAACAAGAGAGGAGAGCGGGAGGATTAAAGAGGAACTGCGTCGCAGCATGAATACATTCCTGAGCAAGAGCACCCTCTGCTTCCCTCCATTCATAGCATGTGTTCAGGTATGACTTTGGAAAAACTATTTTAATATTTTGCTTGCAAAGTCTTGAATGTGAAAACTGACAGCGTTCATTGATATTGTCAAAATGAAGGTAGCGCATGTATTCATTTAATTTACAGCCACAATACTACTGACTTTATAGCCAGTAAGTATTATATTTACAAAGGCTTCAGGATCTTAACAATAATATTCCAGTTTCCTCTGGAGGATAGCCTTCGTCAGGGGTGACATCATGATAATAGTTCTTCTTCTTCTTCTTCATAATATTTGTGATTTTTGCATTTATAGAAAAACACATCGTTGTGAGTCTCGCACACGAGCAAGACCCGGTTTTAAGTCCAAACGTATCAGGCCGTCCACCTTCTTGTAGAACAGCTAACAATTTGCCATGCGAGTGCTCCAATAATACTGTAGGTGCCTCGCTATTGTATAGCTTATTATAGTTAAACTCAAGGCTATGAACTTCAAGGCTGAAAGCTGATGGGTTGAGTTGATACTCTGCTGGTTGTGTTTGCTAGGACATGTGCCACCAGCATAAGGAGCTGCATCTGCTCGATCCAGCAGCCATCAGCTCCACTTGCCTGATGAGTCTCCAGCAGCCGTCGGGCATCCTGCTGCTGGAAGAGGGCTTGTTGTCGCATGCCGGTGGCCAGGATGAGCCTTCTGCCAAGCGGTCACGAGGACGCAAAGAAATCCCCCCGGACACCGCTAAATGGATCCAACTAGCAAGGTTGTTGCATCTTTGTTGACCAGTGATACTGGTTCTATCAGCGCTGGAACTGAATGTTAGGAGCTATATTTGTTTCACTAATTACTCAATCCGGTCTTTGTTCCCTGTCTTCTCCAGGCTTTACAGATCTTTGGAGGATTATGACGTCGTGCGCGGCATCTTTGGTGGTAAAGTTGGGACCAAGTCGATCACCTGCGCTGCGCTTCAAGCTGAAGCCAACACTGACTTTGCAGATGCTGTGAAGCTTTACAATGAGGTATAGGTTTACAATAAATCTTCTATCTGTTCTATCAGATTGCTAGCTGTGTGTGCAGCACAATGGGGTCAAACTTGCTTACTCTCTTCCACACTGGCAGGCCCTGAACACTGAGGATTGGAGTGATGGCGCGCCCACAGACTCTGAAAAGGACTTCTGGGAAATAGCTGCCATGGACGCCTACAGTCACCTGACTGAGTGGAAGTCTCTTCAGTACTGCTCCACCGTGTACATAGATGAAAACTCCCCACCCAACCTCGAGAGGATGTGGTCGGAGCCGCTCTACCAGGTACTAGATCTTACCTTTCACAGTCGAGGAATTCTCAGCTATGCACCGGGGAGAACTGACGTCCTGCAGGTTTTTATTCCAACCCTGGTATTCTTCATGTCTTGTTGAATGAACGTTATCTCAGGGCTCCATGGCTATAAAGCTCCCTCCCAGACGCTTAAGTTTGACCAAAAGGTTAAAGAATTCTGTAGCATATCATAGTCTGATATAAGTTATATTGTGATGCAATGAACATGTGAAAGTTGTAGTGCTTTTCTCACGCGAGTCTTTTGCGTTTGTTCCCAGGAAATGTACCTGCAACACATGATTCGCAGCATGCTGAAGCAGCTGCAGCTGGGCGAGGTGGACCAAACTCTTCTCAGCTTTATCGACAAAGCCATGAAGGTGGAGGAGCGCAAAAAGCTGCTGGAAAGTCATTACAGCCAAGAGCTCAGCTTGCTCTACATCCTGCAGGAGGACTATGACCGCGCGACATACTACACCAACTATGCCATGCAGCTCTTCATGCAGGTCTGCTGTAAACGTCCTTTCTGTCACCTCAGAGTTTCAGAACGACAAAGATCATTATTAACTCATTCTTACTTTAAAAGCAAATCAAAGTAAATGTTTTTGCTTCATAGAATTACTCCAGTGTGGATACGTTGTTGACTCAAAGTCGGCTGACCATCCTGCAGTCAGTGCAGTCCTTGACTGAAATCCAAGACTTCCTGCTGTTCATTAAAGGAGACGGTGAGCAGAGATGTTGTCTTGCAAGAATTGCAGAATGATTTCCCTGCAACTGTCTTTGTGTAATACTATAAATACAACAATGTTTTTGTCGCTCTCAACATTTAGTAACTTTCATTGTGTTTCATTCGCTAGTGTCTGTGAGCTCGCTCAAGCGGCTCATAAGACTCTGGACCGAGCGCTATCCTGACGCTAAAGCGGATCCAGTGAATTTATGGGATGACATCATTACATCTCGGTCAGAAAAAAATAAATATAATATTTTTCTTACAAATCTTTTAAAATGATCAGATAACAAATTGTGATGCGGTGTCATATTTGATCTCTACGTTTTCAGATGTTTCTTCTTGGACAAGATCAGAGTAAAACTAAGAGGCCACGCTCGCAGTGACAGCATGGAGGTGGACAACTCAGAAGACCCGGCGGGAGACATTGACTCATTAGTAAATGACTGCAAGTTCAACATGAAGCTACAAATGGCCGACAGCGCTCGGAAGCAGGTGAAGAAACAACTGTGGAAGTTACTTTATTTTGTGCTGTCCCGTGTTGTCCCACAAACTCACCTTGGAACACGAATGTTGTTTTCAGAATAACTTTCCTGTGGCCACCAAGCTGCTGAAGGAACTTCACAAAGAAGCCAAAACAAACAGGGGCTGGTTGCAGCGGTGGGTCCACAGTTTTAGCCGCTACAACCAGAAACGCAGCCAGGCCCAGGGTCCTGTTGAACAAATCGGTGCCATGCTGAAGATTATCCCACTCCTGGGTAAGCTGGGAAAAGACTTGTACATTATCTTGAGGATTACAAGACAGGGAATGACAGGCAGCCTCAACGTGATTACTGTAATAATGTGGAACTTAAAGGTGCCCTGTGGAGTTTCATTGTAAACAAACAAAAGTTCGGTTTACATTCGGTATTTCATTTAATGAGACAGAAAAACTTTTTAAACTAGAACTGAACTTAAGGCGCAGCAACGTGCACAAACA
The DNA here is from genome assembly GCF_910591455.1 of Pholis gunnellus. Lineage (NCBI taxonomy): Eukaryota > Metazoa > Chordata > Actinopteri > Perciformes > Pholidae > Pholis > Pholis gunnellus. The sequence goes on from NC_136547.1 coordinate 18,739,340, forward strand.
GATAAGTGTGAGTTCAGCTGCTCTTGTTTGCTGTTGAGATGTTTCATGTCAGCTCTCATCTCTCTGCAGAGGACCTTCAGGCTGACTGTCAGAGTGCCACAGCTAAAGTATTCAGATACCAAAAGATACTCCAGGGTACGTCCTTCCACATCCTGGCCACAGCTGTAAGCAGGAGCCCCTCGGTCCTGGGAACTATTGACGCTGAGAAAGCAGAGAGAGTTGCAACGCTTTCTGGAGCTGCCTGGCCCGATGAAAATCCAAAGGTACTCAAATGATATTACTTTCAAAGTTATCCATAAAATACTGTATAGTATGACTAGAGCACGTCCAAACGGTCTTTGTAATGAGAGATCCTTTTTCCCTGCAGAAAGTGGAAGTGGGGCTGCAGTTGAAAGCATTGACGTTGCTGTGTGACGCTACCAGAAAGGCTGAAGAAGAGCTTCAGTCTTATACTCAGGACTTTGTGGAAAGCAGCAGCATCATTGAGACATACATGACTTTGGCTAACTTCTGTGACAAACTGCTGCGAGAGGAGGAGCAGAGTGATGCTGGTGATTAACGATACTGACTGATTGTGTGCCTTTTGTTGCACCAGTAACCCAGTGATCTAACTTGATGCATTTTGCGTTTTTGTTACAGAAAGCCAATTCCCAGACCTGTTGGCATTGCCTGTTCATGTATTAGAGAGCATGTTTAAAGCACTGAGGATGAACTCAGAGGAAGCTCGCCTCAAGTTCCCTCGTCTGCTGCAGATCATTGAGTTGTACCCCTCTGAGACACTGGACCTCATGATGAAAGAGGTTAGTGTGTGAAGACCACGGATGTTGTGGAAGCTAAGGCCACATTAATACAGTTTAGTGCACTTCCATCAGTTCCATCCATCCATTTCCCCCGGCTGTGACTGTGAAAATGATCACACGACAATGCAAAAACTTGTTTACAAGCTATGGAAGTGAAACACTACATCAAATGTGTGTGTCGTGACTTTCTTACCGCCTGTAGATGGTGTCAGTTCCCTGCTGGATGCTGATTGGCTGGAACAGTCAAATGGTCGCCCTACTGGACAAGCCGGAAGCCGTGGCCGTGCAGCGCTGCATTGAGCAGATAGCGGAGTGCTACCCTCAAGCTCTGGTTTACGCTCTTATGATCAGCAGTGAGAGTTACCAGTTTGAGGACTCTGCTACAGGCCACCAGCAGCAGGACTTTGTCAAAGAGTAAACTGCCTAATGTCTTCTGTGGGAAGAAAGTAAAATGACAATATGATATATATATATATATATATATATAAACGTCTGCTTATTGGTATTGTGTGTGCTTCAACAGGCTCAGGAGCATGCTGGATAAGGGAGGACCTGTGAAGAACTTTGTGGATGCACTGCATCAGCTGACAAACCCTGAAATGCTTTTTAAGGTAATAAGTGCAAGTTCAGCCATGAATTAACCCAAAGCTGCCACTTACTGGTTACTGGCCTGTCGTTGATTATTGTCGTTTGGTCCACACAGGATTGGTGGGATTGTGTGAAAAATGAATTGGAAAAACCAGGCTTTGACAAGAATCGGATGGGCGACGTGTATAAGGAGATGCAGTCGTCTCTCGGGGATTGTAACGCTGGCGGTCATGGAATGTTTCGCAAGAAATTTATCAAAGTTTGTAGTTTGCTTTTATCCTTTTTTTTATTGCAAAAGCATGTGTCATGTACAAATAAATTGCACTTTTCAATCAATTTCTTCTTCTTTTTTTTTTGTATTTAACAGAAATTTGCTAAAGATGTGGAGAAACTGCTGGGGTCTAAAGGCAGCAAGCTGTTTGAGAAGAGGAAAGACAAAAGCTTTGTGCGGCAGGTGGATGAACTGGCAGCATCCATGCGTGAATTTCAGAATCAGAAGGAACCGGGGAACCTTAAGGAATACTCACCCTGGCTGAGTGGATTTAAAGCAGACACATTCAGCAATGAGCTGGAGATCCCAGGTCAGTGCAGTAACTCGAGCTGTTAAAATAAGGGCCATTTTAAATATTGCACATTTGAATTGATTGAATATTCTATATTTATATATATATATATATATCCTCACATTTAGTCAGCTATAGATAATTGAAGGAATGAATAAAGAGTGAAAATAGTTGATCGGTAAATGTTTGAAATAAATGGTGGTGTCGATGAAGGGATACTTGATTTCATCTGACAGAAATGTTTGGGAGCCACTGATTTAGAGAACATAATGTTTGCAGTTGTGAAAATATAATATTGTTCTGTGGAACTTTATCCTTTTCACCAATGGAGATGTTTTCCTTCCTCTCGTAGGACAATACGACGGCAGATCCAAACCTTTGCCAGAATATCATGCAAAAATAACAGGCTTCGACGAAAGGGTATGTTTTTACTGTCAAAGAATAATTTAAATGTTCTAGTAGCAGCCCTGTGTAAGTTTGAAATCCCACTGTGGGCTGGACAGCATGTTAGTGTGGATTTATGCCCCCGCAGGTGAAGGTGATGTCGTCTATCCGTCGCCCCAAACGCCTGATCATCCGCGGGGATGATGAACGCGACCACCCCTTCCTGGTGAAGGGTGGAGAGGACCTCCGCCAGGACCAACGCATTGAGCAGCTCTTTGCTGTCATGAACATTCTGCTGAGTCATGACGCCGCATGCACACACAGAGGCATGCAGCTGCGCACCTATCAAGTCATTCCCATAACCACAAGGTCTGTCCGTCCATCATCACGTCCTCCCAGTTAAACCTAATGCGTGCACTGATTACACGAGTCGAAGTAGAACCACAACAGACTTGTTTTCTTTCGTTTCCAGCAAATAAGACATAAAACGCAACACAGATTCCTGAGATTCATTTATGTTTTATAATAATGAGTTTATTATTATTTATTCTTTAAATGAGTTGTTGGGGATCATAGACTGTGAGGTAATTGACCACTTTCACTGCCTTTTACAGAATTGGTGTAATTGAATGGATGGAGAACACCTGTACACTGAAAGAGTTCCTGTATAACACAATGACTGAGGAGGAACAGAAAGAGGCAAAGAGGTGCAGTATATATTTCTATCTGATAACCTAGGTGAGGTTGATATGTCATCTTCAGATTTATTGAAAACAGTGTATGTAAACGTGGATTTCTCTTTCTTAAAGGTGTGCTGAAGACCACAATACCTGGCTCCAAACATTCCATAAAAAGATAACTGGTATTGCGCTGTATGGATGGGCTTACCAGTAAGTCTCCCGAATGTTCATTTTAGTTCCTTTTTAACTTAACTGTAACTTAATATTAACAGCATTTATAATCTGTTATGGTCTGTTTTAACATTAGGCAATGCCACAGGGAGAAATACTGTTTTGTAAAATGTGAGCTACAACATATTTATCCTTTTGCCAGGAAAGCGAAACGTACTGAGACGGTCAACAACTTTGCGAAAGTGTTGCAGCACGTGCCCAGTGATCTCCTGAAGTGAGTTGAATCTCTGTATTCTAAAACTTTCTGATGAAGGTTAACACTTTCAGTAAAAACAACTTCTTCTCTCTTTTTTTTTCAATGTCTAGGAGAGCTTTTCTGAAGATGTGCAACAGTCCCGAGGCATTTCTCTCCCTGCGCTCCCACTTCATCAGCTCTCACGCCTTGCTGTGTGTCAGCCAGTGGATTCTCGGAATTGGTGACCGCCATCTCTCCAACTTCATGATCAACATGGAAACGGGAGGCATGATTGGCATCGACTTTGGTCACGCGTTCGGCTCAGCCACGCAGGTTGGCCATGATTGTTTCATTGGAGGGCAGAAGTGAAAACACTGTATTTTAACTAAATGTTGAGCTAAAAGTGGTGGTCTGACCGATGGGACAGACCATGAGGTTCTTAGGTGTTACTGTGTCCAGCTATATAAATGTGAACAGCACTTTGTTGAAAAAGACACCGCCATCTCTCGTATAAATAATTCCCTCTCCGTTCAATCTTGTATTTCCTCACAGTTCCTTCCCGTGCCTGAGCTCATGCCTTTCCGGCTGACCCAGCAGTTTGTGAATCTAATGCAACCCTTGAGGGAGTCGGGTTTGATCCAGAGCATCATGGTCCACTCCCTCCGAGCTTACAGGGCCGAGCCGGACCTTTTGCTGAACACCATGGACGTGTTCGTCAAGGAGCCCTCGTTGGACTGGAAGGTAACCGATCACTCCTGCTGCAGAGATCCCATTTAAAATCGAATTTCTGACTGTCAGTATTTGAACTACAGCTAAAAGAGGTACGGACATTTGATAATATCTCCGGGGATGTAAGTAGAAATGGACATTTTAAATGTGTTTACAGGCAGAATGTAATGTGTGAATCTGATTTGTCTTTAGAGTTTTTGAAATACGTAGCAGTAACTTTAAGTTAAGACCGTCACTATACGGTAAACTGTAAATAAACTGTATGACAGACGACGTTTCCCATTGCTTTGAACAGAACTTTGAGCTGAAACAGATGAAGAAAGGAGGCACATGGACGGACAGCGTAAACACCAAAGAAATCAACTGGTATCCCCTACAGAAGGTGAACTTTGCCAGAAGAAAACTAGAAGGAGCAAATCCAGCGACTATAACCAGGTATGTCATCAAATCATAACATGGCAGACCAATCAACAGGATTTCATTCCTGTCAGACCACACTGAGGGTTTTTACAATTAAAGACGAGATTTGCATTGTTGATATCCATTATGGTGGAAATATTGCTCCAACTGTGTGATTTACAAAATCACACAGTTGCAAAAATGTTATATCGGCGGCCTCGGGAAAGCCCTAATACTAAACTAATAACACCTTTATCCAGTTCTACACAACTGTTGATGTATACAAGGGTTGGAAAGTTTAAGTAATCTGTCACATAATACAATCCGATATGACGGCTCTAAAATCAAAATACCTATGTGACGCAATGTTCAATTTTTGGTTTAGAAATAAAATAAACTTATCAGCTTTCAGTTTCAATCCAAAATACTGTAACTGGTTTTCTTTGGCATCATTTGAATTGTACTTGTGTGTGATTAGATGTTGCTTCTATTTTGGTCAGTGAGGAGCTGAAGCTGGGCTTTGAGAAGGACGCCGCCTTCTCGGGGATGCAGTCTGTGGCCCTGGGGAACGAGGATCACAACATTCGTGCTAAGCTTCCACCTGCAGGCTTGCCGGTGGAGAAGCAGGTGGAGTGTCTGCTCGACCAAGCCATGGATCCAAATGTGCTCGGCAGAGTTTATGCGGGCTGGGAACCGTGGTTCTGATTCTTTGGTATCTGAAATATTTCTAAAATAATCATTCACAATAATTGGGGAAACAAATCTTATCAAAGGTAGAGCAGCCGTGGGTCGGGAAATGTGAATAAAGGGAAAGATACATTTGAGAAGATGTGTTTTTTTAGCGGTCTTAAGAAGTTCCCTGTAATGTCAAATGTTTCCTCTTTTGTAGCTGTGACGGATCCTTTTCATATATCGTGTTATGGCAGAGTTTGTAGGGCAGGATCAGCACGTTTATCTCATACTTAAGACATAAAACCAAGAACTCTTAAGTTGGTAAACATTTTTGGAAAAAGATTTTGATTCTTCTTGAAGGGAACCGTTACCATCATTTATTAATGTCTTGTAACTTCAGTTTGAAATAAAAATGTTGAAGATGCTTGAGAGGCTTATGTACAAATAGTATGAACACAAATCCATTGGTTTATATGGTGTGAATTGAAATATCAGTTGACTCATAGCCAAATAAAGGAAAGGGATGTTTGTTTGTAAAACACACTAGAATCAACCAGAAGAGACTAATACAGCCTGCAATGAATACTGTTTTCATCAGACAAACTATAAATACATGACTCACCGTTAAATGCTTCACGCTCCGTTCACGTGTACACACTACTGCTTTATATCTGTTCAGTTGTATTATCTAACTGTGGCCACTGTCAAGAAGCATTAACATTGTCGTTTTATCATAATGTGTCTGTTCATTTCTGATTAAATCAGTTTGACAACTATGTTTTGAAAATATTGACCAGAAGTACTATTACGTAATCATGTCAGCGTTGGCGCTAGCTTGATGAATTTAATACCCTGCAGTTCTACACTTTGGCCGCTGGAGGGAACTAAACACTCATTATTTCACTATCATGACGGGTGCAGAGCGGCTATCGCTGGTGAGTTTATCTACTGGCGCAGACTATTCTCAACAATTGTTTGTTGAGCTAGCATACTTACCTAAAATTAGCATGTTTTTGCGTGAACCTTTTTTTCAACCAAGTCTAAGATTTGGTTTCAATTTTTGTTTTGTTATACAAAATACTGACCAGAATAAAAAATAATAAAACAGAACTCAGGTGAATAATCACTCTCAAACCCGTGAACACTTTTTTTCCTGCTGGTTTAACGCTGTTGATGACCTGCCATAATTTACATCATTAAGCTCATATTCATCACTTTTCCATTTGTCATTGATAAATATGTCCTGTAACCATTTTCTTTAGTTGTAAGAGGGTCAAAACTATGGAAGTACTGTATATAGCACATGTACTTTACTGTAGAATAAATCACAGGATACATGTAGAATTAGTTTTGAGTGAATATGTCAAGTCAGTCACGATCCTATATATATATATATATATATATATATATATATATATATATACATATATATATATATATATATACATATATATATGACATATATTGGCTGCACTACATTGATTTCACCAGCAGATATCAGTGATGTGCACTACGTTGCTTAAATCCTCCAGATTCATTTTCAGAGCAACTGGATAAATGCCTGAAAGACTAAATAATTTCTTTTTTTTTGCCATATAAAATTGATGAAGATATACGAATAAAAAGCCATAAATTCAGAAATGTCATTCCTTTTTTATTTTTTAAGAAAGGACAGAGAGTTGTGAGTCTTTCCCAGGAGAATGTCCCCGGGGACATCCTATCTAAATGTTTCCTGCGCTTCTGCTCAAAAGAAACGCAGTACAGGCGGCAGAGCGGCGCAAACTGTGGCTGCAGCACAGACTTGCTATTCAAGCAGTCCTCTATATAAATCTGCAGGGATTTACAACCAAGGCAAACAACTGCCTGCAGCCTCTGTGGCCATAGTGCACTCATCTCTATCTCTGTAAGGTAAAGTACATGCTGACCAGGCTACTAAATGCATATTATTGTCGGCTCTCTTTCAGTGAATTGCCGATATTTAATCGTTCACACATCTCAGGTTGGTCGAATAGAGTTTCTGACATTCTTATATCGACACATTGGCATGCAGCGTGTTGCTGTAAGTTTATTTTTGAAAGGCATAACCGGATGTTCAATGCTGTATTGAGGGCTGCTTGACACTTTAAAACGCCGGACACCTGTTGTTAAGAGAGGACGTCGCACGAAATCTCCAACACACACACACACACACACGCACGCACACACACGCACACACACTCTCTCACACCACACACACAGAGTCAGAGTTACCAATCACAAGTTACCCCCGACATCACATGGAGAGAGGAGGCGATTCAACCCGGTGGAGCCGAGCAGGACAGTGAGGGGTTTTGGGATACGGCTGGGAGAGATAAGGATAGCGCAGTGGTTGTGGAATAAATTTGTATTTTTCAAGACTGGCCAGCGGACAGTTTCAAGCATCAGGATTTCTTTCGGCTGAGATGTTTCAGGATCCGACTGCAGGTGTGTAATTCTGTCTGATCATTTGCAACATTTGTTTCTGTTGCTACAAAACAAATCGCTGTTGACGGGAGGACAGAGATGTTCCTATAGTCGGTGTAAGTCAGCTACGTTACGTAGGCTGGTGTTACTTTTTACACCAGAACTCCGTCCACATTTAGTAGCCTAAAGTAACTTCAGTGCTGCCTTTATAGAAATATATACTTGTTCTTGAGGGGAATTAGTTAAAAACGTTGCTTTCCTCTTAACGCAACATTTCGGCATTAACTTAAATACACGACGCATGTGTTTCTACCACAAAAAGCCCAACTTTAAGGTTGTTCCTCGAGTCCGAGCTGAGTGAAACACGGACGGTAACGTTAACTGAGATCCAGCAGTCAGACTGGTTGCAAAACTCGGATATTTCATGACAAGAAGCGCTGCTTGGTAGAATGTGATGATGCCGAATTAACTAGCCGACCTTAATGACCCTGCAGGTTTTAATGGGGATTAAGTTCGTCTCTTTGTATTCAACAATAAGCAAGAAATCATCCCGTTTGGGGATTTTTAACCCGCAGTGTCGCGTTCTCTATTTAACGTTACCTGTGCGCGCGGGGAGGTGCGCTGAGACTCAGAGTGGTGGAGATGGGAAAATGCATTTAAGTCGTTTTATCTGCTGTGTTTTTCATCTAGCTCTATAGAAACATAGATTTTTGCCAACGAATGTTTGGCTTGTATTTGAAATATGATCGAATTAAAGTGCAGACCATGTTTTCATCATTTGTATCATTAAACAAGGCCACATAGACTTTAGATCAATACAATATGAATGCTTCAAATGTATGTCCTAATAGAATATGTTCTGTATTCATAGGCCGAGTGTAACTGATGTGACTCCACTTTTTATTTTAGGTAAATCACAGTTAAAGACTGGTTCGCTCTGTCAGGTTATGTTTGGGGTTGTAATTGGTATCATTATTGTATTAAGATCAAGAATGCTGGGACTTGTTTAACAACTACTTGACTGTATTACCTCACACATTGTTCAGAACACAACACTGCGTCAGAGGTGTGTGTGAGCAGGATGATGAGCAGTCCAGCTGTGCTCGTCCTGCTAAAAACACATCTGGTGACGCGTCACGCCTGATGCAGTCAGTAATGGTCTTCTCTCTCTTTGGCAGACGCCTTCATCCCTGTTGTGGTGCAGTGCTGGGTCTGAGAACGGGAGCTGAACTGCAGGATAACAGTCTCCAGGCCTAAGGGCCCCTGGACCAACAAGACATGCTGGCTGCCATGCTGCGCCAGAGTTCTGGTGGAGGATCAGGAGGAGGAGGCGGCGGCAGCAACAGCGACGGGGGTGGTGGTGGTGGTGGTGGTGGTGGAACCAAACTATCTCTAGGCTTCTCCCGTCTCTCCAACTCCAGCTTGGGTTCGGCAGGCCCCGCCAGGGTCTCCAAGGGGAGCTCGGACAGCCCGGACAGCCCAGATGTCCCCGCCTCGGACCCGATCTATATCATGCAGCTGGTCAGCGATGTGCGCAAGTTCGCTGACGTGCTTCTACAACTCAAAGAAGTTTTCAACTCCAAAGGTATGTTTTTAAAGAGTTAACGCTGGCATTAAGGCGACTGTGGCAAACGTCCACACAGCTTTATGTTCTAGTCTGTTATTTGCTCTTTCTGCTGATGAGAAAAAGAGGCCAACACAACATGCTCCTCTAACCAATCCCTTCAGTTCTATTCACACTAATAGATAAATACTAACCGCTGCCTATTAGATAATTACACCTGGTAGGGCCTCCGCATGTAACGTCCTAAATTCTTCTTTCCCTGTTGCTTGTGATGACATGAACACACCAGTGTGGTTAAACCCCGCCCTCTCTGCTTTGTAGTTATTATTTCTGACTCATAAATAAGATGTGTACTTCTCTCACAATCTGAGCTTGTGGCAGTGTAGAGGAGGGAAAAACGGGGTTATACTGTGAGCACAGCCAAAAAGGGATTTCTAACGGGACACAGCTGCCGGTCAGCTCTTGTGTACACACTGTTGCTTTCAGCACAATGTACACAGTCTCAGGTCTATCTACCTGGTTTGTCCCGCTGCGTCCTTGGCTGAGCGGTCAGTCAACCGGCCTTATCTCCCTTTTTAGTTTGGTTCTTTTTCCCTCCGTGTTTCTATCCGCACTGTAAAAAAAAACAACAAATACAAACATTTACGAAGTCTCTCTAAAAGCTATTAACGGAGGATTTGATAAATTACTACACGGTAAGGATTTTCAATATTCTGGTGAGCTTTGTCTGGTCAGCGTAGGCCGATCAGAGTAAATTACCCTGAAAAGACATTTTAATGTGACATGATAAGGATTTTTTACACTGTGTAAAAGAATCCATGCGCTCTCTTTGAAATGTTCAAAACTACACGGAAGCCTCATTAAACAGCAGCAGGAACATTTAACTCCCGAAGCTTTTTTCGACAGAATAAAACCCCCTCTAAGGCGGTGACTAATAGGCTTCTCCTCATCAGTGATGAAGTCACTTCCAAACCGTAGTGGAGTTTAGAGACGTACTCATGTCTGTGCGGCGGTTTATGTTTGTGTGGGTGAGTATCACATTCCTGAATTTGCATGTTCAGCGTTTGGCTTTTGGATCAGACCCAGATCTGTTAATCCCCAGACCTGGTAAGGCAGGTCTAAATAAGAAGAGGTGAAGATGCATGCGGTGCTGGTGTTACCTTTTTCTTATCCCCCCCCCATTACCACCGCGCCATGACTCCCAAAGCCCTGAAAGAAGAAGGAATCCCAGGCTTTTGTTTTTTGTCTGGAGAGGTCAGTAAAGGTGCTTGACCTGGCTGGACTCGTCGGCATTACAAAGAATAGGACTTTCTTTTTCTTTTTTTTTTAAGCTCGAGAGACTTTTCAGTGACCTGTCAGCACGCCAAGGATCAAAGCGGCAAGTCATCATGTGCAAGAGATCCACGTCTGCAGCTTTATGGAACAGAAGCAGGCTTGATCTAAGCAAGAAGCTTTCCCGCCTCCACATTTTCCGTTTCAGACTTAGTCGAGGGTTAACGAACCGCAGATACAGTTGCTTTTTCGGTCTGTTCAACGTGATCAACACCAAAGCATGCACACACAGGTTGTTGTTATGTGCCAAGGCTGCATAGCTGTCATACTAGACACTTTGCCCTCGCTGCTTGTCACTAAGAAACCGGTTTTATAATCTTTGTCCTCTCCAAATAACAATTGCATAGAGCTTAAGAACGCCATCCCTTAAATGGGCAAAAAAAAAGAAAGAACTCAAGACAACAGTTCAGCGACTGTCTGCTGTACACAATTACGTGTACGCTCAAGCTCAATTATGCAAATGCGGTGGCTGAGATGCCGACACATGATTGTAAGAGTATTCCCATTACCGGGCTTATTTTGGCTAAATACAGGAAAGGGCAGATTTGGGGAAATAGGCTGATTACGTTGTAGAAAACAGATCCGTCTGCTATTGAGGAAAGCAGCAAAGAGACCATTGTGTCTCCAAGGAATTTCAAACGGCACAGGGGGGAAAAAAAACAAAGTTGAGGAGACTGTTTGACAAATCTGGGATTTTGACATTGGGACACACTTGATCCCATGCAGACCTCGTATTGAGATCTGTGGATTTCATTTTTTTTGTCGGCCGTATCGAGGAGGTTTGTGCTTGTCGTCAATAAGCATCTTCAAAGTGTCATTGTTGAGGGATAACCCTCTCGGGCTTCAGCAGAGCTTGCTAACAGATTGTTGGGAGTCACTGACTTGTGCTGTGATTGGATGTGATTTAAATCCCCCCTCTAATTTATGACCGTATTGTCTCTGCAGCGCCTCACAATAGCTCAAACCTCTCATTACCCTGGCCGCTCACCGAACCCTGCCTCTTTTTCTTTTTTTTTTTTACAACGCAGGGCCAATAGTCAAGCGCAATATTCAGCTTAGAGCCTTGTACCCTTTGCAACAGTGCCTGCATTCACGGTCAGCGATGTGAGTCAGACACCCATTGTCCCAGGCATCGGCAGACTAGCATGCTGCTGCTATCCGCCAGCTTTTGCAGAAATGATACTTTCCCAAGTCAAGAATAGCTGTGGACTGTGGGATTCCTCCCTGGGGGGGGGGGGGCAGCAATGAACATCAACCTTAAATGGCTATTATAGTACTGTTGCTGCTCATTTGTGGTTGGAGGCAATGACGCATGACTGGATATTTCCTCTTTTTTTTGTGTGTTCCCTGAGAGGAAATTGTTTATGCGCTTTCAGTGTTGTCCGCCCAGCGTTTCCCAGATATTTGTGTTCTTCCTTGATGTGACCGTGACCTTGTGTGGAGGGGGATTATTATTTTGAAGATTGGTCTTAGCTGAGGGTCACAGAGGAGACCAGACGAGCCGTGGAGCTGGTCCCTCTGTGGCTTTTGTGTTTTGGCGGTGAATGAGTCCTCTGAAGCACCTCCCTCATAAGATTAGCGGAGTAAACATCTGGCCCCGGCGTGACCCCGTTCAACGTCGTCTAGTTTGGGACTGAGGTTGTGTTGTTGTTGCTGTTCGACTGGAACAGGTGTGTCACCGGTGCTTTCATTGCCAAACAGAATGATGCCCAATTTTGTGCGTAAGCTGCTTAGGAATGAACACGGCACCAATAAAGGTGGACAGGGTGTTTCAGCCGTATTATTACAGGATATTGATATCAAGTTGAAACAGGTCCGATGTGTGACATTCTTCTCAGGTTTTTTTCAATTATTATTATTATTATTTTTGTAATAACATAATGCTATTCCTGTTTTTACTCTTAAATTTGCATATACACAACCACAGTTCCTTCTACCTCCCTCGTCTCACAAATTCCTAAATATTGTGCAATCCCACCAGGCCTACATCACAGGAAGTGTGGCTGTGGAATAAGCATGCACGGAAGCAAGGCTCCATCACAGCTCCATCATCATTACTCACAGTTTTAATTTGTCAGCGTTAATGTATGACTCGTACTTCTATCAGCTGTGTGTTTTTACTTTGAGTCACAGCGCACTGACTCACAAGTGTCACCAGTGGATTCTGGGTTTTAATGATTTACAGGTTTCTACTAAAAACGGTTCGCAGGTGTCGCGTAACGTTCTTCACTGTAATGCACCTGACCACTCGCTGAGCTACAACTTTATGGCAGAGAGCCCAAAATGTTTTTTTTTTTTTTTTTTTCTTAATCTTCGGGTCATTGGCAGTAAAGAAAATGGTACAATGGTTGCATTGATGTTAAACTTTAGTTGCATTTTTGGCTTCGTTGTTGTGGCTTTTGTTGAAATGTGCTGTGGGAAATAAGCGCTTTTTCTCTTTTTGGAAGCCTGTTGAGTATTCTTGCAAAGATGCTAAAGCTTTGTGGGAAAGTGATTCTGGTCTGGGTCCTCTGAGAGAATGCCTAAATGCTATTTTAGCGATTTGTATCCTAAATCACCCCTTGTGAAATACCAGCCTAAAATTAGCCCCGCTTGGGCTTTTCACTAACCATTCCAGGCCTTCTTAATGGCTGTAACTGTGCTCTGTTTAGACAGTCTGTCCCACTGGTCCTGGGATCCACTGTAAAGCACTGCAAGCTTCTTCTTTCCTCCAAAAAGTTCCTTTTATGGTTCTTTTACTGCGCCCGTATTTAAAGCCTCCTGTAAATTACCTCAAGCACAAGACAACTAGCCTTCCTTACTTTTAAAGTCTTCTCTTGAAGATCAAGTTACATTGGTTTTTTTTGGAAGTCTTGATTTAATCATACTCTGTACACTTATCCAGCCAACTAAGCAGCCTAACAGGATTTATTACATTACCTTAATTGTTTTTGGGTGATCTATGTTTAAAAGCACAGCTATTGTCTTAACATTAGTTGATGGCATGCTAGGGTTAGATCTTTGGATTGCTGCCGCCTGGGATTAAAGTGCAGAGTGTTGTGACATATGGCAGGTCCATTTAATCCCCTCTGACTGAGGAAAGAAACCATGAAATCATAAACTGTAGCTGAAAATCTTTCTTGTAGCAATGCACAATGCGCGCAATCATGTCACACCGCATACAGGTGGCAGAACCATGTTGACTTGTCAAGTTTAATTGCCCGACTGCACTCGAAGATTTGCACGTTGTTTTCAAGTTGTAACCCAAGTGAGCTCCCTCTCTGTGTGTTTCTCTCCTTCCTTCCCTCGGGTAAGATTTACGGTTATGGCCACTGTTTTTTTTTTTTTTTTTTTGCTGGGACAGCTTTGTTCCAGGAGGCTGTCGATGTCTGCCCCGCACTAAAATAAAGCTTCAGGATTCCCACACTACAAATGAGAAGCCAAGGATTGGGAGGCTCTGATGAGGGGCTGTACTTTCAAAACTCAGTACTGGAGGCTTCTGTGAAGTAACAGGGATGTTGAATATGGAAGCATTCTCAGATAGGTTGTGTGATCAGAAGACCTCCCCTCTTCCTCCTCGGATTAAGGCTTTGAAACGAAGATGGCAAATTTATCCTCTGAATAAGATTAAATAGCCCTTGGATCTGTAGCCTCTATCCCTGCATTGGATTAAAGTCCTCTAGGATTAGACAAGGCCGCCTTTATTTGACATCCTGCACTTTTAAACTGTGGTGCAAATCATACATTAATTTGATTTAGAAACATCCAGTGGTAGGGATGCAACGTTTATGACATGTCCGTAATTTACTTTTGGCAATGTTTGTGATTTTTGATAACTCATTTATCATTAAGATCTCAAAACATACAAATATTTTCTTGTATGTTGTTGAAACAAAGCTAGATTATTTGAATCTTAAATCAAACTAACTACTAGCTACTCTGACTCTTGTTCTGCCAACTGGCCATCCCAGATTAGGTTTTAGTAGAAGATGCACATGTTTCTGTATATAAAGTAGAGGACACTAAACATGCATTGCGACCCATTCTAAGATCTGCAAAAGTGATGTAGAGCACAAATCCCTATATCAAGAAGCAAAAACATGGGCTGCCCTGAGCTTCTTATGTTCATGCGTTTTGTTATGTAAGAGCATATCCATGTGGTGAGAGGTAAGTCCACTGTCTATTCACTATAACTGTGTCTTTGGTGAGTCAGCTTCGCAGGGGAGAATTTGTGCAGAAGAGTCATCAGCCATAGTAAACTGGTTAGATGGCGTATGTGATGTTGTTTTTGTCAGTTTCAGCATGTCACTGAGGTAAGTAATGGGGATTATCATGCTCATATCATATGGAAAACCACCCGGCCAACCAACACAGACACTAGTTTAACTGTGTTTACTCTGGTCATGACACAAGCATCCCAGCCTCTGTATTCGCTGGGGTTGGAGTGAGATTTTGGTAAATAGTTTGTAATCTGTTGTGTAGCGAGGGGCTATTCTGAGCATAATTGGCCTTGTTTTTCACCAGAGCCAACCTTAGGGCATGCTTGCATGTGCCCGGGGCAGCTCCATGCTGTGTACAGCTCATAACTCGTTAAAGACCAGTGGAGCTGATGGGGAGGAGAGGAGGATAACCAACCGCTGTCTTTGTCCACAACATTCTGTAAGTTTAGGAACCCAGTTGCTGTGCTCAGTGAAAGGAACCGAGTCCCTGTTTGATGTGGAGGTAGGCAGACTGAGCGTGAAGCAGAGCCAGGACCAATTGGAGTCTGTCCTATCCTGTGAGACTCAAATTAGGCCCCATTGGGGTGTAGAAAGGGCAAGGGAGGAAAGTGGACCTATTGGGGTGTGATTGAACTTGCCTTGTCACTCTCTTGAATCTGCTTCTCCGGACTGATTATGGCTTCCTGGAACAAACCGTGTCTTTTCATCTAACCAATTGTGAGGATAGAA
This sequence comes from Pholis gunnellus, assembly GCF_910591455.1. Classification (NCBI taxonomy): domain Eukaryota; kingdom Metazoa; phylum Chordata; class Actinopteri; order Perciformes; family Pholidae; genus Pholis; species Pholis gunnellus. The sequence continues at coordinate 18,754,827 of NC_136547.1, forward strand.
TGTAGGAGCTTCTCCATCTGCATATTTCATAACTAGCAATGAATGGAGAAAGGGCTCATATATGCAGGAGGCCACATGGCTTTAGATGTTTAGTCCCTTTCACAGGACTAGCGGGCGTCAATCAGCAGTGCCTCCTCATCCCTGAATACCTTCACTCCCATGTAAGGCCATTGTCTGCTCAAGCTGTTTTAATTGTAACCATGGTACGAAACAAAACAGTGCCATGTGCACTAGTTTTTCTTGAATTCTTCATATTATTCTTTATCTTCCAACTGAACCCATCCTTAAAATGCTATCCCAAATTCTGTCCCAATTCCCTTCTTATGAATATTTTACCAAATCAAATGCCTTGACAGTTATGAGAGTAAGTTTTTCTCGTGCAAGCTTTCAATGACACAAAGCCAATTCTCTCAGGATTAGGATGCAAGTAAAGTTAAACAGTGTCCTCTTGTTCTCAATGCTGTGTTTGTCCCCCCCCCCAACCTCAGCCCCCTCACCTCCCAGTTCTGCCTTTTGACAGGTATACTAAAGGGGCTCATCTTTGTACTTGGTGGACAGCTTTAGCACCTCCCACCTCTCTGGCCTGCTGATGTTCCTTTGCCTGCATTACACATCTTGGGGAGCAACTGTAGTCTCTTCAGCCTAATGCCTGACCAGTTTGGCTAGCAGCTCGAGGTTCAACGGTGGGGGGGGATTTGCAGTTTCTCTTAAAGAAAGCATAGTTGGAATGCCAACCTTCAGAGCTTTGCATCAACAGTAGGCGCGGTGATGGTGGTGGTGAAGGTGGTGATGTGGGGGGATATCCAGAGAGAGAGGTTGCCTGTCTTTCCTCACTGTGACAGACAGTTCCAAAGAGAAATGAAAGAGGGGGGAAAACAAATTATTCACTCCGCACTGGGTATCTCATTTATATGCAAAAAACTAAAGAGAGAAATATCCGAGGGTAAACGTGTCTGTTGACTAGAAAGAGATCTTGGAACATTTTGCCTGGCCACCCTTGGATTTAAGGATGATTGTCAATTGGTTATTGGATCTTTATTACTGAATTTTGCAACGTGTCGTTATATCTTGTGTTCCTCTCTCGCAGTCAAACTTAATGTCACAGCATTTCCTAAATTGAGCCTCCATTATGCATCATTTTTCATTTACTTTTGGTCCTCTGAGCTAACGGCTAACAAGCCTCACAAAGGCAGTAGCCTGCAGAGTGGGAACATAAAAGCCCCCCACCTAGGTGGAAGGTGCTGTGTGTCTAGCCTGGGGCTCTTTTTTTAAACACCAGCTCTTTGTGCATGCAGTCATGGGAAAAAGAGCTTCAAAGGTGAAACAACAGGGAATGCTTCGGCATGAGCATAGAAGTCTGGGAAGGCAAAGTTCTCCTGCCTTTTACCAGCTGCATGTAATCTGCTAATCCGTCGAGTGGACCGCCGGTGGTCTGTCGACAGAGGTGGACCAGGGCCACTGACCACAGGAAGTATGTTGGAGGAGGAGGATATCGAGGGATGTATGGGCCACCCATTGCAGTGACCCTGCCCAAGTGTTAAAGGTTAAGTGGACTCATTTTGAGAGACCCACTTATAGTCAGGACAATAGGTCAAATCTGGACTGAAACAATAAGGAATCTTTTAGCAACGCACATAAATACCTTATTAAAGATGCAGTACTGGTGATTGGGTAATATGAAAGAATGTGGCATTTCACCCTAGCCCATTGAAGAAGAATCCATTTGAACAAAGCAAAGGTTATTGAGTCACGTAGTGATTGATTGAAACATTTGGTTGCTTGTCTTTTGAAGAAGGGGGCAAGTCTCAAAGGAGCCCCTTGAAACCTAGCCATACCACAGCTTTTGATGAATGCACAATTTCTTTGAAACAACTGCCACTAGAGAATTTTAGTTGGTTATTTAGGGGTGAGTAGCTGGAATGTCCAGCTGTGGTCTGACTCAATAGGACACATTGAGAGGTTTTGATTGACATTGGTCATGGCTAGCCTGTCCAACATCCTATTTAGCCCCCTCTGCCATGAACCGCTTACATTTGATCGGACCTCTGCAGACCCAGTTGTGACATGTTTAGTGATTTCACACTTGCTTTGTGAAAATAAGCACCCCTCCGTTCCCTCAAATGTTTTGAAGCATAGATAATACATTGCTCCCATGATTTGCAATGCATGACTGAGCATAGCTAGGGCCAGAGCAAAAGGAATGTTGCCAAGTCATATTGTGTCAGAACCTAGTTGAAGTTTTGTGCTTCAAAGAATCAAGTCAGTGTTGCTAAGTCTCCAAACTGAGACATTTCCTCATGTTGCACATCAACAAAAAGCAACGGCATCTTTTTTAGCATTGATGGCCTTGCGCAATAACAAACTATATTTCTTATATGGTAGTCTACACCTTGTGGGCAGTTGTTAAGTGTTACAAACCTTTTCACATTGAATGCTTGGGTCTAATATACTTTGTTATATTTTGTCCTTGCCTAAATACCAACAAAACACAACCATTGAACAAACCAACAGTGTAGAGACTCGATGCAAAAAACAACAACAACCATGCAGGTTAATATTGGACCTGGAGAAAGGCTTGTACTTGGGTGAGATACCAAATATATCATTTTACATTTATAACACTCTAGTGGCCTGTCGGTCAGCGGTCAAGAATATAGAGCTAGAGAATAGTACTACGGCTCCAGGTTTCATGCTCTCCAACACCGCCTCCCCACTTACTGCATAGACTAAATCAACTATCGTGAGTCTACGGCCTTATCTTTGTATATGTGTAGCTCCATAACATTTAACTGTTGGAGAGTCTCTGCTCCAGAAGAGCATCACAATGTTTTGGTATTGAGGTGTCATCTCGATGGTGAGTGATCCGACAATGTTTTCATTATGGATCCCCCTCCACCCCTCGCTCCTGCAACTCCCGTCCCCACTCCCAAACAAGAGGCTGGAATGTTGGGTTTCCATGACGCTAATGAAGTAAAAACCTGGCAATGTCTTACTGGCAGCCCCAGAGCAGCTCCTGATCCGCGGCCTCCTTCTCATCAGGTCTGATCCCTCTGTAGCCTTCATTCACCAGGGCTTATTATGCCCAGGAATGTCTCTCACTCGCTCCTTCTCTCATAACCCCCACTAGAGCAGGGATGTGGGGTGCAGGGGTAAATTTGGGACAAATCCCAAGGGAGCGTACTACCCCAAATACCCCCCCCCCCCCCCCCCCCCCCACACACACCCCCCAATACCAACCAAAACTCCTCCCCTATCACTCCGACCACTAACCATCACACATGGACAAAGATGCACACAAACACACACACTCCAATCCCTCTTTCCCGTGAAAAGTGAAAAGCTGCCGTTGTGATTTATTGTTCCATAAATGCTTCATGTGGCAGGCCCATGAGGCGACCAGCCCACTGTTTGCTAGTGGACCCAGGGACAATAGTGAGTTTTCGGCACTTAAAACAGGTCTTCATGCAAAACTCAGTGGTCTTCCCAGGGGAAAGCTGAACGATCTTCCCAGCAGCTTGTTTGTTTTCCAGTTTTCAGATGGCTGATGTTTGAAAAAGTTGCAATGACAGAAGATGTTTCAATTGGCAACCAAATTTTCACTTTCCAAACTTTATTTTTAGCGTCTTTAACATGGCAATACCACCGCTGAAACGTATTGCGCTAGTCAGATGTTCCGTTAACCGCCCCTCTCTGGTGGGAACGAGTCTTCTTCTTTGTGTCTCGTGCAGAATGGCAGTTGAAGGGTTAAATAATCAGTCTCTGTACATTATCCTGTGTCCTGCTGGGCCGGTGGACGCAACCATAATGTCTTGCTAATTAGCCTTCATTTAGGATGGTCCAATAGGCCACACAACCGCCATTGAAGACTGGAGCCCATGGAGCTTTGCAAAGGAAGACCCTCTGTCTCGTGGGCATTCATGGTTTAGGCTTGTCCTTAATAAACCTCTAGCTTGCCCAGGCTTGGTGCCTCCAGGACTCTGGATTCAGTTACTCGGTCGATGAATGGGGTGTATAGCCTGTGTAGGGATGATTTAGACCATTGTGTGTTTTTGTCATTGAAAGGATAATGTCCATAAATGGGATCTAAACTGACCAGGACCAATTAAGGGCTTAAGGGTTGAAGCGGCTCATTGTAAAATTTGACCCTTATCGCATTTTTGCGGGTCCAGGTCTCTGTAAAAGGCTGTGGGAAGACTGGTTCTGTTACAGTAAAGGATTAACACTGCAAAAACAGTAAGTTAAAGGAAATGTATGTATGAAATATATTTTGAATATTAAATAAAATACTAGGGAATTGTTTTTGTTTGTTTTTAAAATGTAATTGTTTTACATTAAACAACAACAAAATCTGCTCGATGTGTGTTTTCTGTAAATGCAGACTTCCTGTTCCGATTTTGTTTAATTTGAGCCAGTGTCAATTCAGAAAACACCATTCAAAAGGTTTGTTTTGGGAGCTGAATACAAGAGTACATGTCATACCACTACAAAATCACTTACCACTTTTTTTCTCTTTTACACAAGATTATAATTGGAAAATGGCTGAATCTGTACATCGTAATCCAAGGGACCAATGAAGAGAATGACCTTCTCTGTACGCCCATTTGCATTGATTGTATAGAAGTTTTGAGTCTCGGTTTGATGTGCGGTTGTGCCAGAAGCACAACGCTGGCCCTTTTCCTGCCTCGTGGGGAGTTGGGCAGCTGAAACAAAAGAACGAGAGGCTTTCATCATCAAAAACCACTCGGTCCTTGGCACTAGAAGGAGCTGTGCACGACATCTGATGAAGATGGATGAAGATGGTCGCTATGGTGAAGGAAAGGACTCTCCAGGTCCTGAAGCTTTTGGCAAGCTAGAGGCAACAGCGCATGTTGGCATGGGGTAGTTCATGTGGTAGTGGAACAGTCTGGGATGTGTGCCTGTCTTATGTAATCATTTTGGTGTGTCCTGTGATTTCAGTTGGCCAAGTTGGTGTGTTTGTGTGTGTGGACCTTTTGCAAGTGCTTAGTATTCACCTGGAATTACATTGTGGCCAACTTTGCAGTATTGTTTCTCTTGAGTCATTGCACCGTACCCATTCACTCCAGCTCTTTGGGTTTTATGTTAAGTGGCCCATTGTTGATTTGTAGGGTGTGTTGACTGAATGCATTGACGTTGTCAGTAAAGCAGCAACATGTATGGCCATTTGGCACATCATCATTATCATTCATTGAGAGAGAAAAGAGGCTGCCTGCCATAGCGCTATAAGAAACATGTAAACAGAAAATATAAGTATGGCGCTCTACAGCATTTTGTTGACAGTTTGCGGGGAGATTTTGGCCTGCACATTTTCTGCGCTTCATACTGGTTGTTAGGTTTATTGTTCTGACCTGTTGGTCAAATTTGAACTTGTCACCTGCTGGTCAGTTGGTGGTCAGTTGGCTGGATTTCCAGGACAGGACTCAGCTAGCATTGTCATGGCCGGCCACACAGACGCAGCATTATTAGCCCCACTGGCGGCACTGTTTGTCCCACTCCAAAAAAGAGGGCTAATGAATAAAAGACTAAATGGGAGACAGCTAAAGTCTTTCTGATCCCCCTACCATGAAGGGGTAATCCAGGGGTGATTGTCAGCACAAAATGTGGCTTTGACTGCCTGTGACCAGTCTGTCTGTCTGTCTGTCTGTCTGTGTGTGTGTGTGTGTGTGTGTGTGTGTGTCCTTACTTTTTTTCTGTTTACTAGAAAGAGATCTGACTAAGAATAAACATTTCTACACATAACGATGGTAATCACATTTAAAGCATGACAAACAACCTGTCGCGCAGCCTACTGTGTATTAAGTGAGATTACAGCGATAGGACCGGAACATATGTGTAAAAATGCCAATTAGATGTGTGTGTGTGTGTGTGTGTTTGTGTTTGGGTGTGTCTCCAGTTCCCTCTTGTATCAGTCATCTTTGGTAAAGCCAGCCATGCTAGCTGTGACATACCCTGCCTCCTCTAATGAGTCGTAAAAACAAAACAACAAACACCTGAACCTTAGTTCATGTTTCCATTTCCTCAATCATGACCTCATTCCTCCACAATGTCAAGGTCAACTGATAGCAAAGTACTTTTTGTCCCTTTTTGTTAATGGTGGTGACTCACTGTTTGTAAAGTCCACTCAACCGCATACCTGAGATGCCATGTTTCCTTTGGTTAACTAGCTAACCAGCTGCTAATTGCAGACAGATAGCACAGTAGGTCGTGTTTAGTTATGCACTTGGCTGTTAGGCTAGCACCATTTCAGTTCTTTGTGTAGGTTTGCTGAGTTGTGTGCAATCCCTACGCCGTCGCTACTATTTGTCTGTGCAACTACACCATAAAGCAATCTGTCATGGCTGCCACGGTCACTCTTTCAACCAACAAAGCTGGAATGTCATGTAGTAATCCTGTTTTCCAATGAGGTTGCACCATTCATGTAAAAGCAGGGAGAGTTCTAAATAGCTGGGTTCTAGGTTCAGTCTGCTCAGGTTTTATAGCACATGAGTCATTGTTAAGCCTCAGTGTTGAAATACGGTATAAGTCCCATCATTTTTCAGACTGAAGACACAATTCATGGCAGGAAATAGTCCATTGAAAGGCCATTTACGCCCCATGTTCTATAGCATAACAAACCTGGCCAATTGCTCAATGACGTGTAGCAGAGAAACACTGGACGACACCGATCTCTTATCATCTCGTGGGTCGAAGGTTAACCAGGCTAATGGGTAACGATGTAGTAGCTGTCAATGATATTTCAGTGGACACTGTCAGACGATGTTTTTACTGTCTTCACCAATTCCATCATGTTAAATGGTTAATTGACAGCCGTACTGTGCTTATTACAAGATAGACTGAATGTGACATATGCATTAACTGTTACACTAAAAGTGTCTTTATAACTTTCCAGAGCACCAGGACTGCCTCCATCAGGTGGCGCACGAGCGTCTCGGGGAGGTGCTGCGAGTTCTGAAGTCCATAATCGACAAACACCAGAGCCTCAACTCGGTGGACATCCTCAGTACAGCTGGAACGGTCATCGCCACGGTCAAAAGTGAGCTACGAACACCAGATCTCCCTTAAAAACACACACATAACTCACAACTTTCCTGTGAAACATACCAACCACTCCTCCACTCTTCCTTTCGGTCTGTTTTCTGTCTCTGCTTATCTAATCCCCCCCTTCTCTCATGGCAGTTTTCTCTCCTGGACATTCACGATTACCGTGTCCTCTCTCTCACACTGTCTTCCCTCAAGTCTTACAAAGAACTTCCCAGGGAATGTTTCTGAGTAGTTTTCCTATAGCTTCAAAGCAATGCAGCCCCTCAGAAGTCACTCAAGTGCTCAGAATGCAGCAGCATGCATTTCAAACCCCATACGGAGAGTAAGAAAATAATATTTGGGAGTAAGATACCTCACTGAGGAGGCAGGGAGAAGCGGGTGTCCTTTGTGCTTTGTCTGTCAGTCCAGAGGGAACTACAGCGAGGAATCCTATTCAATCTCTCATTCTCCTGAGATTATGATCTGGCGTGCAGGTCAATTCTTAACTTGGCCGCCACACAAGAATCCCCCGAGTGTACCTCGTCTCAATTTGCATTGCAAAGAAGGGCATGAAGAGGCTTTTTTTTGAAGAGCTTTCACTTAATGGGGAATGGTGACATGTTGAAGTGAACAAAGCTCTGAAGAGGCTCTCTGTGTGTGAATGAAGCTCACCTTAGCTGAAATATTTGGATTACGTCCACACACATGGGTGTGCCATAAACAATTATTATTTGCATACAAGTCTCATTTTTCGTGCTGTACCGTGTGCCATTCAAACATGTTGATGCACAAGAGTATGACCTCTTCAATAAAGAAGCCTCAGAATTGACAGCTTAATAGGCGTTCTGTAAAGGCTTTTAATTTCGGCTCTTTGATATCAAATTAATTAAGTAGAGTCAAAGTTTCAGCTGTTTTTCCAAACTTGTCATATTAATAGCAACTGGTTTAAGGGCACAGGTGTTAGTGTTATAATTGAACAAGTGCTTATGGTAAATAGCAAATATTGCTAACAGGTTTAACAGTTACACTGTCTGTAATCGTGTAATCATGTAGTCTTTTCATAATTCTGTGCAGTGAAGCGTGCTATGACGTCTTTTCTGCCACTAGGTGGCCTGAACCGCTCATTCCTTGACCCTCACACAGGGACAAGGTGACATCAGATGTACACACCAATATTTTTCACAGCTAAATCTCAACGCTGCGGATGTTACACAACGTGTTGATGTAGAATGATATGTCACTATTCATGGAGGTGTGTCATGTGATCAGCAGGCTGTGTTTGGTACACATTTAATCTTTTCTCTAACATCACAACCAGGTGATTTAACATATAATAGAATCCTGTGATTTTATTTTGTATTGCATTTCTACTTCATCACATTCCAAGGTGCACCTCAACACAAGAGGAAGATTTATCACTTCCTCCATCCTGTGACACTTCACATCCAGTCCCATGCCCACGTTGCTGCACGTTCACATTATTCTGCATTGGAGGAGAATTTCCTCCTGGACCTGAATAATTCCGCGTAGGACTTTGCAGCTGACGAGCGTTTTTTCGAGAGTGTTGTGCTTTTCCACTGAAACAATACCATTTTTCCCCGATGATGTAACTTCCACGTTTGGACCACTGGTTGGGGCCTGAGCATTGTATTCCAGCAAGCCTCAGGATGTCCTGTTGGGGGTAGGGGTTGGACAGAAGAGGAGGAGATGTAACCGCACTAGAGAGTTGTGTGCTTTGAATGGTGGTGGCTACCGTAGCTGGACTGGGGCCCCGTGGACACTGGACCTCCTTTTTTGGATCCTTTTTGCACCCTTCTGACATAATCTTAACACTTCCTCTGCCTCTTGAGTGAAGAATTTATACATTGGATTTATTTCTGTCGAGTGCTCCTTTTGATGGATAGAGGAACAGCCAACTTTTGGATTCCCGTAGAGAAAAATAACTTGTTTGGTGGCGTGTTTAAACTGTTATGATCAAGCCGTCTTGTTTCTGTTAAACAGGAGAAATGCTGAAGAAAGTTTTGAGGTGGGTAATTGGTAGTTTTGACATTTGTAGCACAGTATGAAACTCTTTCCGAAAGACTTGGATTCAATGCGTTTAGGCTACTGAGGAAGCATCTCAGCGTTTGATAGGCGTTGGTGGGCAGGTGCTCTTCAACTTTCAAGGACTCTGCTAAAGAGTGAATATTTTAAGCGCTGATGCTGTTGGGAGCAGTCTTCCTTTAGATATTTGAGAAACTATTCAAGATAAGTTGGAGGTGGACTCGTCCCAGCTTGAGGTTTCTCAACTGATTCCTTTTTTTCTGCCTCCGTTACAAAGACGAGATACTTTCCAAACAAGTCTAAGCTAAGCTAACCGAAGACAGCTGGTTTTCTATTTAAAATGTCTACTCTGTGGGTCTTTGAACTCTAGAAATCTCCATTGTTCTATTGGAAAGGAAAGGCTGAGGAAATCATGGAGGCAGCAGAGTGGTCAGTGACATCACTGATTTATTGCTTGGTGTTTGGACGCATTTTCTGAGCATCTCTCTCTCTCCCAGTTTATTTTCTCTCTGCTCAGTCAGGACAGGAAGTTTATTGTGAAGACTGATTACAGCCGTATTTACACTGGTGTTTTTCCCCCATTCTGTCTTCAGTCATCACTGTGTTTAGACTTACAGCAGGAAACTACTGCCTCTCCTGATTACAGCCGAATATATATATATATACACACTTGCTTATCTTTGCTTATCTTTTCTGAATTAAGGCAGAAGTTGTTTTTGGATGTCTCTGATGGATATTACATTTTAAAATGTCTACACATTTGAGATATGGAGATCTTAGCATGATTTGAAGAACATATTTGTATTGACTCCATACTACGTCATGAGATTCATACCTGCAGCACAGCTTTATCAGAGGTGCCGGTGCAAGATGTCTTCTGAATGTATGGTTCAGGTTTCCACATTGCTCAACCCGACTTATTCACTATTTGACAGGGGTGAATTTTAAGGAGGTGAACGAGGAGAACAAACAGAAGCTTTTCGGAGAGATCTACGCTGCTATTGACACATTGGCGTTCACCTTTGGCAATGTGTAAGTATTATGTCTTAACTAGGATTGCAATTACCATTGCTTACTTCACTTCTGTGGGCTTTCTTATGCAATCAAACTGCAGACAAGTTGTACTTTTATTCTTAATGTTCCAAATGTATTTGTTCGCTCTCAATTATGGGATTGCATTATTAATCTAGGTACATTTGTATTGATATAGCTCGTTGTAAACAATCCAGAGCAAGGCAGTAAACAGGCTGCATAAAAGCACAAATATTTAATACACAATAGTCACAACATTTTTTAGAGATATAGAGAACATTGAAAATGTTTGCCATATTAAGGCTAATGAATATGTCACATATTTCTTCATTTCAGAATCAAAGTGGCACTCCAACGTTTTTACACATTGCACTTTGCAAAGTTTAAAAAAATAACCCTCGTCTAGTTTCGGATTGGGCTTAAAGCTTTACATTTTTAAACAGAAGTCTTTTGAAACAGTTGTCATTTAGGATGCAGGGAAGATCTAAAGAAAGATGCATTATGGGAACTGTAGGATCCCATGTTTTTGCGGCTTGTGTAGTCGGCATATCTCAGCCTCTGATGAATCATTTAGACAATTTTTAACCTCTCTTATGTGAGTCCACCGACTTTATCAAAGATCAATGGAGTCCACCTTTAAACTAAAGCATAAATGGATTTCTGGGAATCTTTTCATTTCATCAATTTCATACAATTGATTTGTGTCTCTTGTTTTCCTTCAGAGTGTCTGACTTCCTTATGGGAGATGTAGAGAATGGATCGGTGTTGGGGCTCCCCCTAACTAAGAGAAGCAGGGTAAGAAATGTTCATGTATATGTTGTGTAGTTCTGTCCATCACCCCCAAACAAAGGGTCTAATAATTCAGCACAAGTGAGGTATCAAATTGTCACTAACCACCTACCAGAACTCTACTTGGCATCACAACTCAAAGGCTGATAATAGTATAATTCATATTGGCTTCATACTTAAACATTAGTTCATTGTTAGTTCATTCACTGTCCCATGAACGCCAGGATGTGGGCCTACTGCCTCTGAAATGTCAAGCGAAATATATGAAAAATGACCCGGCAGAGTTCAGAGTTCAGGGGTTAAGTGAACGCTTGCTGGCTGACGCATGTTTCCAAAATGATCTCGCTGGAAATGATGAATTGATGCTTTGAATTGTTGTTTTCCTGTTGTAGGTTTCATAACATCTCTAAAGAGAGTTCATTGTTCTGATAAGAGTTGTTTCAAGTATGTTAGCAGAGCGTATCGTGCTTTGAGTAGGAAATGAATCCTCCTCATTGTTGATTGAATTTTTTTGTTTTTTTTGATCCGTCTGCTTTTCAGTCTTTTGAGAATCTCTCTGCGGAATCTGGAGGATCCGGCCCTGAGAAAGATGATCCGCCAGGTAAGACAGATCTCTATAACACACAGCTTCTGTACTCTGGCACTGCTCTACCAAAGTGTTGGGCGGGGTAGGGGGGCAAGAATGTAATCCTGGCAAATTAAATTTCTCGATCTACTGTTTCTGCTTCATCATTCTGTGTTGTTTGGGCTGTTTCACTTTCACTGAAGTGTCGTGGGGTTATCTGGGGTAAGAGCACAATTAACTCTCAAGTCTTTAATTTCCAGCCACCTCAATCACATATTAATACATCCAGCAGTCAGTGTCCTGTCCGCATTAATTATCCTCAGATGGTTTTAGCTCACATCACGCTCACCCAAGATGTCTCGCTGACGCGGATGCAGCAGTGGTGATAGTTAAATGGCCGTTGGTCGCTGACCGTCATGCTTTAAACCCAGATTTTTACAACATCCTTGGTCGGGGTCGCTGTGGTTTTCACAGGGCCGTCACAGCCGGTTCGGGCAGAGGAGGTGGACAGGACGCTGCAGCGGCAGGACAGCGGGGTGGAGTCGGCGCTGCTCTACGCCAAGGCCTGGTCCAAGTACACCAAAGAGCTGCTGGCGTGGGTGGAGAAGCGTCTCAGCATGGGTGAGTTGGGACACAGCATTTCTGACATGCAAGGGAGGCAAACGGTGAAGTAGCGGCTATCACACTGACGTACAAAAGTCAGCTGTCATGTGTTAGTGTCATGGACCGTGTACTTAACTTTAGTACGTCATTCTACAAGTCTGGGTAGTCGCGTCAGGGAATCTTTATGAGATGTTTTCATGTGTAGGTCATGCACAACATCTTAAACACTCCAGTAAAAGTAATAAGAGGTTTCTCATTGTTGGGGCTAATTCAAAAGATTCAAACAACGATTTTTTTAATGTCCCCTTACTGATGTGTTTTTAGACATAAAAACATCAAGTACAGCATTCTGCACCGTGAAGCTCAAACATCCAAGTGACGGAACAATAAGCAAAGCACATCTTTGTGCTTTGAGTTTGGAGTTGTTTTTACCGACAGTTGACGTGTTTACGTTCAGTAATGAAACCCACTTTTGGATTTATCTAAAATATAAAACATATCTTATTCCTTTTAAGCTTTGTTCAATTTCCGAGACGATTGCTTTTCAGCTGTTTTTGGTTCATTTGTTCAGTTAGCCGTGAGCATTGCTCCTTGATTTTTTTGAAGAGGTGTTGCATGAGGTACTTATCCATAATCAGTGTATTACCTACAGTAGGTGATTCACTGAAGTCACAAAATAACAAAAAACAACTAACCCATCGAGGCAGCGCTAGACCAGCATCTCCCGTGTTCTGTGAGGTAAAATTACTGTTTTTGTAGCACCTTTGTCTGGTGGCTTTGAATCGAGCATAGATAGCGACTTATGTTCCCCGTCTGAAAGGACTGTCTGTAAGGTAAAGGGGTGAAAATATTCTAATTATAACTTTGCTGCTACTCCTGAATACTTCTCCAAATTAGGGTTATGCCGACCGCAATCCACTGTAGGCAATCCACTTCAAAAAAAAATCCCAACTCTTCCTTTAAACTAGCCAGAGCCACAAATGTGGGGATTAATTGGGGGCCAACTTCCTGAAAAAATGTTTCTCGATCACCTGAGCTGGACTTAGAAGTCTTATCAAGGCTCAAGGTTGAGTGTGAAGTGTGAGGGCTTTTGTTCGGCTCTCCGGTTAATGAATGCTCTCAGTCTAATACTTAGTCAGTTGGCCAGTCAACACAATGTCACAAAGCACTCAGTCAAAGCCGTACAGGACATTTGTTATCGGGCAAACATACCTGCTGTTGGTTTAAAGACATCAATGTTGGTTAATGGTTTATGTACTGATTCATTTTATAGATTTGTATCATGACTCCAGGACATTGTCTGCTTTAATCTGCAAATGCTTAAATCATTTTCAGGTAGTCGTTTTTAAGGAAGCTCCACTAGTTGATACAATAAAGGAACTTTAGCACACACATAAATGACCATTTGTATGCCAGTAGAGAGTGCTGTATATATTGGGAAATTCAACTAAACTCGTGTGGTCTCTTTGCAGATATTGAGTGTGCAAAGAGTTACGCCAAAATGGCCGAATCTGCCAAGACGCTTGCAAGTCAACAGGTAAGTTGATGATGCAGGTGATTTGACTTGCACCGACATCACAGTTTTGCTGCTGCCTTCTTCGCTGTCGGGGATTAACGTTTGGACTTCCTTCCTTCTCATTTAAGGAATTCATGCCTTTTCGTGAGATCTACATGGCTGCCTTCAAAAATGACATTGAATACAGCCAGCTGGTACTTCACACTGCAGCAGTACTCCAAAGCAACAAATTCATGCAGGTAATCCGGCAAAGCAAAAATCCAGCTGCATTTCTGAACGGGCACTTGTTGGGGTTGTATAATGGAAACAAGAGGAAAAGACTGACTGTGTGTGGTGTTTGGGGGGGTTCTGTGTTTCTTTCCAGCCTCTCTTGGCCAGAAAGAATGAGCTGGACAAACTACGAAAAGAGGTCAAGGAGCAGTGGCAGAGAGGGCAAAAGAAAATGGTAAGTCGATTGCCACGAAGGCTTTATTCTGTTGAGGGCCACACACACAAATGCACACAGAATCTTTCCCTCACCCGGGGGGGCTCGGTCCAAGGTAGCTCTTGAAATACCTAAACCTAACGTATGCAATGCAAGCAAAAGCTTTTGGTTTGTCCTCTAGTCATGCAGCCTGCCAGACGATCGTTATATGACAGAATAAGCATCATTCACTAAGCTAATAACACTCAACAATTGTAAATGATTAGTATTTAACTAATTCAATTAAATTCAACATTTAATTAGTTAAACGCCCACACTTGTCGCCCATAACTAGTAATTATTACAGATTATTATTAACTTAAAAGAGGATATAAACTTAAAAGACATATTGCTTTTGTTAGCATTGTTGGACTAGTAGTGGATGTTGTTTTATTGGACGGATCCAGAGGTAGAGATATGCTTCCGTTTGTCCGTCTGTGTTTTAACTTGATGTGTGTGTGTGTGTCTCCAGAACGAGGCCGACGGTGCTCTGAAGAAGGCGCGGCTGCTGCAGGTCCAGCGGCAGGAGGAGTACGAGAAGGCCATGGTGTCCACCAGCCGCCTTGAGGAGGAGCAGATCGGAGGAGGAGGAGGAGCAGCGGCGGTCAAACAGCTAGAAAAGAGGCGCAGGCTGGAGGAGGAGGCCCAGCAGAAGGTACAGCACCTCTCCCTGTTTTAAGGATATGATTAGACCCGAAGTAGCATTGTTTGGCATTTCAAAAGCCCATTTTACTCAGAAGCATAGTGATGTGGCCGGTAGAGCTGCTAACAACAACTTGACAGAAACTAAACACACAAAATAGGAACCCAAGTACTACACACACATTCATGTTTTGCTGTTCTTTGTTGAAATGTATTCGACATTGAAAGTACAGAGAGACAGAAAAAGGTGGAAAGTCATAACAAGGATTCTGGGCCAAGCTCCAACATTTAATGCCATTGCCACAAATCAGGCTCCCCAGACCACAGAGACTATCCCAGATGCACTATTCAATTACATAATGTCAATTAAACGGTTGCTAGCCAGGTCAGAGTTTATACAAGCTGTTGCATTCGTTATGACCTCATTATCAGCTCTCAGTTTTCCCGCTTTTTTTGACGACAAAGAACAAAACAGACGTTGGAGTGTAGACAAATGGATCTGTCTGGTCAGCAAAGAATCGGACTTAAAGGAATTGTTCTCCTGTGACACTAAAGATAGAAGTTCTTTCACAAGATCTTTAGTCATTTATTTGTTTCATCAACTTTGGACCATGTGACTCACAGCAGTTGGAACTAAACTGGCTCAAGCACAAATCCTATTAATGTGATCAGTCATGGAGTGTTTAATGATTTGCCTCCTTTTCTGTTGAAGGCTGATGAGGCCAAGGAGCACTGCAAAGCATGTCAGATTGATGTCGGGGACAAGAGAGTCGATCTGGCCAACACCAAGAGTGAGATCATCACTCAGATCCGAGAGATGGTCTCCCAGTGCGACCTCACCCTCAAAGCCGTAAGTTCCGATTTGTTTACTGAAGATTTTTGTCACAAATGTTGTTTTTAAAATTTTTAGACCAACTTGAAGAACAGAAATTACATTCTTAATCTTGGACAGACTAAGGAGGTGGCACTCAGTACCTTAGGAACAGGTTAATGTCGCATGGTCCTTGTTTCAGATGACGGTCAATTGGTTCCAGCTCCAGCAGGCGCAGGTTGTGTCCCTTCCCGTCAACCACCAGAGTCTGTGTGAAAATGCCAAACTGTACGAGCCGGGCCAGCGCTACATCGACTTCGTCAGGGGTCTACCCACCGACGGGCCTCGCCTGGAGTCCCACTCCTTTGATTCTGCCGTCACACAAAGCACAGGGTGAGACATCGAGAAGCTGCTGCAACACATGGGGTTCAGCGGCTCGTGTTATCATCGTGGGGTTTACAGGCGATTTAAGCAGATACTAAACTCAAAGATTGTTTTTTTTTTTTCGTTCCTAAAAGTTAAACTGTGCAGTAAAATGAATCTTTCACTTTGAGAACGTATGTGTGTAAACCTAATCACAGTCCATCATATTAAAAAGGAGGTAGGTATACAATAATGAACATAACTGGGATATCAGATGCTTATAAGTGAGCCCTCTTAGTTATCAGTGTTTATATTTACTTTCTCTGATTATATGTGTAAGACAGATACAGTGGTGGCTCACAGAGGGCTTAACAGTTTATTTCAATGTCATTTAATTAATTTGAAATGTTCTATTAATTTGAAAAGATTTTCATTATTTTTTCAGTTTAAAGCTTGCATCTTAGGATTGTGTGGGAACTTGGGAAACGAGTGGTTGTAGATGCAGTGAAATAACTGTCGTAGCCTGTGACACCGTAGCCCTGTAGGTGAGAGGTGGAGTGATTGAGTGAGAGAGCTTGTTTTGGAAAGCGTAAAACAATTGGGTCGGCCGGGACTTCCTGCGGAAATGACTGCAGTCACGGGAGAGAGGAGCGGTGGACTTATCATCAGTTTTGCTTCACCTCTGTGACCGCCTCTCGATTTTCAGTAGCTTTCAAGTCAAATACACAACATTGTTTCTGACCACCATGGAAAACATGGTGGTCATTTTACATTTGGGTATTTTTCAGTACCCAGTTCTTGTGGCACGTGGTTAAAAATAGCAGTTTGTTTCCTTTTGAGGGAGTTGACACCGATTTGTGGTCTCTCTCTGGCCGTCACACACACACACACACACACACACACACACACACACACACACACACACACTCACACGGAAATGAGAGAGTGCTTTGTTCTTACTTAGTTTTCTCCCCCCCTCCCACCCCTCAACTCTGATCCCTCTGATCAAAAGAATTCAGCTTGGTTGAGAGGAAATGAAACTCAGACACACACACACACATGCTCGCATGCATCCACAGCATTGTTTTTCAAAAGGTTAATTATAGACCGCTGACCTACATACTCTATATTGTGAGAAACATTAGGATACTCTGGTAACAATGACTGGCCTGGATTGCACATCGGCCGTTCACGAGCCTATCAGCTAATCATCGTTAAACACAAACTAACGGCTGTCTTTGGTAGTGAGGTGGGGCTGATCTGCTGTGAAATGTCATATACTTTGACATAAAACAGTAAGAAATGTGATTAAATGGAGTTGTACTTTTGTTTACTTTGTCCTGTTAAGTTGATGTATATGTTATGTAAAGCCCTCTGTGACAAATGTATTTTATTCTATATAGTCCAAATTGACTGAACATTTCTTATATAAATGATTATAATTAGTATTACTCCATGTAGAATGTCTCAAAGAATATAGTTAAATAATTATTTTCATGCCATCATTTTCCTCCCAAGGATGCTATTCAACAAGCGCTTGCTCAGTGGCAGCCACTCGTCCCACAGTAACCTGTCACAGGCATCTGTGACCTCTGACCTCCTCGGTGCAGACGACATGGAGAGTCCCATCACTGCCCAGCATGCCAAGATTGCCGAAAGGCACTCCAGCAGCAGCATTGACATCCAAGGTACGCAGGTTTCCATTTAGCCTAATAGCTCCTGTTCTTATATAGTGTCTTGTAATCTTTTCAGCAAGTACCTGTTGTTTTAGTTTAGAGAGACCATTGAAGAACAGACAGAGATAATATCTTCTACATTGACCAACATGTTGTGCAGCCATGTCAATTTGCTTTATGAGTAACTTGCAAACATTTTGAAATAGGAAGTGAAGTGTGAAGCTAACCAAAGCACTATACGGTCGCCAGTTTGCCTGTGTTGTTATCTCCCTTTGTTTTGTTTTTCTTGTGCATGCAAGTATCATTCTCCCCAGATCTTTTTAGGCAGCGCTTTTTATGCTAATATGTGCATCAGTGGTTAACGGGCTCTTGACTTTTAGGCCAATTTTAAGAGACAGGATAACAGTGGTAAACTACTGACAATTGGCCATCACACTCTGGAGGCGTATTGGTCATTTAGGTGTTGTTTTAGAGATTCAACACTCTGATCAAATGAAAGAAATTGAGGAACTCATTTTCGCGTTTCGATCCCCGGCTCCGGCTCTGCTTTTGCAAGACACTTGACCCCAAAATTCCCGTAGCTGTGCCTACGGTGTAGAAATGTGATAGAATCTGAATTGTAAGTCGCTTTGGATAAAAGCTAAATGACTGTAATGTGATGTAATGTCTGCAATGAAGGAAGAAATGCAAAAGTAACATCTTTACAACACGAGTGGGCTGTAATATTGTGTTTTAATTTGTTTTTATCCAGGACTCCGGATTCAGGCCTCGTTTCGTCCCTGGGCCTCGGCTAGCCAGGGCGGAGGTATGTGCAGCGACTCGGAAAGTGCCGGAGGGAGCAGTGAATCCCGGTCTATGGACTCACCCACCGCAAGCCCAGGTAGGGTTATTCAGGACGGCAGCTTTATTTTAAGTTACCCAAAGTTTACCTGAAAGTATAGTATTTTTGTAATTTATTTTTGTTTATTAATTGATTATTGGCTTCAACCATATTTGCATACACTATGTTGTAATAGGGGTTTGTTTTTCTTGATAGCTTATGAAGAGACTAATTATATAACTACATTGATCTTCTGCATAAATATTTACATGCTGTTATATTTGAGGTGTAAAACAAAACACATTTACCGTTTAGTCAAGAAAGCCAAATCACTCGGTTTACCCCGGTTGTTGCACAACACCTATTTCTAAATGTTAAGGTGGTGTCGGCCTTGTGTCATTGCCAAAGACACCACACATTGCAGAAGATAGACAGGATGAGCATTCCTCAGTGCTGACTGTCTGAAATTGCCCCTGGGGCTTGCAAACATTTCTTTTTCTATGAACTTGATGTTCACCCAACTTTGTTAGTATGTTATCTCAGAGTCAAGTGGCTTAGCAACCACTGACAATGGCGCCTCTTTGTTGAACAGTAAGCAGCTCTGCTCGTCTGCAACGCACGCAAACGCATGAAATGGTAGTTTTGGTGGAGTTTTTGTTCAGTGTTCGTATGTGTCACAGACAGTTTAATGACCTTTTACAAATCTGCTTCCTAAAAATCAGGACGTGTTATGTCTCCAAGTGTTTGCAGAGGAGGTTTTCAACCAAATTAGTGTCTGTTCACATATATTGTGTTCCCCTATCAGGTGGGCTTTTACAGCTGACACTTAAATTCCACTGATTAAATATTAAATAAATAAATTAGCAATACATCAAGAATCCCTGATGGGCCTTCTTATTGGGCTCATTAGAATGTCAGCCACATTATTAAAATGGTGCCTATTGGAAATGACTGACCAATCAATGGAGGTGTGAATCACCAACCATCCCCTCCTGGTAATTTGATTATCAACAACATGAAGTTGACCACACCTTTTAAATTCAGGAAAGTTGTCCCAGTCCAGCTCTCAGTAGTTCTCACTCCCAGTCCCACTGCAACCGTAGACCACATGAGACAGAAACAAGTAGAAGTGTCTTTATATATCAGAGGAGATGGTGACTTACTGGTGTTTCCTGCCTTACTGCTCAGGAGACTTCAAGAGGAGATTACCCAGAACCCCCTCCACCGGCACCATGTCGTCTGCTGATGACCTGGATGATAGAGAGCCTCCTTCACCCTCTGATAACGGTGAGTCAAGCGGAAAACTGGGAACTTTCTCAGTGGGATTTAAAAGTGTCCCTACGCTAAATACAAGAATAAAAGAACTTGGCTTCTAATGATTTGCTCTTTCTCTCCCTCCACTCTGCAGGTTTGAGTGAAATGGCAATCGAAACAGCCAGCTCCCCAGGTCCCTTTAGAAACACCCAGATGTCCAAGGCGGCTCAAACCCACAAGCTGAGGAAGCTTAGAGCGCCATCCAAGTGTCGAGAGTGTGACGGCCTGGTGGTGTTTCATGGAGCGGAGTGTGAGGAGGTAACCTTGGTTTTTTTTTTCTTTTGGGTTTTTGTTTTAGAATGAATGGAACAAAACACCAACCATGAAGCCCCTATTTGGACCTTCATTAAATGTAGTGAGTCCACGGCATTCAGAGTATTTCAAGTTCAACATGAACACTGCCAAAGTTTCACAATGGCGTCTTTATCACTCATGGTGAGCAAAAATCAAACAAAAACAAAAGCGCGAGACCACCTCGTCCCTCATCAGAACTTTTGAATAAAGGGGGAAAATTTGAAAGTGGCCACAGGCTCTCCTCAGAGACCAAATCCACCAACTGGTCTCAGTCGGGGTCGAGGCAGTGGAAACTGAAGACTTTTTGTTCGTTTTCGAAAGGGGTCGCCTCCATCTCCCCTGTGCATCCAGTTCCTTTCCATATTTACGAGATACACTGATGATACAAAAGACCATAACAGAACGGTTACTGGAAAGGTTTTTTATTTTTTAATGGGTTATGTAATGGTGGTAGACACATTGACAAGACGTAAGAATATGGCTCTGCAGTGTTTTGGAATTCTTCCATGGCATCGGTTCAACGGGTTACCAGACATGAAGCTTTCCTTGTCTTCATTTTAAGGCGTAGTTCACAACGAAACTACTTTTGAGTGCACATCAAACTTCAGTTCCACCCTCTATTTTCATCTCTGCCTGTCAGCAGTGTGAACAAGTCTTTCACTTTTATAACCAAGATACTTTTCAACATGTTTGCAGTGTTCCTTAGCCTGCCACAAGAAGTGTCTGGAAACCCTGGCCATCCAGTGCGGCCATAAGAAGCTCCAGGGGAAGCTCCATCTCTTCGGCATTGACTTCACTCAGGCAGCTAAGAACAGCCTGGACTGCATCCCCTTCATCATAAGGAAGTGTACATCAGAAATTGAGAACCGAGCTCTTAACATAAAGGTAGTTTCAGTAAAATATGGGAGATGATAACGCGTGATGATGTTGTTCACTGTTAATATCCTGTTGTTAGGATGTTTCTTCTTCTAGTAGTTTCTCTTTGGCGTCCCTGAAAAGGATACTGTGACAAATGTATATAATGCAGTGGTTGGGCCGGTAGAGGCTGCCAGTGTTACTGTCAATGATTATTATAATGTTTCAAGATCAATGTTGTTTTCTAAGGAATAATGAAATACTAGTTTTGTAAATCCTGGCACCAGATTGCTGGTTGCACCAAATGAATGCTAATGAGCTTCCTTGTGCCGCAGTGATAACCCAGTTG